>NC_064629.1:737706628-738309597 GCF_023864275.1 Schistocerca cancellata
TCTGTACACAGACTGCTATTTACCAGTTACCAATGTATCACTTTAGGTGATCTTACTTTGTGAATACAAAACATTTGCGCTATTGTTCTGTTACTTTCTGTTTGTCTCATCCATAAGTGAATGGCTACTCATTTTTGTGTTTTTATGTCTGACATTGTGGAGAAAGTGGCTATGAAAAGACATCACTTCAGCACTGGACTGGACAAATACCTGAAGTAATTGCAAATCTAGCTTCATATTCCTGTAGATCTGATATGGATAAACAAGTTCTCACAAACAATTTTGATTATGTATTAAGTCTCACAAAATTTTTGTAATATGTCTTTTTTAATAGCTCTATGCTAAGCAGTAATGGCAAAAACTTTATCAATAAATACTGTAACATACTTAAAACTTAGCATTTGACGTATTTTTCCTCCATGTGCTAATGAAGCCAGGAATATCATAACACAATCATTTGTACAGCACATACATATGCCATTGATACATACACTGCCATATCACAAACTATACCCAATTGCGATAAATAATCAGATTACATTCAACGATCAGAAACTTTCAAGGGTAGGGGGAGATTACATTCACAATTATGGCAATGTTAACAATAAACTCAGTTGAATTGTAAAGTTTATGTTTATTTTTGAAAAGCAGTCCCAGATAGTTTCACTTCTTTCTCAACACTTTCACCACAGGCAGAGTCTATGTTCAAACTGTTGGTGGCCAAGCAAGTTCATGGGTTAGAGTAAAGGAACTGTTCAGCACATTCAACAGAACACCGTTCAATGAAAATAAACATGTTTATGACAGCATTACTTTGTATTTAAAAAAAATAATTTTGAACTGTATCCAAATCACGGAAAAAGAAACAAATTAACAACAACCAGCAAACCACATTTGTATCATAAATGTTGCGGTATATTCCTTCAGAGAAACTAGCATTGGCATAGGCAGAAAAAATTTGAACAGACTGGCAAGTGTAGAAGACAGAGTTAATTTTGTGCATATATATTCTTGATAGAGGTAACATTTCAGTCTCACAAGAAACTCTTACGTTCAGACTGTTGTGTTTCTTTTGTAATTTGTCTGAAGACTTTTCAGAAGAGTGAAGTGGTGAGAATGAAACATAACAGTAGCTGGCATGAAGCCGACATATAGAAAGCATTAAAATGATACAGGCTTCTATTGTGGAGGTTCAGATACCTGTAGCTGAAATGAATACAGAATGAACTACTGAAATTAATGACTGTCGGACCTTATTAAACCTACACGTCGAATAACATTGGAAGAACGCAATTCTACGTGCAAGTGGTTTAAAAAGAAATAGTGCAATACAAATTCAAAATAGGAAAGCATTTCATACGGCACCATCACTAAGGGAGGCACGTGGCACTAGACAGAGTATGACAACCAAAAATGGTAACTGACTGCATATACACGGCAAACTACACTATTTCCAGCACCCAGCGTACTTATGAATGGTGCACTGCCATGCCAGTACATTAGAGTACCTGCATGATAATACAAGCAGAAAATGTTAATTTTAACTAATAACTGGCAATGAATACAGAGTGAAGGACGGGGTCTGTTAAGCACTCACACGGCCTTCCCCTTAGACACTTCGATAAACCACTGAAAGAGAGAAATCAGCTTGCTGAGACTATGAAACAACAGTACGCCAACAAGTACATTGTTCACTAAACGCAATTCACTCTCTGGAAAACTGCGACTAATTTCCAATTTTATTCCAATTCTCTATCTGTCGTTTTGAAACAATTAGGAAGTTTTAACTGTAATGTGAAAATTAAGCCGCTATCGCCCACTTTCCAGAACATTCTAAACGTTTCGCAAAACGATTTTTACGGCGCTAGATGATAAAATAACAAATTTTAAGAGTAACGCACCTACATACAAAGCCGGTAGCGGTCTATTTAGTTACTGACTTCAAAAACTTACTCGACGATCAACCAAGAAACGTCGACGTCTACACCACCCTTTTGTTGATATGAAATTTTTTTGTTAGCAGCGCAAGGCATGCAGTAATAGTTTTAGACTTTTTATTCCATTACCTGCTCCATTCTTGAATTAACAGACATTCTGGATAAAACTCAAACTGAGACGCACTCTTACTTCGACAGTATAGTACACACAATCTCAAACTTTCCTGCCTAATCACAAAGAGCTTACATTCAAACTTTGTAGTCACAGATCACTGTTCGTACTTTGTTGTCATGCCTAGCAAAGCACTATCTCTCACGGCGGGTTGCACACAGTCTGTCAACGGGTCCATACACTAAGGTTTCTCGGGAAGAAAGTTTTGACAGTTCCGTCGGCTTCTAACGTTGGAAGTTAACCTATTTTTGCTGCGCTAACTCATATCTTATTAGTGGATTTTATCCTTCTTCGTTTTCTTAAGGCTAAAACACATTATATCTTTGTTAGTGTGATTATCTTCCGCAGCAGTTGATAAAATCAGTTATTACTGATTTTTCCGTCTTAAGCTTACTACAATTTAATTAAGTAGAATTTTACACCAATCGCATTTCGTTTTTATTTATAAAGCATCTTCCGCAGTTAATCTACAAATTGGATACGTATGTTTGTACACTATTGGTTGTTCCAGATTAAACTCAAGGTTTTGTTTCTAAAGTTGAAGTGCAAATTACCTACGGAGTTTTCGTCTTGTTTACATATTCTCCAAACCACGGCTTGTTCCCTCCTTGTTAGCATATTAATGAACCATGTGTGATAAGTTACACAGGGTGAGTCACTAACTATTGCCACCAAGAGTAACTACGAAACTATTATACGAGCTGAAACGTTTGTGGGACAGAAGTTGCATGGGACAACGGGGGTCATGATATGACGTCGGTTTTTTGTTGCTAGGTGGGCTCGCTTCAGAGATATAAAGGTCAACTTTTTTTTTTTTTAATGGGATGCTATAGTTTGGTGCTTATTTTCTGATAGCGGCTATCGAGACGAGTCCAATGATGTGTAACAGTAAGGTTAATGAAGCTCACATAGGTGGCATGAACAACCATTTATAGAAGGTGTTCGAAGTGATGACCATTGGTATCAACACAGTGCTGCAATCTTCTTGTCATGGATTGAGTGGTATTCCTTGTCACATCGACACTTATCGAAACACATGCTCTGACAATTCTGTCTCTTATATCGTCAGGTGTAGTTGGAACATCTTTATAAACAATCTATCTTACGAATCCCCACAAGAAAAATTCCAGAGGCGTTAGGTGTGGCGAACGAGCCGGCAACGAAAAATCTCCTCCGTGTCCAGTCCAACGATTTGGCAATTCTCTCTGCAACTCATTTCTAGCCATCGAAAAATGTGCCTGACAACCATCTTGTTGATAAACATTCTGTTCCTTGTCCCTAAAGGTATTTCTTCCAATAACAGACCTAATGTTTCCTGCATGAATGTGGTGTATTTCATACCATAAAGATTTGCTTCGATGAAATAGGAGCCTATAATTCTGTCCTCCAGAATCCCACACCATATATTCACCGACCACGACTTTTGGTGTGCAACTTGCCGCAGCCAACATGGATTTTCAGTTGCCCAATAATGCATGTTATGCAAATTAACATTTTCATGGTTCGTGAATGTAGCCTCATCAGTAAATAAAATCAAATTAATAAATGTGTCATCTCTCTGAATCTGAAGTTAAGCCCATCGCAGAATTCAATGTGACGCATATAATCCGTAACAGTTAATTCTTGATGGAGACTGATATGGTAAGGATGGTATTTATTGCGATGCTGAACACGAACAACACTACTCTGGCTCATGCCAGATTCCCTTGCAATTTGACACGGTTAACACAAAGATCTTGAACCACAGTGGCAAGAGTACCAATTTCCGTTTCCTTGTTAGTAATTTTCCTTTACCGGATATGTTTCTAGTGTGTTAATGATCCAGTTGTCCTCAATTTATCATACACATATTCAAATGTAATACGTGTAGGGCGAGTAAGTTGAGGATATCTTTCAACGTACAGGTCTCCAGCTCTCACTGAATTTCGTTGGCATTCTCTGTAAACGAGAAGCATATCGACTTGTTCTTTGAAGGAATACATCATCCACATTCGCTTGATTCGACGATACTAGCCTTACCATTCTTATTAGTGTTGTATTGCGAAACCATCGATTGGTGTTCACATGTCAATGGCACTTGGAGAATATTTACTATTTGCACGATATATGGGAGAGAATTGTCAGAGCATGTGTTTCGATAAGTGTCGAAGTGATAGGGAATCCCACTAAATCCATGATTGCAGCTCTGCATTGATACCAATGGCTATCACTTCGAACACCTTCTGTAAATGGAAATTTATGCCACCTTTTAGACTTTCATTGACCAAAGACCTCATTGTTACACATCATTGCATTCGTCTCGCTATCAGAAAATAAGTACCAAACTATAGCATCCCATTTAAAAAAGCAAAGTTGACCTTCATATCTCCGAAGTGACCCTACCTAGCAACAAAAAGCCAACGTCCTATTATGGCCCCTGTTGTCCCATGCAAATTTTGTCCCACTAACTTTTCAGCTACTATCATACTTTCGGAGTTATTCTGGGTGCAATAGTTAGTAATTCACCTTGTATTTAACAAAGTAGTGTCAAATAGGTACAACATCCTGTATTAAATTAGATATATTGATAACATTTTGTGCCTGATAAAGGAATCTAACAATAAAATTGACCAGCTACACAAACACAAAAATTCAGTTCGTTAAAAGATACTTTTACAATAGAAAAAGAGGAAAACAGGCAGTTAAATTTCTTGCACATCACCATAAAGATTCAAAACGACCAACACATATACTGAACACATATACTGAAAACCCACAACAACAGATCCAGTTATACATGGTACATCACAATACCCTAGTTCTTAAAAGCAGGTAACACTTAGGTACATGCTTCACAGACTAAACACAGTGGCGTTAGATACAGAAATTATCAAAAAGAACTGAATATCATAATACAAATAGCAGCAAACAATGGATACAAAGAAAACTCAGTAACAAATAAACAATAAAATCAAGAAACAGAAAAGAACAAGCAACCAGCCTTCAACAACACAAGGACAGAATCCTGCACCAACAAAGACACAAAATACGACAATAGGGACCACACAGTATGAGCAAGAAACAGAAAACAAAAGATGGTACACTCTGACTTACAACCAAAAATACATATACAGAATATCCAATATTTTCAAAAAACAAAGCATGAAAACAGCCAAAATTCAATTCAAAAATACTTCCCAAAAATAATACGAGAAACTGTTCTATAACAGAAATCAGGCATGTATCACCTGAAATGCAATACATGTGTTGGAAGATACATAGGTCAAACCAGAAGGATACCAGAGACAAAGAACATGTAAGAGCATGGAAGTACAGGACATAACATTCAAATTTTGCAGAACACTTACACCAGCATCAGCATAAACATACCACCAGAGCCACAAACATGGAAATCATAAGGATAAACAACAACAAAAGCCACTTCCTCACCATATAAGAAAAGTACCACATTCAAAAAGCCATAACAGAAAAGAAACAACTAATAAATGATCAGACCAGTCTGGCCAACCACACACTCTTTAAATAGTTTCGCCATTTAATATAACGTTAAGTATCACATATAACCACAGACTACATTTACCATTACCATCTACTCCATACAAAACATTTTCACTAATTTACACAACTCAAACACACACTTCACATACATTCAACCTGTACTCTCCTACAGCTTCTAATCTATATCTCTCTCTCTCTCTTTCTCTCTCCCTCTCTCTCTCTCTCTCCCCCCTTCCTCTCCCTCCCCTCCCCTCCTTACACACACACACACACACACACACACACACACACACACACACACACACACACACAAAGCTGTTGCCACTGAAAATCAAAAGTAGGTTCCTGTTCTTGTACTTCCAGAAGCTATAGCAATGTACTGACCGAGCAGTATTTTCACTTTTTTCACTAACAAAAATGAAAACACACTGAAGTCTAATGGAGCACAGCAGCAATTACTCCATGAGAAAAGTGACAGAATGCCCATGTTTCGAAATACTGCAACCATGGGGCAGCGGTGGAACTAAAGTGGCTCGACAAAGTACAGCCAAGTTGAACTTTTCGTGGTATGACAGAAGTTCTGTCTCTTAAGTTGCACCACTAAAAACTGGGAGTTCACACATGCAACTGCATTGGAACTACGGTATGCTACTAGCTGTGGCGACACTTTCGTTGAGTGTGTGAACCCAGTTTCATACTGTGCTGAGTGAGAACACAGGTAACTTCAATTCGATGTACAAAAACATGATAAAGTGCAAATAATGTAAATGCAAGCAAAAAATACTGCAAAAGGCAAAAACTGCTGACTGGATATGTGAAACTGAGTTTTTCGATACCTGTCGCACATGGTTCATAAATATGTTTGCTATGGTCCCAGAACTACCCCCATGAACAATAGACCTTGCCGTTGGTGGGGAGGCTTGCGTGCCTCAGCGATACAGATGGCCGTACTGTAGGTGCAACCACAACGGAGGGGTATCTGTTGAGAGGCCAGACAAATGTGTGGTTCCTGAAGAGGGGCAGCAGCCTTTTCAGTAGTTGCGGGAGCAACAGTCTGGATGATTGACTGATCTGGCCTTGCAACAATAACCAAAACGGCCTTGCTGTGCTGGTACTGCGAACAGCTGAAAGCAAGGGGAAACTACAGCCATAATTTTTCCCAAGGGCATGCAGCTTTACTGTATGGTTAAATGATGATGGCGACCTCTTGGGTAAAATATTCCGGAGGTAAGATAGTCCCCCATTCGGAACTCCGGGAGGGGACTACTCAAGAGGACGTCGTTATCAGGAGAAAGAAAACTGGCGTTCTACGGATCGGAGCGTGGAATGTCAGATCCCTTAATCGGGCAGGAAGGTTAGAAAATTTAAAAAGGGAAATGGATAGGTTGAAGTTAGAGGTAATGGGAATTAGTGAAGTTCGGTGGCAGGAGGAACAAGACTTTTGGTCAGGTGAATACAGGGTTATAAATACAAAATCAAATAGGGGTAATGCAGGAGTAGGTTTAATAATGAATAAAAAAATAGGAGTGTGGGTAAGCTACTACCAACGGCGTAGTGAACGCATTATTGTCGCCAAGATAGACGTGAAGCCCATGCATACTACAGTAGTACAATTTTATATGCCAACTAGCTCTGCAGATGATGAAGAAATTGATGAAATGTATGATGAGATAAGAGAAATTATTAAAGTAGTGAAGGGGGACGAAAATTTAATAGTCATGGGTGACTGGAATTCGAGAGTAGGAAAAGGGAGAAAAGGAAACATAGTGGGTGAATATGGATTGGGGGAGAGAAATGAAGGAGGAAGCTGTCTGGTAGAATTTTGCACAGAGCACAACTTAATCATAGCTAACACTTGATTCAAGAATCATGATAGAAGGTTGTATACATGGAAGAATCCTGGAGATACTAGAAGGTATCAGATAGATTATATAGCGGTAAGAAAGAGATTTAGGAACCACGTTTTAAATTGTAAGACATTTCCAGGGGCAGATGTGGACTCTGACCACAATCTATTGGTTATGAACTGTAGATTAAAACTGAAGAAACTGCAAAAAGGAGGGAATTTAAGGAGATGGTACCTGGATAAACTGACTAAACCAGAGGTTGTACAGAGTTTCAGAGAGAGCATAAGGGAACAATTGACAGGAATGGGGGAAGAAATACAGTAGAAGAAGAATGAGTAGCTCTGAGGGATGAAGTAGTGAAGGCAGCAGAGGATCAAGTAGGTAAAAAGATGAGGGCCAGTAGAAATCCTTGAGTAACAGAAGAAATATTGAATTTAATTGATGAAAGGAGAAAATATAAAAATGCAGTAAATGAAGCAGGCAAAAAGGAATACAAACGTCTTAAAAACGAGATCGACAGGAAGTGCAAAATGGCTAAGCAGGGATGGCTAGAGGACAAATGTAAGGATGTAGAGGCTTATCTCACTAGGGGTAAGATAGATACTGCCTACAGGAAAATTAAAGAGACCTTTGGAGAAAAGAGAGCCACTTGTATGAATATCAAGAGCTCAGATGGAAACCCAGTTCTAAGCAAAGAAGGGAAAGCAGAAAGGTGGAAGGAGTATATAGAGGGTCTATACAAAGGCGATGTATTTGAGGACAATATTATGGAAATGGAAGAGGATGTAGATGAAGATGAACTGGGAGATACGATACTGCGTGAAGAGTTTGACAGAACACTGAAAGACCTGAGTCGAAACAAGGCCCCGGGAGTAGACAACATTCCATTGGAACTACTGACGGCCTTGGGAGAGCCAGTCCTGACAAAACTCTACCATCTGGTGAGCAAGATGTATGAGACAGGCGAAATACCCTCAGACTTCAAGAAGAATATAATAATTCCAATCCCAAAGAAAGCAGGTGTTGACAGATGTGAAAATTACCGAACTATCAGTTTAATAAGTCACAGCTGCAAAATACTAACGCAAATTCTTTACAGACGAATGGAAAAACTGGTAGAATCCGACCTCGGCGAATCTCAGTTAGGATTCCGCAGAAATGTTGGAACATGTGAGGCTGACCCTACAACACATCTTTGAAAATAGATTAAGGAAAGGCAAACCTACATTTCTAGCATTTGTTGACTTAGAGAAAGCTTTTCACAATGTTAACTGGTATACTCTCTTTCAAATTCTAAAGGTGGCAAGGGTAAAATACAGGGAGCGAAAGGCTATTTACAATTTGTACAGAAACCAGATGGCAGTTATAAGAGTCGAGGGGCATGAAAGGGAAGCAGAGGTTGGGAAGGGAGTGAGGCAGGGTTGTAGTCTGTCCCCGGTGTTATTCAATCTGTATATTAAGCAAGCAGTAAAGGAAACAAAAGAAAAATTCGGAGTAGGTATTAAAGTCCATGGAGAAGAAATAAAAACGTTGAGGTTCGCCGATGACATCGTAATTCTGTCAGAGACAGCAAAGGACTTGGAAGAGCAGTTTAACGGAATGGACAGTGTCTTGATAGGAGGATATAAGATGAACATCAACAAAAGCAAAACTAGGATAATGGAATGTAGTCGAATTAAGTCGGGTGATGCTGAGGGAATTAGATTAGGAAATGAGACACTTAAAGTAGTAAAGGAGTTTTGCTATTTGGGGAGCAAAATAACTGATGATGGTTGAAGTAGAGAGGATATAAAATGTAGACTGGCAATGGCAAGGAAAGCGTTTCTGAAGAAGAGAAATTTGTTAACATCGAGTATAGATTTAAGTGTCAGGAAGTCATTTTTGAAAGTATTTGTATGGAGTGTAGCCAAGTATGGAAGTGAAACGTGGACGATAAATAGTTTGGCCAAGAAGAGCATAGAAGCTTTCGAAATGTGGTGCTATAGAAGAATGCTGAAGATTAGATGGGTATATCACATAACTAATGAGGAGGTATTTAATAGAATTGGGGAGAAGAGAGGTTTGTGGCACAACTTGACAAGAAGAAGGGACCGGTTGGTAGGACATGTTCTTAGGCATCAAGGGATCACAAATTTAGCATTGGAGGGCAGAGCATGGAGGGTAAAAATCGTAGAAGGAGACCAAGAGATGAGTACACTAAGCAGAGTCAGAAGGATGTAGGTTGCAGTAAGTACTGGGAGATGAAGAAGCTTGCACAGGATAGAGTAGCATGGAGAGCTGCATCAAACCAGTCTCAGGACTGAAGACAACAACAACAACAACAACAACAACATGATCCCAGACACTGGAGATCCCATTGTTAATCCTTCACTTCATAAACAGAATTCATTATTGAACTGGAAATACTTCTGTTCTTTTATTAGCTCTAGAAGCTTGACTATATATATATATATATATATATATATATATATATATATATATATATATATATATATTCATATATTCATGTGTATGTGTACTGTGTGTTTTAATATTTTGTTCAATCATGTTTATTTTTTCGGTTGTTAGTATATTGCCATGCATACTGTCTATAGAAAATAAAGGTAGTGTGGCTGCGTCTGGAACCAGAATGTCTGTTATGTAATGTATGAATTGTGTGGTGTACCTTATAATTCTATCCTCTGGTAATTTGTAGTTCTCTGATGAGATTTGCAATATGTACCTGGCAGGTGGATAAGTGGGACCTTTTCTCCAAATCACAATGGCTGTGACAGGGAGGTCTTTCTTGCGTAGCTTTGGTTGGAATCTGAGGGAAAGTGCAGTGTAATTTGACTGTAGCAGTTTTCTTTTTTCACTGTCTTCTACTGTATGTTCAATGTCTTTCACAGTGTTTTCCAACTTCGTCCGGCGTCTCTTAGTTGGATCTGATTTCAATTTTGTAAGTTAGTTATGAAAGTATAATATTTTTCTATTATGATATGAGATGGCTGCATGTGCGTATTCCCTCAGGGGCTTGGGACTTTCCAGTATTCAAAGGAAAGCATCTGTTTTAGTTGTTCGGCACACCACGTCTCTCATGTATCTACACATTCACATCTTGGTTATTTTATTTTCTGTGTTCAGGCAGTCTTGATCTACCTGTTGATGTCAGTCAACTGAATTTCCAGTTAACACTTGTCCATGAATTGTATACTGCTGTCAGTTATTTGGGGGTTCATATTCTATAGAGAGAGAGAGCAACTCACTACCACATTTTTGTTAATGCGTGGGATGGGGCAAGGACCTAGCGAAATGGGGGCTCTGGGGGGTCTGTCATCTAAATGGAGTTACACACGACATAGTTGACATGCAGTGTAATTGAAAGATATTTTGATTTTCAGTCATATGACGAAAAACGGATAAGCATTAGCGATAGTTATCAAGGCTGTCGATACATTTAAGTCATGTACATTGATAGCATTATTGGCTATCTCCCAACCCTAATTTAGCCAAGATCAACTAGTTTACATCGCTAGCCTTACTTATCTCAGTTGTTGTTTTGTTAATCATTTCAGTTCTTGTTTGCAGTTGAATTAAATTTAAGTACTGCTGTTTACAGCTTTGTGCTGTGTGCTGTTTGATAGTTTCTATTTACAGATAAGTTTGTAACAAGAACGGAGAGGAAAACCGATTTTCATTCGTCCACTTGCATTACAATAAGTTTGAAATATGCACACACTACTATGATAGCCTAATTACCTATCTACAGCTGTTTAACATTAGCGCTGGAGCCGCTATTTGGAGACTAGTAGAATTTCACAATTGCAATAATTCAGTATTTCACAAGTCAGTGGAGATCTAAATAACATTACAAATAATGTTATATTAAAATCAGTGCACAAAAATACACTTGGGTTTGCCTGTATTTCCCAAATATCGCGTTAATCAGCAAAAATACTGACTAGGTATCGATGGTTGCATTCCTTTAAAAAATTTGCTCAAAAATCTATCATTAGTAGGCCAAATGGCAAAAAGTCACCCGGACTGTTCCAAACCAGTTTCGATACTGAACGATGGGGAAGGGTTTGTGGAGAGTGGAAGAAGTGTATCATGACAGCACAGTCAGTAGTTCGTTTATTTCTAAGAGATTTTTTCAGCAGGCTGCTTGAATTCGTCCTAGCCGACTACACCCTGCGTCTTCCCCCCCCCCCCCCCCCACCCCTTTCGTTCAAAATCTGTTTACCCTCTTGTTATGCTATAACTGAAGCCAAGAATTCCATTACATTAAAACTTAAAAAAATACATGTCTTTGTGTACTATGAAATGACTAGACATGCACATTTAAAGAAAAAAAACATGCAATATCTGAATTCTATATTTTGTTATGATTAATTTTGTTTTATTGGAAAACAATGTATGACATCTAGTTTTCCGAAATTCTTCACCGACTGGGGAGGCCCTGCTCCTTGAGGCACTGAGCTAGCAATCCCTGGATTTAGAAAGCGAGGTGGTAAGCATCCATCCGCCAGCAACCTTGAAAATTGGGTTTCTGTGGCTTCCCATTTTCGATTTAGGTGAATGTCGATGTTGACCCCTTACTATAGACCACAACCAATTCCTTCTGAATTCCATTCTTTCCTGACAGATTCCAATTCTCTTAAAGATGTAGCCTCCCTGCTAAAATGGAAAGATCTGCATCAAAGACGAAAACAATACCACTTTGGAGACTCCCAGCACTAAAATGTACACAGTAGATCAGTACGCATGCAACAGCATTCACTACCTAATGTGTTCTAAAACTCAGGATTCTTCTGTGGCTCATACCTTGGGTGCTATTGGTGATAGAATGGTAGGATCAACTGTTTTGGGTAGCCCTTGAGCTAGAAACCATTTGCATACACAACAGATGGATCGTGTTAGTGTTTCTATCATACAGTACAGAGTTAAAACATGTATATTGCACACTTCTACATCTACATCTACATCCATACTCCGCAAGCCACCTGACGGTGTGTGGCGGAGGGTACCTTGAGTACCTCTATCGGTTCTCCCTTCTATTCCAGTCTCGCATTGTTTGTGGAAAGAAGGATTGTCGGTATGCCTCTGTGTGGGCTCTAATCTCTCTGATTTTATCCTCATGGTCTCTTCGCGAGATATACGTAGGAGGGAGCAATATACTGCTTGACTCTTCGGTGAAGGTATGTTCTCGAAACTTTGACAAAAGCCCGTACCGAGCTTCTGAGCGTCTCTCCTGCAGAGTCTTCCACTGGAGTTTATCTATCATCTCCGTAACGCTTTCGCGATTACTAAATGATCCTGTAACGAAGCGCGCTTCTCTCCGTTGGATCTTCTCTATATCTTCTATCAACCCTATCTGGTACGGATCCCACACTGCTGAGTAGTATTCAAGCAGTGGGCGAACAAGCGTACTGTAACCTACTTCCTTTGTTTTCGGATTGCATTTCCTTAGGATTCTTCCAATGAATCTCAGTCTGGCATCTGCTTTACCGACGATCAACATTATATGATTATTCTATTTTAAATCACTCCTAATGCGTACTCCCAGATAATTTATGGTATTAACTGCTTCTAGTTGCTGACCTGCTATTTTGTAGCTAAATGATAAAGGATATATCTTTCTGTGTATTCGCAGCACATTACACTTGTCTACATTGAGATTCAATTGTCATTCCCTGCACCATGTGTCAATTCTCTGCAGATCCTCCTGCATTTCAGTACAATTTTCCATTGTTACAACCTCTCGATACACCACAGCATCATCTGCAAAAAGCCTCAGTGAACTTCCGATGTCATCCACCAGGTCATTTATGTATATTGTGAATAGCAACGGTCCTATGACACTCCCCTGCGGCACACCTGAAATCACTCCTTCTTCGGAGGAGTTCTCTCCATTGAGAAAGACATGCTGCGTCCTGTTATCTAGGAACTCCTCAATCCAATGACACAATTGTTCTGATAGTCCATATGCTCTTACTTTGTTCATTAAACGACTGTGGGGAACTGTATCGAACGCCTTACTCCTGCTTATGCAAATGGAGCACACTGGTTGGTCGTTTTTGTATTTCATATGTCTTACTGTAGGCCTTGAGGGGTTTATGCGGGCACCATTAGTTCGTGGACGGTTCCTTAGGAATTCCCAAAAAAGGGTTTTCTACCATTTTTTCGTACCAAAACAGAGCCGCGGATTCGAAAACGGCTATTCACGGAAAATGGCTGAAATTTTGACGATAAATTCCCAAGATTCCGCTTTCGAACTACCTTGAAAATTTTGCTGATATCATTATCCGTTTTGAGATACAGAGGTTCAAAATTATCTTCCATGTACACGTAAAATCCGGTGTGAGAAGAACTCTGAATAATAAATAACTGCTTCAAGTTGCTAAGATAACGTTATTTTCTATAGGCATTTATCTAGCAGTGTCATCTTACCGTTTCAAAAGTCTTTACCCTTTATCGAGAAATGCCTCAAAATATGTTTTTTCGGTACGAAAACTGACCTGCAGAGTCCAAGACAATTATGCACACCAAATGGGTGTAATTTTTACTATATGTTCCTAAGATCCCCATGTCAAACAACGTTGTAAATTTTCTTGATAGCTTTACCAGTTTTACAGATACAAAAGTTCAAATTTACCATACTTGAATATGTAAAATACACGCGTAAAATCCCGTATGATTATAAAGTGACGTAACGCGAAGAAATATGGTGTAAAGTGTTTCTGTAGTCATCAGAATGGTGCTGGGAACCCAATTTTGTAGCACATAAGCACAAGCAAAATTTTTGTGCACGTAAATTCCGGTATGAGCTGCAAAATGAGTTTTATGTTATTTCATTTTCACATAAGTAAACTATCAAAATTTTACTTACCCATATAGTTCTCTTCATATGAGCGACATATCCTGCTGTAGTAGAATATGCTCATGTTTAAAAGACTGACTGAAAACGTGGGGTACCAGCTGCCTCGTTCTACCTTACTCAACACCTTCAAAAAATTTTCCCAAAAGTTTGGTATGGGAATATAATCGCCCTTTTTTGTGCTGAGAGAGAAGGAAACAGGGGCAGTGGCAGATAAATACTGGACTATAAAAGATGGTGGTTGTGGTGTAGAAAGAGCGAAGGATACAATGGTAGCGTGAGAGAAAGAGAGAGACAGTAGGATTGGAAACATAGTTCACACTGAGAGAACAGTGCTATGACGAATGAAGGAGACAGTGTCAGTGGGTGAGAGACAGCGGTAATGAGAGAAAAAGTGTATGACAGTGGCAACAAGGAAGAGGGAGATTATGACTGTGGGAGAGACAGCAGGAGTGGGAATGGATAAATGAGATAGTAAGGGTGAGAAATATGGGAGCTGTTATAGGGTAGTGAGTAGAGGGATTTGTTGCCAATCTTGTATGAAATATTTTCACTGGGGGGGGGGGGGGGGGGGTATGCAGTGGGGAGAACATTGGGAAAACAGAAGAGGCTCTCTCCTGGAACTGCAGTGTATGCAGTAGGAACATTTTGATTGGGGAACAGGAAAGGAAAATCTGTGCCCTTCAGGCACAGTTGTAGGAATCAAGGAAGGAACTGATAAGGATCAAGGGCGATAGGGGGAGGAGGGTGGTTGGGAACTGGCGGCTGGTAGGAGGATAGGAAGAAAGAGAACGCGATCTGACAGCTTTATCATCAACTCCAAAAACAGGTATCTACCACTGTCAGAGTTAAGTGGAGAAGAGCCTCAGGAAGAACGAGGAGCAGGAAATGTGCAGCACACTTCAACCGATGCCAAGAAGCTTAGGAATGTACAAAGTGTTAGGAAGAAGAAAGTGCTGCTGCTAGGTAGTAGCCATGGGTGAGGTGTAGGCCCTCAGTTACAGGAAAGTTTAGGAGCAGCGTACCAGGCCACCAGTATCTTCAAGCCAAATGCAGAGCTGGATAGAGGACTTAGGGTCTTTATGTAAAGACTTTACAAAAGAAGACCATGTAGTGATAGTGGGTGGGGTGGTAAACAGTTTGGATAGGGAGGGGCATATGACACAGGTGGTGACCTGGACAAGATAGCTTCCTTGACTCATGGTACCAACGTACACTTTGTTGAGCTGTTCCGGCGTCATGATCGACCACACCTTGATGGAGCTGTAAGGCCAATCAATGTGGGGTTGGGATGGCTCTGAGGACAGCCAATTTGCTCATGTTTCTCTGGTTCCTGTTGGGACTATCAAGAGATGGGGTTTTACTAGGCAGTAGAGATAATACATACTTAAAGTACATCTAAACATTTAGTAAAACACTTACCAGAACCACATACATATTAGGACCAATACTGTTCCTGATATACATCAATGACTTTCCTAGTAGTGTTATTCATGGTAAAAAATTCTCTTTACTGATGACAGCAATATTATAGTCACTGAGAAAACAAGAGATCTCCTTGTAGAGAAATAAAATGAAACCCTCAAGGAAGTTTATGATTGGTCAATAAGCAACAAATGTGACTCTGAATGTAAAGAAAACTAATGCCATGAGTTTCAGTTTCAATATGAAAAATGGCAATGCTAAATTAAATGTAGGTTGCACCTCTATTGACTGTGTAAGAAATGCAAAATTTCTAGGAATGAGTATTGATTCTCAGTTGAAGTGGTGTGAACACACAAAGGTACTTGGAAACAGAATGTCATCGCCATGTTATGCCCTTAGAATCCTATCATCAGTGTGTAACATGCATTGTCTTTTGGTTACATTCTTTTCTGGGGAACAAATGCACAAAATATGAACACAATTTTCAAACTCCAGAAAAGAGCCATAAGAATCATAACCAAAAATGGTAACCAAGCTCATTGTAAAGATCTGTTCAAAACAAGGGATTTTAACTTCTCTGTGTGAATACATCTACCAGTCAGTTGTACACATCAAAAATAACATTGGTAATTACTGCACAAACAGTTCTGTCCATGACCATGGAACAAGAGCTAGCTTCAACTTACATTTGCCAAGAAAAAATAAACATAAAACTCAAAACATCATTTTCTACCAAGGAATAAAACTGTACAATAAATTACCAAAAGAGATAAAAGAAATTGCAAAAATACACTTATTTAAAAAGGCAGCAAAAAAGTACCCATTATGCAATACATTTTATACATTGAAAGATTACTTAGATAAAACAGGGTAGGGGTTTGGTAAAAAAAATGTTATACAAGTAAATAATAATAATGATTATAAAACATCCAACATTCCACACAACACTTTCACACTATGCTTTTTCCTTCTTTTTTTCCTTTTCTAGAAATACTTACCCCCAAGCTATGCATAGCACAGTACTAATACCTCTTCCTGTTCCTGAGCTTAACGTCTCACTCATTATAGAGGGATGCTGACTCGGTTTTTCAGGATAGCAAATGGGAAGTTGATGTACAGAAAATGGCCCAGAGGTCACCAGTGTGTGTGTGATGGTGTGTGTAATCAGTGAAGTGTTATGAAACAATGTGTGTATAGTGTGTGCAGTGACAGATAGTGAGATATAAGTGAAAAGCGTGGCATTACATTATTTAATAAGTTATTTGTAAAAAAAAATTGTATACCAAGAGTAAATCTAATGATTGTCTCTAACTAGAAGTCTGTAAATGTATGTGTATACGAATTCGCTTATTTTAAATTGCTCTTAACTTGTAAATACTTTGACATGTCCTATATCCTTGTAAAAAGAGATCTACAGATGAATAAAGCTACTGCTACTACTACTACTACTACTACTACTAAGAGAGAACATAGGGGAGACAGTGGTAGCGTGAGGAGACAACAGTAGTATAACAAAACCAAGGAGACTGTGGATGTGAGAAGAGAGATAGTGACAGAGAGACACAGAGGTATCATGATGAAGAGATTCCCAGAATGAATCTATGAGAATGGCAATTGGCGCTGGATGCGTATGAGCGGCGTTGAACAATGAACTAGTGGGTGTGAGCGACTTACAGTTGCAGTAGAGTGTGAGAGTGAGAGATGAGTTTCATGTTGAAAAGAGCACGAATATGTTACCATGCCAAAACGTTCAGGAAAATTTTTAAAGCTTCTGAGAAAGATAGAGTGAAGGCAATTGGTGCCCCACTTTTCAGTCAGACTCTTTTAAACGGAACATATTTGCCTTTTTAGTGTTCCAATAGGAGGGTTTTCCTCTGGTAAATAATAATGCAAATTCTTGTCATTTAGGCTGATGGGTTTATCTGCAGAAAATGATCTTTCTCCATTGCAAGAAGTGACAGATGAATACTTAAATGAGGAAATTTTGGAATGTGTGGGCTTCAATAATTCCTGATCCTTTCAATTATCGCCACCAGAAATTATTTTAGCTTATCTGTCTAACACAACGATATACTTCTGTTTACTCCAACAGTCCTGTTGGTAATGATCATGGTATCGGAAAACAATCAGGTTTGTTGATTCCTGTTCACTTCCACAACTCAAATCGAGACTGAAAGAAGAAGAGCGAGAAATAACCTTTGCTGGTGAAGAGAGATCAGAACATCACCATATCTCAGCTGTTTGCCAAATTACAACACACCTAAGGAATGAGATTATATCTCTGCTTACTGAAAACTCTGAGATAATTGTCGAAGAAAATTATATATAGTTCTTTATTGAAAATCCATATTTTATGCGGCTAAACTGTGTAATATTATGCACTAAAGACATGGAAAAGTGATTAATATGCAATATTAAAAAGTAAAATGTGTCATATTAAGTATAAAAAATCAAAGTATGCAATACGCATGTGGTTACTTCGTGTAAAGTCTAAATTCGCAAATATGCACGAGAAAACCCAGAGGCTGCCTTTTACAGTGATATGGCAGAAATGGTAATAATTTGTTTAAAATGACTGGAATTTTATTTGACCCACATGGGTAGCCATATCTGTTAGAACACCGCTTACGGGATTTGAGGATGTGATAGAAAACATTATATTAGAATACTGAGATGAGTTTTGATAGCAAAGAGGCCAAACAGATAATACTTTATAATCCTTTTGACAAAGAAGTTTTAAATTGTACATTTGGGTATTTTTACGTACTATTGACAGTATATGTTACACTATTTAAGAAAAGCTTTTGTGGCTTGATTTTATACACGAAATACTACTTCTATGAAGCCCTCCCGAAAGCTGATTATCTACGAAAAATTAAAAAGTAAATAAACATGTTCTCAAAATAAATGAAAAACATGAGCTCTTTTAAGGTCCTCTTTAACAAATCCCACCCACCTTATCCCCCGCACCCCCCACCCCCCATTTGGCACAATCCTGGCTACATCCTTGGTTGGGGAACTGACTGTACGGTGCCTGTTGAACAGGCATCGCCGCTAACTTCTGGAGATGTTGTGGTTTCATGTTAGCCTTCCTGTTCTGTCAATGACAGAGGTGTCCTCGTGGTATCAAATGGTATACAAATTGTTATCCACCAATGAGTACCTATTTTTCATTGGACATAGTGTCACAGATAAATGCAGTCACTGTCCTGCTGTAGAGACTCTGCAACATAGATTTACCTGTCATAATCACGAAGTGATCTGGCACTTGCTTAGGGTTGCTAACTCCTACTTTCCCTGGGCAAAGTCAAATACAACTGCTTGGCTGTTGGGCAACTATGTCATTATATTGTAGATGGAGGGGCGATATGAACCCACTCGCCTTCAACAAGTATGTGGCCATTGCTTATAGGAAGTGTTTAAGCCTGGAACAGTAAACTGACTTATTCACTATTACTCTGAACCTCATATTTGGTCGTCAAGTTATCTGTTGAGTTAGTCAGTCCTTTTGGCATTTCGTTTATTGCCCCAGTTCAGATATATTGTTTCACAGTTTATTTCGTTTTTGTGGCCTTGTTGATCTCGTCTTTTTCAAAAAATTTAAGGAAACGAAACAAAGGTGGTAACGTTGCACTATGAAGGACGTGATGTGTAAGGGTCATCTGGGTAGCAGGACTCGCACACATCATAGTATATTTAGGCGCTTCGAGGTGGATGGAGGAACTTTGACAATTCAAACTAATTAGTGATACACAAATATACACTTTACTGCACTGTGACACTTAAGATGAAAAACAACTCGTTCAGTGTGCTTGTGGACAGATACAACTAAGAAGTGCACTGTCAAGGGGTGTGTTACTCAATACAATGTTAACAAGACTTTGTCCATCCTGGTCATCACACCACATTGTCAGTAGTAAACACGTGTCCCTATGTGAAGGCTGTAGGCGACTCCACTTGTAGACTAAGTCTCACAGGCTGATCTACACTACGAACTGTAGCTACGAACTGCAACCCTGGAACTCCGTACTAGAACAGTTGTACAACCACGCCGAACACTAACCGTTCATTCCTACCTGTAGCAGCCACTTATCCCAATGCGGATGTCCATCTTATTGACGGCAAGAAGGAGGTTGCTGATCGGGCCGCGTTTGTGAATGGCGGCGAACTTAAAAGCGCTACCCGTGGCGCCAGTCTGAAACTGTTTTAGTGCGTCAACCCCAGTTGCGTCTATTGGCGAGGACACAATACTCCTCCCTCTCGAACCCCCTCAGTGTCGTCGTGTAGTGTCAGTTGCTGGTATAACTCCGGGAGGGGGGGGGGCAGAGTGTGAATGAAGCAAACGATGAATGAGAGAACATGAAACAAGTCTGTAGATGGTGCCAAGACCCTGCTAGTGCCCCAGCATTCACCTTGCAAACGCCCCGGAAAGCCAGCCGAACATCTAGGCAGAGGACACACTTCATGTCACTGGATGGAGTGCGGACTGCATCATCCAGGCAGGCAACGAATTTGTAAAGAAAGACTCGGTTACAGGATTATGCAAATGAGAAGGATGAAGTTGGTTCTAGTGCCGCTGCTGCAAACCTACTGGACCCTGTACAAGAAACATGGACCTACCTAAGGATTTTACAATACTGCAGCGCTCCCAGGCCTTCTATCTGCTATACAATCTGGAAAAAATGTTGATTAGCTTTATGCATTCCCCAAGTGAATAGAGTAGGTGCTGGCCACTCCGCTGGTGGAGAGCTGTTGTGGGTCTGGTAGCGCTAAGACAAGAGGAATAGCAGCAAAGATTTGCAGGCTTCCAAAAAAAAATATTGGTGCCCCTCACCTACGTACCCTCAGACACAGAGTTGAAACATTAAAAGTTTTGGTTGGTTTCGTTGCCTAAGGGCTGGGATACGTAGTTGCCGCATTACATTTCAAATACTGCTGAGTCTACAGTATACAATATGAATACACACATGACTCAAATGGTCGAAGGTTCCTATCACTTGGCAATTGCGAATTTTGAATGTAAAATAGAAATTTATAAATGAAAGATTGTACTTAAATAAAATCTGCAGGTATTATTTTAACGACTTTAAATGATGAGTACAATAGCAGAAATACCTTTAAGAATGCCGTTTATTACTGTAAAACACTTATTTGTGTTGATGGTCCAGCAATTAAACAAAATATAAGTAGAATAACAGGGAAACAATAGATTCCTACTTCACGTAATTAGTTATGAACAACAACATAGCTCACGAGATATTCACTTCTAAACGCATTCTATGTCTTCTCTGCAGAAGCCATGGAAATCTCACAAGTGCACAAGTCTGCACTACGAAATATTTCTATCTTCCGCGACCACGCGCAAGCTGCTCAACACTCTCCTGCGACCGTCCGTCGCGCCTTCCCTTCCAGCACTCTCCCGAGTCCTGTGCGACCCGATGCTCGTCCCCCACTTCCATACAGTCTCTCCATTGACTTCGGTAGTCGCCTACCGTAGTAACGAGCGTTGTGACTGGCTAGAGCGCTCCCGCCATATCTCCAAGCCAACGCACGCTCACAAACGTATTGAAACACATACAAAATACTGGATTTACATTTAAATAACTTGAAATTAAGTAAATAGTCCTACGGCTGGACCATAAACACGCTCTAACACACATTATTAAATACATAAATAGATTAAATAAACAAATATCAAAGGAATAGAAACAAAGGTAGGCCAGTAGCCTAATGCCTCTGTGATTTCTAAAACACAGTAAATATTTGACCAATTTCTTCATGAATAGTATATATTGAATATAAACAAAGACATAGACGAATAAATATAATTATAAGCATGCTGCTACCGTTTTTTCGTGTAACTGTGGAATACTTATTGCCTGACGCGATAAATAGTAATCGGCCACTGTGACCTCCAATAAGTCATGTACTATTCAAGTTACGTGCCTGTAATGCATACCAATTTAGGTTTACACTAATAGCTTTCTAAAGAGACGTCGATCGACAAAATCGGATGAACCGTTTAGATTTTAGAAATTCGTTGTTGGGTATTACTTGTATAATTTACTGTCAGATACTAAACTTTAAACTAATAAAGATATTGAAAATCTGATTACACCGTCAGAATCGTCGTGCAAATAATGGTAATGTACATGTTTCGTTTTAAGGTATCGTGATCCCTCTGGCTATTATTAATTTCTACATGATCTGTGAAATGTCTGCCATTATGGTTTCACAAAGTCCGCCATCTTTGGCACTCGCGGCATACAAATCTCCTTCATTGACACAAAGCACAGTCCTCGACACAGCATCAACATGGAATTCCCAGCCACGCAGTCAGCCTGGAGCACGTGCTGAGGCAACCCCTCTTGCTCTGGCTAAAATTCCGCACCATGTGGTTGCTGACGAGCCCCTGCTTACTGAGCGGCCAGTGCGCCCACGCCAACTTCGAACTTAGAATATTTTCAGGGTGCCACAACTCGCCCATTACTTCACAACTTGTTCCCTCATGAAATGAGCTTGTCCATCTATTGTTGGAAAGTGCACATGAAGTGCTCCACTTTTCCATTTGATTGAGGGTGAAAAGGCGCACTGGTGATGTGACGAATGATGTTGGTTGCACAAAAGTCCTCAAACTCTGCAGACACAAATTGAGATCCATCGTCAGTTACGAGCAACTGTGGAAGACCCTCAGTGCAAAATATGGACTGTAGAAACTGGTGTGTGCAGTGTTTCGATGTTGAATTCATAGGCATTACAAAAGGGAACTTGCTATATGCATCGATGACAATCAGCCAACGAATGTTAAAGTAGGATCCGGCAAAGTCCAAGCGAATGCACTGCCAAGCCACTTTTGGTTTTGGCCAGTCAGTGATACGTTGAAGAGAGGCTGCCTGGTGCTCCACACAGGTATGACATTGTGCCATCATTCGTTGTATTTGAGCATCCATGCCAAAGCAAGTGCCATGTCTCTGAACTAATTGTTTTGTGTGGATCACGCCCCAGTTATCCTGGTGGAGCAAGTTGGCTACGTTTCTCTGGAGAGCCTTTGGGATTACCACACGCGATTGTTCTGATACAGTGCGTAGCAACATAATACCTTGAAGCACTGACAAGTCATGCCGATGTGCTACGTATTGGCGGATCACCAGGCTAATGATTTGTTTCACTGAGCGAGGCCAGCTTGTGCGATCGTAACGCAAAAAAAAAATTGCACATCCAGGTCTGCTGCCATTGCCTGGGTGACCTTACGGTGATCCAGAGCATCTAACTCTTGTGCGGCAGTATGTCAACGTGATGCTTCTGATGTGCTGAAGTCTGCATTCAGTCCCACAGGAAGATGGGAGGGCGTATCTGCATTGGCGTGTTTGCATTTGGGCCTGTAAATTGTCTCATACATATAATGCGACAGAATAAGAGCCCATCGATGGCATTTTTGTGTAGTGCGGTTTAGAACAGACTTGGCTAGTTTGGAAAGTGACTGGTGTGGTTTATGGTCAGTGACTAAGTAGAATTTCCTTCCATACAGGTATTGTTGAAATTTGATTACAAGAGCCTTCTCCTCTATCTGGACATACGAGGTGCATTCAAGTTCTAAGGCCTCCGATTTTTTTTTCTAATTAACTACTTACCCGAAATCGATGAAACTGGCGTTACTTCTCGACGTAATCGCCCTGCAGACGTACACATTTTTCACAACGCTGACGCCATGATTCCATGGCAGCGGCGAAGGCTAGGCTTCTTTAGGAGTCTGTTTTGACCACTGGAAAATCGCTGAGGCAATAGCAGCACAGCTGGTGAATGTGCGGCCACAGAGAGTGTCTTTCATTGTTGGAAAAATCCAAAAGTCACTAGGAGCCAGGTCAGGTGAGTAGGGAGCATGAGGAATCACTTCAAAGTTGTTATCACGAAGAAACTGTTGCGTAACGTTAGCTCGATGTGCGGGTGCGTTGTCTTGGTGAAACAGCACACGCGCAGCCCTTCCCGGACGTTTTTGTTGCAGTGCAGGAAGGAATTTGTTCTTCAAAACATTTTCGTAGGATGCACCTGTTACCATAGTGCCCTTTGGAATGCATTGGGTAAGGATTACGCCCTCGCTGTCCCAGAACATGGACACTATCATTTTTTCAGCACTGGCGGTTACCCGAAATTTTTTTGGTGGCGGTGAATGTGTGTGCTTCCATTGAGACGACTGGCGCTTTGTTTCTGGATTGAAAAATGGCATCCACGTCTCATCCATTGTCACAACTGACGAAAAGAAAGTCTCATTCATGCTGTCGATGCGCGTCAACATTGCTTGGCAACATGCCACACGGGCAGCCATGTGGTCGTCCGTCAGCATTTGTGGCACCCACCTGGATGACACTTTTCGCAATTTCAGGTCGTCATGCAGGATTGTGTGCACAGAACCCACAGAAATGCCAACTCTGGTGGCGATCTGTTCAACAGTCATTCGGCGATCGCCCAAAACAATTCTCTCCACTTTCCCGATCATGTCGTCAGACCGGCTTGTGCGAGCCCGAGGTTGTTTCGGTTTGTTGTCACACGATGTTCTGCCTTCATTAAACTGTCGCACCCACGAACGCACTTTCGACACATCCATAACTCCATCACCACATGTCTCCTTCAACTGACGATAAATTTCAATTGGTTTCACACCACGCAAATTCAGAAAATGAATGATTGCACGCTGTTCAAGTAAGGAAAACGTCGCCATTTTAAGTATTTAAAACAGTTCTCATTCTCGTCACTGGCGGTAAAATTCCATCTGCTGTACGGTGCTGCCATCACTGCGATGTATTGACAATGAACGCGGCCTCATTTTAAAACAATGCGCATGTTTCTATCTCTTTCCAGTCCGGAGAAAAAAATTGGAGGCCTTAGAACTTGAATGCACCTCGTAATAGGTCTGAGCCTTGTTGAGAAGTTTGGAGGCGAAAGCTACTGGCCTGTCTGCAGAACCAATTCTGTGCGAAAGTACCATGCCAGTGCCATACGAGGATGTGTCTGGCGAAGACAGGGCGTTTGCCAGAATCAAAATGGACCAGACAATGATCGTTGAGCAAAGGGTCTTTCAATTTCTGAAATGCAATGTCATATTTGTGGAACCACACATAAGATGCGGTCTAGCGCCAAAGACAATGAAAGGGTGCCGCAATTTGAGCTGCATGAAGAATGAAGAGGATATAGGTCAGCTACCCTAGTACTGATTGCGATTCAGAAAGATTTCTTGGAGGTTTGAAGTCACTAGTAACCTGTAAGTATGACTGCAACGATGAACACCTTGGGAATTGACCACATTTCAGCCTGGAAGAACACACAGCTATCTTTGTTACATTTGAGACCTGCCCTTGACAACACTTTGAACAGGGTAGACAAATTGCTCAGGTGCTCTTCTGGCGTAGGGCCTGATACCAGAAAGTCATCCAAGTAAGTTGTACATGAAGACACAGATGCAGTTAATTTTTCCTGATAACGTTGAAAGATCGCTGGTGCAAATGCGCTATCAAAAGATATGAGAAGAAATTTGAAGAGTCCCATGTGTGTATCAATCACAAACACTTCCTGTGATACTTAATTTAATGTAATCTGTAGGTAGGCATCGCGAAAATCGATCTTGGAGAAGTAGAGACTCGCTCCTAAGCGGTCCATAAGTTCTCCAGGTCTGGGCAGTGGGCATGAATCAATTACTGGCTCAGGATTCACTGTCGTCTTAAAGTCTGCACAGATTCTTAACTTTCCTGAAGGTTTATTCACGAAAGCTAATGGGAATGCCCACAAACTGGCTGTGATGTAACAATGACACCGAAGCACTGATGTCTAACTGAAACTGAACATTTTAGCCAGCAATAACAAGGTACACAAGAAGTTTGTTGGAGTAGCGTTGCGCTGAAGAAACTACTGATTCCTTGTATTGCACAGTTTCACTGTAATGTTCTACATTAGCATCACAGCTCGACTCAGCATGAACAACATGCACTTGAAAGTTCCAGTTACGTGGACGTTTGTTCTGAGTGGAACGTTTGTGAAATTTGAAACAG
This sequence comes from Schistocerca cancellata, assembly GCF_023864275.1. NCBI lineage: Eukaryota > Metazoa > Arthropoda > Insecta > Orthoptera > Acrididae > Schistocerca > Schistocerca cancellata. The sequence continues at coordinate 737,732,404 of NC_064629.1, forward strand.
CGTGGGCAAGATTTCACGCCAGTAGATTTCTAGCCAGGTTGCTTAAGTGGTGAGATGTGGCATGCTCTAGTGGGCCACTGCGTGTTTGCCATCGAAGTGGCTACTTACGTTGCAGCACAGTGTTTTCTCTTGAGGTTACGGTACAAAGGCTCTCTGCTTGAAAACTATTAACTGCACAGTCACATGAACCTTGAATGTCAGTTATCTGCAAAACCTGTTGCTACATATGGTCACGGTATTTTAAGATTTGTTCACATTTTCTACTGACTTCCACGTTTTGAGTAATAGAGTTATGAATCATCAAGCCACTATAATATTTTCCATATTTACATTTAAATATGCATGGTCTTGCGAGCCCCTGCAAATCTGTCAATCATTGCCTTTACGTTTGGCGTAGTTGTTTCTCGATTCTAAGGAATTTTAAACTGGCAGCCGCCACATTATATTATCTCTTGGCTAGTCAGTAGTGTTAAATTTATCATTCATTGATTTCATTTCGCCATAGAACTCTTCAGGCTGTATGTTGCAAATGTAACTATCTGTATCTAGATGACACAACTCAATTTTCTCATCATATTTTGGTTTCATAACTCTATAGTGAAAATTATACATCAGTTCTTCAGATGACTCAAGTATACTCATTACAACATAAACTGGATTATTAATCATAATTTTGATTTTATTCATCTGGATAGCAGCTACATTTTCATTAATTATTGTTCTCCCTTTGTGGCTCTGTTACAGGTTTATCACAGTTTTGTTGATCTGAAACTTCTCGTAATTTTATATCTCCTCTGTTTCTTATATTGTTTCTCCAAGTAATGAAATATTCATCAATTTGTAGAAATCTTCTTCAAAATCATTCGTTTGCTTTAGTTCACCTACATCTACACCTACATCTTCATGGATACTCTGCAAATCACATTTTAGTGCCTGGCAGAGGGTTCATTGAACCACCTTCACAATTCTCTATTATTCCAATCTCGTACAGCGCGCGGAAAGAATGTACAAAAATATCTTTCTGTACAAGCTCTGATTTACCTTATTTTATCGTGGTGATCGTTCCGCTCTATGTAGGTCGGTGTCAATAAAATATTTTCGCTTTCGGAGGAGAAAGTCGGTGATTGGAATTTCGTGAGAAGATTCAGTCGCAACGAAAAACGCCTTTCTTTTAATGATTTCCAGCCCAAATCCTGTATCATTTCTGTGTCAATCTCTCCCATATTTCGCGATAATACAAAACGTGCTACCTTTCTTTGAACTTTTTCGATGTACTCCGTCAGTCCTATCTGGTAAGGATCCCACACCGTGCAGCAGTATTCTAAAAGGGGATGGACAAGTGCAGTGTAGGCAGTCTCCTTAGTAGGTCTGTTACATTTTGTAAGTCTTCTGCCAATAAAATGCAGTCTTTGGATAGCCTTCCCCACAATACTTTCTATGTGTTCTTTCCAAGTTAAGTTTTTCGTAATTTTAATACCTAGGTATTTAGTTTAATTTACGGCTTTCAGGACTGAAGACCACAACAACACAACAACGGCTTTTAGATTAGACTGATTTATCATGTAACCGAAAATTAACGAATTCCTTTTAGCACTCATGTGGATGACATCACACTTTTGGTTATGTAGGGTCAACTACCACTTTTCGCACCATTCAGATATTTTTTCTAAATCGTTTTGCAGTTTTTTTGATCTTCTGATGACTTTATTAGTCGATAAACGTCAGCGTCATCTCCGAACAATCGAAGACGACTGCTCTGATTGTATCCCAAATCGTTTATATAGATAAGGAACAGCACAGGGCCTATAACACTACCTTGGGGAACGCCTGAAATCACTTCTGTTTTACTCGCTGACTTTCCGTCATTTACTATGAACTGTGACCTCTCTGACAAGAAATCACAAATCCAGTCACATAACTGAGACGATATTCCCTAAGCACGCAATTGCACTAGGAGCCACTTGTGTGGTACAGTGTCAAAAGCCTTCCGGAAATACAGGAATATGGATTCGATCTGAAATCCCTTGTCAATAGTAGTCAGCACTTCTTGTGAATAAAGTGCTAGTTGTGTTTCACAGGAACGATGTTTTCTAAACCCATGTTGACTGTGTGTCAATAGACCGTTTCCTTCGAGGTTCGAACACAATATATATTCTAAGATGCTGCTGCATATCGACGTTAACGATGTGGGCCTGTAATTCAGTGGAATACTCCTACTACCTTTCTTGAATATTGGTGTGATCTGTGCAACTTTCCAGTCTTTGGGTATGGATCTTTCGTTGAGTGAACGGTTGTATATGATTGTTAAGTATGGAGCTGTTGCATCACCATACTCCGAAAGGAACCTAATAGGTATAAAGTCTGGACCTGAAGACTTGCTTTTATTAAGTGATTTAAGTTGCTTCAGTACTCCGAGGATATATACTTCTACATTACTCATGTTAGCAGCTGATCTCGATTCGAATTCTGGAATATTTACTTCGTCTTCTTTTGTGAAGGCATTTCGGTTAGCTGTATTTAGTAAATCTGCTTTGGCAGCACTGTCTTCGATAATATCTCCATTGTTATCGTGCAGAGAAGGCATTGATTGTTTCTTGCTGCTAACATACTTCACATACGAACATAATCTCTTTGGATTTTCTGCCAGGTTTCGAGACAAAGTGTCGTTGTGGAAACTGTTATAGGCGTCTCGCATTATACTCCGTGCTAAGTTTCGAGATTCTGTAAAGGATCGCCAATCTTGGGGATTTTGCATCTGTTTAAATTTGGCATGTTTGTTTCGTTGTTTCTGAAACAGTGTTCGAACCTGTTTTGTGTACCAAGGAGGATCATCTCCTTTGTTTGTTAGTTTATTTGGTATAAACCTCTCTATTGTTGCAAATACTGATTCTTGAATTTAAGCCACATCTGATCTACGTGTATATTATTAGTTTGGAATGAGTGGAGATTGTCTCTCAGGAAGGCATCAAGTGAATTTTTATCTGCTTTTTTGAATAGGTATATTTTTCGCCTATTCTTGGAGGAGTTGGGAATTACAATATTCAATCTCGCTATGGCAACCCTGTATTCACTAATCCCTATATCGGTTTTGATGCTGGTTATTAACTCAGGATTATTTGTTGCTAAGAGGTCAAGTGTGTTTTCACAACCGTTTACTATTCGTGTGGGCTCATGTACTAACTGCTCGAAATAATTTTCAGAGAATGCGCTTAGCACAATTTTGGATGATATTTTAAGCATACCTCCAGAATTAAACATATATTTTCGCCGATATATCGAGGGTAAATTAAAGTCTCTACCAACTATTATTGTATGAGCCGGGTATGTGTTTGAAATCAATCATTTTTTAAGACTTTGTGTATTTTCGTTATCTTTATTCCTAGAGGCTGATACTCTTTAAGATTTCTATAGTGAACTACATAAACATGCTTCTCTCTGAGAGTAGTCAATAACTTACTTTCTATGTTTCCAGGTACAATCTTATTTTCATTAGCAAGAGGTAAAACTTTATACAAATGATGCAAATTTTTTGGGTGTTTTAGATCTGACCTAAATATGTTTCCACATGATGATGGGTTAGAAACTTCACTCGTTTTTTCAGAATTTAATGTATTTATATTATCCCATTCAAATCCTCCACATGGCAAATACTGACTCATAGCCCAACCACATAAATTATTTGCAACCAAATATGTTAAATAATTAGATACATTTTTACATCATAATCTTTTGCATATTAATTATTTGCTTTCACATAACTTTTACAGCACTGGGATTACCACCTTCTATTCCTTTTTCAATCATTAAAATTACATTATAATCATGTAATAATTCAAGTGGTTCTCCAGTCATTTTTAGTATATTGCTAAAAGATAAACCAGGTACCGTAGAACATCTAGACGGTTCTAAATTATAAACTTTTATGCAAGTTTTTCAAAAATTTTCAAATACAACAGCCAATAACAAAGCATAATTTGTAAGACACAAATCATGATATTCACCAAGATTTTTTATATTACATTTTTCCAAATGTTTACAATTTTCGTCAGTTATTTCACAGTCATTCTGTTTATTCTATAATTCTTGTCTGAATGGTAGCTATGTTTCATTAAATTTCTTAAAGCTATCGATATAAACATGGGGATAGCCACCTTCCTTATTACTAGATGTACTAGAGTTCCTAAAAAAACGTTTTAATGCTTTTCATTTGACACGTCTTCAAATATGATAAAATTTCATGAAGACTTGATGCCACAAATCTCAGTGTGTCAATAAACCTCATCTTTAAATTTTCAATCTTCTTGCCAAACGCAGTGGTTAGACACTGGACTCGCTTTCGGGAGGACGACGGTTCAATCCCGCGTCCGGCCATCCTGATTTAGGTTTTCCGTGATTTCCCTAAATCACTCCAGGCAAATGCCGGGATGGTTCCTCTGAAAGGGCACGGCCGACTTCCTTCCCCATCCTTCCCTAATACGATGAGACCGATGACCACGCTGTCTGGTCTCCTTCCCCAACCAACCAACCAACCATCTTGCCAAAACTAATATAACTATCTTCATTATTTGGTATTAAATCTATGTCCTTTCTATCATAACTAAGTTCTTTTATAAGCAAATGTGAATTATATCCAGATAAAGTGTGTAGATAAACAGGTACAAAATTTGGGTGTTTCAATTGTAAATTAAAACAATTACATAGTGGATTTATATATTTTTCAGTCAAATAATAGTGATGAATTATTTGTTTGTTTGTGAATAACGACATCGCATAATGAATACATTTTTGATCTTGCATGTGTTGTTTGTTCTTCAGATGTTAATGGTCTCATTACATATTTTCAGAATCATTTATTCCAATTACTGCAACCTCTTCTTCGATACATTCGATTATTTTTTGTGACTGTTTGGTCCATGATAAACAAATGGATCTTTATAGTGTCCACTTATGTATTCAATATAATAACATCAACCAATCTGGCTCCTGATTTTGATTTTGATTGGATATGAAGTCTTTGGACCAGGTTGTGAAGTATCTATCTTCAACAGCAAACTCTCAAAATCGGCATAAATAACGATTGGAACTTTCTGTGTATACTGTAAGTATTCACCTAACTCTGGAAATTCAAATCTTAATAGTTTGTTAACTTTGCAGTCTGGTGTCTGACACTCTAAATCTTCTTTACTGCTGAAGTGGAGTAAACACATATCAAAAATAAAATTTACTTTTTCAAGGTTTGTAATTTGACTTGAAACAAGCCTTGATAATATTATTTATATAACAGTAATGTCAATTACTTCCATTATTAAGAGAAAGGAAATTTACATGACTGTCTCTTTTAGATTTTTTTATAATATAACAAAAATTGAGAAAGCCTTCAAATATTTCAATGATCAAGATGCTACTATAGTAGAAAAGTTAGAAGCCTCTAATTTGGTGATACTGAAAGGAAACGAAAATCCAACTATTTTCATCACTAAAGTAGGTCTCTATTCTTTAATTTTAAAATTATCTACTGCATTTAATAAAAGTAATTTTTATTAGAAATATATGTTTTTCAATTGTCTAACATGTTAAGTCTATAAAGGTGTTACTAAAAGGTATTACAAATAACAATGTCTGCACTTCATTTATGGTAATAGTATATTGACATCCAGTTCCATTAATATGACACTAAACCTGACATGAAAACTCGACATATGAATTGTAAATAAAAGAGCAGTACGTAGCTAAGAAATATATGGTCCCCATTGTCCAAAGGATCTATGACTAGTTGGAAATGGTAATATGCTAGGTCATGCATTTTTTCCAAATAGAATCCTGTGAAAACACATATGGATGACGAAAACTTGTGGTATTTGGAGACTGATGGGAATACACCAAAAGATATGACAAATTTACTTGCAGTTTTGTTTCCTGAATTTGGTCATACATTAGGTTTAGAACACTTAGATATTGATTTACTTATAATGTAACCATACTATAATGGTTCATATTTAGAATTATCTCAAGATGATATTGATGCTTGTATGGTAAAATAATATTGATAACAAGACAGCCATATAAACCAAATGAATTCCAGTTGTTTCATCTGAACCAATTGAATATTTATGTCAAATTATGAAGTTCGACCACTTATTATAAGTGAATGAAATTTTACATATTTTTAATTACAGGTGTGTATAAATAGGTAATGGCATGGAATCAAAATCAACTAGTCAGTTAACATCTTTACCACAGGATTTACAAAAAAATTCATAGAATATACAAAGAGCAAGTGTTGAAGTTGTTTTAGTTGTTAACAATATGTATATATCATATTATAGATATAGGATAAATTTACATTCTTCATCACTTATTTCACAGTCATTCAGTTTATTGTGAAATTATTTTCTCAACAGAAGACACGTTTCTTCGAATTTCTTCCAGCTACCCCTGCAATCTTAGGGTAGACACATTTCTTGATTACCTGATTTACTAGATCCTCCTGAAAAAACCTTTTAATGTTTTCATGTGACACTTTTTTAAATTTCATAAAAGTTTATCAAGACTTGATCACATAAATCTAAATGTGTCAGTAAAATTCATCTTTGATTTTGTCTTCTTGCCAGAACTACTATATCTACTTTCATTATTTGCTATTAAATCTGATTCCTTCTATCAGAACCAAGTTCCTTTACAAACAAGTGTGAATCATGTTCTGATAAAGTATATAGAAATAGGAATGAAATGTGTGTGTGTTTTAATTGTAAATTTCAACACTTACACAGTGGATTAACATATTTTCCAGTCAAATGATTGTGATGACGAATTATTTGTTTGTTTGTAATCAGTGATACCTATCTAATGAATAAATTCTTGGTCTTACATATCTCGGTTGTTCTTCAGATGTTAAGGGTCACATTTCTTCGATTTCAGAATAACTTCTTCCAACATTTCAACCTCTTCTTCCATACAGTCAATACAGTTTTTATGAAAATTTGGCTGATGATAAACAACTGGATTTTTATAGTGTTCATTTATATATTTAATATAATAACAACAACCAATTTGGCTCATGATTTTTTTATTTCATAGTATATTAATTTTTTTGGATCAGGCTGTACAATAGCAATCTTCAACAACAAACTCACAAAATAAGCATATGTAACAAATATAACTTTGTTTGTGTGCTGATAACTTTTAAAACTTATGTGTTCACTTTCTTTGGCTACTCAACTTTCAACTGTTGGTAACTATGCAGTTTGGTGTGCGACTCTATAATTTTTCTTCACTATTGAAATCGAACAAACACATATCACAAATAAATTTCACTTCAAGTTTTGTAATTTGACTTGAATTAAGCCTAGATAAACTTTTGTATAACAGTACTGTGAATTACTTCCATTCTTAAAATAAAGAAGATTTACATGATATATATATCATATAAATCAAGTAGTTTGGAAAAAATTTAGTATATAAAATTTGGTGCATATGATGGTTTATTTCTTAGAAATGATCTTTTGTTATTGGCTGATGTATTTGAAAAGTTTAGAGAACTTGTATAAAAGCTTATAATTTAGATCCATCTTGGTATTTTACTGCATCTGGTTTACCTTTTGATGGTATGCTAAAAGTAACTGGACAGCCACTTGAATTATTACATGGTTGCAGTATGATTTTAATGACTGGAAAACGAATGAGAGGCGGTATATCTCAATATACCTCAAAGATGTTTGAATGGAAATAACAAATATATGAAAGATTGTGATATAAAAAAGAAATATCGAATTACTTAGCATATTTAGATGCAAGTAACTTATATGGTTTGGCTATGAGTGAATATTTACCATATGGAGAGTTTCATTGGGATGTTCCTATTTCATTTAGTTCTACAAGAATAAGTGAAATTTCTAACTCATCACCATCTGGATATGTATTTGAATTAGATCTGGAACAATCAAATATTTACATGATTTAAGTAAAATATACCTCTTGCTGGGTTGGGTTGTTTTTGGGGAAGGAGACCAGACAGCGAGGTCATCGGTCTCATTGGATTAGGGAAGGACGGGGATGGAAATTGGCCATGCCCTTTCAAAGGAACCATCCCGGCATTTGCCTGGAGCAATTTAGGGAAATCACAGAAAACCTAAATCAGGATGGCTGGATGCGGGATTGAACTGTCGTCCTCCCGAATGCGAGTCCAGTGTCGAACCACTGCGCCACCTCGCTCGGTGTACCTCTTGCTCCTGATAAGTAAATTGCTCCTGGAACCAAAGAGAGTAAGTTGTTTACTACTCTGGAAGATGTAACAATACGCATATGTGGGTGAGCTTATCAGTCACCTAGAAAAGGTAAGGTGAATTTGTTTGCATATGTGAATGATGTGGCCGGGGGACCTGCCATGGTCACTCCAGGCAAGCCTTGCATGTTATCAAATGACCTGATGTGAGGAAAATCCATAAGCTGGAAATTTGGACAGCTGTTACTCGCATCTCCTGCTTCAGGAAATGGTGGAGTGCCAGAAAATCATAAAGATGGCTAAGTTACAGCTTTTTGAGTTTCGACTATAGCTCACAGGCAGATATTAGCATAAATCTCAATACATCTGCGATCTCTGAAAAATGAGGCCAAAGACACAACAATATCTCAATATGTTAAAACTGCAAAAATTAATATTTCACAGAGAGTAAACATTTACACAATGAACCTCTCAATCAACAACTTTTAATCGCTTCATACAGTTTCAACAAACGGTATCTCAAATGATAAAATTGCATAATAGCTATCATCCTTGAAGGCTGCGCATCTATATCTATTTTATTTATTGATGTACAACGTTTTTTACGTCTTTTTCATTATGCAAATGTTTGTCTGAGCACTGTATTTTTTACATTAAAACATCAAATGAATGCAGCATGATTACCTCAAATTTTGTTATACTTGCGTTTTTACTTAACAAACGGTTTACTATTTTGCCAGTAACTTTATTTAAATTTTGACTGCAAGTGATATTAAAAACTGTTCTAATTTAAATGTGGTCAATCGTATGTGTTATCAGACACCACAATTGAAAAGAGTGCCAGAAGACACTTCTGTCAAGCAGGCACAAATAATTTTTTAAGCAGTTTTAACGACAACCTGCTGTCACTTAGCATGAGAGCACTTGCACAAGAATGCTGGCTTATTTATTTATGAACCAACTATTACTTTTATTTATTGTAAATGGTCTGGATCTAACTGAATGTTTATGACATTTCTTCATTTAAATATTGTTGTAATACGTTAGTTTAGTCCAGAAAGTGGCCAGTTCTCATCACATCATGTCTGTAGAGCTTGAGAGCGATGACTTCCAACGAATGAGAACTGCACAATGGTGGAACACTGCTGGAGTCAAGTGGATACTGGGATTTCGCGAATGAAGAGCTCAGGGGAGTGATTTTGGACACTTCATGACGAGTGCTATAAGAAGGTAGACTTGCCTATGGTAACGTGTGTGTGACAGTCATATAGGTGACTGATTCAGGGTGGTGAATGGTCGCTACAATACTTCCCAGTGGACTTTTTATCTCGAGAGGTCTGAATGTACTCCAGAGTAGAATTTTAACTATTCCCACTTTAATTATGGAACTGAGGATAGAAGATTATGAGTTGCTATTATTTGTATTGCATGTGCTAATTTGTAAATCATCATGGTGAACTCTGCACAGCTTTGAGCTGGAGAATATTTCGCATGTTGTAATTGTGAAATGGACTTAGCTGTCGTGTATCTTTGATGACTATTTAGTTTGTGGATTTTGCTACCATTCTCGTGACGCTATCAACGTAATCATATGGCATTTGATGAGGATATGTTCTGGTTGTATTTCAAATGAATGTAATAGGACCACTTCCTGCTCATTTGAGATGTCCTTCCTTGAAGAAACCTTATTTAATATCATTCTCTGTCGTCTACATCAATTACAGATGTTAGAATAGAGTCATTTTATTAAATTATTGATTTATGTTTCATTTTGTATTTCTGTGTATTAATATTTCTGTGCATTAATATTTATTAGCTTGCAATTCTTGCCAGTACATAGACTATTTGAATGTAGTATCACAGATACAATTTATTGTTTGCAACGAATTACATGTGGGGCATGAAAGGAGATGTGCCAAGTCTGACCCTGTGTCTACATGGAGTTACCACGCTTTCTAAACAGAGTCATCTGTAGCCCAAGTACCTAAAGTATGAGTAACTGGTTTGCTCGCAGGACGTGATGTTTAGGAAGAGCAGCTACTCAAACAGTAACAAAATTAGACACTCTGATTGGTTAAAGAAATATATAGACTTGAACACAGAAATGAGCACTAAGACAAATTAAGATTTTGAAGAAAATTTCTTGAAACTGATGGAAAACTGAGTATTTGGAAAAACGATTAAAAATATAAGGAACAGAGTAGGCATATTATTACTTTCAGATGGAGAAATATGTGACAAACTTGTAGCAAAGTCAAACTTTAAAGGGAGGAAAATACTTTATGACAATCTTGCTATTGTCCATATGAATAAAACAAAAAGTGTGTTTAATAAGCCATTTTATGTTGGAGTAAGTATACGTGATTTATCTATACAGGATGGTCCATTGATAGTGACTGGGCGAAATATCTCACGAAATAAGCATCAAACAAAAAAACTACAAAGAACGAAACTCGTCTAGCTTGAAGGGGGAAACCAGATGGCGCTATGGTTGGCCCGCTATATGGCGCTGCCATAGGTAAAACGGATATCAACTGCGTTTTTTAAAATAGGAACCCCCATTTTTATTACATATTCGTGTAGTACGTAAAGAAATATGAATGTTTTAGTTGGACCACTTTTTTCGCTTTGTGATAGATGGCGCTGTGATAGTCACAAGCGTATAAGTACGTGGTATCACATAACATTCCAGCAGTGCGGACGGTATTTGCTTCGTGATACATTACCCGTGTTAAAATGGACCGTTTACCAATTGCGGTAGATATCGTGTTGATGTATGACTATTGTGATCAAAATGTCCAACGGGCATGTGCTATGTATGCTGCTCGGTATCCTGGACGACATCATCCAAGTGTCCGGACAGTTGGCCGGATAGTTACCTTATTTAAGGAAACGGGAAGTGTTTAGCCACATGTGAAACGTCAACCAAGACCTGCAACAAATGATGATGCCCAAGTAGGTGTTTTAGCTGCTGTGGCGGCTAATCCGCACATCAGTAGCAGACAAATTGAGCGAGAATCTGGAATCTCAAAAACGTCGGTGTTGAGAATGCTACATCAACATTGCACCCATACCACATTTCTATGCACCAGGAATTGCATGGCGACGACTTTGAACGTCGTGTACAGTTCTGCCACTGGGAACAAGAGAAATTACGGGACGACGACAGATTTTTTTGCACGCGTTCTATTTAGCGACGAAGCGTCATTCACCAATAGCGGTAACGTAAACTGGCATAATATGTATGCACTATTGGGTAACGGAATATCCACGATGGTTGCGACAAGTGGAACATCAGCGACCTTGACGGGTTAATGTATGGTGTGGTATTATGGGTGGAAGGATAACTGGCAATCTAATTGATGCAATGTATGCTGATTTCCTACGTAATGTCCTACCGATGTTACTACAAGATGTTTCACTGAATGCAGTATGGCGATGGACTTCCAACAGGATGGATGTCTTGCACATACCTCGCGTGCAGTTGAAGTGGTATTGAATAGTATATTTCGTGACAGGTGGACTGCTCGTCGAAGCACCATACCTTGGTCCGCACGTTCACCGGATCTGACGTCCCCGTATTTCCTTCTGTGGGGAAAGTTGAAGGATATTTGCTATCGTGATCCACTGACAGCACCTGACAACAAGCGTCAGCGGATTGTCAATGCATGTGCGAACATTGTGGAAGGTGAACTACTCGCTGTTGAGAGGAATGTCGTTACATGTATTGCCAAATGCATTGAGGTTGATAGACTTCATTTTGAGCATTTATTGCATTAATGTGGTATTTACAGGTAATCATGCTGTAACAGCGTGCATTCTAAGAAATGATAAGTTCACAAAGGTACATGTATCACATTGGAACAACCGAAATAAAATGTTCAAACGTACCCACATTCTGTATTTTAATTTAGAAAACCTTCCTGTTACCAAGTGTTCGTCTAAAATTGTGAGCCATATCTTTGTGACTATTACATCGCCATCTATCACAAAGTGAAAAAAGTAGTCCAACTAAAACATTCATATTTCTTTACATACTACACGAATATGTAATAAAAAATGGGAGTTCCTATTTTTAAAAAACGCAGTTGATATCCGTTTGACCTATGGCAGCGCCATCTAGTGGGCCAACCGTAGCGCCATCTGGTTTCCCCCTTCAAGCTAGATAAGTTTCGTACTTTGTAGTTTTTTCGTTTCACACTTATTTCGTGAGATATTTGGCCCGGTCATGATCAATGGACCACCCTGCATAGCTGGTGTGTGATTTACACTATAGAGTTATAAAACCAAAATACTGTGAGAAAACTGAGTTCTGTTATCAAGATACAGATAGTTGCATATACAACATACAGACTGAAGATTCCTATTACAATATGAAATCGATAGTTGATAAATTTGATACTAGTGACTATCCATATACAACATTCCCAAGTAAATGAAATAGTTTTAAGGCAAATGAAAGATGAATGTAATAAAAAATAATCAAAGGCTTTTACAATATCAGAACAAAACTGCATGCTAATAACGTTGGTGACAATATAGATGAAAAATCGAGGAGGCTACAGAAATGTGTTGTTAAAAATAAAATAAGCTTAGAAGATTATAAAATTGTTTGTATAACAATAGGGAGCAGCACAGAACTAGGGATTTAATAAGAAACATTAAGTATGTAATTTATTCAGGTGAAGCAATTAAAAAGGCATTGAGCCCACATGATGATAAAAGATTTATTTTGGAAAATAGAAAAAATACATTACTATATGAACATTACAAATTATTATCAACAGTAAATAAAAAAATATTAATACATATTTTATCCATATAAATTGAGGCTCTACTCAAGAAGCTCAACAACACTAGCAATATTAATTTTTTTTTAGAAAAGATTAGTGAGCTACAAGTAAACATTTTATACAGTATTACTGGTTGTGAATGTTTGACTGCTAGACAAGGAGAGAAAACGTATTTGGAACTGAATAAGGAATTTAAAATTATTTTAGGAGACAGGTTTTTGAAAATAATTAGTGGATGGGGTTTACAATTTTTTTTAAAGACGGTAATATTAAAGTGAGGTGCAAGGGTATGAAGAAACTTTAAAGTAATGATAATGAATTTCGTGGTCTACAGTTTCTGGTTTCAAAAATTTTATACATATTTAAATTTTTTTGTTTGCAACAATCTCTTGGGGGATTGCGATTCCCAATGACATTTGATACACTAAAGTGAATAAAATATAAAATATTAATGGTAATAATGTTGCACTGTAATCGATTAAAATAAATGTTTTTTAATTTGGTTTAATTTTAGGTAAATGTGATTAATCTTATTTTGCTGTTTTATTTATCTCCATTGACATTTTTTTCAGACTAGACTTTTTCTAAAAAAGAGAACACAAGTAAAAAAGAAAAACAAAGTCTTCAATTCTTTTCCCTTCATTTTCTACGAATTTTATAATAAATTTTTAAATGAGTGTGAATTACTGTAATTGTGTGAATTTACTGTAATTATTTATCTCTGTTTATTTTTATATTTCCGCTTAATTTTGTACGAATTTTATAATAAAATTGATATCGTTTACAGTTTTTATATGAAAGGAAGTGAGCCAGAAATAGTAGAAGTAAACAGTATGTTCATGCTAACTTTTTAAAAAGTAAACTCAGTGAAGATTGAGCCCTCTTTTAAAAGTGAGCTCACTCTTTCCATAGACCACACTTTTCTTCCAACGAATCTCAGCCTGTTGTCTGTCTTTTCTCAGTTTCTTTAAAGTCCTCAAGTAGCTAGTGCGAAGTATGCCATCTATGACATCATTGATGATGTTATCACTCAGTCATCAAATTTACCCACCTCTCCCCCTCCTCACCCGCCTCTGACACAGATCAATTTCCTTATGAATGAAATGATGGGAAATTCAGATACTGAGGGACAATGAAAACAATATCTGGGGTTTTTTCCAACTCCTGTGATGTCACTGTAGGGCTGTTGTCCCAAATATAAATGGCGAGAAATGAAAAAATTCACGATGGTGCTTTGTTATTCTGGTGGAAGTAGGTCACTTGAGCTACATACAGAACTCAAGGTGGCCACTTGGTTTTCCCGTGATGTCACTGCAGAAATAGGCCGTTGTCCAAAGTATAAATTAGTGGAAAATTAAAAAATGCATAATGGCCCACGGTCATACTGATGGTAGTAGTTCACTTGTGTTAAATGCAGAATTCACTTGTGTTAAATATAAAATTCAAGATGGCCATAGTGTTTTCCATCGATTTCACCACTGAAGTATGGCTGTTGTCATAAATATGGAATCCCCTGTGATACTGGCTCAGCTGGGACAAAGGGGAGTAATTAGTCTGCTGAACTACTTAATACGTTTGCTAGAAAGCACTCACTCCTGTAGAGACCTGTAAGTGCATTTGTAGCAATCAAGTCACTTACAGAATTCCTGCATCTTCCCCTATAACATTACCATTTAAACAATTATCACACAAATTTTAAGTTTTGTGGATTATTTAAAATGATCTGCAGATATGTCATGCAGCATCATGTTATGTAAGTTCAAAAATCTAAAGCCCAATTTTACTCTATGTTTAAACCACCAGCCTTCTGCCATCACAGTTTAAGCAAGTTGTGTTAAATGTGTATGGGTGTCACTATCATGTTATGTAGTTGGAGCAATGGAGGCTTTATTTAACACCATCCTACACAGAGCCCATCATCTGAGAGCATCCATGCCTCAAAGTTTACCACTGGCGCGCTGCAGTGGTCTCTTCAACCCACATTCAGTCGGCGCAGCGTCACACTGGAGGGAACTGCGTGACACATATTGCCAATTGGCTGCCTAGCACGAAGTGGGGGATAGTATTTCCGAGTTCCGCCGCTAGTATTGTAACGTTGCCTAACGGTTTTGTGTTGAGTAGTTACTCTCTAGCCAGCAGTCCTTACAAGCAAACCAATAGAGACTTAAACTGTGGTTACTCGTAGTTAAGGTAATTGGTCTCAGTTAAAAAAGAATAGCTCATTGTAGTCATTGGGTCGAGCCGAGCATGTCTGCTTCCATGACCAGCAGCTAACTCGATGCAAATAATAACCTGCAGCTGTGATCCTGCAGTCAAATAGTCTCTGCATTGGCTAGAATTTCGAATTAATAAAATACACAGAAATATAAAATAAAAGATAAATTAATAATTTAGTAGAAAGGGTTGTATTCTAACGTCTGTAACTGATGTAGACGACAGAGAATTACTTTTAATGATGTTTATTCAAGAAAGTACATGTCAAATAAATGGAAAGCGCTTCTACGATTTCCATTTAAAATATAGACAGAAAATAACATTATCAAATGTAGTCAAGTTGTGTTGAGAGCATTACGAGAATGGTATCAGAATCCCTAAGCTAAACATTCATCTGAGATACGTAAAAACTAAGACTATTTTGTGATCATAATACACAAAATATACAACAGCTCAAAATAGTTCAAAGATCAACATCATGATTTACAAATTAACACATCCAAGATATTGAGTAGAAATTATGTGATGCAATCAGAAAAACATAGAGTATCGTAGCAGCCGTTCACTGCCCAGGATAAATCACCCATCCAACTGAATACAGCACTGCACTACAGGCAGGTTTGCCTTCTTCAGGAACTCGACATAAAGTCTTTCAAAAGTTAAAGTATTGTAGCGGCCATTCACCACCCAGAATCTGTCACCCACTCAACCTACTCACTCATAGCAGGTCTGCTTTCTTCAAGAAAAAACATAAATATGTCTTCCTCAAGATCTAAACGAAAAGTGCTCAGAATCGCTCCCTAGTGCGCACCACTCCAAAGGTATCTCTTTCCACTTGGCCACTTTCTGCACTAGACTAATGTATTACAGCAACATTTTAATACATAAATGTTATAAGCGTTCGCTCACACTCAGTTCACACACAGTAACTACAAATAAAGGTTTGTTCATAAATAAATAAGCTAGTATTCTTGCTCAACTAAGCTCACACTAAGTGAAAGCAAATTTTGGTTAAATATTGTTGAAAGTTATTTATATCTGATTGATAGAAGCATATTCCAGTTCTCTTTTCAAAAGTGGTGTCTTCTAAACACGCCATTAGCCACTTTTTAAACTATGATGATATT
Source organism: Schistocerca cancellata (assembly GCF_023864275.1). NCBI lineage: Eukaryota > Metazoa > Arthropoda > Insecta > Orthoptera > Acrididae > Schistocerca > Schistocerca cancellata. The sequence continues at coordinate 737,748,759 of NC_064629.1, forward strand.
GTGTTAGCAACCGTAATCAACAGTTAAATAAATATCTGACAAAACTAGTTAAATATTCCTTAAATAAAAATGATAGTACGAAAAAATACGAGGTGTTCATACTGCATTCCTTTTCTGTGTTATTGTGAAGAATATGATGTTCTGACAGTCCTTTGTATCATGCAAAAGATATAAAAGAAAGACGATGTTAATCAATAAATAAAATAGATATAGAGAGTGAGTCACCAATTATTGCCACCAACAATAACTCCGAAAGTATGATAGGAGCTGAGAAGTTTGTGGGACAGAAGTTGCTTGGGACAACAGGGGTCATAATATGACTGTTTTTGTTGCTAGGTGGGGTCGCTTCAGAGATATGAAGATCAACTTTTTTTTTTGATGGGATGCTATAATTTGGTACTTATTTTCTGATAGTGGCTGTCGAGACGAATCCAATGATGTGTAACAGTAAAGTCTTTGAGGGTCAGCGAAGGTAAAAAAGATGGCATGAATGTACATTTACATAAGGTATTCGAAGTGATGACCATTGGTGTCAATGCAGTGCTGCATCTTCTTATCATGGACGGAGTGGTATTCCTTATCACATCAGCACTTATCGAAGCACATGCTTTGACAATTCTGTCTCGCACATCTTCAGGTGTAGTTGGAACGTCTTTATAAACAATATTTTTTACGAATCCCCACAAGAAAAAATTTCTAGCCATCAGCGAAAAATGAGCCAGACACCCAACGTATTGATACCACATTCTGTTCCCTGTTCCTAAAGACATTTCTTCCCATAACAGACCTAATGTTTCTTGCAGGAATATGGTGTACTTCCTACCATTAAGATTTGCTTCGATGAAATAGGGGCCTATAATTCTGTCCTCCAGAATCCCACACCATACATTCATCGATCACGGTTTTTTGTGTGCAGCTTGCCGCAGCCGACATGGATTTTCAGTTGCCCATTAATGCATGTGATGCAGATTAACATTTTCGTGGTTTGTGAATATAGCCTCGTCAGTAAATAAAATCAAATTAATAAATGTGTCATCCCTCTGAATCTGAAGTAGAGCCCATCGGCTGAATTCAACGCGACACATACAATCCGTAACAGTTAATTCTTGATGGAGACTGATATGGTAAGGGTGATATTTATTGGTATGTAGAACATAAACAACACAACTCTGATTGATACCAGACTCTCTTGCGATTTGACGCGAACTAACACAAGGATCTCGAACCACAGTGGCAAGAGTACCAATTTCCGTTTCCTCGTTAGTAATTTTTCTTTGCCATATATGTTTCCAATGCGTTAAAGATCCAGTTATTCTCAATTTATCATACACATATTCAAATGTATGATGCGTAGGGTGAGCACGTTGAGGATATCTTTCAGCGTACAAGTCTCTAGCTCTCACTGAATTTCGTTGACATTCTCCATAAATGAGAAGCATATCGACTTGTTCTTCAAAGGAATACACCATTCACATTGGCCTGATTCGACGATACTGGCCTTACGTTCCTATTAGTGTTGTATTGCGAAACCGTCGAATGGTGTTTACATGTCAATGGCACGTTAGATGGATACGCCGTATTCGGCGAATATTTATATTTACACTACGTACGAGAGAGAATTGTCATAGCTTGTGCTTTGGTAAGTGCTGAAGTGATAAGGTATACCACTCAGTCCATGATACCATTGGTCATCACTTCCAACACCTTCTGTACATGGACGTTTATGACACCTTTTTGGCCTTCGTTGACCTTCAAAGACCTTACTGTTACACATCATTGGATTCGTCTCGATAGCCACTATAAGAAAATAAGTATCAAGCTATAGCATCCCATTTAGAAAAGCAAACTTGACCTTCATACCTCTGACGCGACCCCACCTAGCAACAAAACACCAATGTCATATTGTGGCCTCCATTGTCCCATGCAACATTTGTCCCACAAACATTTCAGTTACTGTCATACTTTCGGAGTTAATCTAGGTGGCAATAGTTAGTGACTCACCTTGTATAGCTTTAAGTGACGATAGATACAGTGCAATGCTATCATCTGAGACGTTGCCTGGTGAAATCGTATGAAGCGTTTAAAAGAAGTTAATTGAACATTTCATTGGGGAAATATTTAACATTGTAAAATGCTAACTCCTCTAGTTTTAAAGGTATTGAAAATATTGTTGTGTCATTCGATGTGGCCTCATTTATCTGAGCTTGCAGGTGTATTCAGTTTTGTTTAACTATTTGACTGTGAACTATTATAGATTTCCTAACAGTTGTAACTTAGCCTACTTTCAAAGTCTCTCAAAAACTACCATTTCTGGTGCATTCCCTTTAGTGCTAAGCTAGCGACCACCACCCATCTCATCTCCCCCTGGGGTTTCCCCCATTTCTGGCCACACTGCTCATCTTCATACCTGTCTGGCCTGTACCGATCGTTTAGCTAGACCGACTGCAGTGCGCCCTAGGCCCTGGGGCCTCCAGCTACTGTTCAGGTGTAGAAGCAAATTCAGCTCACCCTCTACCAACTCTAGGCACCTCATTAACTCGCCTACATACACGTTATGTTCCCATTATAGTATACTGTTGGTGATGGCGCCACAGCCATAGCCCAGTGTGACCTAAGTTAAAATTACATGGGAAATTTGAAATGTAAGTATTGTGTTTTGCTTTGAACATACACACAAGTGAACAAAAGAAACGGCCAGATAAAGAAATAGACAAAGAACATAACACTTCATTTTTGCAAATAATACAGTTATCCTTAGCTCCGCAATGCAGTGGCTGCTTGAACACTAGTGGAGTTAGTTATGTAATTAAATGACTTCCAGTACCAACAGACAAGAGAGAACCACAGACACTGAGCGGCAATAAAGTATAAATCTGCAGATAATGAAGTCTAAATTTTTAATGCAGATACGATGAATACATGTGTGTTGATGACACTCAAGAAACGGTACATTTAAGACTGAACTTTGTTCGACTGTGCAAAGATACAACGATACTGTTCTTTGCTGGTGGAAGGAGAACTTTGGCGTGTGATTGCATTTGATGGGGAAATTCAGACACAACTCACAGACTAGATAGAACAAGACAGAAGTGACCGTTCTTGTCCAGTGTGGTGATATTTGAATTATGTTATGTGGTTGTGGCGCCTTGTAACTCTGGGAAGCTTACCTTATTGATTCTTCCTGATTTGCGATTAGTGATGCTACTTGTGTATGCACCATCTCTGCAGTATTCGATTATAGATTTTCCTCTGTCGATTATTGACAACACTACAGTCAGTATCACACATATGCTTCAGCCCATACTGGGAAACTTGGGACCTTCAAAATGGCCCACATACTTGGAAAATTCTCGTCTAAAACTAAATGATAGAAGACAACTTTTATAACAGTCCTTAACCTGCATTGATGCATTGTCCAAAACAAAACCACAGTTATGCCATGAACTCCTTGTTCTTACATGCAGTACTGTATCAAACACTGGGAATGAAACACACTTATACTTGTTTGAAAGTCGAATCAAAACCCTGAAAAGAGAGGGAAATACATATGAGGAAAACTACGGTATTTTTTACTAGAGTAGAGCTTAATACCCTATTGTATATCATATTTCAAGACGAGTAAACTTAACTTCCATCAGCAACATCATCCGTCGCCATGTCGTGGATGTAACATGTAGCCGAGAGGCCATAGCACCAGCCAAGTAACGGAAAATAACGCAGTCCCTAGCCTACCAACGCTGGAGCAATCGGCGCACCTCGATAAATATACTGCAATCATGTGATTCACGTGCTACGGCGGCGATGTGCGGCCGGCTACCGGCCGACATCATGCACACCGCTATCCACCGTGTGTGGGGATCTGATTGCAGTGTTACGAGTCGTGTTCCTAAGGATACTGGGTACTTGTAAATGGTGGAAAAATTTTGTTATGACATTATTAAATTCTATAGTCTTACCTGATTACATGGATATATACATTATAGGGTTTCAACTGAAAAATGACCTACATATACCAAATTTAAAGTTACAGTCATGTATGCCGCCACGTCCCTTTTATTTCTGTTACAGAAACCAGTATTATTTCGAAAAGAAATGTGAACTTTCTGTTTCCGGCGATTATACGTATGATACATTGTATATGTTGGTAACAGTGCAAGTTTCTAGTGTGTAAATGATTATCTTTGCTAGTATTTACTTTTGTTCCCTGAAACACTTTGTTCACGTGTTACTGAATGTTTGTTGCCCAAGTGCTACATGTATTTGTGGAAGTACATATCCCTTAGTGTACAATACATACGAACTATGCCATGCATCAAGAAGTTCAATAAAAGGAAATTTTGTGGTAACCAGTTCACAAACAAAGCAAGCCACACTGTTGAAAGTAACTTACGTATCAATTCTTCACAGAAGAAAATCCCACATGGCACGCCTCCCGGTGACTCAAATTTTTGTGTAAACAATGACGCTGTTTGTAGTGGATTTGTTGTTGTTGACATGGGCATCTTATCTTCTTTGGTAAAGGAAGTTGCAAAATGTAAACAACGTGATGATGTAGGCTGTCTGGAAATAACTGAATAACAAAGTAGCAGGAATGGTTTAGCATCAAAATTAGTTGTTCTGTGTAGATCCTGCAATGAATCTATCTCGAAAATTACTTAGAACATTATGCACATAATTCATACGATGTGAATTTGAAGTTAGTGTATGCAATGCATGCAACAGGAAAAGTAAAAAAAAGGCTGTTCAAACGTGTTGTGATTTTATGGGTCTTCTTCCTCCTACCAGTAGGTTCAGCAAGTACATAAAAATACTTTAAGGTGCCTACACGGTTGTGTCTAAAGCAACTATGAAACGTACAGTAGAAGAAACTGTAAATATTATTGGAACCAGGGACATTGCTGTTGCACTTGATGGGACATGGCAATGTCGAGGACATCGTCCCTTGAATGGTGTTGTAAGTGCTATTTCTCTGGAGAATGGAAAAGCTGTTGATGTTGAGTGTTTATCTAAGTACTGCCACACCTGCCATGGTAACAATGAAGGACATATTGAACATCAGTGTTCTAAGAATTATGATGGTTACAGTGGAGGTATGGAGTGTGATGGAGCTCTAAAAATATTTCAGAGGTCGGTGCCCATTTATAACGTTAGATATACGAAGTTCGTAGGTGATGGGGACTCTAAAGCTTTCAGTACAATTAATGAGTTCAATGTTTATGGTGATACCTTGGTAACAAAACTGGAGTGTTGTGGACATGTGCAAAAGAGGATGGGTGTTAGATTGAGGAAACTACCTGATGGAAAAACTCTGTCTGGCCGAGGTAGATTGACAGAAACTGCAATAGACCTTCTTCAGAGTTATTATGGACTGGCCATTAGACGAACTGCACCTCTGAATGATGTTACAGCAATGAGAAAAGCTGTGTGGGCCACCTACTTTCATAAGTTGTCCACTGATCTGATGACCACCCTGATCACGGACGTTGCCCTAAAGGAGAAGATTCTTGGTGTGGTTACCAAAAAGCAAAAGAAAGTGGGCAAAAATATCATCTTAAGCATTCTCTTCCTGAGCCTGTTATGAATGAAATAAAACTAATTTTTTGGAGACCTGAGTGACCCTGTTTTCATGAGGGCACTCAGAATACAAACGAAAGTTTCAACCATTACATATGGGAAAGATTACCCAAGATTGTTTTTGTAGGACTAAATACATTAAAATTTGGTGTACTAGATGCAGTGATACGTTTCAGTGATGGAGTGATAGGAAGGTTACAAGTCCTGAGAAATTTAGTCACTATATGTGGCTCTAATATGGAAGATCAATTGCTTGTGTGTGGCAGACAAGGGGTGCATGGAGCTGAAAGGTTCGCTCTTCAAGTTACCAAAGAAGCAAGAAGGGCTAAAAGGAATGCCAAGAGGAAGCTTGAAGATGAAGAAGTGCTTCAGGATGTAGACTATGCTTCAGGAATGTTCTGAGGCACAGTTTAATTGGACTCATATCTTCATTTACAACTTCCTGAAAGTTGTATTTTTCAGAATTCAGGTACAAATATTTCCTAAAGTTTATAAAGAATTACTCTATTTTTTTTCTGTAAATTGCAATGGTCCATATGTATGTAGTATACCTAACCTTTATGGCAGAATGAACTAAATTACAGAAAAAATAACATTTTTATTAGGAAAAAATTATAAAAATTAAAACGTAAGATGTGATATATTTTTACCTGTAATATACATAATAAGTGGAATTAAATGTTTCTAGTACCTCAGCCATCATGTCATTCATATCTTGTAAAAATTTGGTCTCCTTCAAATGTATAACGTTGGATTTAATGGTACCTCAATTTGAGGAAGCATTTTGGAAAAACAATTACATAAATTTCCTTGTAATTTTTAATAACTCTAATCAGGTTCAAAAATATTCAAAATACTTCTAATTTGTTTAGAAAGTGTGCTGTATTATCTGATATCAACTAAAAATCTGTAAAACATATACATTATAAACAGTGCCTGAATAGGTATTGATTTTTACACAACATTGAGCCAGAAAAGTATCCTATATCCTTAACCAAAGTTTCTGTGTTAGATCTATTTCCGTACTATGGAACATGTACATCAAATGTACTCACTCAGTAAAACAACACATGACAACAATCATATCACAGAACTTTTACATCTAAGGATTCATGCTTCACTGTGTGGCTTACAGTGAGTACTTAACATCAGATATCTCCATAGGAATTCTAAATGGAGACAGGCGACATACATACAGCAAGTCATTGAACTTTCGTTTCAGTTTCATGCTGAAAGTAACGAATACTTCACGTAGATAAAAAAAATTGTACCTGAAGAACCTCCCACTTCAAAATGTGTTTTACATTGCATGTGTAACACCATATGCTACCACAGGATTTCTAAATGAGGACAGCTGACATAAATGCAGAAAATCATTGAATGTACGAACAAATTGGCCAATTTTGTTCGGAAGTCAATGAGATTAGCACCTAAAGAACTGAATTTCGCGATATGCAGCTACAATTTCGTCTGAGCTCTTAATAACTGTTGTGATCCTAGCAAGAGGTCTTCCATTCTTCCGATATCTGCTGCAAAGCACTCTAGGACTGATCATACTAGATTTCTTCTTTCAAGTACATGTCATTTTACGAAAACTATCCCAACAATTCTAAGACTTCAAACTACTAAATCTGTATCTTATGAACTCAAGGAACAGTTCAAGTTAGCCACTACAGAGCAATCCAATTTTCATTAAATATAGTTACTCTGCAAATTATAAAACCAATGTAATTAAAGCAGACTCCTTGCCAGAAATAGAGAGGTGCAGCAGACAGCATCATCTGACGTCCAAACGTAAGCTACACTAACTTCGTGAAAAAGAACAGAGTGGAACACTAGATCATCACAGAATCTCTATGTCTCACAATCACTGACAAGCAAATGGGCAAATGGCTATAGACAAGTATGCATAGAGCTGACAGAACCTCACCACTTGCAGTCACTGCCTTAGAATTGCTACAGGTATGAAATTGAACGACTCGGTTCTATCCAAGATGTGATAGTGAAATGGTGTAATTTACGTAATCCCACATGCATCTTCGTTTGATGGACTCCAATATCTAGAATAAATTCCACTTGATTTTTCATTTTTGGGTCATAAACAAGGAATTTTACTTTGAAACTGGTTTGCAGCAGTTAACTGACACTTTAAAGTGTTTCAAATGGTTGTAGACATGGTGGAGTAGCAGTTTTGATTTGGACTGTGAATGTCCTACAACTCAATATAAATGACCGCCATATACATCAAATACTTACAACTGATTTCTAGATCATTTCTGATGAATTATAATCGTGCTTGTACAGGAAAATCAGCTATATAGTTCATACAGTGGTGCACAGTAGGTTCCCAAGTAGCTGTAGTAACAAATTCATACCAATGGATTCACAGCCAACTGTACAACAGTGGCAACACACTCTTCTGATGGTGAAAGCAATATTTTTTAACTAACGTTTATTAACGCTGTAGCTGTACCTTGGTGTGGCGGAAATATTAATACGGGTGTAGATGAAATTTTAAACTCAGCTTTTCTTCCTATAAATAGAATGCGACCTATACTCCAGACTAGCACTGAATTTTTAAATGATTCCTCTCTGAAACTGTAATTTATGTTATGCATTAGATATCTAACATTTCTAGCAGATTTCTAACCATCACTCACTCCTCGTTGTCAGGCATGCTAGGCACAAAGAATATATTAGTTGTAGGACAGTGTACCTTTCTCGACATTTTGTTAGTGAGGGTTGCCTAGGTCAGGGGCAAGTATGCACTCAGGGCAAACCTACTGTTCTCTTTTGATTGACAGGTAGTGACACCCTGGGGATAATCCAACCTTTTGATTGACAGGCCCTTAACCTACTGTTCCCCGACCCCTCTGCCTACTCCTCCTCCTCCCAAACCCTCAGAAAATCTCCAACCCTCCCCCCCCCCGCCCCACCAAATCCCCCTCACTGATGATACTGATGTACTTTCAGGTCTGAGTTATTCGAATAACCCAATCTCACTCTTATCAATTCGATTGACTATTTAATTAAGTTGATAAATTAATTAACCCCTCCCCATCTGATAAACTCCCCAGTCCTAGCCACCCCTTTGCCCCTCCCCGCCGGCCGGAGGGGCCGTGCGGTTCTAGGCGCTACAGTCTGAAACCAAGCGACAGCTACAGTCGCAGGTTCGAATCCTGCCTCGGGCATGGATGTGTGTGATGACCTTAGGTTAGTTAGGTTTAATTAGTTCTAAGTTTTAGGCGACTGATGACCTCAGAAGTTAAGTCGCATAGTGCTCAGAGCCGAACCATTTTTTCCCCCTCCCCGACCTGGAAATTGGCTACTCTGCGCTGGAGAGCAAGGATCTTGTAGAATTTTAGAACATGTCTTTTGCTCGAATATCATGTCGTTTTTGGAAACTCAGAATCTACTATGTAGGAATCAACATGGATTCCGGAAACAGCGATCGTGTGAAACCCAACTCGCTTTATTTGTTCATGAGACCCAGAAAATATTAGATACGGGCTCCCAGGTAGATGCTATTTTTCTTGACTTCCGGAAGGCGTTCGATACAGTTCCGCACTGTCGCCTAATAAACAAAGTAAGAGCCTACGGAATATCAGACCAGCTGTGTGGCTGGATTGAAGAGTTTTTAGCAAACAGAACACAGCATGTTGTTATCAACGGAGAGACGTCTACAGATATTAAAGTAACCTCTGGCGTGCCACAGGGGAGTGTTATGGGACCATTGCTTTTCACAATATATATAAATGACCTAGTAGATAGTGTCGGAAGTTGCATGCGGCTTTTCGCGGATGATGCTGTAGTATACAGAGAAGTTGCAGCTTTAGAAAATTGTAGCGAAATGCAGGAAGATCTGCAGCGGATAGGCACTTGGTGCAGGGAGTGGCAACTGACCCTTAATATAGACAAATGTAATGTAATGCGAATACATAGAAAGAAGGATCCTTTATTGTATGATTATATGATAGCGGAACAAACACTGGTAGCAGTTACTTCTGTAAAATATCTGGGAGTATGCGTGCGGAACGATTTGAAGTGGAATGATCATATAAAATTAATTGTTGGTAAGGCGGGTACCAGGTTGAGATTTATTGGGAGAGTCCTTAGAAAATGTAGTCCATCAACAAAGGAGGTGGCTTACAAAACACTCGTTCGGCCTATACTTGAGTATTGCTCATCAGTGTGGGATCCGTACCAGATCGGGTTGACTGAGGAGATAGAGAAGATCCAAACAAGAGCGGCGCGTTTCGTCACAGGGTTATTTGGTAACCGTGATAGCGTTACGGAGATGTTTAACAAACTCAAGTGGCAGACTCTGCAAGAGAGGCGCTCTGCATCGCGGTCTAACTTGCTCGCCAGGTTTCGAGAGGGTGCGTTTCTGGATGAAGTATCGAATATATTGCTTCCCCCTACTTATACCTCCCGAGGAGATCACGAATGTAAAATTAGAGAGATTAGAGCGCGCACAGAGGCTTTCAGACAGTCGTTCTTCCCGCGAACCATACGCGACTGGAACAGGAAAGGGAGATAATGACAGTGGCTCGTAAAGTGCCCTCCGCCACACACCGTTGGGTGGCTTGCGGAGTATAAATGTAGATGTAGATCTTACGACAGGAAGTTCAAGAGTATTATATTGTTTATTTATAAGAAATTCAGAGTGCAGTGTTGGGTTTCTCTTGCTCATCATTCCCTGCTGTTTGGGAAGATGCAGGTCTTGTAAGAAGTAATTGCGTCGATCGCTTTTTTTTTATTCCAATCGCACAAAGAATACCATCATGAAACACCCTCACACGTAATTACTATGTTAAAAAGCGTTCAATTGCATAGCATCCACCGTCCACTGGAACGCACAGAACGCCACCCAAGCCGTCCGCTGGCCACGCCACATCTGCGAGAGCCTGAGAAGCGGCTGCCGCACACAAGTGTCCGCTCAGGCCCCGTGACTGACAGACCGAATGTCGCACTAATCCTTGAACAAAAGCATCCAAGAAATACCTGCTGAAACATGTGCTCTTTCTCTCTTTCTCCAAGTGTCCATCCGGGTCCGCACGCACCGTCTGTCGCAGTCGGGCCAAAGCGCAAACAAGGCAGTGTTTATCCAGCAAACGCCTGAGGAATGCCGATACACGCGAGAATTCATCCTTACAAGGCAAACGCCTGTTTGAGAGTCGATTCCGCCATGGGCTCTAAGCTGCCGTCTGTGCTGGAGAGAAAGTAAATGATAAATGGCTCTGAGCACTATGGGACTTAACGTCTGAGGTCATCAGTCGCCTAGAACTTAGAACTACTTAAACCTAACTAACCTAAGGACATCACACACATCCATGCCCGAGGCAGGATTCGAACCTGCGACTGTAACAGTCACGCGGTTCTGGACTGAAGCGCCTAAAACCGCTCGGCCACCGCGGCCGGCTAGAGAGAAAGGACCTCACAAAATTCAATTATATACCATAGAATATATTGTTTATTTATAAAATTCAGTTTGCAAGGGCTGGATCTCACTTTTATTTGCTGGAAAAAGTTCGCATCCAGCAACTACATGTCCTAATTATGTAATTACAATGTGGCAGATTGAAGGTGTATTCTTATTGGAAAATTTTCCTGTGTGCGCTCATCTTGATACGCAGGGATCGACAGAGATAGTGCACAGTGAAACCACCAGAGGGCGTTCCACCCACCCCCCTACCCCTCACCCTCTCCCTCCACTCCCCTCCCAGAAGAAATTGGTAGGAAAACGACTCACTCTGTGCTGGAGAAAGAGGATCTCATGACTGTCAATTCATCAAAGTCAATAATATATTAATACATATTCTTTATTTAGTCACTTTGCAGGAGATGTGGTCCCCCCCCCCCCCCCCTTGCGCAGACATGGTGACTGAAGCCCACCACTCTTACTCCCCACGAAATAATAATTGTAATCATAACGGAATGGAATCAAGTGCGATATAGTAACCAACGTTTGAGCTCTCCCGCGTGTGTATCTATCGTCAGGGCACCGCAACGAAAGTCGAAAGAGCCCACAGTTCTAATTAAGGATGACATTACTAAATACCACCGACCACGGACTGGATATCGGCCGCCTTTGACCTCGCCGTCTTCAAACAAAGCGTCAAGTGGAAGCATTCTGTTGATCGGCAAATTCCAGACTCGCTTCCTGTCTCTGTCGCTCCCAGGAAGACACTCCATACTTGTCTGTGTTAAGCAACGTCTCCAAACACAAAGATGGAGGTTTTCATTTCTCCTTAGAGTACTGTATTCTTATTGGCTGATGCTGGAGACAAAGGAAAGCTGACGCAATTTCGATATCAAAAGTAGAATGAAATAATCCATTTGCGCTAACCTGTCAAATCAATTGTTCAACAACTTAAAGGAATCAAACAGATCGCTTTAAACACTCACTTCCATCTTACAATGATCCTTCTTCGTAATAAAACATGTTTTCAACGTATGAGTATCACACACACAAACATTATGTAAATCACGTAATGAAATTTTCGTCACTAATAGATCGTAGCGCTAAACATATACGAGCTCTGGTATGCATCACCATAACATTTCCACTAAACATGTCTGGTGAAAAAACATCCTGACGCTCACACAAACTCACGATCAGGAAGCACGCGTCACTTGCTATCAGGCACCAATCTTGTTTGCTGCAACGCGCTGACCATGCCTGCCTGCATCGAACGCACACATGCATGCAATACCACTATCGGAAACAATAAATTAATCAGCTGGGAATTTAACGTCACGACCGGGTTTTTAAAAGCACTATAGACTTCCTAAATTGAATGTCTCTGCTATGTTTGAAAGGAGGGAGGAAGAACTAATGCGTGTTAAGGCCGGTTCCAACTAGAGCATGGCAGCGCGTCGTGCGGCAACGGCAGCGGCAAGTGTTTTCCGTTTTGACGCGGCGGCTCGCGGAATTGGCGTTCCCACCTGGAAGCGGCAGACGCTAGCGGTAGCCAATGACTGACAGCCGCTGAGGTACGGGGCGGGACCCACTGAGACGCCCGGTGCGTTTGATTAACTATATTTTACGCCTGCATGAAGGAAAGACGAAGTTGGGTGAAGACATACCAATTTTTCATTTTCTGTACAATGTACTCTTTCACATATTTCATTATTCATGTTTTCTCGTTTCACCATAAACAGATTTCATGACTACCGTTCATGATTGTTCACTTTCTCCTAACACATTGAAACAATGTATGACAAAAGAGATTATTCAGATGGTTAAGCGAGACAAAAATTTAAAATGTGATACGGTAGCATGTACAGGAAAACAGTAAGAACACAAAGGCTTGGGGGAAGGGATGAAAGTGGAAGCCACCTGATAGAATTTCGCACAGAGCATAATGTAATCATCGCCAGCACCTTGCTTAAGAATCATGAAAGAATAATATATTTTTGGAACAAAGTTTTCGAAACCAGATTTTAAATTATAAGACATTTCCTGGTGCAGACGCAAACCTACAATAATTTATTGGTTACGAGCTGCGGTTTACAACTAAAGAGACAGTAAACGGTAGCAAATTAAGGAAATGGAACTTGAATAAGTCAAGACCCACAGTTTTTCGATAACCTTAAAGTTACCGTAATGCAACGACTGACAGAAACAGAGGTAGGAATCCGCTAGAATACGAATGGATATCTTTGAGAGAAGAAGTGGTGAATGCAGCAGAGTATGTGAACGGGAAGAAGGTACAGTAGAAATCGTTAGATGAAACGTGATATATTAAATTTGGCACGAGGGAAAAATATAAAAATGTAGCAAATAAAGTAGACCATCGGAAATAGAAATGTCTAAACATGACATTAACAGAAAGTCCAAAATTACAATGCGATTTTGCTCTTGGAAAACACAGGGGAATGAAAATGAGAAAGAACAAAGAAAACTTTGCTCAAAGGAGAGGCAACTGTCAAGAACTCATTTGGCAAAGCCAGAACTAAGCAAATGAGAGAAGGCTAGAAAGTGGAAGGAATATGTAGAGAGGAGAGGGGGAGGGGTTGTACAAACTAACATAAGCACAATGTTAGATTCCTGTGAGATGTCTGAACACGCAAGGCAATACTGATCCTAACACTTAGTTAAGTAGACACACTGAAGAACTGTGAAACTGTGTTTGTAGTATTTGCATGTTTAGAGAAAGGTTTTGACAATCTTAATTAAAACATTCTTTGACACTCTGGAGATGTCATCGATAAAACACAGGGCCACAAAATTATCTACAACTTGTACAGAAACCAAACTGTATTTCTAAGACTTCAATGACTTGAAAGGGAAGCAGTAATTGAGAAGGCAGAATTAGAGAGGATATAAAACGATGACTGTGAATAGCAACAAAAGCGTTCTGAAAAAGAAAATTTGTTCACATCGAATATAAATTCTAATGACTGGGTACTATTTTACAAAGATATTTGTGTGGAGTGCGGTATTTGTGTGGAGTGCAGCCTTGTATGTAAGTGAAACGTGGGAGATGAACAGTTCTGTCAAGAAGACAATGGACGCTTTCAAAACGTGGTGATCAATAAGAATGCTGAAGATTAGATATGAGGATCGTGTAACTAAAGAAGAGGTACTGAATTAAATAGAGGAGGAAGAGGAAATTATGGCACAACTTTGACTACAAGAGGGGTAAGTTGACAGGACATATTATGAGGCGTCAAAGAGTGAGGACAAAGGGGTTGGGTGATAGTATTCTGATAATAATCATCTGTTGAAATGCTATTCTACTATTTTATCTATTAAGTAAGCAGTGAATTTACTCTTCCATGCACTCCTCCACAAAACATTTAAACCAAAACTGAAATCAGCTGAACACCAAATCTTTCAAGCACTGTCTGACAACTACTGCATTCACTTTCAACTTTCTATAACTATCACTGGCTAGCCACACACACATACAGATATAAGGAGAACAGAAATAAACAAACATTAGTTTTCAGCATATAATTCTGTAGGTTGGCAACATGTACATAAACAAACCAAACAGGAAGGGACATGAGGTGAACACACTGTAGTTACGACTTCAAATCAGTGTTTTCGGTAAAATGTCTGCAGCTAGTGACAGAAGAAAAAAAAAGAACATGAAAATGTGCTTATGTTCCATAATCTAAGTTTTAGTTCAACCTCCAGCATGTGACCAGGTGAGGGGAAATGCAGATGTCCGCCAATAACTCGATTCACTGTAAGTAATCAGTTATTCACGTAAAAAAAGATGTGAACTGTTTTATAATCTGCAAGTATCACATATCAAAACAAAACTGAATCATTCTAGATTCCACCGAAGATACCTTAAAGTAAAAGGCGAAACGCGTCTTGAACCAATAAAGTACAGTAGATAAAGAAAAAAACGTTTGTTACTTCCAAAGGAAATAATCAATAGCTGTAGATACTTAGCAAATTACATCTTATGACATACCAGTAAATTAGTCTCGGTTTAACTTCTCATTCCACATGCTATTAAATGCCGTTTAAAAAAATTCATCTATCCGTTCCGAAAAACTGTAGTTTCTTTCATATCTTGGTAGATAAACAGATTTAGGATATTTATCATGTGACGAAATACATGACTTTTTACAAGTTATCGTTTGCAAAAAAACACTTTTCGATTTCTTGAACCGTTTACGAAATTTGCAGTTGATACAACCACATGGTTTACGACGAGCAGGACGAAGTATCGGTCGCGTCGCCAGCGACCCGCGCGCGGTCACTGCACAGCCCAACCGCCGACATATCATTCAATATCTCGAGAACGGTGATAGCTATCGTTCTGCTCTCAGCTTTAAAAACAATTTCGATATGTTGACTAAATTTCATACACAATAATGTATTACCTAAAATGAACTGTACGCAAAGTCCACGCAATGCGTTTTTATCTCTGCACACGCATTAAAATTTCATGTAAAGGTTTACGTAAATGCGATACAGCAAGTAACCATGATGAATAACGTAAAGAAATTCGGTCCTTTATCGAGAGAAGATATCAGGCTGTAACATGCCCAGGAATCAAATTTTTCTACCGAATAGTTTCCTTGGAATAGGATGATTAGTATTTCATAGCTGCTGCCGCGTCCGCGCCAGCGGTTCGGTGAAAGATCGCTTGGCCCGGGGTTCCGTACCTGACGTCACGCTCAGCACGTTCTGTGATTGGCGGCGCGCACCTGGAGCGCGGCACGCGGCAGCGGAAGCGGTTCGACATGGGCAAACCGCGACGCAGAGCCCGCCGCGCCGTGCCGCTGACGCCGTTTCCATAGCAACCACGCCGCTGACGCGCGGTTTTGACGCGCGGCAGCCCTAGTGGGAACCGGCCTTTAGGGTAGAGACAACAGCAAATACCACTGCAAGACAGAGTCCACTGTGATGTATTGAGAAGCACTAAACACGACACACTTACACCACTATCCAGTCCGTAGCAATAAGCTGTCAGGCATAGATGGAGGCAGTTGGAAAGCCGTGCGGGATTAGCTGAGCGGTCTCAGGCGCTGCAGTCATGGACTGTGCGGCTGGTCCCGGCGGAGGTTCGAGTTCTCCCTCGGGCATGGGTGTGTGTGTTAGTCCTTAGGATAATTTAGGTTAAGTAGTGTGTAAGCTTAGGGACTGATGACCTTAGCAGTTAAGTCCCATAAGATTTCACACACATTTGAACGTTTTGCAGCTGGAAAGACTCTCACACTCCCCTCCGCTCCTGTGCCGAGGTCCGCACACAGTGCCGCCGATCCCAATTACACCGCCACCACCGACATAAAGAGATCAGTGGAAATTTCCACCGCAGCCGTAGTCGCAATCGTGGACGCGCGTGGGTGCCATAGTGCAACACCCATGGGCATGTAGGGCATCAGGGGATGATTGGAGTGGTAGGATTTCAGATGTTATCAATACGTCCAGCGAAAAACATCCATCATTTTGAATCTTCTCTCACGTAACACACACATGTCCGCTTCTGTTGCGCTCACCCAGCACACTGGTGACTTCGGCAGCCCTCGCTGCCATGGGCAAGATTAGACAGGTAGGCACATCCTTTGTACATTTCAAAGGCTAAGGAAGTCCGGTACTTCTAGTTTCTGACTTCTCGTGACAGCCCTTGCAGGCATATGCGGTGCACTGTGAAACAGGCAGCTGCAACTTGGACACTACAGTAGTTCTGAACAACCCCCATCTGTGCATGTGTTGCAGATGGCTCCCAGTACCCAGAGTAGACCTGAGTTAGCGTTCAAGGGTGGATCAGCCGCGAGTTATATCTGGAGCGATGTTGGGATGCGGATCCACAACATGCCATGTTCGGGATAAGGTTTGATGGCGCATCCGCCATGTATAATATCTGGAGCGATGTTCAGAGGCGGTTCCACGACACGTCACATCTGGGACATGGCTCGAAGGTGGACCAACCACGTGTTATGTCCGGAGATGTGTTCTGTGTTCAAAGTTGGATCCACCACAGGGAAGAATGGGTCATGGGGGCCTTCCGTGACACATGCACAAATACAGACATACAGAAAATAGAGCAAACGCACTGCAACTGTAGAATATGTGGTTGGAGGTGACTGTATGCATTCGAGTACAGTTCTATACTATGCCACCCGACCAGAAAAGTAGAGCATTTGCAGTATGTGTTGGCAACTGTACTACATTGACTAGCAATTTTAGAATACCTAACGAGAAGTGATGTCATAATCGCATGCGTAGAAGTGACATGAAATCGATAAAAGTACAAAACTGATGGAAATACGTACAAATTGAGGGAAAATATTCCAAAATGCGGGAAATATAGGGAGTAATTGTATTTCTTCTGCTTGGTGCAGAATAATTCTTGTACATGGGCACGAGTATGCGACAGCAAGAGGAATACGAGAAAACGTTCGCATGGAAGCAATGGGAACCAGGGAAAGAGTCATTTTTTTCGTTGAGGCAACCTTCTACTGTGTGTCTATTGAGGTAATAGTGATACACGCGAGTTAACGGCTGTCTGTGATGCTTTCCTGGAAAAAAGAGAACCACGTGCCTCTAAACTTAGTTGCAACTTGCATCTGCGTTAAAAGATCACCGAGAGTGTGTAAGGTAGCAGATTTTGCACCTTACATGATGCTAAATCAGTACTAATACACCGAATAATAATTGATAATTGGCCCACCGGTAGGAGAGGATGGACACAGAAAAGGAAGTTGTGTGTGTCATGTCATACTAACGAGATGGGCTCAGAGCTGGAACACGGCCGGAACC
Organism: Schistocerca cancellata; assembly: GCF_023864275.1. Lineage (NCBI taxonomy): Eukaryota > Metazoa > Arthropoda > Insecta > Orthoptera > Acrididae > Schistocerca > Schistocerca cancellata. Next base: position 737,766,565 of record NC_064629.1, read on the forward strand.
CCATAGGAAGGTGTTTATGTCATGTCAAACTAACAAGATGGCCGCGGCCGGACCCCTTTGTCGGCTGACACTTCAGACCACCAGAGACGTTCGGAGAGGCTGGGACATCACAACAAGAAGAGAGAAGGAGCCATATGCGAAAGAGAGAAAGACGATTTCGCGTCACAGTGGAAAATTTGCGGAAGACTGTGACGGGATTGGCGCAGAGCGCGTAGAGGTACGTGTTAAAAGTTTGGCGGCAACAGCAACCGCTGGAGAATTCTGTGTCGTGGTTGGGTACAAACGCGCATGGATACATGGAATTCTGTCTCGTGATTGACTACCAACGCGCACGGATCCATGCGGCGAAGAGCGGCCAGGTTTGCAAAAACTCAGAAGGAGGACTCTGGGGTCGGCTGTAGAGGAGAGCAGTCGCTGTGTCTGGCTGGCCTGCTTGGAGAGCGTGGAGAGAAGTAGGTTGGAGAAGTTACCGGCATTGAGTCCAGTGGTTACTCTCCAAGTCGAATAGTTTAGAGCATACGACTCCACACACGTAGCATTATCTGTTCCTCTGAGGAGAGAAACAGTTTTTTACTAACTTGTGGTGTTCATATGCAATCTGAAGTGTACCTTTGCTGCCGCGCACTTGAGTCGTCCAACTACTCTTGGCATATGTGCAAGTAGCTTGAGTATTGACTAGTGACGGACTCCGCAATTGAACACTTACGTACCGGAGTTAACGCGCGCAAACCACGTCCACGTTGGAGATTAAAGCCAAGCTCGCTCACGGGAAAGACGACATCACGGCGTTGGCTGGGCCGACCCCGTAATCATCAAGGAGAATTAAGGTGATATTAGCAATCATCAGCCAAAGTAGGGCACTGTAATTCTAAATGAGTTCGTACTCCGCTAGCTCTTTTACTGGCGCTCTCTGAGTCTGTGTCCGTTCAGGCAGAACTGCAATAGAGTCACTTGCGGGTTCAGTTGAAAGGTCTCTGTTGGATTCCTTTCATGTTTAATTTCTTAAATCTGTTGCCATTTATGGAATAAATTCCTCTTCTAAATGTACTGTGGCGTTTCTGACTATCTGGGAGGAGACTGAGCAGTGGAACGTGTTACTTTTACACATAAACAAGAACGATCTGTCACACTACTACACTTTAAAGCACAGTTTATATGTAATTCTTATATTTAATTCATGTCACACAGTTTCATACGGAATCTACATCCGCTTTCTTTTATATACTGTATATGATAAGATACTGTCATCCCCCTTCCCTTTTGTGTGAGAGGATGAATGAGCATATGTATTTCTAGTTGCATGCTTGAGGGTAGCAGACAAGGCTGTCTGCTAGAGAACAGTAGGACCAACGTCGGAACAGGTAGCTACGCTTCCTAAAAGCAAAGAGGTTTCTATCCTTAGTATGGTCCTGTCCGTCCGTTGTCATGTTGGTATAGGAAGCTGCCCCTCTGGCCACTTCCGTTGGTCTTTGTGAGCCACCCCTCAGGAAGCACGCTCGGGAGTAGGCAGTTGCAGGGTGGCCGTGGCGAGCGTCAGAAGTGGTAAGATCTCCGGCTAAGCGCGTGTCTGTTAAGTCCGTAGGACAATGGATTTCTTAAGTTCAGCCTAACTGAAAATTTAATCACCTTGATTTCAGGTTTAGCTCTAAAATATCTAATGCTATCTTAAAGTGCAGCGGAGTGTAATTCTCGTGTTAAATTCAGATTATTTTGCGGTAGTTGCTTTGTTACTACTTTGTGAGTAAAGTGGAACCACGTGTTGATCAGTAACTCTAACTAAGTTCATCAATCTTAAATCCGAATCTGCGTGAGATTATAACGTCTCGTCTTGAGAATATTTTTTTTTAATATAGCAACTTTTCTTTATGCTTTTCTTTATGTTCAACCCACGTGGGGTGTACTTTGCGAGACCACTACCACGTGCTTATATAACTGTTTGACCCATCAGGTTAATAGTAAGACGTTAGTAACCAGTTCAAGGTTTTTCTTTTGTCAATTGCTTTTCGATCTAATGTATTTTAATTATCAAAATTATTGTGGAGTTGTACGCTTTGTGTAAACCAAGTTGACCACGTGAAGCATGTGGTGTAATCATCAAAGTAGCCCTCAGCTATTCTCTTTGCGAAGACTTCACAAAGAGTTAATATGAATTTAGTATACCAGTGTGTGGTAATTACATGACGGACAGGATTGTAGTATGAACGTAATTTCTTTGGGTAAAAACTGAATCTGTTGGTTGTGGTTAATTTCTTCTTGCTTATGTTTCAATGTTCTTCGTGTGTTATTTTATGAATGGAGTGTTGTATGCAGTTTTCCAAATCTTGGCTCCATATTTTATGTGTTCCGTAAGATTACAATCTCACATTCTTTTCAATCGTAAATAAGGCACCAGCTCAGTTATAACTCACGTATAATATGCTGAAATTTCAATGAACAATCTTAAAATAAATTTCCAAATATAAACTGATTTCTTTCTTTTTATTTAAATTCTCCTTTTTATATATATATTTTACCGGTTTTGTATGACTATCATTAATGTTAGTCGGCTTGGTAAACCTAGACTAAATATCTGATGAAACAGTTGCCCAGTAATCCACGGTTAACGTCCCCAGACAGATCACGGCTTTTAACCCACTTTCATTGTCTATTAGCTCCGATTTCAGCATACCAAATTAAAGTAACAACATTACACTTCAGCATAACAAAATTAAAGTTACAACCTTACACATGGCGACCCTGTTCTGTGATTCCGCTAGACTCTGGAATCTCTGAAATGTTAGATTGCGAGCGTGTTATAATCTTAATTTTTTTTCCCTACAGCGCTCAAACAACTTCTGCGTTGTTTCCGAGCAGACTTTCAAAAGATTCACGGCGTTGTTGATCGGCGTTGCGTTGTTTGTCTTGTTTTGTTTTTTATATTTGTGTGTTTTATATGTCTGTGTGCTTTTTTTTCTCGCTTGTAAATTCCACTGTTTCGATCAAAGATAAAAATTTGTTTTGCGTGTGAAAAAGTGTGTACTAGGTTGGGTATCTTTCGTGTGACTGTCGTAATTTTTGTGGGACACATTTATTTTGATTAGTGTGTCGCATACCGGTTATAAATTGCACTAATGCAGACACGTAACCAAACTAAAAGTAAGCGGTCCGACAACCTAAGCAACATGGACCAAGGGGATAATTTAATTTCGAATGTTAACGCGTCGGGCGGTTCCGAAAATGCAATGGGGAATAGTTCAGACGAAATGCAAGACAGGACGAACGGGCTCACATCAGAGCCACAAATTAATTTGCCTTCAACTAACCAAATTGATTTGGCAGAACTCATGAAAGCCTTATTGCAACAAAATAAAGAATCATTTGAAAAATCGTTCCGAGAACAAAAAGAATCATCCGAAAAATCGATCCGCGAGCTAGGCGAACAAATGATGCAGAAATCTGAAAAATCGATCCGAGAGCTAGGCGAACAAATAGACGAAAAACTAATCCAGCAGACAAATAAAGTCGACAAGTCGATGCAGAGAGTGTCCGATGATATCTCACAAAGAATAAACAATCTGGCAAGTGAGATAAAAAGTGATATTATGAAAGAATTAGGCCGTACATTTGAACAAATCGATGATCGTCTGCAAGCCTTAGAACAGAGCAAGCGGAGGGGCGATGCCGAATCTAAAGAAAGCGAAGAACGGCTACTTAGGAATTTCCAAGAGCTGAAGGAAGAATGCCAAAGGGAGCACCAGCAGGTACTTTCGAGGGTCCAAGAGGCGGAAACGCATTGTCCCACGTCCGTTAGTAACACAATAGCGGACAACAGTTTAGCGATCCACGCGTTGGAACAGCAAGTAGAACAATTGAAGCAGACTGGGGCGGAGGACAAGAGACAAATTGATGATAAGATTGCGGCATTAGCGGACACTGTAGGCACGATGAAGCTGACGGAAAGCGAGAACAATACTACACCGGTAGCGGCCGCAGAGACCGAAGAAGTGCGTTCGCTTCTTGGATTTCAGAAGGGACAGTTTGAAGTGAACAGACAACACAAAGCTGTAACAGGCGAATTACAAGAACGCGTGGCGCATCTGGAAAACCGCATGGCGTGTGATTCCGAACTCGTCAATAGCATTAAAAATAGCCGTACGAACAGTGCAGAGAGGGACTCCGGCCACGAGGGAGATTTTGACGACAGGGAAGAATGTAATTTGAGGGGCAGACATGAGAATAATAGAAACATTCAAGGGCCTCGCCAGGAGGAAATGCGGGGATTTGATTTCAAACATTTCCTTACGGTGAGAAAGTTTGAGATATTCCGAAATTCGCAAAAAGGAATACATCCACGAGCATGGCTCGAGCAATTTGAGTTCTGTCTTCCTCCCGACTGGGCAAGTTCACATAAGATAGAATATATGTGTGGCTATTTGGAAGGCGAACCGGCGATTCGCATGAGGTCGGCAGCGCGTCACTGCAACTCCACTCGGGAGTTTCGACAAGCCTTTCTGTCCGCCTATTGGTCGGAAGCGGCACAAGATAGGGTCAAACATGGCATAATTATGCTGCCAAATTTGAACCAGTCTGGTTTCGGCAGCCCTGCACGTCTATTCGACCACATGCTGCAGGCAAATCAATTTTTATACGACCCATACGGGCCTGCGGAACTAATTAGGATATGCATCACCAAATTGCCGATGCACTTGCGGCACGTCATTCTTGCGGGACGATGCAAAGAGGACGTGGAAACGTTTAAAACACTTCTCCAAGATTTGGAATATAATACAGCAGAATGCCCGCCTAATCAGGCACAAAGTTATTACGGGGCACAGCAGCGCGATCGCAGTCGTGGCCGTAGTACTAATCAACGGCGTGACTGGTCGTCGCGACGCGAACGGAACAATAATCGGGACAGGCCGTATAGAAACTGGGGTAACAGTCGCGAACACAGGTGGAACAACAGAAATGATCGAGGACGTGGACAGAATCGTGAACGGAACAGTTACGGCAACCAGAATCGATATTACGGTGAACACGGTGGGAATAGGACTGTAGGCGGAGCACCTCATGATGTTGAAATTCGGCCGGCTAACCCTAGACATAATCCAGCAAATGGAAATGAACAAAACCGGCAATGACAAACGATCAGCGCAGAAGGCGCCCAATCGGAACAAATGAGCGACATGGCAAATGAGTAGAGCGGACAGTGAGAAGTAGAGAGGACGGTGAGGAGAAAGAATTGATTAGTTTAAATTTGTGACGTATGCATTTTGAATAATATGTTGGTAAAAATTAATGATAAAGGTGTTTCTATGTGATGGATTGAAGTGATGTTTTAATTTTTTTCTCTCCTTGTGCAATTAGGATTTAGTTTGATTCAAACGTGAAGATAAAAGGTTTCTTTGTGAACGAGTAAAATGCTGTTTATGTTTTTTTTTTGTGTGTAAATTGAAAAGAGTCGCTCCTGAGGAAAGCAAGATCGTTGCTGAATTAGTGCATAAACTCAGGGGAATATCCGATCTGTGGGTATTATGGGTCTGGCAAACCCAGGTCCCCAGCTGTTAGTAGCCTTGTTTCCGATTTTCTGCTTTCAGTGCTACTATCTATCTATTACTATTCTATATCTGTCAGTATAAATGAGGATCTCTTACTATAGTATGCGTGCTGTATGAATATTTTAAGATAGGAGAACTCTGAGAAAGGAATGAGTAAGTTTGGAATCTTGAAAACAGGATGCGATAATACGATTGTTGAACCATTGGCTTCCAATATGCGATGATATGTTAATATTGATGATATATGTCTTTTTTTTGTTCTTTATAGCTGAGTACGTAAAGTGCTGTCTGTGGATTTCGTAAGTATATTGATTCCCTTCAAGGTGAAAGAAGAATTGTGGTTTGTGTAATTTACGTGGCTCTGAAATATTATTGTGGTAGTCAAATACGAGCAGCTTTTCAGCAAATGGAGAATGGAACGGAAATATGGATCCTTTTTGTAGTCTTGATTGATGTTGAGCCAAAGCCTAAAAAAAAAAAAAATATTCTGCGTTAATACTTGTCCTAGAAAAGCGACGTTTATGTGTTTTGCTGATGCTGTGAGCATTACAGCTTACTGTTTTCGCTGGTGCGGGATGCACTGCAGCCTATATGATTTGTACTGAGGAAATTTCCCTCTTGAAGGTAGAGGATGATTAAATAATTTTGATTATGGGAACGAAGGAAAGCTTGGTTTAAGGTAATAAGGATAAAGCAAAACATTTGTCATTTAAACTACAGGAGGTTTCGGATCTTTTGTGTCCGTTGTAAGTTCAATATGTTAAGATGATACTGTTTTACAGAATAGAGGTGACCACAATTTTGCCATTCATGAGAAATGAATCCAGAATAACCACCACAGGCGAAATAACTGATTTGGAAGCGAAAGGTAACGTAAAGAAGGAATGAAATCGCAGCAAAATGGGTAAGAAAATGTAATATAACCTGTATAATGCAAATATTTTTAACCTTCTCAGAGTCATCTGCGTGATTAATTGTTGTGATAACGTAATTTTAGGTGAAATTTTCTTACTGTTTTATGTGTGAATATATCAGTATGATAAATGTGTAATTGCGAGTCTCTTTTCAGGTGTGCGAACTGGTATAAATGTTTTGGCGTGTAAATAACCATTGTTCTTTTTAATGTGTATGTTTAAGGAAAGTTCTCCATATTTATCATGTGACAAGACGTATGCCGCGAGCGTCAAGAAGAAGACGAATTAGAACAATGTTGTAGTGGTATATACACGGTGTTGAAATAGCATTGAAGTAGCTTATTGGGTTAACTAGTAGTGGATAGAAGTAGAATATTGAGTAATGCATGTTTATGGGTAGTTAGTTTGTAGAATAGACAACAGGTGTGCATGTATGTGTGTGTAAATAACATGTGAATCCTATGCTGTCCTGACCTATACTTGCACAAGGCATAATCCTATTCATTTTAGTGAATTAATAAATAGCAATTGATTTATTAAAACGTAAGTGAACCACATTAGTGATGTGGATTTAAATATTATATTGTCAGTTCATTTAAATTTTTATTTTTATACTGTCAAGTCATTTCACTTTTATTTTTTTTACATTGTCAAGTCATTTAAATTTTATTTTATATTGTCGATTCATCTAATTTTTTTATTAAAAAAAATATTAAGTCTCACTTTGTTCTTAAAAATTGTGAAAGACAATACTAAGTGGTATTATGTATGACATTGTGTAATCACATAAGGATAATGAAAAATTTCTGTGAATGCAGTTGAGAACCTGAAAGCGAACCGGCAAAACTCTTAAGAGACAGCGGGATCAGCCGGACTAGATGTAAACTGGCGGGTTTTCCAGCAGGACACGCTGTCAGCCAGGCCACTTTGGGAGCGCGGCCGACAACAAAAGAAGGTACGCGGCAAACACTTTCCCTTGTACCTGGAGCTAATGGGCGGCCGCCCCGGGCGACCCTTCCTCGAGGCGATGACCTGAGATGGGCGAGCGGTCCACCGCGCGGAAATCCATCTGCTGGCAACGCACCACACGCACGCGACCGTGACGAGACGGCCGCGGTGAAGCAACACAAGGGGCGTGGAGCCTTTTGACAGGTACTGCCCAGAGAAACTTGCAGACGTCAACGACGCCTATCGACATTTCCTGATGGATGCCTACTGTCAAGCGACAGTAAATCTTGGTTCGATGTTCTCTGGTCGCTAAGGGTGGCACAAAAGAAGAGCCATTAAGTGTCATCCTTGCCCGAGAATATCAACCTGGCGTGTCAAACGAGGATACCGCACGAATTTGACAATACAAACATGGAACCAAATCGAGATGTACGTGACACGAGAGAAACTTCATGAGAGGGCAGAGACGGCGGGATCGCACGCAACAGATGGACAAAAATCCCTACTGACAGCTGCGGCGACGAACCCTCCCCCCCTTTTCCCTTATATTGTGCCTCGGAACAGTGGAACTACTGAGTGTGTCAGTGAACAGTGATTATACGGTTCTTAGTCCAGTGCATATACGTGTGTTTCTGTCAGAGAAACTCTGACTCGTGTGTTTTGCAGGAGTTCGATTTATTGGTGTTTATTAGACTGACTCTTGTATTTTGCAGGTGTTCTATTTATCTTTTTTAGACTTTGACTCTTGTATTTTGCAGGTGTTTTATTTATAGGTGTTTTTTTTTGTTTTAGATGTTGACTATTGTACTGTTTTATTTATCAATGTTTGTTTTTGTGTGATGTATTAGATTTGTGATATTTTGTTTCGTAAATTCATTGCTGTGGCATTGCTTCGTTTATCAGTCAGATAGCTTTTTATTCTCATTGAACTGTGATCGATTAGCCTTTGCATGGGGCATATTTACTGTGAGGAACCCCTTAAGGGTAACAATCACTTAATTATTGTAGTTTCAGTATAATGACACAGTGCTCATTGTTTGCTAGCTAATTGAAATATAGTAGAGTGATTAAATGAATGCCACATAGTTATTTTAATTCTACAAATTATTAGTTTTATACGATATAGAATTTTTTTGCGATAACCACTTTGTAAAACATGTTTTTTCTCTTATCATTTTGTTGCTTTTGCAGATTGTGCATTGTTATGTTCTGCTTTTTAATACCGATGTTATTTGATGTTCTTTTTTTAATTGCTGTGGCACCTTTGCTATTTTCATAAATTTTGCTTGTTAATAAACAGTCATAAATTTTCCTGTGATCAGTTGGCTCTTGCAATGAGCAAATACTGGTGAACTCCATAAGGGTAACAACCAGAAATTGTTTTCATATTAATGACACAGGAACCATTGTTTTTACTTGCTGACCGAATTAGGTCTACACTACCTTTTAAATAGGTGTCACAGATTGTGTTCTTTTTTTTCTGTTTGAAATTGGTAGATTCTAAAGATGTGTTGAAATTATTGTGTTTTAGCAAGTAGCTGGTGTCCTTTTGCCTTTTCTTTTACACTTTTGGTTTAAGTAGGGTGTGAGAAGCCTGCTTGGGAATGTCCTAGCATGGCCAGAAAATTCCCTGCACAGTCTTTTCCCGGAGCGTTGGGGTTATGAAAGGTCTCTGTTGGATTCCTTTCATGTTTAATTTCTTAAATCTGTTGCCATTTATGGAATAAATTCCTCTTCTAAATGTACTGTGGCGTTTCTGACTATCTGGGAGGAGACTGAGCAGTGGAACGTGTTACTTTTACACATAAACAAGAACGATCTGTCACACTACTACACTTTAAAGCACAGTTTATATGTAATTCTTATATGTAATTCATGTCACACAGTTTCATACGGAACCTACATCCGCTTTCTTTTATATACTGTATATGATAAGATACTGTCATCCCCCTTCCCTTTTGTGTGAGAGGATGAATGAGCATATGTATTTCTAGTTGCATGCTTGAGGGTAGCAGACAAGGCTGTCTGCTAGAGAACAGTAGGACCAACGTCGGAACAGGTAGCTACGCTTCCTAAAAGCAAAGAGGTTTCTATCCTTAGTATGGTCCTGTCCGTCCGTTGTCATGTTGGTATAGGAAGCTGCCCCTCTGGCCACTTCCGTTGGTCTTTGTGAGCCACCCCTCAGGAAGCACGCTCGGGAGTAGGCAGTTGCAGGGTGGCCGTGGCGAGCGTCAGAAGTGGTAAAATCTCCGGCTAAGCGCGTGTCTGTTAAGTCCGTAGGACAATGGATTTCTTAAGTTCAGCCTAACTGAAAATTTAATCACCTTGATTTCAGGTTTAGCTCTAAAATATCTAATGCTATCTTAAAGTGCAGCGGAGTGTAATTCTCGTGTTAAATTCAGATTATTTTGCGGTAGTTGCTTTGTTACTACTTTGTGAGTAAAGTGGAACCACGTGTTGATCAGTAACTCTAACTAAGTTCATCAATCTTAAATCCGAATCTGCGTGAGATTATAACGTCTCGTCTTGAGAATATTTTTTTTTTAATATAGCAACTTTTCTTTATGCTTTTCTTTATGTTCAACCCACGTGGGGTGTACTTTGCGAGACCACTACCACGTGCTTATATAACTGTTTGACCCATCAGGTTAATAGTAAGACGTTAGTAACCAGTTCAAGGTTTTTCTTTTGTCAATTGCTTTTCGATCTAATGTATTTTAATTATCAAAATTATTGTGGAGTTGTACGCTTTGTGTAAACCAAGTTGACCACGTGAAGCATGTGGTGTAATCATCAAAGTAGCCCTCAGCTATTCTTTTTGCGAAGACTTCACAAAGAGTTAATATGAATTTAGTATACCAGTGTGTGGTAATTACATGACGGACAGGATTGTAGTATGAACGTAATTTCTTTGGGTAAAAACTGAATCTGTTGGTTGTGGTTAATTTCTTCTTGCTTATGTTTCAATGTTCTTCGTGTGTTATTTTATGAATGGAGTGTTGTATGCAGTTTTCCAAATCTTGGCTCCATATTTTATGTGTTCCGTAAGATTACAATCTCACATTCTTTTCAATCGTAAATAAGGCACCAGCTCAGTTATAACTCACGTATAATATGCTGAAATTTCAATGAACAATCTTAAAATAAATTTCCAAATATAAACTGATTTCTTTCTTTTTATTTAAATTCTCCTTTTTATATATATATTTTACCGGTTTTGTATGACTATCATTAATGTTAGTCGGCTTGGTAAACCTAGACTAAATATCTGATGAAACAGTTGCCCAGTAATCCACGGTTAACGTCCCCAGACAGATCACGGCTTTTAACCCACTTTCATTGTCTATTAGCTCCGATTTCAGCATACCAAATTAAAGTAACAACATTACACTTCAGCATAACAAAATTAAAGTTACAACCTTACACAGTGTTGACTTAAGTTGTTAGGAAAAGAGGATACATTGTGCCAATGATAGGCTAGTTAGGTTAGCGAGTGTATTGGAGTGTCATGTTAGGTTCGAAATGTATTGGATTGTCACGTTAGGCTAGAAATATTGCTCATCCTGTTTTCTGAATAAATCTTAATTTGGTATCATATGCTAATCATCGCATTATTAATATCGTAGCTAGCAATCACCATATTTTTGTTTAATAATTAGAGTGTAACGATAATTTCGATGCCAATGATACTGGGGGCATAACCGCGCGTTTAAACAGAGCCAACTTAAGTCAGATAGCAACTCAAGGTTGACTAAGACTACCAATGGATATTTTTCAGTATATCGATAATTTTACAATAAACCCCCGTACGTTGCAAGTGGATGGAGTGATCGGTTGAGATGGAGTTGTAACGAGGTATGATTTCATAATAGACTGATGATACATTCTACGAAGAGAGACAGAGAGAAAGAGAGAGAAAGAGAGGGAGATGTTGCTGCAGGTCATTTGAGGATCTTTTTTCCCGTTGTTCTGTCAGGGTGCATCAGTTGTGTGTCATAATCTGCGTTCGACTCCTATACAGCTGCGTAATCTGAGTGCGACTTAGAACACTTTCTACTTACGATCGTTAAGAGCTAACCTCTCATCAGAGGACTTCCACCTCATGTGTGATGAAACATGCCTATCCTCTTTCGACACATTCCTCTAGACGAACGAAGATCTATGCGACGTACTCCTTACCCCTGCCGCCTCTTCGGCATAAAATCGAGTCTTCAGTTTCATAACAACGGTGATTCTAAGTTAGCGACAAGTGTTTGTGAGGTACTGCAATCCGTGTGTATACATCTGCTTGACAGACGTCCTGTTTACGGAGTTAGTGGAGGCATGGCGTGTAATTTCACATGTCAAACACCGTTACTATGCGTTTGTCTCTTTCATTGTAAGAGGTATTTTCCATTACTAACGATCATTTTATACAGGGAGGTCCATTGATAGTGACCAGGCCAAATATCTCACGAAAAAAGCATCAAACGAAAAAACTACATAGAACGAAACTCGTCTAGCTTGAAGGGGGTAAGCAGATGGCGCTATGGTTGGCTCGCTAGATGGAGCTGCCATAGGTCAAACGGATATCAACAGCTTTTTTTTTTATTAGCAACGCCAGTTTCATCGATTTCGGGTGAGTAGTTAATTATAAAAAAAAAATCGGAGGCCTTGGAACTTGAATGCACCTCGTATGTCTGCAGTCCTGGATGCATCCTGGCGACGAAGAGGCCATAGTTCCCTAAATGGTGTAGTGACAGCAACTTAGACAGTGGTAAAGTCATTCATGTGGAGTGTATTACCAAGTACTGTCATGGCTGTACTAATGGAACTGAAAATCATAAATGTTTGATTAATTTTAGTGGTTATAATGGAGTGATGGAATCTGAAGGTGTTGTGAAGATATTTCACAGGTCAGTGGAGAAATATGGTGTGATGTATACATCTCACAGATGAAATGGAGACCCAAAAGGGTACCAAAAATTTGTTAATCCAAACCTTATGCTGACACAAAAATTGAAAAATGGAATGTGCTGGAAATGTCCAGAAAATGTTAGGTACAAGATTGAGGAACTTGAAGAGGAATTTCAAGGGAAAGAAATCAGCTGATGGTAAGTGCATTAGTTGACGAGTCGGCTGACAGACAGGTTGCAGCGTTATTACGGACAAGCCTTAAAACATAATAGAAATGACCTTGAGGGAATGAAAAAAGCAGATTGGGCTACGTTCTTTCATAAATCCTCCACAGATGACAACCGATGTCATGCACTCTATCGATCTGGCAGTGATTCATGGTGTGGTTACAAAAGGGCTGTTACTCAAGGCGAGACCTACAGCCATAAACATTCTTTGCCATTTGCTATAACGGAAGTTATAAAACCTATATATATGGATCTTAGTGACACAAGATTACTAGGGAAATGTTTACATCGTAGGATTCAAAATCCAAACGAAAGTTTCAGCAATTGTATATGGAACAGATACAAAAAACTGTCCTAGTAACGTAGCAAGTTATTACGAGATGACATTCGTTGCAGTAAGGCACGCAGCCGTTTGGTACGGTGGCTGCAAGATGACTATGTTTGTTTTTCGCTTTGCTCACAGTGCAGCTGATGCTGCCTGCCGTGAGAACTGTACAGTGTAACAGTCAGTAAACACGAAGATTCATACCCTCTACGAATCTAAATAATCCATATTAGTTATCATCCGATTTTGTTCAAATTTGGTACACGGCCTTTTTGTTATTAATGGAATGATGCCGTCAGAATTTCAGACTTTTATTTATTATAGCTCCAGAGATAGAGAAAATTACCGAAAAGTCCTAAAACCGACGATTGTTTTTTTAAAACCAAGTTAGAAGTAAATACAAATTGACTTTCATTATCATCTGAAGCCATTACAAAGTCACCAGTGCATAAAAATCAGTTAATTAGAATTTTCTTTTTCAGCACTTTAGTCACTATGCATTACGCAATAAAAAAATCGGTCAAAATTATTATCTGATTATATTTTGTTGTGTAAGTGCGTGAGAATGATTGAGAGAATGTCTGTGGGACGTACGTTAAAACTTAATATGTCATTTTTCATAAAACCTTGTACGAATAGACCATGGGAAAATTATGGTGCAACCATGATTCAGATGACGCATGTCGGTGTGAGCTTGCTTTTGTATAAAAGCAGCCACAATGAATGTTAGTGGCGGGATAAGTTTATTTACCAATTTGGAGAATAATTCGTATTTTGCTTATTTAATTAAACAATATACTAGAAATTGAAGTTTTAATGACGTTAATTACTAAAAGATTATTGATTGGATAAGGCAAGTTTTGCCGCGAGAATGATATGGAAGGAACATTCTGATTGGTCGTTTAGATCAACAGCCAATCAGAATTAAGCTGTTCCCGCGCGAATATAGTGGAGTGGGGAGTGAGTAGAATAATTGGAGATAGTCGCTTGCTAACTGGCCTTCGAGTAATACCATGTTAGTTAGCTCCGTAAAAATTCTCTGAAAAATGAAGAAACAGTGAGTTAATTGCGGTTCGAATACCCCGTGACTGAAGCGACTGGAGTTACGAATATTTTAATGAAAGTTAGTGTTTCTAAATTACATAGTTTGAAAGTTATGAAAGTGTGAACTTTCTGGTCGTAGTAACAATTCCGCGTGACATATTTCGTCCTCTGTACGGAATACTTTGGCGAGCACTTCTTACTAAGAAGACCACAGAAATGACGGAATGTTTAACTCGCGAATGGTTGTGGGTTTGTGAATGTTAGAACGTGAAAATTAATCGGGTCGGACTTGCAAAAATTCTAGCTGCTTTTCAAGTGAAACGATGTTGTACAGACAGTGAACTTTGAATGATAGAGCGTTACCATATTAAATACGGACTTGATAGCCATTTCAGGTGTTTCCAAATGACTAAAATCAGATTCAGTCTAATTTTAAATGATGTCTGAAAGTAGACTGCATCCTCCGAACGCCCGATTTTTAAAAAATGAACTTTCAGGAACTGACTTCCAACTCGAGTTACGCGGCCTCTGTGTGGTAGGTATAGGTAGTGGTTTCATCAACGCTGCTTTACACTGTCTAGCACGAATCTGCTACTGCAGAGTGAAGGTACGTCGGAAGGAAGCCTATAGAGGTAGGTGGACTTTCGATAAGTGACGGAGAGAATGAAGACGACCGACCCCGCCCCGACGCACTAGTAGGACCAAATACTTAGAGAATACGTGTGCTAGATGCTGTTCTATATTTCAGTGACGGTGTAGTGTCAAGTCTTAATGTTATGGAACTGTTGGGAGTGCCTGGTGGACTAAATAAGCATAGAGCTCTAATAGCCATTGATTCAAGGAGACTCTTTGAAGAAGAAGAATCAGTGTTGGAAGCCACCATAGGAGCAAGAATAAGAAGAAGAAGTGTGAAAAACAGAAGGGAGGAAGAAAAACACAGGAAAAAAGACGAATATTGGCCTAGGATGCATTAGTGCCATGCAAGTTCAATAGAAAAAGCAAGTTTTAACTTAAACTTGAATTTTCCGAAAGTTAAATTATTTCATGTTCTGATACACTTTGGCTAAAAACTATTAAAGATAGAGGGCTGAAATTTTGTATACTGTCTTGGAACATGCTTAACTAAAAAGAGACTCCTCTTGTGACTTAATTTAGAAAATAAAATGCTTTTTTGAAGAAAAACGTGAATTCATTTCCAAAATTTTTGATAATCATACTTAAATTTTTGTTGTACCACAATTTATGACAGCACCATCTTTCCAATAGTCTTCGTTAAAAATAACAGTGTAAAAACTTACAGGAAAAAAATACCTTCCACTTTGTTTGTACTTTGATTAATGCGTACCTGTGATGTACATAAATAATTAGCATGGGGTATTTCACTTGCAACAAAAAAATACAATTAAAAAAGGTGTGAGAACTAAAGCTGTGGCTCATACATAAAAATGTTCGCAAAAGATGCCTCAAAGGATGGTAAGCATTACATGGACTTAAAGACCCTATTCTTTGAGTTACACTGTTTTTCAAGGTTTCCCCTGGTATTCACGGACCAGTCTCCTTAACTGTCTGCTATTACACCACAACACTTTCGTGACTACTACTATACAGCGATACGAGGCGCTAACCTCGTCGACGTGCACACATCTCGAGAAATCTTGTACTCATGGATGGTCGCAGAACAGCAGTTACGGACTCAGTTCGCTCTATTCCTTCACAAAATGCTGAATGTAGCCTTCTACTTCTGGTCAGCTGTAGATTAAATCGATGACAGGGGGGGGGGGGGGGGGAGGGTTGGCCAAAGACAGTGCGAGGAGATTTTTCAGTCTCTCACTTTATCCTAAGAATGCGACAACACCCTGTGACTCCCATCTGTATAGAGAAAGGTCGTAAATTACGCACTATGCTTGAATTGCTAGAAATATGTAGAGCGCTGTCTGGTATACTTTGATACATATGCTCGAGAATTAACAATGAATGGACATACTGCACAGTCATCTATCTACAATCGCAATGGCACTCACAGAGTAGAGAAGGGGTGTGTTAGCTATGATACAGAAAGTGGGAAGCATGCTGCCATGTCAGTGATCAGTACTGTAAATACTGGTAAAACTGCTAAAATTGATTTCACTATCAACTGCAATGCTTGCTATTACAGTACATCAGTGGTGTCTTTTCTGTCAAATCCGTCCACTGGTACACTGATGATTGACGTACATCGCTTGTTTGAGACGGAAAAAGAGTCTTGGTGGAGGGGCAACACCATCCGGGGTTGGCTAGCACCGTCACAGTGATCGTGTACATGACTGCAATATGATGAGTCAATCAAAAGGGAACACAGCGCCATCGGCTGTCTATCCCATCGCTGTGAAAGATGAGTTTAAATGTAGAGGTCGTCAATCACATTCGAACAGCAGTTTGGAAACGTTCCACAATCCTGCAAAACTCTTCCAGTTTCCTTATGCTGTGACTGTCTTTTATTTCAATCATCCAGTGTGTGGAGGGAGCAACAGTAGCATGATTTACTCCATGTGATGCCCAGTTTCTTGTGAGAGCCAATGGATTGAAACGTGTTAATGTCAGTTTAGAACCCGACACAGACCTCGAAGTCATGGCAGAAAAAAAAAATGTTTGGCGGTGTACATAGCGTGTTACAGCAGAAAAAAACAATGTATCAAACAACAAAACAGGGACCCTCTCTTGCGACTGATACTCTGTGGGATATGATCCTCCTACAGTACAGGCGATGAGACTTTACACTGATCTGTGCAAGCGACTTCGATCACTGACCACCTGCTCCAATGGATCAGTACCTGTATATGTAATAAAATCACCACATATGCTCGATGCTGCGCACACAGACGGTATTTGTTTTCATATATCGGAAGAGAGAGATGTGGTAAAAATCTTAGCGAGTTCTCTGTCGGATGAAGTCAGTGGAGCTTTTATAGTTTGTAGTTTTTTATTCTCTGTTGGATGGTACAAAATAACGACAGACGTGGGTGACAGACGTGAATGGGTCCTGAGGGATCGGACTGTAGTACATGTATGATGTGGAGTATTTCTATTTTTCGCTACAAGAAACATCACCATAACTGTTCATAATGTCTTTTATACTACCTCGTTTTACAGAAGAAAGCTTCGTTTTGGCGCTGACCTTACACATCGCACACCATTGGCGGAACTACGACAACATGTTCCCATTTCCATCGAGTGGTTGAAACGCTGTCCTGTCACATTAACTCTGCTTACCCTATTTCTACACGGGTAGCAGAAGGTGGCAGATATAGTGCTCTCCGACTTCCATTCAGTTCCGACTTAAATTGGAACGATCACAAACGCAAAGTTGCAGGGGTGGCAAGGAGACACTGAAGAGCAGTTACAAGATGGATAGGGACTATCTAAAACAACTTTGGAGTTTTGCTGTTGCAGATATTCGAAAAAGGTCACTCCTTACGGGATATGAGAGTGGCACGAATATTATTCTCCAGTGTCTGTAATCATTAAGGGGAGGCGGAAGGCAATTTTTATCCCTATTCTGCCAATGCTATTTTAGCCTTTGAGTAGGTACACTTTTCAAAAGAACTATAAGTGATAAAAGAGTGAAATTTTTGCTGCATATATATAACATATATGCCTCAATTTACAAGTAAAATAAACATAATACCTCTTATGGTTTTGAAGACAAAACATTTTATTCACTCACTAGCAAAATTTAACGTTTTTGTACATTAATTATTATAAAACAGTTTCTGATTGTTTGGTGATTCTTAATTTACTTGTAATAACTTATTACCATTTCCAGTATAAATTGACCAAATTTTATATTTCTAACCCCATGAGTTTACCTGAAGGTAAAAAAAATGTAGTTTTGAGAAAAATCCATTTAAAGTATAATATTGCAATTCTAGTACAGTTATTGATGAGAAGTACTTACCACTAATATTTTCCTGCACCATCTGCGCATCATATGAATCATACTGATCTTCTTTTCTTTCCTTGGTCGCGTTTCTTTTCTGTCTGGCTTCTTTTGTGCAATATCTGCTTTCCGGATTCTATCATTATCTATTTGCACCAAGGATTCTGCAGTATTTCAACTAGATTTTATGCCCAATAATTCCAAAACATCCAGTTTTCTAATTACACCATCATTGAAGCATAAAATATCATCATAAACACCAAATTTGAGAGTTCTAAGGTGAACAAATAAAGCTTTCGGTAACCGGTTCCAGATGACAGAATTCACACATTCATTTAAATTTTGGGTTTTCCTATGAAGACATTTCTTCAACAAAGTATCTTTACAAAGGTCTCTAAATATGGGTTTAATTTCATTTATTGCTGATGCAGGTAAAGAATGTTTGTGGTCATATCTGGCACTTCTACTGTACTTGCACCAAGTGTCAGGATCAATTGGGCAAAGATCGTACACTGGATTTTCATTTGTGGAAAGCTTATGGAAAAAGATAGCCCATACAGCTTTTGTGATGTTTCCTACATTCCCTACATTTCTTCTTATGGCTAAGCCATAATAATTCTGTTAATCTATCTATTTCAACATTTGTCAGGCGACCTTTACCACCTTTTTTCTTACCATCTTCCAATCCTATTTTTGACTTTTCTTTCAATAATTTTCTCAACCCGGACCCCATTCTCTTGTGGACATGCCAAATGCACTCTAATTTAGAAATTGTGACATTAAGACCATAGGGTTGTTCTGCACATACCTGTCATAAGCCTTGCTGTCACCATCCCCTAAATACTGTGTGTATCTGACACCTCTGTTTGCCACTGAACGATTAAAAATCATGAGAACTTCTGCTACGTCCATCCCACCACTTGGAACAGTATAATTCTTCTGACAGTTATATTCATGCTCTTTCGCAGTTCCACTGCCACAAGTTTTACAGTACTTGCTTAGAATCTCTACATCAATTACCTTGCCGGTATCAAGTGATGTAGCTGTCACGACACCATTTAGTGAAGTGTGTCCACATTTCTGACAGCTGCCATCAAAACATGCACAAATACCATCACTTTCCTTGAGTGCTTCTTCAGCTGCTTCCTTCATTGAGATGTTACAAACTTCAGTAACAGCAGTACCAATAACATTATTGTAAGTCATAAAATTTGCAGGAGGATTTGGAATGTCAAGTAATGCACATAAGAGTTTGCCTGCCTCCATCTCTTTACCAATAGATCTGAGACCATAAACTAGCCTTATGCTGTTCTCATATAAATTATTATTTGCCAGTTTTGATGTCATTGTTGTAACAACTGCACCACAATTTTTACAACTCCTAGTTTTGGAAACGAAATCACAGAACATGCTAAGGTTCACCATAATATTTCCAAACGAATGTTCATCTCCACAAGCTGACTGGGAGGAAATGCCTTGAAGAGACTGCAGTTTCTTTCTTGATGTGCTGATTTTCCTTATGTCTAACATTCTTGGGTCCTTTGACCCACTAACCTCATTTACCTTTACGTATTTATTTCCTCTGAATTTTAATTTAGATGAGAATTTCTTTATTCGCGGCATTTTTATGAAAACACGCGGAACCTAAGAAAATACAAATCAACATATACTTCACTCACAACAAACTTCACTAAGTACAACCATTAATGCTCGAAAACAATAACAAACACGATCGGAAAATCGAGTATCGATAGTAGATACAAGGTAGGAAACATTGAAGCGATAAAACACTAGAAGCATGAAATAATATGCAAGGAGTAAAAAAATGCTGTGCGTTATCTCTGCATGGCGCAAAAACGAAGGCGTGGCATTTCAGTGCCAGATTGCACAGAGCGTCAGGAAAACGGTCATATCTCACGAAAAAATTGTCTCATTTATATCAAACAAAAACTGTTTCACGCAGGAAAGACCAGGCATTTCAAATATGCTAAAATCTAAAAATCGAATTTTTGAAGCCCACTTGCCTTTCATCGCCCCATAAAAGAGGTCTCCATAGAATCCAACGCAAGTATGTGGTTGATTGGAGAAACTTGATTCCAAATTGCACTAAGCGTTTTTACCAGAAAGCGTTGCACTATCAGCGACTCTTGTGTGTGCCTATAGAACCAAGACCGCTTTTATTGCAGGGTGCCGGTAAAATAGTCGTTGTTATCGTGTTTTTAATAGCGCGGTCTTTACGAGTAATCTATGTTGGCGGCAGTAGAACCATCTGTGGTCAGCTTCAAATGATTTTGCTCAGTCTTTGAAGTGTACAAAGGCTGCACCTACCTGTCTGATCTTGCCCGCGGCAGCGAGAGCTGGCGAAACGACCAATCTACTGGGTGAGTGCTACAGAAGCGGACATGTTTGTGTTACGTGATAGAAGATTCAAAATGATGGATGTTTTTCGCTGGACGTATTGATAACATCCGAAATCCTACCACTCCAATGATCCCCGGATGCCCTTCATGCCCGGGGTTGTTGCACTGTGGCACCCATACGCGTCCACTACTGCGACTGCGGCCGCGGTGGAAACTTTCACTGACCTCTTAATGTCGGCGCTGGCCGTAAACATGGGGACGGGGGGCACTGAGTGTGGACCTCGCAACAAGAGCGCACGGTGATGTGCAAGTCTTTCCAGCTGTCTTCGACATCTAGGCCTGACAGTTTACTGCTGCGGACTGGACAGTGGTGAGGTGTGTCGTGTTTAGTGCTTCTCAGTACATCGCAGTGGACTCTGTCTTGCAGTGGTATTTGCTGTTGACTCTATCCTATCACGCAGTAGATCCTTCCTTCCTCCTTCCGACTGTTGCAGAGAGAATCAATTTAGGAAGTCTATAGTACTTTTAAAAACCCAGTCGCGATGTTAAATTCCCGATTGGTCAATTTATTGTTTCCGATAGTCGTATTGCGTGCACGCTTGCGTTCGGCGCAGGTAGGAATGGTCGGCTAGCCGCAACAAACAAGATCGATGCCCGACAGCAAGTGACGCGTGCTTCATGATCGCGAGTTTGTGCGAGTGTCAGGGTGTTTTTTCGCCAGACATGTTTAGTGGAAATGGTGGAGGAGGGTGCATACAAGAGCTCCGATATGTTTAGCGCTACGCTCTATTAGTGACGAAAATTTCATTACTTGATTTACATGAGGTTTGCGTGTGGTATTCATACTTTGAAAATATGTTTTATTACGAAGCTGGATCATTGTAAGATGGAAGTGAGTGTTTTAAGCGATCTGTTTGATTCCTTTAAATTGTTGAACAATTAATTTGACAGGGTATCGCAAATGGATTATTTCATTCTACTTTTGATATCGAAATTGCGTCAGCTTTCCCTTTGTCTCCAGCATTAGCCAATAGGAATACAGTATTCTGATGAGCGATGAAAACCTACACCTTCGTGTTTGGAGACGTTGGTTAACACAGACAAGTATGGAGTGTCTTCTTGGGAGCAACAGAGACAGGAAGCAAGTCTAGAATTTGCCGATCAACAGAATGCTTCTACTTGACGCTTTGTTTGGAGAAGGTGAGGTCAAAGGAAACCGATATCCAGTCCGTGGTCGGTGGTATTTAGTAACGTGATCCTTAATTAGGACTATGGGCTCTTTTGACTTTCGTAGCGCTGCTCTGACAATAGAAACACACACGGGAGAGCCCAAACGGAGCCCAAACGGTGGCTACTATATCGCACTTCATTCCCTTACAATTATCATGTCGTGGTGAGCAAGGGTGGTGCGGTGCAGTCACGATGTCTGTCCAAGTGGGGGAACCCCATCTCCTGTAAAGTGATTAAATAAAGAGTATGTATTAATATATTATTGACTTTCAATTTCGTGTCGCGAGATTCTCCTTCTCCAGCACAGAATGAGTCGTTTTCCTACAAATTTTTTCTGGGAGGGGAGAGGAGGGAGGGTGTGAGGGGTAGGGGGGTGGGTGGAACGTCCTCTGGTGGTGGCACTGTGCACTATATCTGTCGATCCCTGTGTGTCAAGATGAGCGCACATAGGAAAATTTTCCCATAAGAATACACCTTCTATCTGCCACAGTGTAAGTACATAATTAGTTCATGTAGTTGCTGGATGTGAACTTTTCCCAGCAAATAAAAGTGAGACCCAGCCCCTTCAAATTGAATTTTATAAATAAACAGTATATTCTATGGTATATAATTGAATTTCGTGAGATCCTTTCTCTGCAGCACAGATGGCAACTTAGAGCCCATGGCGGAATCGAATCTCAAATCTTGTGGGATTGTCATCAGATCGATAGTTCAATGAAGCAGTAATTTATAAAAATCCACGATTAGCTAACAACAAAGCAGTGCTGTAAGCTTAGGACTGATAAAAACTATCAAAGGAGAGTAAAACCAAAGTATGCACCAACAATGACAACATATTGAACTTCCTCTCAGAAACCTGATGTATGTAAGCAAAACCATCCACTGTGTGATATAATATCATTACATTACAGATTTTATGGAAATGTATGGCGAAGCCATATAGAACTTCCCATGAGAACACTTCAGAAGAAGCCTTTCCTATGAATTTCTTGCATGTTATTCACACGTGAGACTCCACAGGATAGCTCTGACACCTTAGTGTGGACAAGGATTCTGTGCTGAGGGAGGTTGTTGTGCTGCTAAACAATGCCTGATGATGGTTACAATGACCTCTTTATCGAATCTTCATAACAGTCATTAGTGGACAGTGCGGAGATTTTGGGATGTCTCCCCAGAGGTGACGACCTCGGGCTGCTGACTGCGATTTCCGCTGCTGGGCCGGACTGGATATCGGTTTCCTTTGACCTCACCTCCTCCAAACAAAGCGTCAAGTAGACGCATTCTGTTGATCGGCAAATTCTAGACTTGCTTGCTGTCTCTGTCGCTCCCAAGAAGACACTCCATACTTGTCTGTGTTAACCAACGTCTCCAAACACGAAGGTGTAGGTTTTCATCGCTCGTCAGAATACTGTATTCCTATTGGCTAATGCTGGAGACAAAGGGAAAGCTGACGCAATTTCGATATCAAAAGTAGAATGAAATAATCCATTTGCGGTACCCTGTCAAATTAATTGCCCAGATTCCCATGTTTCCTGGCCCTAGTGAGTATGGCCCGCGGTGGCGAGTTCGGGGCATCGGGCTGCATCACGCTCTTGGGATAGGAGCGAAAGGATCTTGGTACCCCAGAGGGCGCAGAGATGGCTGGACCCTGGGATGGTACTTCGGAGATGGTGGCAGTGTGGAAAGTTAAGTGAGAGGCTTGGGCGGCGGGCAGTAGTTCGTGTCCCGCCTGAGGCAGATGCGTCATCGGCACAGCGCGGAGTAGCGTAGTCTAGACGTCACATCACTGCCCACCTGTTCGACGATAACGGGCTGCTTCGAGCGTCCTTAAACACTGCTTCTCAGTAGTGATTTCTGTTGTTTACCGCTGTTAGTATGCCAGGACGAACCGTATGGAACGTGTGGATGATCTACTGGCTGTCGTAAGTGGGTTGTAATACTCATGCAGGTTGTATCACGCGTTGACGGCAAGTGTAGCCTGTTGTGAAAAGACTGACCACTCAGTTCTTTCTCTTTCTCTAGCTGCGACCGTTCTGCGGCGCCCTGACTTCGTCACGACAATCGTCTGCTGGTTCCGGGCTCACTTATAGCTTTATTCCTTTACATTCCTCCCTGCCACGAGGAAAATTCGCCCTCGTATTTTACTGAAATAGAAACACTAATGAATAGAAACACTAATTATTTGCACTTCGAATTTGTTGCCCCTCTCATGGTATCACACTGTACATTATTTGCTCCAACTTCACTAACACTTATCTCTACCCAGAGGTCTTTGTTCATTGTACACTTTCACATTGATTCTGGCTGGTTCCACTGGACTAGTGAGAATTCCTTGGTTGAAGGTTGGCAGGGATGAGATTTGGGCTACTATCTGTTTGTCTTGGTAGTATGTGATTCCAATTACTGCGAAAATTATATTGGGAGCTAAGGTTGTAGAGCCTATAACTATTCGGTGCTGATGCAAACGTCAGCACTTCTTTATGTGCTCTAACAGGTATTCCATTGGCATGTGGCCATGCTGTTTCTCTAATATTCAATCTAAGAAGGCAAGAAAAGTCGGGTATAATGTGCTATTTAGATCTTCTGTGGATAAAATATCGAGGAATAGATTGGGTACGGTACATAAATCAGTTTGTGGTAAGACTCAGCGTGGAACTGTCTGGTGTTACCCTTCTTCTTAGATAAACGGACTAAGTAGGAAAAAATCTAAAGGTCTTTGACTAACACGTATACCAGTACTTGTCCCCAGTGGCACTCTGCCTGCTGTTCAAGTCTGCTGCAAATAAAAAACTACTTCATCATCAAATAACACGTGCACTCTTCACAAAAACAATTCATTTATTGTACTATGTCTACTGCTGTTTTTCTGTCAATCCAAGAGCTGAAGTTCAACTACCGTTAGTAATATTGCTAGTATACAGATTCACCAAAAATTCATTCAACTTAGAACTTACATCAAACGTTTCATTTATTTTATTTTTTTAAAAAATAACGTCCTCTACAATCCAGTCTTTGCCCGCCCCGCTAGCTATGCGATCTAACGCACTGCTTCCCTAGCAGGAAGACGTCTCGGTCCCCGGCACGAATCTACCCAGCGGATTAGTGTCGAGGTCCGCTGGTGTAGCCCGTTGTGGGGCTGTGTACCGCTGAGGCTACGGCGGGGACGAAGCCTCTCTGTCGTTTCTAGGTCCCCAGTTCCATACATACGTACATACATCCAGTCTTTCCTAAAACATGGATGTAACCATAACATACAGGGTGTTTCAAAAATGACCGGTATATTTGAAACGGCAATAAAAACTAAACGAGCAGTGATAGAAATACACCGTTTGTTGCAATATGCTTGGGACAACAGTACATTTTCAGGTGGACAAACTTTCGAAATTACAGTAGTTACAATTTTCAATAACAGATGGCGCTGCAAGTGATGTGAAAGATATAGAAGACAACGCAGTCTGTGGGTGCGCCATTCTGTACGTCGTCTTTCTGCTGTAAGCGTGTGCTGTTCACAACGTGCAAGTGTGCTGTAGACAACATGGTTTATTCCTTAGAACAGAGGATTTTTCTGGTGTTGGAATTCCACCGCCTAGAACACAGTGTTGTTGCAACAAGACGAAGTTTTCAACGGAGGTTTAATGTAACCAAAGGACCGAAAAGCGATACAATAAAGGATCTGTTTGAAAAATTTCAACGGACTGGGAACGTGACGGATGAACGTGCTGGAAAGGTAGGGCGACCGCGTACGGCAACCACAGAGGGCAACGCGCAGCGAGTGCAGCAGGTGATCCGACAGCGGCCTCGGGTTTCCGTTCGCCGTGTTGCAGCTGCGGTCCAAATGACGCCAACGTCCACGTATCGTCTCATTCGCCAGAGTTTACACCTCTATCCACACAAAATTCAAACGCGGCAACCCCTCAGCGCCGCTACCGTTGCTGCACGAGAGACATTCGCTAACGATTTAGTGCACAGGATTGATGACGGCGATATGCATGTGGGCAGCATTTGGTTTACTGACGAAGCTTATTTTTACCTGGACGGCTTCGTCAATAAACAGAACTGGCGCATATGGGGAACCGAAAAGCCCCATGTTGCAGTCCAGTCGTCCCTGCATCCTCAAAAAGTACTGGTCTGGGCCGCCATTTCTTCCAAAGGAATCATTGGCCCATTTTTCAGATCCGAAACGATTACTGCATCACGCTATCTGGACATTCTTCGTGAATTTGTGGCGGTACAAACTGCCTTAGACGACACTGCGAACACCTCGTGGTTTATGCAAGATGGTGCCCGGCCACATCGCACGGCCGACGTCTTTAATTTCCTGAATGAATATTTCGATGATCGTGTGATTGCTTTGGGCTATCCGAAACATACAGGAGACGGCGTGGATTGGCCTCCCTATTCGCCAGACATGAACCCCTGTGACTTCTTTCTGTGGGGACACTTGAAAGACCATGTGTACCGCCAGAATCCAGAAACAATTGAACAGCTGAAGCAGTACATCTCATCTGGATGTGAAGCCATTCCGCCAGACACGTTGTCAAAGGCTTCGGGTAATTTCATTCAGAGACTACGCCATATTATTGCTACGCATGGTGGATATGTGGAAAATATCGTACTATAGAGTTTCCCAGACCGCAGCGCCATCTGTTGTTGAAAATTGTAACTACTGTAATTTCGAAAGTTTGTCTGCCTGAAAATGTACTGTTGTCCCAAGCATATTGCAACAAACGGTGTATTTCTACCGCTACTCGTTTAGTTTTTATTGCCGTTTCAAATATACCGGTCATTTTTGAAACACCCTGTATATACACATGAAACCCAAATAACTATTAAAACAACACATGAAATTCGTAAATGCATTGCGTTCACTGAAATCATGCTATTCTCTCATTTCGTCATTATTCCTGGTCGTGGCCTGAGTGCGTAGTGATGTGTCGGGATAACTACACAACCGTCTCGCTTATCTTGCCTAATCTTTTCCTTTTCTCCAAATTCTTCCCTCTCATCTTTGGAAGATGCTGCCAATAGTGGGGGCAGTACCTCTACAGTTCCCTTAAAAGAACAAATTAGACTGACATGGAATATCATGGGGTGAGTCGAGAGTTGTAGTTTACCATTAACGGGCAACGTCGTTTCTGTAATCTGTAAGGGTCCCTGATAATATGTCACAAACTTACTTTTGAAACATACGGGTTGGTCATGATAGCATAAGTGACCTATGTGATACTTAGGTAATACTGTTTTCTTATTATGTGTCGTGTCTTGTCGTTCCAAGACTTTGGTGTTCATCTTTTTTTGCCTGTCTCCAAATAGTCTTTAACCATTTGGAGACATTTCTTACTGTCTAAATGTCACTTCCTGGGGGGAGGCTTACAGAACCCATACTAAAACTCTGACCAAAAACAACCACATCATAGGGGGAAACCATATGCTCTCATGGATTTTTGGATTGTACGTTTCTGTAATGTATTCAGTTAAAACGTCCCAGTTTTCATGCTGCGACTCAGTGTTGTAGCTTAACATCTACGCAATCGTCCGATGAACCCTTTATGCTCGACGTTTTGCCAGTGTATGTAATGCACTAGTCCAAAGTTTTTGAATGTGCAATAGCCGGTATATTTCTTTATTAAATCGGACATAAAGTTTGTCTTCTGCTCACTTATCAATGTTTCACGCATTTCGAAACTGAGTGTCCATTGGTTTACAATAGAATATGCTACTGTTTCGGCTTGCTGGTATAGTATGGCTATCACACACAGAGCAGCAACAGAAAAGAAAACGATTTTGTGACGTTTTATGAGTTCCTAACCAGAAGCGAATTATTTAGTCTCACTTGTGTGCTTTGGTAGTTTAGTTTTCGAATCTCTGCGTGCTAATCCATTTTATTAGACACAGGTCTTGTGTCAGTGTCTACAGTAGTATTTCGTAGCGCGTGTCGATAGTCGTTTGTTCGTTTGTTTTGAAATCTATTGATCAAAATTGTTTAAATGGCTCTGAGCACTATGGGACTTAACATCTGCCGCGCGGGATTAGCCGAGCGGCCTTAGGCGCTGTTGTCATGGACCGTGCGGCTGGCCCCGGCGGGGGTTCGAGTCCTCCCTCGGGCATGGGTGTGTGTGTTCGTCCTTAGGATAATTTAGGTTAAGTAGTGTGTAAGCTTAGGGACTGATGACCTTAGCAGTTAAGTCCCATAAAAATAATAATACGAGTAAATAAAAACTTAACATCTGAGGTCATCAGTCCCTAGAACTTAGAACAACTTAAACCTAACTAACCTAAGGACATCACACACATCCATGCCAGAGTCAGGATTCGAACCTGCGACCGTAGCGGTCGCGTGGTTCCAGACTGAAGAACCTAGAACCGCTCGGTCACAGCGGCCGGCTATCTGTTGAGCGCTCGTTGGCATTAGTCAGTCAGTCAGTAAGGCAGCAGCCGCCGGCCAGGACAGAGCAGTAACAGGGGAATAACTGATTTCGTGGCATTCTTCGAGTTCCTAACCAGGGGCAAATTATATAATTCCATCTGTGTGATTTGGTAGCTTAGTTGTTGAATTTCTGCATGTTAATTTAATGTTTAGACACAGTTCTCGCGTTTTCGTTTGTGTCACATAGTAACCGATTTTGTAACATTTTATAGATTCCTAATCGGGAGCGATTTATTTAGTTTCACCTGTGTACTTTGGTTGTTTTGGTGTTTAGTCTCTGCGTGTTAATCTATTTTAGTAGACACAATAATTGCGTTTTAGTGTGTTCAGTAGAGGTTCAAACGCGTGTCCATAATCCATTGTTTGTCAGTGTAGTGTAGTTTTCCACCGTCTTTAGTATCGATTTGGACTGTGATTGCTGCGTGTGGATGTGAGCTGTGTTGGTAACACTACACTCTCAGCTGGCGGCTGTGTTGGCTTCCGTTACACAGCTGGAGGCTGCAGTGGATGAGCATCACTGTTGTGGATTGGCCTTGGAGATCCAGCGAACGTCCAGCACGACCTACAAGTCCGCGATCAGTCTGCACCAGTGGCCAGCCCAGTTACTGCTCGTTTCGAGGTTGACCCCTCACCTATGCTCAAGTGGGAGGTCACTTTGCGTCGTGGCAGGCTACGAAAGATCGAACGTAAGGCCTCTCCAGTTAGTCTGACAAACACTTTCTAGGTGTTATCTGTGGCTGAACGTGTCCCTCAGCCAAATGCAGTCACTTGTCCTGTTTCAAAGGAAACCACTCAGCATGCAAGATCTGGGCAGTCAGAGGGAATGGGATTATTCGTAGCTGGGAGCTCCAATGTTAGGTGCATTATGGGGCCCTTAGGAAGATGACTGCCAAGGAGGGGAAGAAAGTCAAAGTGCACCCCGTATGCATACCAGGTGGAGTCATTCCAGACGTGGAACGGGTCCTCCCACAAGCCATTAACAGCACTGGGTGCAGCCAACTGCAGGTGGTGGCTCTCACCAGTACCATTGATATATGTTGCTTTGGATCGGAAGAGATTCTCTCTGGTTTCGAGTGACTATCAGAAGTGGTAAAGGCTGCCAGTCTCGCTTGCGAGATAAAAGCAGTTCACCATTTATAGCATAGTCAGCAGGACCGATTGCGGACCTCGGGTACACAGCCGAATGGAAGGTCTCAACCAAAGTTGCGCCATAGGATGGTGGGGTTTTGGGCACCACTAAATAGGTCAGAAGTTCATTGCGCACGGGAGGCGGCTAAGGGGTAGCGGGAGCTATGTGGCGTGGACTGGGCGGTTTCTTAGGTTAGAAGATCTCGGGGAAACACAAAAAGAGCTTCAGTCTCAAAGGGTGCAGGTCGAACACAGGAAGAATGTAGATCTAGAAACTATCGGTATAGCAGTTGTAAACTGTCGTAGCTGTGTTGAGAAGGTATCAGAGCTTCAAGCTCTAATAGAAAGCACTGATGCTCAAAATGTTATAGGTACTGAAAGCTTGGTGAAGCCGGACATAAGTTCAGCCGAAATTTTTTTTGAAGGAGTCAACGCTCTTCAGAAGGGAGAGACAAAATACAGTTGGCAGTGATGTGTTTGTTGCCAATAGAAGTAGTTTATCTTATAGCGAAATTAAAGTAGATAGTTCCTGCGACTTGGTATGGGTAGAGGTCGTTCTAGGAAACCGGAATAAAAGACTAATTGGATCCTTTTACCAACCTCCCAACTCATATGATCTAATTTCAAACACGAACCTGACTCATACAATTATAGTTGATGTGACTTCAATTTACCCTGGATATGTTGGAGAAAATACGTGTTTAAATCCGGCGGTATGCATAACACAACGTCCGAAATTGTACTAACCAACTTCTCTGAAAATTATTTCGAGCAGTTAGTGCATCAGCCCACGCGAATTGTAAACGGGTGTGAAAACACATTTGACCTCTTAGCAACAAATAATCCTGAGCTAATAACGAGCATCAAAACAGATACAGGGATTAGTCAACACTTAATTGTCGTAGCGAGACTGAATATCTTAACTCCAAAATCCACAAAAAATAAATGAAAAATACATCTATTCAAAAAAACAGATAAAAATTAGCTTGACACCTTCCTGACAGACAATCTCCACTTCTTCCAGACTGACATTGTAAGTGTAGGCCAGATGTGACTTGAATTCAAGTAATAGTATAGACAACAATTGAGAGATTTTAACCAAATACATTAACACACGACAGAATTGATCCCAATGCTACACAAAACAGGTCAGAAAACTGTTGCAGGAACAACGAAACAAGTGTACCAAATTTAAGCGAACTTAAAACCCTCAAGATTGGCGATCTTTTACAGATCCTCGAAATTCAGCGTGGACTTCAATTTGAAATGCTTATAATAGTTTCCGCTACTAAACTTCGTCTCGAAACTTGGCAGAAACCCCAAAGAGAGTCTGGTGATATATAAAGTTAGCTATCTGCAAGACACAGTCAAAGTCTTTTCAGCGCGATAGCAATGGAAATGCTATGGATGACACTGCTACTAAAGCAGAGTTACTAAACACAGCCATCCAAGATTCCTTGTCCAATGAAGATGAAGTAAATATTCCATAATTCGAATCAAGAACAGTTGCCAACATGAGTATCTTAGAAGTTGATATCCCAGAGGTAGTGAAACAACTTAAGTCACTTCATTAAAGCAAGTCTTCCAGTCCAGATTGTAGACCAATTAGGTTATTTTCAGAGTGTGCTGATGCAATAGCTCCATACTTAAGAATCATATACAACCGCTCACTCGACGAAATATTTCCACCCAAAGACAGGGATGTTGCATAGATCACACCAATATTCAAGAGATATGGTAGAAGTAACCCACTAAGTTACAGGCCCGTACCATTAACGTCGATATGCAGCAGGATTTTGGATCATATTTTGTGTTCGAACGTTATGAATTACCAGAATGAGATTTTCACTCTGCTGCAGAGTGAAAACCTCATTCTGGAAACATCCCCCAGGCTGTGGCTAAGCCATGTCTCCGCAATATCCTTTCTTTCAGGAGTGCTAGTTCTGCAAGGTTCGCAGGAGAGCTCCTGTAAAGTTTGGAAGGTAGGAGACAAGATACTGGCAGAAGTAAAGCTGTGAGGAGCGGGCGTGAGTCGTGATTCGGTAGCTCAGATGGTAGAGCACTTTCCCGCGAAAGGCAAAGGTCCCGAGTTCGAGTCTCGGTCGGGCACACAGTTTTAATCTTCCAGGAAGTTTCGTTATGAATTACCTCGAAGAGAATGGTCTATTGATACATAAGTCAACACGGATTTAGAAAACATCGTTCTTGTGAAAGACAACTAGCTCTTTACACACTCAAAGTGTTGAGTGTTATCGACCAAACATTTCAAATTTATTCTGTATTTCTAAGATTTCCAGAGGGCTTTTTACATTGTACCTCACAAGTGGCTTGTTATAAAATTGCGTGCGTATGGAATATCGTCTAAGTTATGCGATTGGATTCGTGATTTCCTGTCACAGAGGTCACATTTCGTAGTAACTGACGGAAAGTCATCGTGTGAAACAGAAGTGACTTCAAACGTTTCCCAAACTAGTAAGGCCCTCTGTTGTTCCTTATCTATATAAAGGACTTATGAGGTATTCTGATCAGCTGCCTTAGGTTGTTTACAGATAATGCCGTAATTTATCATCTAGTAAGGTCATCAGAAAAACAAAATAAATTGCAAAACGATTTAAATAAGATACCTGTATGGTAATATATCTGTATTGGCAACTGACCCTAAATAATGAAAAGTGTGAGGTCATCCACATGAGTGCTAAAAGGACTCCGTTAAACTTCAGTTACACGACAAATCAAACAAATCTAAAGGCCATAAATTCAGCTAAATGCCTAGCAATTACAATTACGAGCATCTTAAACTGGAAACGACACGTAGGAAGTGTTATTGAGAAGACAGCGTTGTATCGGTAGAACACTTAGAAGATGCAACAGATCTGCTGAAGAGACTGCCTACACCATACTTCTTCATCCACGTTAGGAGTACCGCTGCGCGTTGTTGGATTCTTACCAGGTACTATTAATGGAGTGCATTGACAAACGTCAAAGAAGGACAACACGTTTTGTGCTATCGAGAAATAGAGGAGAGAGTGTCACGGACATGATACAAGATTTGGGACGAACACCATTAAAACAAAGGCATTTTTTGTTGCGGAGGAATCTTCTTATGAAATTTCAACCACCTTATTTAATATTCTCCTCGGAATGCAAAAATATTTTGTTGACACGGACCTACATAGGGAGAAACGATCATCATAATAAAATAAGGTAAATCAGAGCTCACACGCAAAGATATAAGTTTCGTTTTTTCCATGCGGTGTTTGAGAGTGGAATAGCAGAGAATTATTGAGTAGGTGGTTCAACGAGACCTCTACCAGGCACTTAAGTGTGATTTGAGGAGTAGCCATGTAGATGTAGAAGTAGATAGAAACGAAATGTGAAAAATGATCGATTATCGTCAAAACATACTCGTTTGCTGCTGGTGTTTACACAACAGGTCCAAGGACGCCCAACCCAACGATTTTAAATTGTTTATCTGCCTCCGACAGCTTTCGTAACATAAACCTTTGGTGTCTGAGCTCCGTCCTCTGTCCAGATGGTATGCAATTCTTTCTTTACGTTTGATCGACCTCCTGTCTGCATGTTACCCACCTGTAATTTGCCAGTACTCGGCGTTCTGTTGCTCTGCGACCATTCTCACCTGCTACAATCGAATCATTGACCTGCCTCAACTCTTCGTTTTTTAATCGCTCTGGCAGTATAATGTGTAGCCAGAATCTCATCTTACTGTACAATACTCCATCCTCCATGCTCAGCTGCAGCTGCCTGGAGAACTGCTGACAACCTGGAACATCGTTTTGCACCTCGATCCTCTCATCTTTTTCTGTGCCAGCGCATTCCACGACCTGTGCTTTGCGACTGAGGCTGTCTGCATGATGATCTTTCTGGACGATGTATTACTTCGAAATCAAACTCACTGAGATACAACACCCATCTAGTTAACCTACGACTTGGATCCCTAAGTCCTAATAACCATTTGAGTGTAGCATGATTTGTTATTAAAAGGAAGGTCAGCGTTGGTCGTAATATTGATGTTTTATTGATAGCAGAATCGATTTTTGATCACATAGTGATCATCTTCGGTGCTGTACACATTAAACTCAGACGCTGGTATCAAGTTTCCAATAACCAAAATTGAGAAGCGATCGCAATAACTATTTTGACAAGAACTGCCTCTGAAAATCTAGAACGACAAGAACTGGACTACATGTTAAAAAATCTTTTAGTTTTACAAATACTGCTTCACCATATGGTGACCAATAAAACTTTATTCCTTTCCTTAACAATTTTGTAAGGGATCTTCCAATTTCAGTGAATTTTAGGACATATTTGCCATAAAAACTGGCGAGGCCTAAATATACTTGAAATTCCTTTACTGTATTGGGTGTCGATAAATCTTTTACAGCATCAACAAGTCGTGGAACAGAGCAACTCCAATATTGGATGATAATGTGCCCCAAATAACACACTTCTTGTAAAATGGAAACGAATTTTTCCAGACTAAGGTTTAACTATGCTGCAAATAGACATTTGAAAATTTCGCTGAAATGTACTGAACGCTCCTGGATATCTTTGGAATGCGTGATAGTATCATCTACATACGCCACATATTGCTTCAGTGTTAATCTAGAAATACACTATTAAATAATCTCTGGGAAGAAGCAGGTGCGTTTTCAGGCAAAAAGGCATGCATCGATAATTACAATGACCAGAAGGGGTTGACGATGCCCTCTTTGGATGATCTTCAGCCTCTACCTCTCATTGATTGTGTTTAATTCCTAGGTCCTAAGTGGTAAAATATTGGTAGGCATCTAATACTGTATTTTTATTAAAGTAGCAGAGAACCAATATCCTTTGCTGTAATCTGGCGAGTTTTTTGATACAGTGATGACCAGTGCTGACCACGGGCAAGTACTTCTTTCTACGATCCCATCTTGAATCTGTTGACTTATAAAGGTTTTCATGAGAGGCTGTACAGGTAATTGGCCAGTAAGGTCAATAACGCCATGCATTCTTCTAACAGCCTTCCCATGTCTTCATTCTCCTGTCTCTCTAGATGTGCTACTTCGTTTCTCAGTTGGTCAAGTTGAAAGAATATCCCAGTATTACGTAATGTAACATGAAATCCCTGTCCAATTCCTTTTCATTTGGCAATGTTAAATTAGTTAGCAGGGTTCTGCATGATAACTGCAGTTCTTCAGGACTAAAGTTATCAATGTTGACAGGAGCTACTTTGTTTCCTTCGATTTCTTGTATATGGGATAAACTATGCCACGAAAAGCACTTCACCTTGAGCAATTCCTCATTTTCAGATGAAGGTTCAACGGCGCGCAAAGAATTCACTGGCAGATTAGCACCTTCATCCACCCAGATTATGTTTCCGGCAACTTTCGGTATGATATTCTGGGAGTTGACTTGTGTGCAGTTTAGGTGATCGCCCCTGGCCTAAGGGTGAAACTTGTGATTGTAACGGTATTCCGTGCACAGAGCCAAGGTGAAGCGATGATCCATCCAGTTCTGCTGTACGCCTTTCTAATTCAACTTTGGTGTAATGTGCAGCCACGAAATATAAACTTGGAATGACTTCGTAGCCACTGCCGACCACAGAAAGAACTTCTACGTCAACCCAGAAGTTACCGTCCCCCACTCTGAAATGTATTACTGTTGAACCGAGCAAATTTCACAACTCACACTACGCCAGTTAAAGATCAGCATGGTGGATTTAATTTCACTTTACCAAGTATACCTCTAAATGCCAGAGGTAGTTGTGATACGGTATAAAATAAAAATTTGCACAACTTTTCTATCACATAACTGGTCAGGAAGAGGTTGCCACTGATTTTGCAGTTGTGCTTACATTTACTGTGGGCATTGTAAAGCAGGCACACCGCCTCCTGCCTCATTTAACTGTGAGGTGCAAGATTTGCCCTGTCGCTAATTTCCACACCTCTACTAATTTTTGTCCTTACAGTTATGATCAAAATGTCTAAGCAATTGAATGTCCAGCACTGCTGTTCTCTGCAATCACTCTTCGTATGCTCTGTACAGCCACGTCTAAAATATTTAATTAAATACGAAATTCTTATCCCAGGGCTTGGTGACCACATAAATTTCGGCCGTTTCTACTTCCTCGCTTAGAGTCTGGAAATTCCGTCCAAACTCTACGAGACATTTGTGGCTGTTACCCCCATTAAAAACATGTCCTGCAAGATTTCTGAGTTAGTACTCCAATCTCCCATGAACTCATATGTATTGACATTAATTTTGTGAATAAGGTCTACAAAACTCCCTAAAGATGCCGCAAGCTTTTGAAACACAGTGTTAAGTTGCTCACGGTAGTATCTCAGTTATCCTTCCTCCTGTATCTGTCTACCAACCATTCCTTGAAGACATCAAACCCTTAGATGTGAATTTCTGTTATGTGGTTACTGTAAACTATCATTTTATGTGTTGTTGATTCCATTATAAGCTTGGTGTGAAAATTCAGTAACTTGCTGTATATATGTCACTGTTCCAGTTAGAAATCCTATGAAGATTGCTTATGTCAAGTATGTACCATAAAATAGATAGTGAAGCATGAACCCTTAAATGTAAAAGTTCTGTGACATACTTGCTGTCACTTTTCGTTTGCTGAGTGAGTAACTACTTTCAGTGTTTGTGTTCAACAGTAGAGGAGCAGATATGGTGCAGAAATTTCGCGTATGAACAAGATTCTACATCCACATCTACATACATACTCCGCAATCCACCATACGGTGCGTGGCGGAGGGTACCCCGTAACACAACTAGCATCTTCTCTCCTGTTCCACTCCCAAACAGAACGAGGGAAAAATGACTGCCTATATGCCTCTGTACGAGCCCTAATCTCTCTTATCTTATCTTTGTGGTCTTTCCGTGAAATATAAGTTGGCGGCAGTAAAATTGTACTGCAGTCAGCCTCAAATGCTGATTCTCTAAATTTCCTCAGTAGCGATTCACGAAAAGAACACCTCCTTTCCTCCAGAGACTCCCACCCGAGTTCCTGAAGCATTTCAGTAACACTCGCGTGATGATCAAACCTACCAGTAACAAATCTAGCAGCCCGCCTCTGAATTGCTTCTATGTCCTCCCTCAATCCGACCTGATAGGGATCCCAAATGCTCGAGCAGTACTCAAGAATAGGTCGTATTAGTGTTTTATAAGCGCTCTCCTTTACAGATGAACCACATCTTCCCAAAATTCTACCAATGAACCGAAGACGTCTATCCGCCTTCCCCACAACTGCCATTACATGCTTGTCCCATTTCATATTGCTCTGCAATGTTACGCCCAAATATTTAATCGACGTGACTGTATCAAGCGCTACACTACTAATGGAGTATTCAAACTTTACGGGATTCTTTTTCCTATTCATCTGCATTAACTTACATTTATCTATATTTAGAGTTAGCTGCCATTCTTTACACCAATCACAAATCCTGCCCAAGTCATCTTGTATCCTCCTACAGTCACTCAACGACGACACCTTCCCGTACACCACAGCATCATCAGCAAACAGCCGCACATTGCTATCCACCCTATCCAAAAGATCATTTATGTAGATAGAAAACAACAGCGGCCCTACCACACTTCCTTGGGGCACTCCAGATGATACCCTCACCTCCGATGAACACTCACCATCGAGGACAACGTACTGGGTTCTATTACTTAAGAAGTCTTCGAGCCACTCACATACTTGGGAACCAATCCCATATGATCGTACCTTAGTTAGGAGTCTGCAGTGGGGCACCGAGTCAAACGCTTTCCGGAAGTCAAGAAATATGGCATCCGTCTGATACCCTTCATCCATGGTTCGCAAGATATCATGTGAAAAAAGGGCGAGTTGCGTTTCGCAGGAGCGATGCTTTCTAAAGCCGTGCTGATGCATGGACAGCAACTTCTCTGTCTCGAGGAAATTCATTATATTCGAACGGCCAGCTGCAGAGACACGGTGGCTGGCGGGGTGCATGCTGTCAGCCAGCAGCTGGTCACACAGTGCCGCCAGAACACAAAATCACGTGACTGCAATGTGCTTATGTGGGCACACCTCTTTCTCCACTGCAGTCACCGCAAGAGACTGCATCATCCTGCATTACATGACTGGTGCTATGAGCTCTTCGCTACATATTATATCTTCTAGATGGTAAGGGCTCTGCTGCTGATAGCAGATCACTTTTTAGTCTTGAAATGTGGTATACATGTATGGTATCTAGTTCTACTCTCGTAAAAGATATTGTACTTTCCATCAAAGGTATTTGCCAATTTTTTTGTGGTTACGATTGAAATTGTAAGTAAGTATAGTAGTGTTTGATTCTCAAATGTGTTTGATACATGACTGCATATAAGAATAAGGAGTTCATGGGAGAATTGCGGTTTTGCTTATGAACAATGCAGCTTACTATGTGTTTTTATTACTGTCACCCATCCCACACATTCATTTTTCATGGTTAATTTTGCAATCATAATATCTAACATTACATTGTGCAAACCCTGATTACAGGATCAGTGTGCATCTACACCCCCCTCCCCCCCCCCCATCCCTTATCCACAAACATTTAAATTTCCCCTCCAGAAAGTTTGCTAGGGTCGAAGGCCACTTCGAAGATCCCACCATTTTTCAGTGTGGGTTAAAGCATAAGTTGGATTCTTACATTTAAAATGTCCTATGCCATTTTTACTTAGCTCGGATTGGTATCTGGCTGTAGCACCATCGTAAACAGCATACTAGTGGTAGAAATCGGAACTACCATTGCACACTTCATGTTAGGCAGCAGAATCGGCATTATGTTCTGCAGTTCTTTGCAGTGCGACGATGCAGCTGATGGCTGTGGGGGAGCTGTTGGTGACTCAGGGCCTAGTAACTCAGTGCACCCCCTTCCCCCCTCCTCTCCCTCGATTGTGGTTTTAAATAAAGACTTAATTGTTCCTATTGCACAACATAATAGTGACAACCATGCCATCTCGAAAAAACTCGTTTAAATTGTGACACAACGAGGGTAGTTGTTTAAACTTAGGGGAGCAGTACGCTTACTATTTTTCAATTTAAATAAGAGGATGCTGTATGACACATACATTGGCAACTTAAAATTTTCTTCTAAACTTAAACTTAGCCTTGCAAGGCCGTACAGAAATGTTAAGTAGGTCAGCAGACTGGTTACTTCCCTTTGTGGTAGCATACTGTTATCTGAAGTACTACTGATTTTGCCAGTATCTGAGCGGATTCTATACTTACGACAACAGTTCTGCTTCCGCAGTGCCTTCAGGGGAAAACCCTGTGACCACCTTGAATTCCATATGTAGCACGAGTGACCTACTTCCTCAAGCATGACAACGCACAATCTTGTATTTTTGAATTTCCAGTTAATTTACACTTAGTACAACAGCCCCACTTCCACAGCGAGGTCATAGGAGTGGGGGTAAACGTAGCTTATTTTTTAAATTCTTACTAGTTTTTGAATTTCCCACTATTTTATACATAGGGCAATTGGCCTTTGTTAGAGGGGACGGGGGAGTGGAGGGGTGGGTAAATCGTATGACTTATCGATGACGTCATCGATGATGTCATATGTGACCTACTTT
Organism: Schistocerca cancellata; assembly: GCF_023864275.1. NCBI lineage: Eukaryota > Metazoa > Arthropoda > Insecta > Orthoptera > Acrididae > Schistocerca > Schistocerca cancellata. The sequence continues at coordinate 737,805,111 of NC_064629.1, forward strand.
GTGCCAGAATCCTCCAAGTCTACCAACTTGGTCATTAGCTTTAGGTCAATCCGGATGGCTACTCCTAGTTACTTTACGTTAGATACTGTTTCCAGTGATATCGCAACGTTAACCGTCGTCCAGATCCTGTATGTTTGTAAAACGAGCTGGTGCATGGCTTACTTTGTACACATGTAAAGAATAGCTGTCCTTATCTTACAAAGGTAAAAATGTATGAGCAAAATCACAGTTTAATCATACACTCCTGGAAATGGAAAAAAGAACACATTGACACCGGTGTGTCAGACCCACCATACTTGCTCCGGACACTGCGAGAGGGCTGTACAAGCAATGATCACACGCACGGCACAGCGGACACACCACGAACCGCGGTGTTGGCCGTCGAATGGCGCTAGCTGCGCAGCATTTGTGCACCGCCGCCGTCAGTGTCAGCCAGTTTGCCGTGGCATACGGAGCTCCATCGCAGTCTTTAACACTTGTAGCATGCCGCGACAGCGTGGACGTGAACCGTATGTGCAGTTGACGGACTTTGAGCGAGGGCGTATAGTGGGCATGCGGGAGGCCGCGTGGACGTACCGCCGAATTGCTCAACACGTGCGGCGTGAGGTCTCCACAGTACATCGATGTTGTCGCCAGTGGTCGGCGGAAGGTGCACGTGCCCGTCGACCTGGGACCGGACCGCAGCGACGCACGGATGCACGCCAAGACCGTAGGATCCTACGCAGTGCCGTAGGGGACCGCACCGCCACTTCCCAGCAAATTAGGGACACTGTTGCTCCTGGGGTATCGGCGAGGACCATTCGCAACCGTCTCCATGAAGCTGGGCTACGGTCCCGCACACCGTTAGGCCGTCTTCCGCTCACGCCCCAACATCGTGCAGCCCGCCTCCAGTGGTGTCGCGACAGGCGTGAATGGAGGGACGAATGGAGACGGGTCGTCTTCAGTGATGAGAGTCGCTTCTGCCTTGGTGCCAATGATGGTCGTATGCGTGTTTGGCGCCGTGCAGGTGAGCGCCACAATCAGGACTGCATACGACCGAGGCACACAGGGCCAACACCCGGCATCATGGTGTGGGGAGCGATCTCCTACACTGGCCGTACACCACTGGTGATCGTCGAGGGGACACTGAATAGTGCACGGTACATCCAAACCGTCATCGAACCCATCGTTCTACCATTCCTAGACCGGCAAGGGAACTTGCTGTTCCAACAGGACAATGCACGTCCGCATGTATCCCGTGCCACCCAACGTGCTCTAGAAGGTGTAAGTCAACTACCCTGGCCAGCAAGATCTCCGGATCTGTCCCCCATTGAGCATGTTTGGGACTGGATGAAGCGTCGTCTCACGCGGTCTGCACGTCCAGCACGAACGCTGGTCCAACTGAGGTGCCAGGTGGAAATGGCATGGCAAGCCGTTCCACAGGACTACATCCAGCATCTCTACGATCGTCTCCATGGGAGAATAGCAGCCTGCATTGCTGCGAAAGGTGGATATACACTGTACTAGTGCCGACATTGTGCATGCTCTGTTGCCTGTGTCTATGTGCCTGTGGTTCTGTCAGTGTGATCATGTGATGTATCTGACCCCAGGAATGTGTCAATAAAGTTTCCCCTTCCTGGGACAATGAATTCACGGTGTTCTTATTTCAATTTCCAAGAGTGTAGTTTAATTAGACAGCGATAAATCAAACTTGCATTATATAAGCTAAAGCACTGCTCAATTAAACAATAATAAAATAAACTTTCATTAATCGCTCTTTTGCCACGTACAGGTGTTACGTACAGGTGTTACCCCTCAGCCTAGCTACATCAGATCCCACTCACATTTTTGATAACTAATTATATCGTAGACAACAGCCTCATTGAGGGATTGTCGTGGAGTCATTTTCTTGCAAAGATTAAAAGTATTTTCTCAGCTGTTTGTTTTATATTGCTGCTGCTCACTTGGACGTATGGCAACACAACTTACCACTGTATTAGCTGAATCAGCAATGAAGGAATAGGTACAAGCTCACAGTTGTAAGACAACAATGGACCGGTACAAGACAATGTTGTTTGTTAGGTGGCACACTTCATACTTCGGCGCGCTCGCTCCAGGGTTAACGTAATCTAACAGTAGTGGATCTCATCACCTGTTTGCTACATTTATTCACATTCCAGATGACCTGACAGCCTATGTAACAATCGCCGATACCAAGCAGATCTTCCTACAATAAGCTACTGTCTTCTAGTGTTTCCGCCTTCCTACCGACAACACGTGGAGCTTCCAATGTTATTCACTAGATCGTATATAATAGTAAACTTCCTTGGAGTTCTCCTGAAATTTCACCGAGCCGGGAAGGGTAGTGGTTTACACACTAGACAAGCATTAGTGCAGCAGTGGTTCAAACCCGTGTCCGCCTATCCTTATTTATGTTATATGTGATTTTCCTAAATCAAATGGTTCAAATGGCTCTGAGCACTAGGAGACTTAACTTCTGAGGTCATCAGTCCCATAGAACTTAGAACTACTTAAACCTAACTAACCTAAGGACATCACACACATCCATGACTGAGGCAGGATTCGAACCTGCGACCGTAGCTGTCGCGCGGTTCCAGACTCTAGCGCCTAGAACCGCTCGGCCACCCTTTCCTATATCGTTTAAGGCAAATGTCGGTATGGTTCCTTCGAAGGAGCACGACCGCTTTCCTTCTCCATCCTTCCCTAATCCGAGCTTGTGCTCCTTCTCTAATGACCTCGATGTCGACGGGGCGTTAAACACTTATCTCCAACTCCTCCTCCGTTTGAAAATTCCTGTATGTCTTTCGATTTCATGCTCTTAAGAGCGACATATGAATCTAGCCGCAAGGAAGTCCTGATTCCAATAACGAATCTGATCCGATATATGGTAAGATCATAATGCGTTCACTGAATGACAGTGCACAACTATATTAAACACCTTCCTGAAGTCCATAGGGCCGAGGATCTCACTAATGAACAAAGCAAGCTGACTGATTAAAGTTTATATTGACACCGAGCGAGATGAGTTCGCAAGATACCTGTTGATGGAATTCTTTTCGATTTATATAGACGAGATTTTCGTTCTGCAGGAAAGTTATAATATGTGAGCATGAAAGGTATTCCATTATTCTAGAACAGATTGGCACCAGTGATATAGGCCAATAATTATGGGCATTTGTCACACGACCCCTCTAGAAACCAGGAATGACCTGCGTTTTTTTTTTCGGCTGTTAGGTACATTTCGTTACCCCACTGATATAATGTGTTATAATTAGTTTAGTCTGTCATTTATGTCACTCACTTTAGAATGACTTGCGCAGTCATTGCAATAGGAGATGCTACGTTAACAAGCAGCCTGGGAGCTGTCGACATGACGAGCGAGCGAAGATGACTTATCTGTGCGCACCCTGCTTACTCCAGTCTGACATCACCTCATCTGTCCACGTGTGACGTCAGCTGCCGCAACTGGTTGCCCTCTCCTCGCAGCAGCGGGGCCTGCGCCGCTGCTCTGTCGGCGTCCAACGTATTTCAAAGGACCTCGCCTATAACGTCGCTGCGAGCTCGCCGATCACTTTAAAAACAGCTTAGTAATAATTCACATTACCTTTGAGGCCCATGCCAATAACAAAAAAAGTTCAAATGTGTGTGAAATCTTATGGGACTTAACTGCTAAGGTCATCAGTCCCTAAGCTTACACACTACTGAACCTAAATTATCCTAAGGACAAACACACCCACCCATGCGCGAGGAGGACTCGAACCTCTGCTGGGACGAGCCGCACAGTCCATGACTACAGCGCCTTAGACCGCTAGGCGCCAATAACAAAACATAGGCATAACTCTTAAAGCAGCATCATAAAGCAATCCGTATCTGTACTGATAGCTCAAAACGCTGTGACTATCGGAAGTGCGTACTTCATACCGTGCCTGCAGAAGTCTAGGTTATTCAGATTGCCACCAGATGGAAGTATCATAACCATGGTACTTATTGATATACCAAAAATGTTCTTGCTCATGGGCGATAGCATCCTCATATTTCCATCTCAAGGAGTCAGTCTCTGCTGTAACAGTATTTAAAAATTTTAGCTCCTGTTTGAAACTGTTGTGTATGCAGGATTATGAAAGTGTTTGAATCGACGCCTGAAGAAAGCCATACTTCGTTTGAGTGAAATCATATCGTGCGATTACTGTCAATGAAGCTGTTGATGGCTTAGTCAAAGACCTTGTGACAGAACTGCCACGTGGACTGTAATACCAAGTACGGATTAAAGATATATACTACGCAGAGGCATGGCAAAGGACTGGCAACGCGAGTGGGAGGAAACAACTTACACAAAGGCTGGAAGTATGTAATAATTCATCTGCTAGCCTCCTATCCCACGAAAGCACATAAATATTTAGTGCCTATTCACCACTCCTTTATAATACTGAGGCTCAAACTTAACCACGTATTTTGCCATAAATATATTCACAGGATGCACATCGTAGGGACACCTTTCAGCTCTAGTGGAGAACAGGTGGAAGCTGATCACATTTTATTAGGGTGCCTCGGATTAAATGAACGTACTAAAAATCCTTTTACAAGAATTTGTGAAGCTTGGTTACCAACTGCCAACTTCCGTGGGGACTGTGTTAGCAAACAGAACAAAGACTTTCAACATGATGTGTAGATACACTGTTACGGCATGAATTCACATCTAAGACAAAAATATTAGGGACAATTGTCTGTGCAAAAGTATTCTATGGCATTTTAGTTTACAGTGGGTATAGTGTATTGGTCCATCTGTAACTATGTAAATTCTGTTTACAACATGTGATGTGTATGTGTGCATGCGTACGTGAACAAACAGATATTCTAATAGTAATCATCTATCAATAAACGTATATCTTTTTAGAAACCAGCTAGCTGTGTGTCGTAAGCTAAAGGCCAAAATCTGGACAAGTGAGAGTGTGAGAACCACGTCTTGTTTCTAGCGACTCGTCTCATTTAGGAGAGGCGAAGGCTGAAAAATCCGTGGTCCAACTGAGATTCGGTACCGTGGTTTCCAGTGAGGCGTAGCACCTCTACACAGTACATATTTAGAAGGGAAATTACAGCAGTGATCAGACGTGCAGTATGAGTCACGCGCAGCGCAGGTGGTGTTAGATTGCTCGAGTGTATGTAGTGATCTCATAGAGGTCACTAACTAACGGATATTATTTGAGCTGCAGTCAAAATACTGTCAATTTCATTTTCGGTTCTGTTCGTTTAATTTTCTAATTGCTTATTGAGTGCTGCTATAACTGTGCTTAGTTATTAGAGTGAATGAACGTGTGAATGTGAAATACTGTTTTATGTAAGGTTTTTATACTATACGGTGAAAAAATGGTTCAAATGGATCTGAGCACTATGGGACTTAACTGCTGTGGTCATCAGTCTCCTAGAACTTAGAACTACTTAAACCTAACTAACCTAAGGACATCACACACACCAATGCCCGAGGCAGGATTCGAACCTGCGACCGCAGCCGTCACGCGGTTCCAGGCTGTAGCGCCTAGAACCGCACGGCCACTCCGGCTGGCTATGCGGTGAACTAATTGGTCACGTGAGGAATGTTCGAGAATGACGTGTGTGTTACTCATTCGTTATAAACTGTTTATTCGGTTTATGGTACTGGTTAAATTGGATTATGATTCCGGAAAAGTAGTTTCGTTAACAGGGAATTGATTCTATATTTGTTCCCGAGCACGGGGTCCCGGGTTCGATTCCCGGCGGGGTCAGGGATTTTCACCTGCCTCGAGATGACTGGGTGTTTGTGTTGTCCTCATCATTTCATCATCATCCAGGAAAGTGGCGAAATTGGACTGAGCAAAGATTGGGAAATTGTACGGGCGCTGATAACCACGCAGTTGAGCGCCCCACAAACCAAACATCATCATCATCATCATCATCTATATTTGTAGGTTTTGTAAATTTATTTAGGGCAATTTGCTGTTCCGATTCAGTGACAAATATTGATTGGTTCTGTACATATGCGCGGTATGAAGTGGGAGTGATGCTGCTATCCGACTGGTTGTGATGTTTCTCTGGCAATCATCAATTAGCAAATTCGCGAGTATTTTGGGAACTAGAAATTTCCTTTGTGCAGAGTAGAGTCGGGGCTTTGATCGCGTAGTGATCATACCTACTGATATGTGCTCCGTTGACCATCATTAATGTTGTTATATTCCGGTACCAAAACGCTCGAGAAATACCGTAAAGTCTGGAAGGGAGTTCTATTTAAAGCACAGTGTGAAATTCAGAACTTTTAGTGACGTTTTAGATAACTAAATTCCATGTGACGTGTTGCTTACTCGCGAACGTGAACATTTTTTTCCGAGAGATTGATTTTGAGAACATTTGAGCAAGCTATTCTAAAAGAAACAATCCGTTTGTAAACTTTCGGTAAAGAATAAGTCATAATTAGCATAAACTGGCTACGGTTATGAATGATGCGTATATGTGGACTGTTCAGACTTTGTACAGTTTAGAATAAAGTTTGCTAGTGACTGGTGTATGCAAGCTTCCGTAACAGAGTGAAATGTTACCCACAAAAATATTTTCATTCAACTAACCTTCCACCAACAAAAAAATTCTAGGGCGACTTGTGGTTACCATATGTAGAGTTGTTTTTTCTATAGCATTTTCCGGCTGAGAACTGCATGTAAGTAACTTCAAGGAGCCGTGCGTGTAAGAAGAAATTTACCACGAGGTGAGTGGAACTTTGGACAAGAAACCTCATGAGCCATCATATTACTAGGCATCTTTTGTTCCACACTTCAAACCACGTTAGCAAACTGTTGATGAAGTTAAAATATTCATCATCTAGCGATAAAAATGGCAGATCCATCAGGTTCCTCTTCAGTGTTCCTTTCATTGGACTGTGTATGTTAACATTTTTCACCGTTTGTGAATGATTCCAAGGAACGTCATCGTACCAGACTCACTATTACTTAATTTCTGAGTAGAGACAGTGGTTTCATGAAAAATATTAGCAACTTTCTGCCTCTGTACATTACTGGGGTACATAGTTTTATGATATAATTTTGGTACAGTTTTAACGAACTTACATCTTTCACTTTAGTACAGGTCTCTAACTACAGAAAATTTTGCATGAATGTGAGCATTTTCTACTGGGTTGTCAAAGTCACGTGTAGTAAATGTTTTGTCGACTTCTTTCACATTCAACCAGTTGATTCTAGTACACTTGAATGTATGTGCAAAATGAAAAGTGTATGGACTGTAAAGTGTATTAAAGTCAAGTGATGTGTCATTGGTCAACAAAGCAAGAAAATTTCCGCTGAAACGATTATTATGAAAAATGACTATGAGTACTTTGAAAAAACAGCTTGAAATGAATTTTAGTACTTTTAAAGTAAGCTCGAATAACTCTGAACCCGTAGTATTTCCTACTGGAAATAAATTGACAATTTCTTTCAAATGACCAAATGCTGATGAAATCCAGCACAGTTGTTGCACTATAACAGGCCGATTTTTAGAAAATCCCATTATAGTGCCATTACGAAATGAAAAGGTGGATGCCTATGACGTCAGCAGGAGGGAGCTTTAACTCCTCCTTTAAAAAGCCCTCGACATCGAGTGCTTTTGGCCTAAAAAGTAGTTTTGAAAAACGAATTTCAATGTTGATTTCCCTTATTGATTAACCACGATCTTGTGGCGCTATGGCGTCACGTGGCTGTCGGCCGGAAGAAGTAAACAACGCAAGCGCGCTGGCGCTGCTTGTGGAAGCAGGCAGAGCCTCTGCTCCGCTCAGCGGCTGAAGCCACACTGCGGTATAGTCTGTCTGTAAACTCAAGAGCGAGCAGCGCTTCTGGTGGGGGAAGTGGCCTTTCCCGGAAGAACCCTGCCACACAGGCGTCTAAAGCTAGCGAAATGAGGGATGCTCAACTACCGGACCTACCGATAGATGGCTGTAGCGCGTGCCGGCAAGAGATCGTATCATTGAGTGTCTGCCATATCTGAATTAGGCAAAAAACAAAGTGTCAAAACACGGATGAAAATGTTTTTCGTTCTGCGCCCTCATAAGTATTTTATATTGGATGTTCTAGATATCTACACATCAACATAATGAAGTGTTTCTAATCTAGCGAGAAAAAACGGTGACAGTTCAGCTATGAAATTCCTAAATTCGAGTGTGTTTTGAAAGTTTGACAAGCTGACCTATAAATTGATTACTATTTTATGAGTGCTTTACTTATTTGCCCGTTTTAAAACACTATTTAAGATTCAATGGAGGTCAACAAATTACCTTTCTTGCCGAAGCTTTTAACTACTGGTATAATTCGGAAAATCAAGTGTGGACAACAGTGAAGACGTCTCTGGGAAAAAAAGTTGACATCGTTTGCTTAGGGGTATCTTTACTGACAACAGAAATTACAACTAAACTATTAAAGTATTACTTACGTATAAACGGAAAAAATCGTTATTTTTTCTTATCTGAAGTGATGCATTACCGATCTGCATATATGCTGACACTGTAATTGCAACATGCACTTACGAATTTGGCTCTCTGTTTGATCAGTAATTTAAATGCCATGATTTTATTAACGCCTGTACATGACACAGTGTATTTAAACTGAGTGATATGGTAGAAGCACCAGTTTTTAACAGTGCTTCAGTCTTTGATATGAAACAAGAAATACATTTAAATGAGACAAACACAATGCCCAACGTTAAGGTTCCTCTTAAATGCATGACTTGTATCATTTGGAAGTTAAGTCTGGTAATAATATTATATTGGACTGATCCATGATGATGTAGGAAGTGAAGAAACTTGTTGAAAATAACCTCGATCACAGCTGTTAATTTTAAGGTTGGGGTGTCTTAAAACTGTAATTTTCCAGTCTGACACCCAAACAATTTTAAAATTGAATTCAAAACATGTCAGTGAGCAAAATTAATTACACTTTGAATTACAACCATAGAATTCTATTTCTGTGAATCTTGGTTCCAGTCTTTGACATGGTGTCAATCACTGGAATGACTGGTTGTCAGTATACGGCCCAAGCAAAAAACAAACCTGAAAGTGAAAGCTGCAGAAGCTGGCCAGACAGGCACCCCAATGGCTGCTACAATCTGTGTGAGACAAGGGTGACATTATATTGCAAATTTAGTGTAAAAAGTTCCATATTGTCTGAATTTGTCCTATACTGACAGGACATTCTAGTCCAGTCGATTTTCTTATCTGCAAAAGTACACTAGCACAAAGGTAGTGCCACATTACAAACTATCTGGTAACAACAGAAGTATTGGTGGACAATGTACAGTAAATAATATGTAATAACCTGAGAAATTCAAAATTGGTTTGAAGAAATAGAACAGTATTTGGATAGAGAGTAACATTTTGAAAATAACAACTGACGCAAGTAGAGTTTTCAGTTTTTATGAAAGCTCGCTTAATTTTTTTTTTCCCCTCTCCCTTTTCGATTATCAAGGGAAAAATGTGATAACATAAAAGTGCAAGAAAGTTGCGTACAATGTTGGAAATGATGAAAAAGAAAATCTCACTATGCTTCCTCCTCCATGTGAAGAGTATTCCTGTAATAATAGCTAATAGCATACCAAGAACATGAGGGTGTCACAGTGGAGATTTGTTTTCTGGTACAGACATCTGATACAACTATTCCACAGCAAAACGTACTTTCAATAGGTGTGGTACCAGTGCACGCCCATAGCATAACAGAATATTATGTCCTCCAGGAATCACATTGGGTACACCACATACAGCATAAACTGTACAGCAACTACAATGCTTTGTGAGCAAGTAATAACAGTCAATATCTTTAATTTTAACATAACTCTTGACTCCCATAATTATCTGCTTATACGTGTGCTTGTACTACAGGTTATTGGTAAAGCAAATACTAATTGAATAGGTCTTCACGCTTTTAATATTTACCAGAAATTCTGAAAAAAGTAAATTGTTTTATTACTGTATCAGCTCTATGGTGAATTAAGAGGTACTGACTGGTTTATTTGAACATTTAATAGAAGCCTTCTTTTTTACCTACTATTGATAAAGAGCCATTCCAAGTTCTGTACAGAACAATCTCTCGCATTTTTCATGAGGTTTGTTATTCTGTAAACTCATATTTCTTCTTCTAAATGGTAAATAATGCATTCAGACAGTGCTGGTATTAAAGGTAATTCATGAAATAAACTATATTTAAACCAGAAAATTAAAGGTTCCACATGGCACATGAAAAGTACCTTGCTACACACATGTATGTACAGATTTCCCTATGGGAAACTTTGTTCTTTACGTGACTTGTGCAACTGCTTTCACTCTTAATGGAAAACTAAATGGCTTATGTTAAAGTTAACTAACAAAAAGTGCAACCATTGTTACATAATTTCTGCGAAGTAAGATTCCTTAATGTTATTTTCTTCCTTTGTCATCATAACTTGATAATTTCAGTTCCGTATGGGACATATGAACTAACAAAATGAAATGCTTTTATTACTATGACCAAACAAAATCTATTTAACATGTAGTACACAGTTCAAATCAGCAAAAAGTGTAACCATATAATCAAGTAAATGTTGATGAAAATTAGGCATGTAACATGAATACTGAAATTTCCTAGATTTCCACGTGTAACTGTAATCACTGTATTCTGTACTTTGTAGTGCTAGAAAGATAATTCTATATGATTATTTGCATTCTCTCCCCCCCCCCTCTCAACACAGGAAAATATAATAGAAAGACATCCTAGCAAAATAAAGACAAAATTCAGAAAATTAGGTTTTACCTGACTCAGGCCCCCTTATTCTAGAATGGTTATAAAGTAATAAGAATGCTTATGATCAACTGGAACATTGTGTTCATTACAGGAAGTATTAAAACAAGAATTAACAGAGTAACAATTTTATTGCTTTTATGTTGCAGAGTATCCACAAACATTACTGTTTGAAACATAGGGCCACTGCATACTCCATTAGATCACACCCATCCTGTGATTAAACTGTTTTCCTGTGATTAAACTGTTATTGAGAGAAATATTTTCTTACACTGAAAGCCATCTGTCAAATAAGTCTCAGAACATTTTTTTTTCATTAATTTCACACAAATCACACATTTTTAATGCAAGTGCATATTTTGTAACACCAAACATCTTAAAATAAGCTTATATAATAAACAATTATAATTTTTTTACAATATCTACACAGGATGTAAAGACTTAATTTTACTTCAATGTGATTCATCTTTTGATGTTCATCGTTACAGAACAACAACTCTATGGACAAAATAGTTTTAAAAATCTGTCAAAATGTCACACCCATCTGCATAGAATGTCCCGTTACATAATTTTTCCAATTTGAGCACTATATATGATTAAACAATATGAGTTTATTTAACTTCTGCCTTATACTTGATTCGCTGTTTAAAATTTTCTCAGCAGGCTTTTTTTCCACATGTTTTTAAGTGTATGCAGGAGTATAGGGATGCAATCTTACAAACAAGTTGAGTCTGATGTAAGTCCTCAATCCTAATTTCATAATGGTAATCATGACCAAGAGCAGGAAATGGGTAATCTACAAATTTATTTTTAACACAATGCAAAATCTTGGCCTGTATATATTTCTGTCCCATATCCCCAGCAATCACAAACATCTGAAACAGTTTCTGAGTATTCTACAACGGAGTACACGCAGTCACTTGTTTTAACCAGTTTTCCCCGGTTAACAAAATTTATAAATGCATTTTTATTGGCCATATTGGGAAAAGCATAGAGAGAATCACATTCTAATGCAGATTTAACTACTGGTGGCTTCAGTATGTGAAGACAGTCTTTGCATGTGATCTGCCTTGAAAGGCACAAAGATACATACCCTGCAATATAATAGAGTATGTTTTACTTGTGAAATGAGAACTTAATCTTATCATCAAGAAGTGCACACCACTCCTCTACTTCATTTTCTGCAACACTTTCATCACTTTCTACTACATTCTTTCTTGCATGAAAATCATAAACAGGTAGCAAACAACACACATTAAAATTTGAGCAATTCCCATTCATTTCAGCGACACTGTTACCCAAGAGCAACTTTCTCATGGCACATTTGAACTGGTATGCATTTGGATTGTTGTTCCAACCACATCTGGACCGAATCCAGAGGAAAAAAAGCTCTATGTGGTCTTGTGACAGTTTATATGTTAGCAAATACTTCAAAGGAGATTCAACATGAAGCATACTTGTCAGAGCTATGTGCCTTACTGATTGCATATTGAAAATTACCCCAAAAGCAAAAGTATTTCTTGCATGGAGCAGCAATGGAACAGCAATGATTTTTAAGCTTTGTATATAATTTTCAGTGTGTCTGAAAATACCAACGTGTTGACTGGGTGTTGTGTGATGTCCTTAGGCTAGTTAGGTTTAAGTAGTTCTAGGGGACTGATGACCATAGATGTTAAGTCCCATAGTGCTCAGAGCCATTTGAACCATTTTTTTTAATTTTATTTTAAATACCAAGCCAATAAGATTTGTTGTCAAGTCTCAGAGGGCTCTTATACCCTTTACCTAATGGATTTCTGGCGTTCAGAATATCAAATATCCTATCAATATTATACAAAAATTCTACTGTTGCTTCACTTCCTTTAATATTTGGATCACCAGCCCTCCTCAAAAACACTATACTATCTGCCACACTAGAACTCAAAGTCTGTGGAGATAATGAAACATTCATTTTTCTATTTACATAACTTATATGTTGTCCTGATAGTTTGTTGGCAAATGTCATACCTTCTTCTTGTTGTACCTTGTTCAATTGCTCAATGAAATGCCATCTAATAATGCCAGTTGGAGACTCAATAGCAGATACTTCTGCTAGAGCATTTCTGGCAAACTTAATCATATGACATGTCCAAGATACAATAAACATTGTAGCTTTTAAAATCACCCTAGGAAAAATTTTAAGTACAGCCAAGTGTACGTAAAGTGCTCATATTTACCTTGCAGCCATCACATGTTACACACCAAACCCTAATGCCAGAACTACGCAGCCTATCTAAAGCGGATTTTATCAGTGTGGCCTGATTATTTGCCTGTACACTGTTGATAAAGAAATATGCAATCGGGCATATAAATTTGCCTTTAATAGAGACAAGCATGAAAACCAGAGCCTCAGATGCCTCTATTACTTCTTTTGACTGAGGCACTTCCCCACCAAACTCTAAAAAACCTGTGTATTGCTTAGTTCCTTGGTTCCAAACTACTTGCTTCCTAATTGCCACACTGTCTACAATTAGACATGAATCGCTGAACTGGTCCCTTACAATTGGGTTCAAATCAACATACTTAAAAACATCTTTTAAAAAGCCAGTTTCACAGTCGACACTTGCCACCCATTCGGAAATCAATGATTTATGGGTCAGAGGCATTAATTTTTGCAGGTATTCATATGCTGCTGGTGAATAAAAGTACACAGTCATCGCAAACATTTTCACATTTGTTGTGTATTTATTACCCTTTGACGAGAGAGTGTTGTCCACTACGGGGTCAGGGATTTTCTCCGCCTCGTGATGGCTGGGTGTTGTGTGCTGTCCTTAGGTTAGTTAGGTTTAAATAGTTCGAAGTTCTAGGGGACTGATGACCATAGCTGTTAAGTCCCATAGTGCTCAGAGCCATTTGATTTTGTTGTCCACTAAATTGCACACTAATTCCACTTGTGTTCCTTTCTGATGATTGAGGAAGTTATGTAACTTCTCAGGAAGATGCCCCTTCTCCTTCAATGAACTTATGATGTCATCCATGGAAAACACTTTCTTCTCTCTTCTTCGAAGTTTTTCTCGGACACACTTCAGTTTACGTTTTAATTCGTGAACACTGTCTGAGAAAAAATTGCAAGTTTCGTTCGCCTTGTCTTCCATTTCTACTTTCGACTGTATACCATAATCAATTACTTGAGAAGCAACTGCACTCTGAAATAAAGAAATAATTTCGTTATATATGATTGAAATAACTCAAGGCTTGATGAAAAAATATTATAAGAAAACTTTGGGGGTGTGAAAACATCCTTATAGTAACGTTTTCGACACAATTCGCAGCTTCTGCATTGGATGAATAGGACATGCTTTCCACGGAAGAATTCTCATTGACAACATTCTCCACGCAATCACTAGCTTCTGCAGAGGGCAAATCAAGCACGGATTTCAGGACAGAACGCTAAAAACAAAAATATGGAACTGTATTACAACATTGCTTAGACCTATGTAGCCCATTTGTGTCCGTACGAAATAAATTCACAAAAGTCAAAAGCACACACATAGCAAGGAAATTAATTAGCTACCTCAAATGGAGAAGCATCGTTGTCACTCAAAATCCTAACATGTCGTCGTGGCTGTTTATTTGGCGGCATCAAATGTGTCGGAAAGTCAAAAACTGATGGCACTGCTTCGGGTCTGAGACGTTTCTTCCACGTTCCAGGTCTCACTACGTAATCATCTTGTCGGAAAAGGTTTCCGCAAAGAAAACTGCAAGACGTAGGTTTAAAATCTTTCCGCGTCACGGAAGTAATCCACTTCTTTAGCAGCTCTGGGTGCTTTAGAGGAAACCTGTTCAAAAACATCGAATTAGCAAACGCACTAAGTCTGTATTGTTGTCGTATTGTATCGGTAGTCCTATTACCTGTGAAATGGTAAGTCACTTTCCTTACTCCATCGCTTCATACAATTGAAAGCAGAACAAGAAATCACCATTTCGATAATCCTTAATTCCTTATACACCGTACAGACCGAGAGAAACTTCTTGGCAAATTCAAATGTGGCGGGCAAGACAGACGATAGTGACCAGCTGGTAGAGCCATCTATCGGTAGGTACGGTAGTTGAGCATCCCTCGTTTCGCTAGCTTTAGACGCCTGTCCCTGCCACTGGCCTACAGGGCAACCCAAAATCAGTTGCCCGTTACCTATCTAGCGGTGTAGTTCGGCGTGCAGTGACATACGTCGTTTCTGTTCGTGGGATCTTAGTTGCCAATCTCAGTCAGTTTGTGTACTCACTGATATACTTCAGTATCCGGAAGTAATGGATAATCGCCCTGCATTGCAAGAAAATGTGCAGAATACGAAAGAGATATTTGCGCAGAACGAGCGTTCGATCGTCTCTAACGTTAATACAGCTTAGGTTAAGGAGGCTACACAAAAAGAACTGTTGGCTAATATTACCAGTCCCAATCAAAGGGCTGCAGTTTATGCAAACGTCAGCCACGCCAAAATAAGACGCATAAGGAAGGAACGCGAAAACAAGTCGCAGGGTTTACTGGAATCGCCGCGAGGAAAACTAATAATTTACGGAGGAAACCCATCGTTATAGACAGTTTCACAAAATCGGTCATTGGACAAACGATAGAGGACTTTTACATAAACCAAAAAATAATGCCCACATTACGGAAATTACTCACTGGCGTGAAACAAAAAATACATTTTCGTTGCAGAAAGATGTTTTACACAAGACATTGCGTGAAATGGGATTTACCTGGAAATACTTTTCGGACATGTTTACGAAGACAATGACAAAAAAGCAGTCCGAATCGAACTAATGCAACACACGCAATTATACATTTCTGGTTACTTTTTAAACACTCTTCGTGTTGCAAGAAAACTTCAACCTTTTAGTAGAGACACAAAGTAAGAACAAGCCTTAAATTCTACAGACTGATTGCACTATATCTGGTTGGTCTTACGAATAGAGGAACATACATTCATATAAATAGGCATTCGGTTCTATGACAAACTGCCTATTGGCTTCTGTTTCGGGTTCTTCGGCCGACGTTCATCTAATGATTTTTCTGACGTTTCGCCAACACGAGTGGCTGGCATTGTCAAAGCTTCACCCTCCATTGCCGGTGGTGAACTGGAGGCGAGCTCGCGGCCGCAGACTATATGTACCAGGCGCGCCAACGTCCGAGGGCTTCTCTACGGTCATTTCCGGTGCGGTTCTCCTCTTGCTACCTGCGACGGTCGTTCGCTGCAGTACGGGAAGCCAGGATCCGTTTACCTTAAGGCTTTCCTCTTGCAGGTTGGGGCAGGTGGAGAAATCGGCCGTGGCAGAGCACGCACTGAATGAGACCAACCACGTAATAAAATTCGCCGACACGGAAGTTCTGGCTGTAGAGAAGCACTATCACACGCGCTTGTTCAGAGAAGCTGTAGAAATCCAAAAACACGCGAACAGTTTTAACAAGAAACCCGAGACAGAAGCCAATAGGCAGTTTGTCAACAAGTGGCCACGAAAGCCTTAACAATTTTGTATTCGGTTCTATGTTTGTAGTAGAATCCTGACTTCCGTTCTTATGTTAATATTATTTACTCTATAATGTTTTGTTTCGAAGAAGCTATCCTCGCTTGTTTTCCTTATATTCTTAACGCATTTGTTTAAAAATAAACGCAGCCGGGACGTATCTGTACAGGGCGTCGCCACAGATTTAAAGCGGGCGCCGCGGCAGGGACTGTACTACGTTGTGGAACAGCCTGTAGAAGCGCCCTGTGACGTAGCTGGGTAGGCAGAGTGGGGACTCGCGCGCTCGCTCTTCAGTTTACCGACAGACTACTAGAGGTGGGCCAAACGGTTATTCTGGAGTAACCGTTATCACAGTTCTAGTTATTCTTTGATAACCGTTATCGTTAACCGTTATTAATAACTGCCAAGTTATTTTTCGCTAGCGAATACCGATATCTCCGACAGTTAAATAACGATATAGTTGGAATCCATCAGTTTAGTTATCAGTATAACTGCGAGTAGTGTGAAATAGCAGGAATGTCGTATGAATCGTGTCATAACCTTAGCTTATTAACTCCGGGTACATTTTAGTTGATGTTAGAACGATTATTAGTGTTTCATATTATATGTTTGTAGGTTATCGGTCGCTATTAGAAATATTATCTTCGCAGCTGCGACAGAAAGTACGCGGAACTTCGCCAAAGCACTGTTTAAGTAAAATGTTAACAACGTACATTTTTAAGTATGAAGTAATATGTAAACTGAGTACTGTAGGTTAAATTCAAAGCTTAATTTCTTGTGCTGCTCACATAATAGAATAAAGTGTACAGCCTTATAATACAACAAAAAATATACGTAATGTGACAGATTCGTTTACTCCTGTGCTGTAAAAGCTAGTCCTATTGGGGAAAGTGAAGCTAGTCCTATTGGGGAAAGTGTGAGTACGCTAATCCAAGTTTTATGTCAGATTTGCAAACTGCTCGATTTCTCCAGCGACAGCATGTTTATAACATATGAAGACATGCAGATCGAAAAGGTTGACAGTGTTACATTTCTGGGACTACAACTCGATAATAAATTCAGTTGGGAAGGGCATACCACATTTTTTCATTCTGTTATTTCATAAGGGAGCATATTCTGTGGGAACTTATCAAACGTAGCAAAAGTTCTTCGCATGTAAAAGCGTGTAATAAAAATCGTTTGTGGTATCAATTCAAGAACATCATGTAGGAACCTGTTCAATGTATTCTAACCACTGCTTCCTAATATATTTATTCCTTTATGAAATTTGTTACAAGTATTTCCAACCAATAGCTTAATACATAATATCAGTACTAGAAATGGGAACAGCAATCTACATAAAGACCTAAAATTACTTACCTTGGTCCAAAAGGGGTCCAATATTCAGGAACATGCATTTTCAATAAACTGCCAGCAAGTCAGCAACCATTAAAAACTTGGTTTCAGATAAGGCACGGTTTACAGTGTGTTTGAAAGACTATTTGATACAGAAGTGTCTGATTCCACCCGTCATCAATATGCCGGAAATGGCTATTTTAAGTGTGTCTATGACGTCACTACATACACATGGCAACAAACACGAAGATACATATAAATAATACAATAACATTTCCCACCAAAAATACAATCAAACCAATGGGACAACTGCGGGAAGTTGGGGGTTTTAGGGTGAGGACAAGCTAGTAAAAAAAACACACCAAGATCCAAAACACAAAATGAAGAACAAAAAGAAAAAAAATTACAGCATTCTGCTACACCAACAAAAATCTGCAGGAATCGGACACTTCCCTTGAACAATATAGGTCAACTATAGGTGACCATACCAAAACACCAATACCCACAACTAAAAGCACGAAAATTGGAATCAGACATTTCCTTTGACCTATATAGATCAACCTCAGATGACGATACTAAAACAACAACACACACAACTATGAAAATGGGAATCGGTCATTTCCGGTGACCTATATAGGTCCACCACAGCTACTGATGCCAAAAAACCAACACCTACAACTGCGAAAAATAAAACCACAATCCCAAAAGTCCACAAATCAATCATCCCTACATAAATTAAATCACATTCAATACATCATAAATACACAAAACATCACAGCTAGAATAAAAAATTAATTACCACCAGCAAATTCCGGCACTGCAACCTAGATCGACACCCCCCCCACCCCCACACACACACACATACACACAAACCAACTCATAAACACCGTGCCGTAATGACATTCACACACCACAACACCTTTACGTCGAAGCAGACGGGTGGAATCAGACGCTTCCATCGACCCCTCCTTCTACTCTGTAGATGAATATCGTAACAGAGACTGATAGACCAGCTTAGGTAAAAATTCTGCTATATTTCAGTTTTGACAGCACTTGGTTGCAACAGTCAAGATCGGGTATTCTGTGTACGATAAATTTATTAAAAGTACGTAACTGTGTTTTATTCTGTCAGTGTACCAATTCTGTAAATATTAGCAGTTACTGTGATATATTCACATATTTTGACAATCTCCTGACAAATGATGAGGATAATAATTATTATATTCCACTGTATTATGTTACACTTTCTGACATGTTATTTGTCATTCGCGATGGCCAGCGGCTATTTCCGTAGCAGTACGAAAATATTTGTTCGCTCCAGTTACTATCCTCTCTGGAAATATCACCTGGAACTACGACCTTTAACTGGAGTCACCGAGTCAGGAACGTCTAGACACACAGTTATTCCGTTACCAGCTTCCAGGTTATCTGTGGTGGTAGCCCGATAACTACCAGAGAACTAGAACTACGAGCCAATAACGATAACTGCCAGAGGAGAATACCGGTCTCTGACAGTTATTTCCATAGTCGCTCGAATTCCTAAGTAACTTTCCTTCTACTACCCGTCCAAGCTAAATTAACTCGTAAGGCGGTGGCTTAAGGGAACGACCGTACTTGTTAATGCCTGTACTGCAGCTCCTATCAGCCACGGCTCGGACATTAACTTTATTTAATTGTTTATGCTAAAAGTAACGAAGGCCCACGAAATAGTACACAGTTCTTATCAACAGATGGCGCGCAGTCTCACAGTTATTCCCATGGTCTATAGAACGCCTTCCAAATGCGCAGTACGATCTTCGGTCAACAGATGGCGCAAGGCACTGTTGACACTAAACAGTTATTGAAATAACTGCCAGAATCAGAGGAACGGTTATCGCAGTAACCGTTACTTCTCAGTAACCAGTTATTTCTATCAGTTACGCTATTTTTTGCCACCTCTACAGACTACACAGATCAGTGCAGTAAAAGGTGCGCCCACACTAGCGCACTGCGCGACTCGCACGCCGCTCGTGAGCATTGAATTCGTCGTATTTGGACTGGGCGCGCGCGCTGCGCATGCGCGACGCACCGCAATCCATCTGTCGGTTTCTCCAACGAACACTTTGAATGTTCGCGGTTCAGATTTGGACGGGAGCGCGAAAGGTTTGTCATTTTTAGCGCGCATGTGAGTATTGTTTTGCAAGATATTAATGAGAAAAGAGTGATTTTTAAGTTGAACTAAAATATTACATTTTAATTAATATCTTTAGATTATTGTCAGGCTTCAATAAAGGGATTTTGTGATTGATTTTCCAGCGAAAATATGGAGTGGTCGGAAGTGACTTTAATTAAACTAATTAATGAATATAAAGTACTGGCCATTAAAACTGCTACACCAATAAGAAACGCAAATGATAAACGGGTATTCATTGGACAAATATACTATACTAGAACTGAAATGTGATTACATTTTCACGCAATTTGGGTGCATAGATCTTGAGAAATCAGTACCCAGAATAACCACCTCTGGCCGTAATAACGGCCTTGATACGCCTGGGCATTGAGTCAAACAGAGCTTGGATGGCGTGCACAGGTACAGCTGCCCATGCAGCTTCAACACGATATCACAGTTGATCAAGAGTAGTGACTGGCGTATTGTCACGAGCCAGTTTCTCGGCGACCATTGACCAGACGTTTTCAATTGGTGAGAGATCTGGTCAATGTGCTGGCCAGGGCAGCAGTCGAACATTTTCTGTATCCAGAAAGGCCCGTACAGGACCTGCAACACGGGGTCGTGCATTATCCTGCTGAAATGTAGGGCTTCGCAGGGATCGAATGAAGGGTAGAGTCACGGGTCGTAACACATCTGAAATTTAACGTCCACTGTTCAAAGTGCCGTCAATGCGAACAAGAGGTAAACGAGACGCCGGCCGCGGTGGTCTAGCGGTTCTGGCGCTGCAGTCCGGAACCTCAGGGCTGCTGCGGTCGTAGGTTCGAATCCTGCCTCGGGCATGGGTGTGTGTGTTGTCCTTAGGTTAGTTAGGTTTAAGTAGTTCTAAGTTCTAGGGGACTTATGACCTAAGATGTTGAGTCCCATAGTGCTCAGAGCCATTTGAACCAATTTGGTAAACGAGACGTGTAACCAATGGCATCCCATACCATCACGCCGGGTGATACGGCAGTATGGCGATGACGAATACACGCTTCCAGTGTGCGTTCACCGCGATGTCGCCAAACACGGATGCGACCATCATGATGCTGTAAACAGAACCTGGATTCATCCGAAAAAAATGACGTTTTGCCATTCGTGCACCAAGGTTCTTCGTTGAGTACACCATCGCAGGCGCTCCTGTCTGTGATGCAGCGTCAAGGGTAACCGCAGCCATCGTCTCCGAGCTGATAGTCTATGCTGCTGCAAACGTCGTCGAACTGTTAGTGCAGATGGTTGTTGCCTTGCAAACGTCCCCATCTGTTGACTCAGGGATTGAGATGTGGCTGCACGATCCGTTACAGCCATGGGGATAAGATGCCTGTCATCTCGACTGCTAGTGATACGAGGCCGTTGGGATCGAGCACGGCGTTCCGTATTACCCTCCTGAACCCACCGATTCCATATTCTGCTAACAGTCATTGGATGGTTCAAATGGCTCTGAGCACTATGGGACTTAACTTCTGAGGTCATCAGTCCTCTAGAACTTAGAACTACTTAAACCTAACTAAGCTAAGGACATCACACACATCCATGCCCGAGGCAAGATCGAACCTGCGACCGTATCGGTCGCGCTGTTCCAGACTGTAGCGCCTAGAACCGCTCGGCCACTCCGGCTGGCAGCCATTGGATCTCGACCAACGCGAGCAGCAATGTCGCGATACGATAAACCGCAATCGCGACAGGCTACAATCGGACCTTTATCAAAGTCGGAAACGTGATGGTTCGCATTTCTTCTCCTTACACGAGGCATCACAACAACGTTTCACCAGGCAACGCCGGTCAACTGCTGTTTGTTTTATGAGAAATCGGTTGGAAACTTTCCTCATGGCAGCACGTTGTAGGTGTCACCACCGGCGCCAAACTTGTGTGAATGCTCTCAAAAGCTAATCATTTGCATATCACAGCATCTGCTTCGTGCCGGTTAAATCTCGCGTCTGTAGCACGTCATCTTCGTGGTATAGCAATTTTAATGGCCAGTAGTGTATTAAGAAAATGAATGGTGCTATAAAATAATATACTTCATTTTCATTTTTAAGTGCTTTATTTACATACATCATACAAACTTGTATAATAACAATCATAAGTACTGTACAGTTCTGCATTTTTTTAAACAGGGTTTCATTACATTCTGTATGTTATTGTTTCAGGAAGAGACGACGTTTACAAAATTGCTCTAAGCACTATGGGACTTACCATCTGAGGTCATCAGTCCCCTAGAGTTAGAACTACTTAAACCTAGCTAACCCAAGGACATCACACACATCCATGCCCGAGGCAGGATTCGAACCTGCGACCGTAGCAGCAGCGCGGTTCTGGACTGAAGCGCCTGGAACCACTCGGTTCACAGCGGCCGGCGACGACGTTTACGTAAACAGGTGGTTTGCTTATGAAGCTTTCAAGCTTCTGGAGGACAGGGAAGTACCAAGAAAAGGACTTACGACGGTAAGAAAATGTTGATGTACTCAAGCACGTTTGTGTTTCCCTTCTGGGAATCCTTCTTTCATACAATAATCTGCTATTTCATCTCTAATTTTTTGACAATAATTTGTGAATCGTCGGGGAACATGTCTCAGTGGTAACAAAGACGTCATATTATCTTCTCCCTTCAATTGAAACTCCCGTCGGGCCCTACTCAAGCGATAATTAAAAATTCTGTGAGGAGTTCCATTGTCAAAGTCTCCAGAGCATAGCTTCATGAGGTTTTCACTTAGAGCAAATGCACGGTCACCTGCAAAGAAATAAGGTATTTCCATTGAACGCCCTGGCAGCAGTTCCGCTACCGGAAGATCCAATGTGCTCCCAGTCATCATACTATGTAGCTTGCCCCCCTGAAATATTCTTCCATCCCAAATTCTTCCTTGGCATCCCACGTCAGCAAACATAAAGTTAGAATTCCTGTTCACTAATGCAAAAGTCCGCAGCTCATGGTCGTGTGGTAGCCTTCTTGCTTCCCACGCCCGGGTTCCCGGGTTCGATTCCCGGCGGGGTCGGGGATTTTCTCTACCTCTTGATGACTGGGTGTTGTGTGCTGTCCTTAGGTTAGTTAGGTTTAAGTAGTTCTAAGTTCTAGGGGACTGATGACCATAGATGTTAAGTCCCATAGTGCTCAGAGCCATTTGAACTAATGCAAAAAGCACAATACTGAAGCTGCATTTGTAATGAAGTACTCTGTATCCGAGTTCATTGGAGCTTGCAAAACAACATGTTTCCCGTCCAGAGCACCAACACAGTGAGGCAGGTTCCATCGTGTTTCAAATATATTGCTTCCTTCCTTCCAAGCTGCAGGTGTCGCAGGTAGCTGAAACAGAAATCATACTTAAACTTACTTTAAGCATGGGAGGGGAGGGGGGTTATATTTGTAAAACAGGACTGATAATTGTTTTGGTGACTGGATAACTACTACATTATTGGTCTGAGGTGAACGACACGACTTAATGTTTTTAATAGGCTCCTATTTTTATGTTAGTCACGTAATAGCAATAATGCATAATTAATATTGGTTAATATTAATTATTACTTGTAATTTACAGGAGACGGATGAGATTATTTGAATTGAAGATGACATCGAGTCAGGACTGAATATTTCTAAAGACAGCCAACAAGAGCCAACAGGGTCAACATCTACCGCCAGACCTACGAAGCGTAAGCGAACTGATGCTAACGACTCAATGATGAGGAGTGCGTTTGACATTTTACAAACTGTTGCAGAGAAATTGGAGAAAGTGCCTTGTAATAAGTCCGACGAAATCGATGCCTTTTTTACGTATGTCGCTGCAAAAGTGAAGGAATATTCACCTGAAACACAGAAATCGGTATTGCATGCCGTGTTTGACGTACTTATGGAAGCCGATAAAGGTTCTTTTTTTTATCGAGCTGCTCCAAATGCTCAGCATTGGAAAATCCCTCCAGAAAGTGTATATCACCCCACACATTCTCAACAATACGTTTTGCACACTTTGCAACCAGTACCTGCTCCCGTACAATCGCCATATGATTCCTTGACACCTATCTCTTCTCAACCATCACCTGTTGCATCAATAACTGCAGAACAGTTTTCGGATTTTGTGTAACATAACTTTAGTGTAATGGATTTTGATGATTTTGTGCGAAATGCGTTTAATTTTATACTTATAAAAATATTTTAAAAATAAAACAACTTTCAAAATTAAAAGAGTTAAACAACGGTGTTAATATGTTACCTTGATATATCCTTGTAACTCATGGACGAGTGCTGCACAGACTTGCCTTTATTTAGATCAGCCAATTTTTTTTTTATATCCACGCCCACCATTGCTTATTTGGTCAGGATCTTACGACAACCACACAGGGAATTATAAACAAGAAGTAAACAAATTATGTACAACAAATATTAAATATTAATGCTCACCTGTCTTGAGTGGAAATTGCTGTTTGGAAATTAGTGTCCTCTTTCGAAATATTTTCTGTAGCAGATTTTCAAAGTCAGAAGATGTCATTCGACAGAAATTTTTATATTGACCACTTATTTGTTGTGACTTCAAATCCACAATAAGTTCTGCATTTTTTTTTATAAAGTTCAGTGTGTCACCAACGTCGACGTTTCGTTTTATTTTCGACAAACTTGCCATTAATAGTGCCGCACCACTCATCACCATAATCCCGAAATTTTCCCGTCACGTAGACATGTTTACAGCTTGGCTGCAAATTGAATACTTATATGAATATGGTGTCTGTTCTTTCGGACATGTCCGAAAGAACACACACCATTGATGACCTGCAGCTGTATAGAACGAAATCTGAATTATATTAATACCTTCAGCTGCTGACAGGCGTTGATACATATCAACGGGGACAGGTGAAAACGAGTGCCCTGACCGGGGCTCGAATCGGGGATCTCCTGCTTACATGGCAGACGCTCTATCCATCTGAGCCACCGAGGACACAGAGCATAGTGCGACTGCAGGGACACTACGAATGTAGTGTGTGGACATGCAAGGGAAGTGTGCGCGAGATATTCCCTGTAGTCGCACTATCCTCTGTGCCCTCGGTGGCTCAGATGGATAGAGCGTCTGCCATGTAAGCAGAAGATCCCGGGTTCGAGCCCCGATCAGGGCACACGTTTTCACTTGTCCCCGTTGATATGTATCAACGCCCGTCAGCAGCTGAAGGTATTAATACAATTCTAATTTCGAATACTTATATGTTCGGGGGTTTCCTGTGGATCGCCGGAGGTTCGTTGCAACCCACAATTCCAACGAACGAAAGGCGAGCGACGCGCGTGCGGCTCGCGCACCGCTCGGGGTTCGTGGCATGCATGTGTGGACGCGGATTAAGATGTAATTTTCTGTTTTATTTAAAGGACTGGCAAACTGCTAGAAGAAACTCTTTAACAAAGTCAGAAGGAAACCTTTACACATTAAGTCTTCTCACAACCTCGACTCAGTAAGCTGTGTTAATGGTCATCTACCCATGAACCATGGACCTTGCCGTTGGTGGGGAGGCTTGCGTGCCTCAGCGATACAGATGGCCGTACCGTAGGTGCAACCACAACGGGGGGTATCTGTTGAGAGGCCAGACAAACATGTGGTTCCTGAAGAGGGGCAGCAGCCTCTTCAGTAGTTGCAGGGGCAACAGTCTGGATGATTGACTGATCTGGCCTTGTAACATTAACCAAAACGGCCTTGCTGTGCTGGTACTGCGAACGGCTGAAAGCAAGGGGAAACTACAGCCGTAATTTTTCCCGAGGACATGCAGCTCTACTGTATGATTAAATGATGATGGCGTCCTCTTGGGTAAAATATTCCGGAGGTAAAATAGTCCCCCATTCGGATCTCCGGGCGGGGACTACTCAGGAGGACGTCGTTATCAGGAGAAAGAAAACTGGCGTTCTACGGATCGGAGCGTGGAATGTCAGATCCCTTAATCGGGCAGGTAGGCTAGAAAATTTAAAAAGGGAAATGGATAGGTTAAAGTTAGATATAGTGGGAATTAGTGAAGTTCGGTGGCAGGACGAACAAGACTTTTGGTCAGGTGATTACAGGGTTATAAATACAAAATCAAATAGGGGTAATGCAGGAGTAGGTTTAATAATGAATAAAAAATAGGAGTGCGGGTTAGCTACTACAAACAGCATAGTGAACGCATTATTGTGGCCAAGATAGACACAAAGCCCATGCCTACTACAGTAGTACAAGTTTATATGCCAACTACCTCTGCAGATGATGAAGAAATAGATGAAATGTATGACGAGATAAAATAAATTATTCAGGTAGTGAAGGGAGACGAAAATTTAATAGTCATGGGTGACTGGAATTCGTCAGTAGGAAAAGGGAGAGAAGGAAACATAGTAGGTGAATATGGATTGGGGGGAAGGAATGAAAGAGGAAGCCGCCTTGTAGAATTTTGCACAGAGCATAACTTAATCATAGCCAACACTTGGTTCAAGAATCATAAAAGAAGGTTGTATACCTGGAAGAATCCTGGAGATACTAGTAGGTATCAGATAGATTATATAATGGTAAGACAGAGATTTAGGAACCAGGTTTTAAATTGTAAGACATTTCCTGGGGCAGATGTGGATTCTGACCACAATCTATTGGTTATGAACTGCAGATTGAAACTGAAGAAACTGCAAAAAGGTGGGAATTTAAGGAGATGGGACCTGGATAAACTGAAAGAACCAGAGGTTGTAGAGAGTTTCAGGGAGAGCATAAGGGAAAAATTGACAGGAATGGGGGAAAGAAATACAGTAGAAGAAGAATGGGTAGCTCTGAGGGATGAAGTAGTGAAGGCAGCAGAGGATCAAGTAGGTAAAAAGACGAGGGCTAATAGAAATCCTTGGGTAACAGAAGAAATATTGAATTTAATTGATGAAAGGAGAAAATATAAAAATGCAGTAAATGAAGCAGGCAAAAAGGAATACAAACGTCTCAAAAATGAAATCAACAGGAATTGCAAAATGGCTAAGCAGGGATGGCTAGAAGACAAATGTAAGGATGTAGAGGCTTGTCTCACTAGGGGTAAGATAGATACTGCCTACAGGAAAATTAAAGAGACCTTTGGAGAGAAGATAACCACTTGTATGAACATCATGAGCTCAGATGGCAACCCAGTTCTAAGCAAAGAAGGGAAGGCAGAAAGGTGGAAGGAGTATATAGAGGGTTTATAGAAGGGCGATGTACTTGAGGACAATATTATGGAAATGGAAGAGGATGTAGATGAAGACGAAATGGGAGATGCAATACTGCGTGAAGAGTTTGACAGAGCACTGAAAGACCTGAGTCGAAACAAGGCCCCGGGAGTAGACAACATTCCATTTGAACTACTGATGGCCTCGGGAGAGCCAGTCATGACAAAACTCTACCATCTGGTGAGCACGATGTATGAGACAGGCGAAATACCCTCAGACCTCAAGAAGAATATAATAATTCCAATCCCAAAGAAAGCAGGAGTTGACAGATGTGAAAATTACCGAACTATCAGTTTAATAAGTCACAGCTGCAAAATACTAACGCGAATTCTTTACAGACGAATGGAAAAACTGGTAGAAGCCGACCTCGGGGAAGATCAGTTTGGATTCCGTAGAAATGTTGGAACACGTGAGGCAATACTGACCTTACGACTTATCTTAGAAGAAAGATTAAGAAAAGGCAAACCTACGTTTCTAGCATTTGTAGACTTAGAGAAAGCTTTTGACAATGTTGACTGGAATACTCTCTTTCAAATTCTGAAGGTGGCAGGGGTAAAATACAGGGAGCGAAAGGCTATTTACAATTTGTACAGAAACCAGATGGCAGTTATAAGAGTCGAGGGACATGAAAGGGAAGCAGTGGTTGGGAAGGGAGTGAGACAGGGTTGTAGCCTCTCCCCGATGTTATTCAATTTGTATATTGAGCAAGCAGTGAAGGGAACAAAGGAAAAATTCGGAGTAGGTATTAAAATTCATGGAGAAGAAGTAAAAACTTTGAGGTTCGCCGATGACATTGTAATTCTGTCAGAGACAGCAAAGGACTTGGAAGAGCAGTTGAACGGAATGGACAGTGTCTTGAAAGGAGGATATAAGATGAACATCAACAAAAGCAAAACGAGGATAATGGAATGTAGTCAAATTAAGTCGGGTGATGCTGAGGGAATTAGATTAGGAAATGAGACACTTAAAGTAGTAAAGGAGTTTTGCTATTTAGGGAGTAAAATAACCGATGATGGTCGAAGCAGAGAGGATATAAAATGTAGACTGGCAATGGCAAGGAAAGCGTTTCTCAAGAAGAGGAATTTGTTAACATCGAGTATAGATTTAAGTGTCAGGAAGTCGTTTCTGAAAGTATTTGTATGGAGTGTAGCCATGTATGGAAGTGAAACATGGACGATAACTAGTTTGGACAAGAAGAGAATAGAAGCTTTCGAAATGTGGTGCTACAGAAGAATGCTGAAGATAAGGTGGGTAGATCACGTAACTAATGAGGAGGTATTGAATAGGATTGGGGAGAAGAGAAGTTTGTGGCACAACTTGACTAGAAGAAGGGATCGGTTGGTAGGACATGTTTTGAGGCATCAAGGTATCACAAATTTAGCATTGGAGGGCAGTGTGGAGGGTAAAAATCGTAGAGGGAGACCAAGAGATGAATACACTAAGCAGATTCAGAAGGATGTAGGTTGCAGTAGATACTGGGAGATGAAGAAGCTTGCACAGGATAGAGTAGCATGGAGAGCTGCATCAAACCAGTCTCAGGACTGAAGACCACAACAACAACAACAACCGTATCTTCCTTCGCCGTCTGCGTTGTCGTTGTTACCGTGAGACACCGTTATACTAAGAGGAAAGGCGCGTCGATCTTAGTGCATGAGATATGATGACCTTAAGCCATTGACAACACACAACGGTCACGGTAGCACCTGATTCCAGAATAGCTGCAGTAGTTAAGATCTACGAACTATCCCCTGTTGACCAGGTCCTCAAAACTTAACTCGTAACGAGATCCCTTCAAAGCAAATGGTCATAACAATCGTCTATAAGGGCTTCGTACAACGAGAAGAAATGTTACGGTTTATGGAATAATAACAGATACGACCAAACTGTCTTGTCTCTTCTGCTTTATTTAACATAACTTCGTTCACAGTTCCATTTCGCATTCACCACTCATTCACCGAAACCCTTTGATGAACAGTTTTGGTTGCGTAACACCAACAGTCAATGATAATGATACATCTTTTCTCCTTTTTATAAATTGAAGCCCGCTCTCCGTGATATAATTAAAAAAAAAAAACCGGTCTCAATACCGCGTCCCTCTTGAGATGCGAATAGACTTATCCCGGAATTGACCGCCCTGTAGGTGTACTCAATTTAATGACCACACTTCGCTGTCCGCTATTTCGCGTAACTGAATGTCCATTTGTTACTCTGGTTATACACTGTAGCTATTTAAAATTCGCCCCTATATTTTTCACAACGCACAATTAGCACTTCATTACTTGTTTTTTTCCCTAAGAGTAAACGAAAAACAAGACGCCGTATCATCGGCTTAGTCGACATAAAGCAAAACACCTTAATATGCCCAATTTCACCTCTTCTTATAGGATCGGCTACCTTACTCATTAATTTACTACATATTATTTCCAATAACACTAAACAGGTATCGCCGTTATATTTTAATTGTATTCAAAAGCATGTTACTACTATTATGACCAACCAAATCGTCACAAATCGCGCAGCGTGCGTTTTTAATGATAACTTTACGCTATTCAATTAAATCGCGCGGCGTGCGTTTTCAATGATAACTTTACGCTATTCAATTTCCGTTACAGCTATCTTGACTTGTAATGTTACAGTCATAGGTGTCTGATTTGTGAATACCAAGTTTCTTCAGTATATAAACGTCTCTGAAGAACTTCCACTCGACTGCCAACCATACGAATTTGAGTTTTGCCCATCACATAGGACCACATGTCAGGGGAATAGTAACGAAGAGAATACAGTTTCTCTGAGCTAAGTCTGTGAAATAACAATTAGCCAACCCTGTAGACGTTTGCTAACACCGACTTTAACAGCTTCCTTCCACTCTGGGGTAGCTTCAAAAGTGGGAAACGTCGTTGGTTTAAAAGTAACTGAAACCTAAATATCGCTTTCGACCAGTGTTAAGTTCTCCACGAATCCATATGCGGACCTCAGAATGTGCAGCTTGCCTGCGTTGCTATAGAGCATGCACTGCAAGGTATTCACGCAGTCTATGGCACACATTTACCGTAAGAAATCAAAAAATGAGCGTAAAGCTCATTACACAACAGTTACTGGCTGTGGCTAGCCGAAAACATACGAATTTCTCACAAAGAGGTGCATGAAGTTTCACTTCTAAAAGGGAAATAAACCATATATAAGGCATTAAGAACAACACTAAACAACGTATTAAGGACGTGAGACTATATCACAAACTATAACATTATTTTTTAACCATATTCATGTCCTGCCTTTTAGTGTAATACAATACTTATCACCTACAAATCGCCTACCTACGTTGCCATTGAGCGTGAAATTGCAAATCTTAGACTTTTTTGTGGAGCATCACTCAAGAACGGTAAACCATTTTGTACTCTCCAAAGCAATGAACGGTAGCTGACACTTTCGACACAGTGCGAGGGCCGCGCTTCTGAGGTGCCTTGCCACGGCTTGCGCAGCTGCCCCCGTCGGAGGTTCGAGTCCTCCCTCGGGCGTGGGTGTCTGTGTTGTCCTTAGAGTAAAGTAGTTTAAGTTAGATTAAGTAATGTGTAAGCCTAGGGACAGATGACCTCAGCAGTTTGGTTCCATAGGAACTTACCACAAATATCCAGAATTTTCCGAAGTACAAGGAAGACAGCAAGTGGGCCCCGATGAACTCTGACTCATGTGACCTTCAGAGGCAGGCAGTTTACCAACAAATCCTTCACGGTAATGTTTTTGGAAGGAAATATTATTACCAATATGTCAGAAAGTGAAACACACTGTAGCTGTGCTATCATTACGCTAAAGACTTCAGCATTCAGATGAAAGGCGCTATAAAAATTTGAGCAACGAGTGGTTTCGAACGCCAGACGTTGCATTTCGAAGATGCGTTGCTTCCTGCTAGATCAAGTGCGCAGTCACAGCATAAAACCTCGAAGAGAAGACAGGAACTGCCACAGCCTAGAGCGTTGCCAGATTGTGCAGACAGATGCCACTGAGAGGCACCCACATGCCTTGCTCATACTGTGGCATCAAGCAGTCAGGCCTGCAACATGAGTGGTCTGCCATGCGAGTGGGCTCATTCTTATTTTTCGAGTAACATGAGCTCTAGTACTCACAATTAAGTTACAAGTTATTCTCCTGTTTGAATATTACGCAACGGAAACGCACATCTGACTATTAGTAATTTACACAACACTGACTGTTCACTACGCACTGGCAATACCACATTTTCTTTCTTATTTAACGGCTTTTATCAACACGTGGCCATCGCACTGAATATGAATGACGCACACATTATAAATTCTGGATATCATGACAACATACTGTTCGAAGGAAAAGGCCACCAATCTTTTACTTTTCACTATCTCATTTATTCCGATAAATTCTATAACCTAAACACACAAACTCTATAACCTACAACAATAACACATGAGAAATTCCGCCTAGTTTCTCACGACACTGCCCCACTTCGTAATTTTTCTTTCCTACTATGAACTCTGGAGGATATACGGCCGGCCGCGGTGGTCTAGCGGTTCTGGCGCTGCAGTCCGGAACCGCGGGACTGCTACGGTCGCAGGTTCGAATCCTGCCTCGGGCATGGGTGTGTGTGATGTCCTTAGGTTAGTTAGGTTTAAGTAGTTCTAAGTTCTAGGGGACTTATGACCTAAGATGTTGAGTCCCATAGTGCTCAGAGCCATTTGAACCATTTGAATTGAGGATATACGCACGTGTTCCTGTGCGATGCAAGCCAAGTGGCGTTGCTGGATAGACGGCTGACTCACCTTGCTTCTCTCTCAGAGTATTATCGTTTGAATCAAGCGTCACACGGAAACATAACACGCAAAGTAATATTAAGAACATATTCATCACACACGCGAGTCCTCAACTGATATCATGGACGAGTACTTCTCTTTATCCTTTGTCTCATACGCAGATTGAGACTCACACAGTACTCACCACGTGGAAGTACTCGTCTCTAATTTCAAGTCCTGCACACGCCATTTCTTAAATATTTCCAACTTGTAGTACACACGCTAGTAATTCAGCTTAACTTAAGCACTCGAAAGTATTTCAACTTATTGCTACACGTGGTTTCATTGTGACCGTTCGTCACTTCCAAAGATTACTATGATCCCCTTAATATTACCTGCCTGACATTTAATTCTCCCCACAAAAGTTCCTGAAATAGAGAAATTATTATTCCAAACTACCCTTAAGTATTTCACATACATACCATGTCCCCACTCTTTTGTCTTTACGGAGCACACCTAAGACAGGTCTTACCAACACTAGATCCAGCGGCAGGGTGCTGAAACAAGGCCGTTCTTCAGGTCCTCTCGCACCTCTGCCGACGTGGGGGAGCACCTTGCTACCGTATTGGTCAGCCACATTTCAGGCGC
This sequence comes from Schistocerca cancellata, assembly GCF_023864275.1. Lineage (NCBI taxonomy): Eukaryota > Metazoa > Arthropoda > Insecta > Orthoptera > Acrididae > Schistocerca > Schistocerca cancellata. The sequence goes on from NC_064629.1 coordinate 737,837,487, forward strand.
TCAAAGCTCCGGTAAGTTTCATCTCTTTGGTTCCACCAAAGGTGACCAAAAGAACGTCTCAAAGATGATCATATATTCACATTCACTATCTGCGGTTAGCAGACGACCATACATTCATTCGTTTCACAGATCTCACCAAACTGGATGTAGGGATTTATTTTGTGGGAGTGCACATGTGATCAATTAAATAAATAAATTGTCATTCTTTCCCACACTGGTATGCGGATTCGCTGTATTAATTGAAATTGAGTTATTATTAGAAAAAATATGTTGTACTGACAAGAATAATGAAGTATGTTGTACCTATTTTCAATGTCGGGCGGTACTGTACCCTTTCACCACTTGTAATCGATTGTTTTCCACGTTTAATTTTCGTGATGTTAAAGAAACACTTTATTGCTCACTAAACAAGGGATTATTTTTATATTCCAAAGTCACAGTTAACTAAATCAGAAATAACTTAGCTTGATGTAAAGGTAATGTACTGTTGTTTACACGTGACACATTCCACAACTTCAGAAGTTATATTTCGTATCTTTATCAGATTAATTTACATTCTTGTTTTTATACTTAAATCTTATAAACATCAAACTACGCAGATTTTTTTTTAAGTTGTTGTCTGTATTAGACCCTGGATGTTATCGTAATCATTAACTTGAACAATACATGTTCTGGAACACTGAGGAAAAGCATGATATGACGTATATATTTCTCACTGCACAATATGTGGGTATTCTTTGACTATGTTCTTTGTGAAACGTCCCCTTTGAACAATTATACATGCCTGTGCTTAAACTGACATACAATATTTTTAGCGCAACGCAATCTGACTTTCAGAAATTCCTACAAAAGAACGGCCCTGACTAACATTAACCTATTCCTTTCACAAATCACTTACCTCACAAAAATCTTCGTTACTCAAGCTACAGTAAAACAGAGAGCGCCACTGCTGCCAGCTAAATAACAGATTCAAACTACGGAAGGCACTAACTACTAGTAGGCATAGTTAGCAAATGAAAGATTTTAATAGAGAACAAATAATGTATTTACCTTAATATTCATCAAAAGTCATAATATATACAGCAGTTCATGACATCCATTTTTACAAATTTCAAAACTCCGCCATTTCTCTCCCCACATCCACAACTGCTGGCGGCTCACCTCCAACTGCGCAACGCTACGCGCTGTTCACGTCCAGCTGCCCAACACTACAATGGCAGACAACAATGCTAACTAGCCACAGACTGCACACAACACAGCCAGTGATTTTCATACAGAGCGCTACGTGGCGGCGGCGTTACCAATATAAGAACCTAAACAGCCTACTTACATAGCCCCCATGCTCCTCACAAAGAATTTTACAAATTGTTTTGGGCAGTGGCCAATAATGATTTGATAAAATTTTTCATAATTGCAATAACAAAGATATCCAATGCACACACTTATTAATACAATGTTGGTCAAAAGCTAAAATTTTCTCACAGTCCATAAAGATAGTCCTGATCATTCATCATAATAGTAATTACAGGTTTTTTTTCACAAAGTCTCATTAGTAAAAGAAATTGCACACAGAAGTAGTGGATTTCCATGTAGTCTTGAAAAAGTAGTGTTGTCCTTCCAACGGAAAGACAGTGCTGACTCTTGACATGCAGACAGGTAATGGGCCACAACAGAGCAAACCCACAGCAGTTAGTCGAAGTTTTGAAGAATGTAGTAGGTCGTCACAGAGTAGACCCACTGTAGTCCTGGTAGAGATTACGGTACTGATGGGCCACCAGAGGTGCAGACCCACTGCAGTCCTTGTAGAAATAATGGTACTGGTGAGTCAGCAAAGGTGTAGACCCACTGTAGTCCTTGTAGAAATAATGGTATTGGTGGGCCATCAAAGATGCAGACCCACTATAGTCCTTGTAGAGATGGCCAGCAGCCATCTGCTGCGACTGTGCAGGTGCACAATCACCATCTAAGAGTCTTGCAGAGAAAATAGCAAGTCCATAAACCACCACTTGTGCACGCACAAAGTTTTTGGAATTGTCCTTAGAACCAGCAATGCTGTTATCCAGTCCCTTGCTGAATTATTAACACACCTGTAAACACTAACAGTCCCTACTTCTCACATATTGTGCATTACTATGACCAACAGAAATGTGTGCAGTGAAATGAATGCTTACAAGTTACTTAATTTGATGAACTGGTGTCAATTACAATATTATAACATGAGAATACAATAACAAAGGTACAAAGTACATCATTAAAGAACATAACAATACAGATAACATTTGTAGTAATACAGGCTTTACAAAACAATAGAAATAAACATATACATTAGTGTTACAGGAATTATGACATAAGTAAATACATAAAAGATCAGAATAACTTTTGAAACATCGCCTTCACATGTGAGCAACAAAACAGAATAAATAATGTCTAAACATCTTTACAAAGTAAATAACATATTATTAATGCCAATTATATTTGAGGATAACAGTATTCCTCATCATAGTGAATGTAGCTAAGTATTAGAAGAAGAAAAAATTCTATGAAACTACACAGAGACAGGAAGAAAACAAATACACAAGGGTACACAAACACATAGTGGGATAACACAAAAGGAAAGGAGAGGGTTTGTTTTCAGTGTAACATTTGGTACTGCAGTCCACCCCAAAACTTCATTCCATATATCTTTCCTCTTATTTCATCCTTTGTTTCCACCAAAAAAAATCTATCTAAGCATGCTTTCTGTATTTATATGTTCACACATTTCTTCAAATTCATCGCAACTCATTCTCTTATAGGCTACCCCCTCTTAAGTTAACTTAAATCTACTGAGCTCAGATGCTAAACTAAGGGACGAGGCAATGCAGCAGCACAAAACAATTAACACAAACAGCAATGACAACAAAAAATGGAAAATTGCAAAGCAAGCTACAGTAAATCTAAATTACCAAGCAATGCATAAACAATGTATTTACCTTAATATTCATCAAAAGTCATAATATATACAGCAGTTCATGACATCCATTTTTACAAATTTCAAAACTCCGCCATTTCTCTCCCCACATCCACAACTGCTGGCGGCTCACCTCCAACTGCGCAACGCTACGTGCTGTTCACGTCCAGCTGCCCAACACTACAATGGCAGACAACAATGCTAACTAGCCACAGACTGCACACAACACAGCCAGTGATTTTCATACAGAGCGCTACGTGGCGGCGGCGTTACCAATATAAGAACCTAAACAGCCTACTTACATTTGTAACCTCTCGAACGTGAAACATCGTATGAAATAAGTGCAAGTGGACAAAATTTCCTTAGCTGCGTAGAATGTATTCGCAGTTGCGAATATGGACGACCATTAGCTGTACACTGGGATAATGAAAGTGAAAATTCGTGCCAGACTGAGATTCGAAATCTGATTTCCCACTTAGCGCGAGCGGTCACCTCACCATTTCTTTTTTCCGTTTTTTTCTTTTCTTTTTATTCTACAGAAGTGAGTTGACAACAACAAGTAAACAAATTGTTCGTGGTTGTCATTATTCATTATGTTATCACAAGTTTCTTTATTGGTATGTCGTCTTATGTGCGTAAGTTTTCGCTAGATCAGGCTGTTGATTTCCTCAGTCCATTTCTTTGAGAAGGCACAGTAACTTTCTGGAACGGAAAGCTCACGGCAAACCTACTTTATTTAAACAGGTGTACACTTGGCAAGCCTCTAAGAACTGTGTAAACATGCGATCTAATCTGGGATTTGAAATCAGGACCTCTCGTACCCCAAGTGAGAATCATATCATTAACATTTATTTTATAGTTAGATCGACTTGGTACCTCCATGAACATTCAGACGATCACAGTCAAAGTCATCATATAATATGAGTTGCCAACAAGGAAACAAACTCACAACTTATTGTCTTATTTTAATTTTATTTATTTCTTTTATTTTTTAATTTCTTTACGTTTTATGTGTGTCAGGAAGAAGAGTTAAGGAAACAGGACTTTGCATGACTGGGGCCGGCCGCTGTGGCCGAGCGGTTCTAGGTGCTTCAGTCCGGATGACCTCAGCAGTCTGGTCCCATAAGACCTTACAACAAATTTCAAAATTTTTACCTGCGTGACCACACACGGATATGATGGAATAGTGAAGTCAGCTCATCTTGTAAAATGGAACGTTGTTGAGATTTTGTCCGGAGTCCTTCCATCTGAAATTGTTTTAACTGTAGCAGTTTGGTTTTAATTTGGCGTACATCCATAGTCCGTAGAGGAGCTTGTCTAGAGCAGTCGTACAGTTGACGTAATACGGAATAACAAAAGTGTTGGGTCCGCCGGACTTCTGACGCCCTTAACGGCACCAAAACGCATGAGAACTTTACGAATTTGTGGTCTGACAAGTAGTTTCCACCATTACACAATAGACGAGTGCCTTTCTATAGTACGAGAGCAAGGGGCCCATATTTGCTAAATGACAACACCAATGTAATAGTCTTGTAGATAGACTGGCTATATTGAGCATCCAGGAAAGACGCTACATTTTTACCGGCTGCTGCACGTAATTAAATGTGACGGCTACAGCAGAATGATCAGTAAAACAGGCGACTATCGCGTCAACTCCCGCACAATGAATCAGAAAGGTAATAGCTATCAAGGCGATTGCTAGAGGTGTCAGTAAAATAAGTGTATCGCATAACTGTAGGATACCGACAAATCCATATGTCACGTAGATGCAAGGAGCGTACCATGTCATCGAGCTCTTTAATGAAACTAAAATTAAGAGACTGATCCTCCGGTCGGAGAAAATGGTTCAAATGACTCTGAGCATTATGGGACTTAACATCGGAGGTCATCAGTCCCCTAGAACTTAGAACTACTTAAACCTAACTAATCTAAGGACCTCACACACATCCATGCCTGAGGCAGGATTCGAACCTGCGACCGTAGCGGTCGTGCAGTTCCAGACTGAAGCGCCTAGAACCACTTGGCCACTCTGGCGGCTCCCGGCCGGAGAATGCAATTAAAATCACCACCCTATAGAATCTTTGTAGGGGAGTTTTGAAGCAGGTAAATTTTTTGTCGAAACGCGAACATTCCATAGAATGACCAGAGCCAGAAGGGGCATATAGGAGAAGTAAAGTGAAATCACAGGAGGTGCATCCTGTACCCCTACCATCATCGAGAACTTCGAAATCTTGTAATGGAAATCCTTCCCTATAAAATAAGGCCGTACCCCTAAAAAGTTCGAAAGCTACATTAAAAAAAGTTCTAGAGCCCAGAAATTGAAAAATGGTCAGATAATACAGTAGTTCCTGAAAAAAATTATGTCCGCCCGAGCGTCATATATAAACTGTAGCTAATTTGCGAGCTGGAGTTCAGAAACAATCCTGTTAATATTCAAAGTGAGGAAAGTATGTGCTTGCATAGACAATAGAAATGGAACCAAAAACACAAAACTACAGAACTATCATCGAAGGGAGCTATGTACCAGAATCCACGGCGGAATCAGTGGACGGAGGGAGAAGTAGAGTGAACATCTTCCCCACCATCCTACTCTTTTTTTCTTCTTCCGTGATGCGACTCTCTCAGACTGGATAAGTTGTATACTAAGGCTCCTCGGAATTTTCGCTGCCTCTTGCGGTTGAGTGGATTGGCCCTGCAGAAAATCCGTTTCAGACTGAGAGCGAGAGACCTCCATATCCCACTCGCTGACAGACAGGGACTCACTTATGGAGAGTTTCTTGGTAACGACAGGGAGCCGCCCTGTCCGTGGGAATCAATCAAGTTATGCTCATCAAGAGGAGGCTGTGACAGAAGGAACAGAAGTAGCTTAGGAAGCTGAGACAACCAGAGAGGTATCCCATGTAGCCGGGGGAGACAAGTGGGGTTGTGAAACAGATTCCTTAAAAGGTGGTGCGACGAGATGGCCTGGATGGCGGGAGAATCGCCAGCTGACTTATCAGTAACCCCCTGATCAGGTGCAGAAGCACACACAGCTTCCTCGACCACAAACTCAGGCGGCAGAAGAGGGTACTTCAATGGAGGGCTATTCGAAAGGCGAGCCAAAAGAAAAGGCTCCTCAAACGCATCATCATCTTGTGTTCCGTGAGGCTTGCTTTGAATAACCGCTCTAATGTACCTACATGTATCTCTCAAATATCCACATTTATCCTCAAACCTGGGTTTGGCTCCGTTGCAGAATCCTGTGGGAGAAGTAAATTTTTTTTATGCTGTTCGTAAACGGGTTTCAATACCACCCCACAACGCGGACAATTGGTATAGAGGTAGCCGGTCCAATTACAAATGAAGAATGTTGCTTCCAGACTGGTATAATTAATATGAACCCGGTAACTGCATACCTGTAATTGAGAGGGAGTATTTTTTTAATCACCAATGTTACCGACTTATCACCACTATAGACCTGTAAGCGGTGCTGAGCAGACCGGCGTTCCTTTCGAATATGTCGTATATCCCCATCATGGACATCAGTAAACTGTAGTCTAATTCGGGCGGAAGATTAAAAATCCGAACATTTGTACAGACCACTTCAGCATTCCCCAAAAGAAACATGATGGCGGAACCATCACGATGAGTAAAGGGAACCTGAGTGCCGTGACGTAATAAGATCCTGTCAAGTTGAAGGGGGTGATGGAATTTAACAAAAGCACATATAATTCAGAATCAAAATACGCAGTACGCAATTGATTTCTAGTAACCTTCATCTTGTCCAACAAACAGTTGTGTATCTCTAAAGAGCAGGTCTAAAAAAAATGGCTCTGAGCACTATGGGACTCAACATCTTAGGTCATAAGTCCCCTAGAACTTAGAACTACTTAAACTAAACTAACCTAAGGACATCACACACACCCATGCCCGAGGCAGGATTCGAGCCTGCGACCGTAGCAGTCCCGCGGTTCCGGACTGCAGCGCCAGAACCGCACGGCCACCGCGGCCGGCAAAGAGCAGGTCTGCACATGCCCGGAGCAATATAGGGAAATCACGTAAAACCTAAATGTGGATGGCCGGGAGACGGGTTTGAACGCTGCTCCTCCACAGTGCGAGTCCAGTGTGCTAACCACTGCGCCACCTCGCCCTGTTGGAGTCATCAAAACTGAAGGTCACAGTATTTGTATGTGTAGCAATCGAGGGAAGAATGTTGGCCATCACGGCACGAGACAACGTCACATCAGGAAGGGCAACACAAACACCAGACGCTAGACGACAAATAGCAAAGGGATGTACACGAGAACTCACACGACACTGAACAGAAACAAGGCGCTGACGCTAATAGGCGGAACTAGGACAACGTACTACCCCGGCGCGCGAATCAGGCTATACGAGCACACGTCGCGCCTAGACCCAAACATCCATAAGTCGTCGACCATGTGCCTACAAACTGCACCCGTCCATCCGTAATGTATATTCCCGTACAGAGGAGACATTCTAACTGAAAGACGCTTGCCCTGTGTCGGTCGATAAATAATTGCAGTGCCTGTGTCGTTCATAATTACTAAGAAGTATTCCTTCGGACATGCATGCAGGAATAAGGCATCGTACTTGTGAACTACACAGGCAGTGCAATATCGTATATAACTCTCTTTAATGCTGCAAGATGGATAATGTACTATTGTACTGTTGTGATAAATCAGCATGAGGAAAGAACCTTGTGTAGCGATAGGGTAAAGATGTGATTTCACTTGGTTATTTAAGAACCTGGACTGCTGATGAGCTCCTAGAGAATACAGTGAGCCTTAATAATTGACAGATTAGAAGACGACTACACATCTAGTTAAATTATTGTTGATTAAACTGTTAGTTAATGTTCGCTCTTTCAAAGCGGGACAAATATGTGCTGAAATACCAATGAGAAACGTTAGAACAGTACATTATTAGGTAAGAAATACCAAGAATAATTTTTAGATAATATTGCACGGGGATACTGAATGTATAAAAAGAGAGGTAGCACGAATGGTGACAAGTACGTATGACTCATAACAGAGAGCCACGGAAATGTTGAGAAAGCCTGACGCTTGTAGACAGAAAATTATTCCCCGAAAAACAACTTAGAAAATTTCGAAAACAATTTTTATGTGAAGAATCTAGAGATATTCTTCATCTCCCCTATGTAGGCTCCCATAGGGGCCGCGAAGGCAGTATTAAACTACACTCCTGGAAATTGAAATAAGAACACCGTGAATTCATTGTCCCAGGAAGGGGAAACTTTATTGACACATTCCTGGGGTCAGATACATCACATGATCACACTGACAGAACCACAGGCACATAGACACAGGCAACAGAGCATGCACAATGTCGGCACTAGTACAGTGTATATCCACCTTTCGCAGCAATGCAGGCTGCTATTCTCCCATGGAGACGATCGTAGAGATGCTGGATGTAGTCCTGTGGAACGGCTTGCCATGCCATTTCCACCTGGCGCCTCAGTTGGACCAGCGTTCGTGCTGGACGTGCAGACCGCGTGAGACGACGCTTCATCCAGTCCCAAACATGCTCAATGGGGGACAGATCCGGAGATCTTGCTGGCCAGGGTAGTTGACTTACACCTTCTAGAGCACGTTGGGTGGCACGGGATACATGCGGACGTGCATTGTCCTGTTGGAACAGCAAGTTCCCTTGCCGGTCTAGGAATGGTAGAACGATGGGTTCGATGACGGTTTGGATGTACCGTGCACTATTCAGTGTCCCCTCGACGATCACCAGTGGTGTACGGCCAGTGTAGGAGATCGCTCCCCACACCATGATGCCGGGTGTTGGCCCTGTGTGCCTCGGTCGTATGCAGTCCTGATTGTGGCGCTCACCTGCACGGCGCCAAACACGCATACGACCATCATTGGCACCAAGGCAGAAGCGACTCTCATCGCTGACACGACACGTCTCCATTCGTCCCTCCATTCACGCCTGTCGCGACACCACTGGAGGCGGGCTGCACGATGTTGGGGCGTGAGCGGAAGACGGCCTAACGGTGTGCGGGACCGTAGCCCAGCTTCATGGAGACGGTTGCGAATGGTCCTCGCCGATACCCCAGGAGCAACAGTGTCCCTAATTTGCTGGGAAGTGGCGGTGCGGTCCCCTACGGCACTGCGTAGGATCCTACGGTCTTGGCGTGCATCCGTGCGTCGCTGCGGTCCGGTCCCAGGTCGACGGGCACGTGCACCTTCCGCCGACCACTGGCGACAACATCGATGTACTGTGGAGACCTCACGCCCCACGTGTTGAGCAATTCGGCGGTACGTCCACGCGGCCTCCCGCATGCCCACTATACGCCCTCGCTCAAAGTCCGTCAACTGCACATACGGTTCACGTCCACGCTGTCGCGGCATGCTACAAGTGTTAAAGACTGCGATGGAGCTCCGTATGCCACGGCAAACTGGCTGACACTGACGGCGGCGGTGCACAAATGCTGCGCAGCTAGCGCCATTCGACGGCCAACACCGCGGTTCGTGGTGTGTCCGCTGTGCCGTGCGTGTGATCATTGCTTGTACAGCCCTCTCGCAGTGTCCGGAGCAAGTATGGTGGGTCTGACACACCGGTGTCAATGTGTTCTTTTTTCCATTTCCAGGAGTGTAATTACTGCACGTACGTAGCAGTTATTCTTCTCACATTCAAAGGGATTGTAACAGGAAGAAACAATAACATGTGTCGTCGTGAACACTAAAGTGTAAAGTTCCCTCTGTCACGCTCTTCCTTGGCATAGGACACGTCATCGTCATAGGACACGTTTAGGCGCGCTGGAGAAACAACAGTACATTTTCTGAGACGAAGGCTACCATAAGAGGGAAATACATAATCGTATACTGGGAACGTTTCCATTCAGGAGGTCTTTATTGCTGTGTTGACTACCTGGTGGAAGCTCAGATTACTTTAAACCGGGCAGTTAGCGGAACAATACAGACTTGTGTACTATTCTAGAGGTTATTCACTTAGAGATAATGTCATTTTATTTAATTTTGAATAAAAGTTTTGCTCGGATGACGCACGTGGATTAATCAAACGCTGTATTGACATCCGAAGATGTCTACTTCAACATCTACGTGGATACTCTGCAAATCACATATAAGTGCCTGCCAGAGGGTTCATCGAACCACCTTCACAATTCTCTATTAGTCCAGTCTCGTATAGCGCGCGGAAAGAACGGACACCTACATGTTTTCGTACGAGCTCTGATTTCCCTTATTTTATTACGGTGATCATTTTCCCCTATGTAAGTAAGCGTCAAAAAAATATTTCGCATTCGGAGGAGAAAGTTGGTGACTGGAATTTCGTGAGAAGATTCCTCCGCAACCAAAAACGCATTTGTTTTAATGATGTCCATCCGAAATCTTGTATCATTTCAGTGACACTTTCTCCCCTACTTCGCGATAATACAAAACGTGCTGGCCTTCTTTGAACTTTTTCGATGTGCTCTGTCAATCCTATCTGGTACGGATCCCACACCGTGCAGCAGTATTCTAAAAGAGGATGGATGGCAGATGCTTCAGATGGCTCTGAGCACTATGGGACTTAACTTCTGAGGTCATCAGTCCCAAAGAGGATGGACAAGCGTATTGTAGGCAGTCTCCTTATCAGATCTGATACATTTTCTAAGTGTCCTGTTAATAAAAAGCAGTCTTTGGTTAGCCTTCCCCATAACATTTTGTATGTGTTCTTGTTCGTAATTGTAGTTCGTAGGTATTTAGCTGAATTTACGGCCTTTAGATTAGACTGATTTACCGTGTAACCGAAATTTAACGAATTTCATTTAGCGCCTCACACTTATCGCTATTTAGGGTCAATGGCCAGTTTTCGCACCATACAGATATCTTTTCTAAATCGTTTTGCAGTTTGTTTTGATCTTCTGACGACTTTACTAGTCGATAAACGACAGCGTCACCTGCAAACAATCTAAGACGGCTGCTCAGGTTGTCTCCCAAATCGTTTATATAGAAAAGGAACAGCAAATGGCCTATAACACTACCTTGGGGAACGCCAGAAATCGATTCTGTTTTATTCGATGACTTCATGTCAATTATTACGAGCTGTGACCTCTCTGACAGGAAATCACGAATCCAATCACATAACTGAGGCGATATTCCGTAAGTAAGCAATTTCACTACAAGCCGCTTGTGTGATACAGTGTCAAAAGCCTTTTGGAAATCCAGAAATACGGAATTATTTTGAAATCCGTTGTCAGTAGCACTCAACACTTCATGCGAGTAAAGGGCTAGTTGTATTTCAGAAGGACGATGTTTTCTAAATCCATGTTGATTGTGTGTCAATAGCCGGCCGGTGTGGCCGAGCGGTTCTTGGCGCTACAGTCTGGAACCGAGCTGCCGCTACGGTCGCAGGTCCGAATCTTGACGCCGGGCATGGATGTGTGTGATGTCCTTAGGTTAGTTAGGCTTACGTAGTTCTAAGTTCTAGGGGACTGATGACCTCAGATGTTAAGTCCCATAGTGCTCAGAGCCATTTGGACCATTGTTTTTGTGTGTCCAATGGCTCCAATGGCTCTGAGCACTATGGGACTTAACAGCTGAGGTCATCAGTCCCCTAGAACTTAGAATTTCTTAAACCTACCTAACCTAAGGACATCACACATATCCATGCCCGAAGCAGGATTCGAACCTGCGACCGTAGCGGTCGCGCGGTTCGAGACTGAAGATTTGTGTGTCAATAGACCGTGTTCATCGAGGTAATTCATAATGTTCGAACACAATATATGTTCCAAAATCCTGCTGCATATCGAAGTTAATGATATGGGCCCGTAATTTAATGAATTACTAATACTACCTTTCTTGAATATTGGTGTGACCTGTGCCTGTGGCGCCTCAAACCGCACGGCCACTCCGCGCGGCAATTAAACATGTATTTTCGCCAACATATCGAAAGTGAATTTAAGTCACCACCAACTATAATCGCATGAGTCGGGTACGTGTGTGAAATCAAACTCAATTTTTTTTGAACCTTTCAGCAATTGTATCATCTGAATTGGGAGGCCGGTGAAAGGATGCAGTTATTATTTTATTCCGATTGCCAACAATGACCTCTGCCCATACTAACTCACAGGAACTATCTACCTCAATTTCGCAAGATAAACTACTTCTAACAGCAAAAATCACGCCACCGCCAACCGTGTTTAGCCTATCTTTTCGGAACACCGTTAGGTTCTTCGCGAAAATTTCGGCTGAGTTTATTTCCGCTTTAGCTGGCTTTCAGTGCCTATTACTATTTGAGCATCAGTGCTTTCTATTAGCACTTTTAGATCTGGTACTTTTCCAACGCAGCTACGACAATTTACAACTGTTATACCGATGGTTCCTGTATCTACGTTCTTCCTGTGTTCGGCCTGCACCCTTTGAGACTGAAGCCAATTTTGTGTTTTCCCGAGACCCTAAAGAACCGTCCAGTCCACGCAACACAGCCCCTGCTACCCGTGTAGCCTCCTCCTGCATATAGTGAACTTCTGACCAATTCAGCGGAACCTGAAACCCAACCACCCTACGGAGCGAGTCGAGGAATCTGCAGCCTACACGGTCACAGATCCATCTGAGCCTCTGATTCAGACTCTCCACTCGGCTCTTACCAGAGGTCCACAATCAGTCCTGTCGACTATGCAGCAAATGGTCAGCTCTGTTTTAATCTCGCAAGCAAGATTGGGAGCCTTTACCACTTTTGTTAACCGCTCGAAACCAGAGAGAATCTCTTCTGATGCAAAGTGGCACACATCATTGGTACCGACGTGAGCCACCACCTGCAGTTGGCTGCAGCCTGTGCTCTTCATAGCATCCATGGCAGTAACTGGGCTGGCCACTGGGGAGGACCGATCAGAGGACTCGGACGTGCTGGACGTCCGTTGGATTCCCAAGGCTGGCCCACAACAGTGGTGCCCCTCCACTGCAGCCTCAAGCTGTGTAACAGAAGCCATCACAGCCTGGAGCTGACAGCTTGGCTTGCATCTGCACACAACAATCACAGTCCATATCCATGCTAAAGATCATGAAAAACTGAACTACCTAGATGAACGAACTATCAGCAGGAACTGTGTCTAATAAATTATATTAACACGCAGAGATTCGGAAACCTAACTACCGGAGCACTCAGGTAAAGCCAAATAATTCGCGCCTGATTAGGAAATTGTAATATGTCACAAAATCGGTTTACTTTGCGACGCAAACGAAAACGAGAGAACAGTGGCTATTAGATATTAAATTAACACGCAGAAACTTAAGAAACTAAACTATTAAAGCACACAGATGATATTATAAAATTCGCTTCTGCTTAGGAAGTCGTAAAAGTCACAAAATCGGTTAATTCCCTGCTACTGCGTCTGTGTCGGTCGGCTGCTGCTGCCTGACTGTATCTATCAGAAACCAATATTGCGGTATGAGTTTCTTAAATAAAAGTTGAAAGACGCCCAGAAAGCTCAGAAAAAGTCCTGTCAAAAAGACTGGAAACACAAAATAAAGCCTAAAGAGAGAGAAGGCGGAACGACTGCACATAGCCTTCTTAGCAGCCGGCCGCGGTGGTCTAGCGGTTCTGGCGCTGCAGTCCGGAACCGCGGGACTGCTACGGTCGCAGGTTCGAATCCTGCCTCGGGCATGGGTGTGTGTGATGTCCTTAGGTTAGTTAGGTTTAAGTAGTTCTAAGTTCTAGGGGACTTATGACCTAAGATGTTGAGTCCCATAGTGCTCAGAGCCAGAGAGCCTTCTTAGCAAAGCGTCGATGAATGTGTGAGAAAAGTTATCCGCCAGTTATCCATTAAGTCGATCAACCGAAGCAACAACAAAATCAGAGACCTGATCGCCTCCAGGAATGATTCTGTCAAAAAATGGCAGCCACATAGGGTCTACGAGGTCAGTTGTGAATGCGGAAAGGTACACATTGGGAGAGAGGGAAGACTCCTTATCACACAAGGCACAGACAACTGAGACGTGACAGCAAAGCAATGGCGGCAGAACGTCATAATGACCGCGGCAGAACTATACAGTTCCGCGAATTACCTAGACAGCCACTTAGCTGTACGAGAAAAATATGGGTGGTGAGTGAGACTGTGAAGCAGCCTACGAACATGAGTCCCGACGGTAGATATATGCAGTCTTCCCCATGGATCCTAGATGCATCGGGCGCGGCAGTAAACATAGCGGTCGAAGGCATTTAGCGCACGTGTTGTCTCAGCAACCGCCGGGCAGTATTACGTCATTCCGCATTCTTCAGTAACATCCAACAGCAAATTACATAAGACTCTTATTGATAAATGGTGTCAGTCCTCGTCTCCTTATTCGTGCTATTCGAACAAAACTCTAGTGTAATTACGTTCGTGACAACTGATACTACGGCACGATATGGAAATGGAAATGCTGTGTGGCTAGGGCCTCCCGTCGGGTAGACCGTTCGCCTGCTGCAAGTCTTTCGAGTTGAGGCCATTTCGGCGATTTGCTTGTCGATGGGGATGAAACTGTTTGATTCCGAGTAGACGACCTAGTAACATTGTTTCTATTTCCTAGTGGGCGAGCCACTACAGATTTTGCCTTTGTACCTTCTAGCCGATGTTTCATTGATGTACAGCTTCGCCGGCCGCGGTGGTCTCGCGGTTCTAGGCGCTCAGTCCGGAACCGCGCGACTGCTACGGTCGCAGGTTCGAATCCTGCCTCGGGCATGGATGTATGTGATGTCCTTAGGTTAGTTAGGTTTAAGTAGTTCTAAGTTCTAGGGGACTGATGACCACAGATGTTAAGTCCCATAGTGCTCAGAGCCATTTGAACCATTTGTACAGCTTCGCGCCTACGTGCTCATCTTCAGTGCAAAGTTACGTATGTCATTGTCTAATATTCTCTATTAAATGTTCTGTTAAGTTAAGCTCAGTACCGAAACATTTCACCTTTTCCTGCTCCTACTCTTCCTACATTCGGCCTACTCTTCAGTTTACAGGAGCAGACCCACGCGCCGCCTTCCAGGCGTGATACAAAGGAAACGACGATGATAAGGACAACACAACACCCAGTCCCTGAGCGGAGAAAATCTCCGACCTAGCCGGAAATCGAACTCGGGCCATTACGTATAAAATTCCATCGCGCTGACCACTCAGCCACCAGGGGCCGACTGAAGGCATGATGAAATATCAGTGTATAAGATTTGAATGTGACATTGGACCAGTGGTAAATACGGACCCTGATAGTCACTTACATCAGTGGTCGAAACGTTGCAAATCTTTACTAGTCACATCAATGCAAAAGAAAGGAAACAGAAGTATCTCGCTAAATTATGGGACCATATCCAAGAAATCGATCAGTAGTTCGAATTTGTAACATATTATACTGTGTTCCAACATTACCCAGTACCTCGAAGGAAACGATTTATTGACACTTAATTAGAACAGATTCAGAAAATATTGTTCTTGTGAAACGTAACTGAATCGTTTTTCACACGAAGTAACGACCGCTGTTGTCAGGGAATTTCATGATGATTCCATAGCTCTAATTTTCCAGAAGATTTTTGAAACCGTGGTTTACTAAATGCTCCTAATAAAATTTTGTGCCTATGGAGTATCGGTTCATCTGTGCTACTGGAGTCGCGATTTTCTGTCACGAAGGTCACAATTCCTAGCTGACGGGAAGTCATCTAATGAAACAGAATGGTGTGCGCGGAGCAAGCGTTATACAACCTCTGTTGATCTTAATTCATATCAACGATTTAGGGGACAATATGAGCAGCCCTCGCAGATGAGGCTCTCTTTTACCCTCTAATAAAGTCATCAGAAGAACCAAGCGAGTTACAAAATGGTTTAGTTAACATATCTGCATGGTGTGAAGAGCTGCAAATTACACTACATTGAACAATAAAAAATATGAGGTCCTCCACATCAGTACTAAAACATTCCGTTAAATTTCGATGACACTATAAATCGCAGAAAATTAAATTCAACCGTTTGAACCTGTTACTCGTACTCAAGCCGTTACAGTTGTTGTCCCCCACACCTCCCTCCATTACCAAACTAACTACATCTCGATGCTTCAGGATTTGTTCTATCAGCGGATCTCTTCTTTCGGTTAGGTTGGGCCGCAATTGTTTATTCCCCAGTTCGATCCAGTACCTCCTCATTATTTGTCACATCAACCCGAATAATCTGCAGCATTCTTCTGCAGCACCACATTACAGAAGCTTCTATCCTCATGTTGGTTCAAAATGGTTCAAATGGCTCTGAGCACTATGGGACATAACACCTGAGGTCATCAGTCCCCTAGAACTAAGAACTACTTAAACCTAACTAATCTAAGGACATCACACACATCCATGCCCGAGGCAGGTTTCGAACCTGCGACGGTAGCGGTCGCACGGTTCCAGACTGAAGCGCCTAGAACCGCTCTGCCACAACGGCCGGCTCCACATGCTGGCTTAACTGTTCATCGTCCACGTTTCACTTCGGTACAGGACTGCAGTACAGACAAATGCCGTCATAAAAGACCTGTTACCATTAAAATTATATTCGATGTTAATTTTTTTTCAGAAATGCATTTCCTGCTATTGCCAATTTGCATTTTACACCCTCACTACTTTGGCCAATGCGAGATATATTTTTGCCCAATCCGCAAAACTGGTGAACTACTTAATTTTCTCATTCCCCCTTCTGATTCACTGAGAAACTCCCGATTTTGTACGATTCTATTCCATTACCTTTATTTCACTTTTGTTTCTGAACAACTTATCTTCTTTCAAGAGACTATCCATTCCGTTCAACTTATGTTACTAGTCCTTTACCGTCTGTGGCAAAATTACCCGTAAAATGACGTCGGAGACCCTCAAAGTTTTTATTTATTCCCTAAGAACATAACTCCCTTCAAGATTTCTCATCGGATTCAAATGGTTCAAATGGCTCTAAGTACTAAGGGACTTAACATCTGATGTCATCAGTCCCCTAGACTTAGAACTACTTAAACTTAAATAACCTAAGGTCATCACGCCCATCCATGCCCGAGGCAGGATTAGAACCTGAGATCGTAGCAGGCGCGCAGTTCCGACTGAAGCGCCTAGAACCGCTCGACCAGAGCGGCCCGCCATCGGATTCCTTTATTGCTTGCTCAGTGCATAGATTGTATAATATTGGAAATACACTGCAACTTCGTCTCACTCCCTGTTCAGTGACTGCAGCTTGGTTTCTGTACAAGTTGTAAATATCTTTGAAAATATTTACTTAAGCTTTACTCGGAAAGATTTCAGCGGAAATTTCCTGTGGTAATCTGGGATTACACAATGAGCTCGCACGCATAAATGCTTCCCCCTTAGAAGACGAGTGCAGAAGAGCGCTAGGGCAGCAAATAGGTGATGTCAACACGCCTACGTCACCCCGGCGTTGCGGCGGCCTCTGTTTACACGGTACGTCAAGTGTTTAAACGGCCATTCCAAACGAATACCTGGTCCTGCAGTAAATAACGCGTAATTGGAGCACAAGCAGCGACCATTGTGAGGATCCGGAGGCCGGAAGGCGCTATCACGGGACCAGATTGCTCAGTTCCGTCACGCGATGGTCGTGAGAGCGGGGTAGGTGCCCAGCTGGATGCCGCGTGTGCCACCAAGAAGCTTCCCTACTGCCTGCTACTCGCTTCTCCACCACATTTTCCCCTATTCTACGTACTAAAAGACACGAGATAGTATTCAGAAGTTACTGTAATACATTAATTACAAGTATTACGGCTTAAAGAAGAAAATTTTCGAGCGTGGGATTAAAATTCAGGGTGAACTATATCAGTGATACGTTAAGATGTGACTTCCATATCTTTGGTGAAAGCGAAAATTATGAGACGTACTGAATGGAATGAGCTGCCTAATGCCTACAAAATATGGAGTGAGAGGAAATTCAACAAATACGAAAGTAATTATGAGAAGCAGGAATGAGTTTAGCAATAAACTTAACATCTAAGTGAGGGAAGTACGAAGTTAAAGAATTCTGCTACATTTGAAGCAAAATAACACATGGCGGACGAAGGGAAGAGGACATAAATATCGGGGGTCAGGAAAGGCAAAGAGGGCATTGGTAGCCAAAGGAGTCTACTTGTATCAAATGGCTCGGAGGACTATGTGACTTAACTTCTGAGGTCATCAGTCGCATAGAACTTAGAACTAATTAAACCTAACTAACCTAAGGACATCACACACATCCATGCCCGAGGCAGGATTCGAACCTGCAACCGTAGCGGTCGCTCGGCTCCAGACTGTAGCGCCCAGAACCGCACGGCCACTCTGGCCGGCTTACTTGTATCACACACAGGCCTTAATTTAAAGAATAAACTTTTGAGAACGCACATTTGAAGCACAGTGTTGTGTGACAGTGAATCATGGAGTGTGATAAAACCGGAAAAGAAGAGAATCGAAGCGTTTCAGATGTGGTTCTGTAGAGGAATGTTGTAAATTTGGTGGACTGAGAATATAAGGACTGTAGGGGTTCTCCGCAGAATGGGAAAATGAGGGAACATGTGGAAAACACTGACAAGAAGAACGGACAAGATGATAGGGCATGTGTTAAGGACTAATTTCCATGGTGCGAGAAGGAGATGTAGAGGGAAGACAGAGATTAGCACATATCTAAAAAAAAATAATAAAGGAAGCAGGATGCAACTGCTATTCTGAGATAAGTGGGTTGGCACAGGAGAGGAATTCGTGGAAAGCTACATCGAATCAATCGAAAGAGTTAGGCTAAAAAAAATCTTACCTGCGTTTATATCTGCTTGATTACTCACCATTTCACACTTCATTGCTTGACAGAGAATGCACTGATCACTTTCAGATTAATTCTTTTCCGTTCCACTGTCGAACAGCATGTAAGAAAAATGAGCACAATAATCTTTCCAGTCGAGTTGTAATATCCCATATTTTGTCACGATGGTCATTTTTCCGTGTGTAGAGCTAACAAAATAGTTTGTCATTCAGAGGAGAAAGTTGGTGATTGAATTTTCTTGAAAAATCTTTCCACAACGAAAACGCCTTTCTTTTAATGAGTGACACCTCAACTCACTTATGATATCCGTGGAACACTCCCCCCCCCCCCCCCCCCCCCCCTGTTTCGCGATAAAACAAAAGAGCTGTCCTTCTTTGAACTGTTTAGTTGCTTTCCGTCAGTCTCATATGGTAAGGATCACATACCACGCTGCATTACTCCAGAAGAGGACGTTCAAAGAGGTTCAAATGGCTCTGAGCACTATGCGACTTAACTTCTGAGGTCATCAGTCGTCTAGCGGTCGCTCGGTTCCAGACTGTAGCGCCTAGAACCGCACGGCCACTCCGGCCGGCAGAAGAGGACGAACAAATGTAATGTAGAATGTCTCTTCGACGATTTGTTGCATTTTCTAACGTTCTGCCAGTGAAACGCAGTTTTCGGTTCGCCTTCGTCACAACATTTTATGTTTGATGGTTACAGTCTAAGTTGTTTGCAGTTGGAATAACCAGGAGTTTAGCTGAATCAACAACCTTTCAAATTGTGTGCTTAATCACATAACCTAAATTGAATGGGATTTATACTCCTCTTGTAGGTGACTTCACAATTTTATTTGTTGAAGGCCAGTTTCATCTTTCCCCAAATACACATGTCTTGTCTAAATTATTTTGTAATTCATTTTGATATACTAGCAACTATTAGGCAATAAACGATAGCATACTCTGTAAACAAATGGTTCAAATGGCTCTGAGCACTGTGGGACTTAACGTCTCAGGTCATCGGTCCCCTAGAACTTAGAACTACTTAAACCTAACTAACCTAAGGACATCACACACAACCATGCCCGAGGCAGGATTCGAACCTGCGACCGTAGCGGTCGCGCGGTTGCAGACTGTAGCGCCTAGAACCGCTCGGCCACTCTGGCCGGCACTCTGTAAACAGTCTAAGGAGGCTGCTCAGATTGTCTCCTAAATCGTTTATATAGATTAAGAACAGCAGAGAGCCCGTAATCCTTTCTTCAGAAATCCAGGCTATAACTTTTGGTTTCAATAGCTTTCTGACAGGAAATGACGAATCCAGTCACACAACGTTGGTGCTATAACATAGGCAGGCAATTTGATTTGAATCCGGTTGTGAGGAACAGTGTCAATAACTGTCTGGAGACCTGGAAATACGGAATACATTTGCAGTCCGCTGTTAATACTCTCCGTCCGAACAGGACTTGGAAGGCCCAACGGTAGCGACCGACCGCCGTGCCATCATCAGCAGACAGACGTCACTGGATGTGGATATGGAGGGCATGAAAGTAGCTCCTCATTTGACCTCGCAAGTTCTGAATGCCCACTTGCTAACAGCGCCCAGCAGACCCGGACTGCATTATTCGGTGTCACCACAGTGGTAAGGTCGTTGGCTCTCCTGTTAATACAACATACTATTTTATGGAAATAAAGAAACTGTTCTGATTCAAAAGAGCGACATTTTCTAGATAATAGATATGTTCTGCACCATCATCTTCCAAGTAATATCCATGTAAGGGAACACACCAATGCCAACGTTTCTGTCACATTTAAATGTTCTCATAGCCTTTGGTTTTTACAGCGTTTATTAATCTCTTCCATTCCACTTAAATCTCTACCACTGAGTAAAAGTCTCGTACTTTCAACTTGATTTTCCTCTTATGGATGAGGAACAAGTTATACAAAGTTACATGTCACTTGTACTGCGGATGGATAACGACTGTCGTCAGTAGTAGGGCAGCACCTGCCCAACTCCAGTCTGCTTTGTTGCCAAATCTCCTTATGTAAACAGCATGCCCCACATTCAAGGTTACCCCATCCCTTCCCCCTTCGCCACCAGCACTTCTCTAGACCAATCGCATGAGCTATAAGTAGGGGGTAATTCAAATGTGTGATGTGTGTTGGCCTATTGGTTGGATGTATGAATGCAGCCTGCGTGATTGCTACATTTACAATTACGATCTAGAACTATGGGTCCTTTGTTCTTCGGCCGGCCGGGGTGGCCGAGTGGTTCTAGGCGCTACATTCTGGAACCGAGCGACCGCTATGGTCGCAGGTTAGAATCCTGCCTCGGGTATGGATGTGTGTGATGTTCTTAGGTTAGTTAGGATTAAGTAGTTCTTAGTTCTAGGGGACTGATGACCTCAGATATTAAGTCCCATAGTGCTCAGAGCCATTTGAACCATTTGAACCTTTGTTCTCCTTACATGAACAGTGATGTCATTTATGCTCATGCTTATATTTCTGTGAGTGTAATGTATGCAAAATGGCCGTCAGATGCGTTTATATGCAGGGTGTGGATAAATTTGCGCACCCGGATTTTGCAGCGCGATTCCTCACATACTGGCAATACATAAATGTCTGTCACAAAATTTCGTCCTGCATATATTTCGGGCGTAACTGGATGTTAAAGATTGGCAAGCTGGCAACATTGCAATCACATGTACGGTAACTACCTCTGTCAGTAGGAAAAGCAGCGCTCCGCTGCTGGCGCAGCTGATAGTGTTTTGGGTTTGCATGCACGATGTCGAGGGTTCGATTCTGGGCGGAGGCTTATTTGTTTTTATTTGCTAAAAGTAGTCTGTGTGGTTCAGTGTCTGGCATATCAATCGTCATATAGTGATTACAGTAGATCTTCTGCGAAATATTTGTAACTACACACTATGAACACAGAAACAGAAACACAATCGTTCTCAGTGGTCAGCTTTTCAAAATGTTCAAATGTGTGTGAGTTCTTAAGGGACCAAACTGCAGAGGTTATTGGTCAATACACTTACACACTACTTAAACTAACCTACGCTAAGAACAACACACACACCCATGCCCGAGGGAGGACTCGAATCTCTGGCGGGAAGGGCCGCGCAATCCGTGACATGGCGCCTCTAACCACGCAGCCAATCCGCACGGCGGTCAGTTTTTAAAAAAGCCTTTCGCATATCGTGGGCGCGAATTATTTCACACCACTGCATCTACTAGATTCCAAACCTGTTTTCTGTTTACCTTCTCCCAATGGTCTCATCGAAATTATTTTCAAATTACATTGCTACCCCTACTGGTGACGTAAGGCCCTAACAAAATGTAATGGACCTGAACTGCTATTAATGTATGGGATCATTAGGGGAGGGTATTCACAAAGCAAGTTTGTAATGTAGCAGCTTCTTCAAAAGCTGGCCAATGAAAACGATTGTGTTTCCATTTTTGTGTTCGTAGTACATAACTGCAAATGATTTAGGGGAGACCCACTATAATCGCTGTATGACGATTAAAAAGCCATGTACCGTACCACGCAGACTTCTTTTAGCAAATAAAAGAAATAAGTTTCTGTGCAGAATCGAACCCCCGACCTCCTGCACGCTGACCTAAAACGCCAGCCACAGCACCATCTGCACAGCACTAGTATTGTATCCTGACAGATGTAGTTACTGTAAATTTGATTACTGTCCATTATAATTATCCTGGCTGTTATATCGTCGTCGGTTGATGAATTCTGTGTCAATTCCCAACAGCCCGGATAATTATAATGGACATGACATTTCCGGCCGTCAAAGTCTACATTTTAGTGAATTTGATTACTGTGTTGCCCGATTGTCAATCTTTAACGTCCATTTACTGCCCAAAATATTCGCAGGACGAAATTTTGTGACCGACATTTATGTATTGCCAGTATGTGAGGAATCGCGCTGCGAAGTCCGAGTGCGCGAATTTTTCTTCATCTTGTATATCTAAACAAACTGCTCACTTATGTTCTTACGTTAGGTATTTAATTCTAATTTATGTCCCAAAATGATTTTGAACCAGGATATGACCATATGATAGGATTGGAGGGCAGGATATTAACTCTGACAACGTTAATTTAATTCCGATTTATTAAATTACACTAAGTTGAAAGTTATGGGTCAGCGATATGGTGATATACAGATGGCAGAAGTATCGAGAACGGCAGTGCATTGGCAGAGGTGTTATTTGTACTCAGTTGAGTGATGTAAAAACATTTCCGGCGCGATTATGGCCGGAAGGCGGGAATTAACAGACTGAACTCGGACTGGTAGTTGAAACTAGACACATAGGACATTAAATTTTGGAAATCGTTTGGTGGTTTAATTTTCCAGGATCCACAGTGTCGAGAGTGTGCCGGGAACACCACATTTCCGGCGTTACCTCTCACCATGGACAACGTAGAGGCCGACAGTCTTCACTTAACGACCGGGAGCAGCGGTGGTTGTGTAGGGTTGTCAGTGCTAACAGACAAGCAACTCTGGTTGAAATAACCGCGGAAACCAAAGTGGGACGTACGACGAACGTATCTGATAGGACAGTGTGGCGAAATTTGGCCTTAATGGGCTATGGCAGCAGACGACCGATGCACGTGCTTTTGCTAACAGCACATCGCCTGCAGCGATTCTCCTGGGCTCGTGACCATTTAGGTTGGACCCACGACGACTAGAAAACCGTGGCCTGATCAGATGAGTCCCAATTCCAGTTATTTGTTCATGAGACCCAGAAAATATTAGATACAGGCTCCCAGGTAGATGCTATTTTTCTTGACTTCCGGAAGGCGTTCGATACAGTTCCGCACTGTCGCCAGATAAACAAAGTAAGAGCCTACGGAATATCAGACCAGCTGTGTGGCTGGATTGAAGAGTTTTTAGCAAACAGAACACAGCATGTTGTTATCAACGGAGAGACGTCTACAGCCGTTAAAGTAACGTCTGGCGTGCCACAGGGGAGTGTTATGGGACCACTGCTTTTCACAATATATATAAATGACCTAGTAGATAGTGTCGGAAGTTCCATGCGGCTGTTCGCGGATGATGCTGTAGTATACAGAGAAGTTGCAGCTTTAGAAAATTGTAGCGAAATGCAGGAAGATCTGCGGCGGATAGGCACTTGGTGCAGGGAGTGGCAACTGACCCTTAACATAGACAAATGTAATGTATTGCGAATACATATAAAGAAGGATCCTTTATTGTATGATTATATGATAGCGGAACAAACACTGGTAGCAGTTACTTCTGTAAAATATCTGGGAGTATGCGTGCGGAACGATTTGAAGTGGAATGATCATACAAAATTAATTGTTGGTAAGGCGGGTACCAGGTTGAGATTCATTGGGAGAGTCCTTCGAAAATGTAGTCCATCAACAAAGGAGGTGGCTTACAGAACACTCGTTCGACCTATACTTGAGTATTGCTGATCAGTGTGGGATCCGTACCAGATCGGGTTGACGGAGGAGATAGAGAAGATCCAAAGGAGAGCGGCGCGTTTCGTCACAGGGTTATTTGGTACTCGTGATAGCGTTACGGAGATGTTTAACAAACTCAAGTGGCAGACTCTGCAAGAGAGGCGCTCTGCATCGCGGTATAGCTTGCTCGCCAGGTTTCGAGAGGGTGCGTTTCTGGATGAGGTATCGAATATATTGCTTCCCCCTACTTATACCTCCCGAGGAGATCACGAATGTAAAATTAGAGAGATTAGAGCGCGCACGGAGGCTTTCAGACAGTCGTTCTTCCCGCGAACCATACGCGACTGGAACAGGAAAGGTAGGTAATGACAGTGGCACGTAAAGTGCCCTCCGCCACACACCATTGGGTGGCTTGCGGAGTATAAATGTAGATGTAGATGTAGATGTAGAAAGAGCTGATGTAGGGTGTGAGAGTGGCGCAGACCCCATGAAGCTATTGACCCCAATTGTCAACAAGTACTGTGCAAGTTGGTGGTGGCTCCATAATGGTGTGGGCTTTGTTTACAGGGAATGGGGTGGGTCATTTGGTACAACTGAACTGACCATTGACTGGAAATGGTTATGTTCGGCTACTTGGAGACCATTTGCAGCCATTCATGGCCTTCATATTCCCGAACAACGATGGAAGAACATTTTGGGCAATTCGATCGAATGATTTAGAAACCAGATCGTCCGACCTGAATCCCATACAACATGTATTGGACATAATCGAGAGGTCAGTTCGTGCACAAAATCCTGTACCAGTAACGCTTCCGCAATTGTGGACGGCTACAGAGGCAGCATGGCTCAATATTTAAGCAGGTGACTTCCAGCTGTCAAAGATGACTGGCATATGATGCTTCCTCGTTCCTCTGGATGTGGGAAGGCCTCTTCCCCATGCTGGTTGCAGAGATTCAGGTGCAGCAGAATCGCCAAAGTGCTACCCAGTGAAGCCTGAAACTATCACCGTACACTACTACCACAGTTTTGTCGATAGCTTAATACAAACTCTGACACCAGTGCAAATAGTAAAGAAAACCACAAATAGCAATCTACTTTTTTCCCCTAAGCACTATTATTGCAAGCGCAGTATATTTAACAAAATCCTTCCCTCAGGCAAAACATTTAGTACAAATACGTAATGAGACTGTGTAACCCGTCATAAAACTAGTAACCACTATAGTTGAGAGTAAAATTAAAGAATGCGCCGAAAATTATAAATGCAGTGGGCCCATCATAACTCAGCCATCGGTTTAAAAATAACTAGCCACCCAATTTAAAGTTGCAAAAATAACTTCAACAAACAATTTGTAAAACAACAACATTAGTTGGTAACAATAGAATAATTTCTAAAATTGCCCAGGCGCATTGACAAACTGGTAAGAAGTCTTAAATGAAAACCTTCGAGAAGGTAATATATAAGGAATTGTACTAAAACACAGTTCAAATACGACCGCTTGGTCTATTAAAAACGAAAGAAACATCAAGATAGTAATTGTAATCTCCATCAAGAAACGTCCTTAAGACTGGGCCACACGGAACTATACAATTTACACATCATATCCCCAGCGGAATACAGTCACACACAAAGCTACAAATTTGCCTCGCCGCCTTAAATATTCACCTCGGGCCTCAATAAGTTGGCCTGTTTACGACCCCCGACTGTTGTTGGGTGCTGTTGCACAATCACAACAACCATGTATTGCAGGTTAAACACCCTTCAATGCGACCATATCCAGAGTAATAACTATGGTCAGACCACTAACTCAGAATAAGTATCTAACTACAGTGGTGCACCAGTACCGGTTTAACCAAGGATTATTACAAATACTTTCGATAAGGAACCATGCAGACTAACCACCACAGACGACAGAACAGTTGTACAAAAACAGATCTTTTGAAGTCAATAGCACTGGTTCGGTACCGCTCAGTGAAGACCTGACCCAACTCATTTCAAAGCACGACTGAGCTTCTAAAATGGTCAGACCATTCGACAACATAATTCAGATTCACAGCAATCCTTCTCCACTGCAATGTCAGGTGGCTCATAACCAACCCGAGATCAAGTGACTACTGCTATGTGCAATTTGAAGGTGGAATAGGGAGAACGGAAAGGAAAGGGAAGGGATTACTGAGGTCAGCTGTGTCAGGACATTACGCGGAACCAGAGAAGACGAGTGGAAACGTGTGCCGGACCAAGACTCTAAACTGGGATCTCCTAGTTAGTAGGCAGGTGCTTTAACACTGCACCATCTGAACACACTGTAATTGCCGGCCGCAGTGGCCGTGCGGTTAAAGGCGCTGCAGTCTGGAACCGCAAGACCGCTACGGTCGCAGGTTCGAATCCTGCCTCGGGCATGGATGTTTGTGACGTCCTTAGGTTAGTTAGGTTTAACTAGTTCTAAGTTCTAGGGGACTAATGACCTCAGCAGTTGAGTCCCATAGTGCTCAGAGCCATTTGAACCACACTGTAATTGCAACTCCGCGGACTATCTTGACAAGCATCACTGCCGATCCACATTCCCACCGAGCGCCACCTATCTGCAGTCCCTGTCTATTTCCTCCATGCTCGCTACTCTGAGATTCCCACAGGAGCCCGGACGTATCGTGCACCCGAACTGAAGAAGGTGGATCCATTGCCCATCTATGCGAATCAATTATATGAAAGTCGAATCCGCAGTTGTGATACTTTATATGTATATGAAGATGGTATCTGTTCTTACGGACATGTCCGGGACTCGAACCCGGGATCTCCTGCTTACATGGCAGACGCTCTATCCATCTGAGCCACCGAGGGCACAGAGAATATTGAGACTGCAGGGATTTATCTCTCGCACGCTCCCCGTAAAACCCACATTCCCAACTTATTGTCCACACACCACTTTCGTAGTGCCCCTGCCCATTATACTCATTACTCGCGGCAGACGATCTTACCAAGTCCCGTAAGAGTTCGGGCAATTCGTGTGCATCCAGCACAGAAGAAGAAGGTCAATGACCGGTTAGCCTTAACTATATGAAGATGGTATCTGTTCTTTCGGGCCGGCCGGGGTGACCGAGCGGTTCTAGGCGCTACAGTCCGGAACCGCGCGACCGCTACGGTCGCAGGTTCGAATCCTGCCTCGGGCATGGATGTGTGTGATGTCCTTAGGTTAGTTAGGTTTAAGTAGTTCTAAGTTCTAGGGGACTGATGACCTCAGAAGTTAAGTCCCATAGTGCTCAGAGCCACTTGAACCATTTGATTTTGTTCTTTCGGACATGTCCGAAAGAACAGATACCATCTCCATATGTAGTTCAGGCTAACCGTCCATGACCTTCTTCTGTGCGGATGGTCACACATGCCCGAACTCTTACGGGACTTGGTCAGATTGTGTGCCGCGAGTAATGAGTGCAGTGGGCAGGGGCACTACGAATGTAGTGTTTGGACATTAAGTAGGGAATGTGGGTTTAATGGGGAGCGTGCGAGAGATAAATCCCTGCAGTCGCAGTATTCTCTGTGCCCTCGGTGGCTCCGATGGATAGAGCGTCTGCCATGTAAGCAGGAGATCCCGGGTTCGAATCCCGGTCGTTGCACACATTTTCAACTGTCCCCGTTGATGTATATCAACGCCTGTCGACAGTTTAAGGTCTTTATTTCATTATCATTACATTATATGTAATCTGAAGGTGGAATGTGGGAGGAAGGAAAGAAAAGAGAAGGGTTTATTGACGTCAACAGCATCGGGACATTATGTGGGATCAGCCGTGACGAGCGAAAATGTATATCAGACCGGAACTTGAATCGGTATCTCTTGCTTACTAAGAAGCTGCAGAATCCGCATGGTGTCAGTTCTTTCGGACATGTCCGAAATAACAGATACTGCACAGTGATGTAATTGATTCGCCTAGGTGGGCAATGGCTCCACCTTCTTCAGTGCGGATGCACAAGTACATCCGACTTCCTGTGGGAATTTTAGAGTAGCGATCATGGAGGAAAAGGACAGGAACTGCAGATAGCTGGCGCTCGCTGGTAGTATGGGTCGGCCGTGAGACTTGCCGAGATGGTCCGCACAGCTGCGATAACACTGTGTTCCGGATCACTCAGTGGTTAACGCACCTTCCTAACAAACAGCAGGTCCCGGCTTCGAGTCCCGGTCTGGTACACATTTTCGCTCTTCAAAGCCGATTCCGCGTAGTGTCCCAACGCAGTTGACATCAGTAATTCCTTCCCTTTGCTTTCCTTTCTCCCCCATTCCACCTTCAATTTACGTACACTGTATCACAGCTCCGTATTCCACCTGGTGTCAATTCTTTCGGACATGTCCGAAAGAACAGACAGTACGCGTTCGTACAAGTGATTACTCTCTGCCAAACGTACTCAAATAATCACAGAAAACGACCAGATCGAGTGCGTCAAAAATAGAGAGCTGTTTTACTGTGTAGGTGTTCACAACGCCGGAACTCACGACTCCGCAGCTCAACTATGTGAACTAAGCATTAATCAACACTTGGTCACAAGCAAAACCAATTACAGACCAACTAGCCTAGTTATTAGAGCCAGATCTTACTCTAACACATAGCAGCAACACAAAGAAAAGTTATACTTCTCGCAGAGTTGTGCCTGCCAGCGCTTAAGTTCTTGTAAGTGGGTGTAAACTGTCATTGAGTCGTAGCTCAGTAAACTACAAACACCACTAATCACTCCACCAGCAATGTTGTGACGATCTGGAAACACATCAGCAAACACTCGCGATGAAATCACCATTCAGCAACGGACACTGACCTGTAGCTTCACTGTGGCCTGGCAACTGAACTGTCACGTGGCGGCAGTTCAACAATAAACACAAAAAATCCTTTAGCAAACTTTCAGCTGCTGAACTGCGATCACGTCTTGGGGAACCGAACAGACCACAAGGTCTGCTCCAGTGCCAAACTCAATTTCGGCACTGCAGAGCCTCTAGATAACACTGTTATTGCAGTCACCAATGGCTAACCACTGAGAACCTTCAAGTTGGCAATTCATGCCTCCTGACCACAACAGACGCTGACAGTGCCACCCGGTAGCAGTGTTGATGCATGGACAGCAGAGTATGTTGAGGAACTATTCACTTGGTGGCTATGCTATGAATTCAAAAGCGCAAGAGAGCAAACCAACCAGCACAGCACCATATGCTGCCCAGGCACCTTCATATTGACGCTCACACACATGGCCAACTTATATTCCTGCTTAAAGTTTTGGAGAAATTTCTTGCGATTTTGGGGCAATTTGTTACAAATGTTGATGATACACTGCCGTTTTTCACCAATATTACAAATAATCACTTTCAAGATCGTCAACCAAAGACACACATAACTTTGTGTTCTGCCTTACGGCAGGTCTTGTCATGGGGGAAACCTCGTCAGATAGGTCCACTGCATGAGCGTCTGGGGAAGTGATTTCAGTAGTGGTTTCCTGTTGCCTTCCACTGGCGATGATGAAATGGTAATGAGGACAACACAACACCCAGTCCCTGAGCGGAGAAAATCTCCGACCCAGCCGGGAATCGAACCCGGGCCCATTGGCGTAACAGACCGCCGTGCTGACTACTTAGTTATCGGGGCGGACAAAGACACACATAGTTCATCACATATGCGTAACTTTTAATTTTTGACTAATATCAGAGGCAATTATTTAAAAAAGTACCCCGATATCCAATGGTTCACTGTTTAACCCTCTAACCATGAACAACTGTGCGATTTTCCATATAAAGCTGTTGGACGTTCTTATTCGATAATTTGAATAGTTGTAAGGATAGAACTATAGAAATGTAACAAGAAGACCAGAAACTATCTTTAGAGTCCATTTTTATTGACATTTAACGTAAATAACATGGGATACGCGAAAATCGTTTTCAGTGTTATACACTGACAGAAACAAAATGGCAGTACAAAGAAGGAGTTGTGAGACTTAAACGAGAGTTGGTAGGTGTGTTTCTACATAGGAAAGATGATGTCTATTTGTATTTCGTGCCAGTCGCATTAGAGTAGCACTAATAGCGCCACTATGAGGATTCAAATTAGGTTTGCTTTAAATCCACGCTATAAGTCTATAACGGTCGTTGGTGTTAGTCAGCAATGCCTTTAAGGCAACATAGGCGTCATTATAAGCAACTCATTGAGTTTGAATGAGGACGTGCAATAGGGCTAGAATAAGCTGGCTGTTCCTCCTGTGACATTGCAGAAAAACTTGGAAGAACTGTAGCCAAAGTTCATGATTGCTGGCAGTGGTGGTCACGAGAATGTTCACTCACAAGAAGAGCGGGCTCTGGACGGCCGCGTGGCATCACCAAGAAGGAAGACCACTGTGTTCCGTCTATGCCTCTGGTACATCGTATTGCATCTGTAGCAGCAATCTGAGGAGCAGTTCGAATCACAGTGACACAACGAACTGTTACAAATCGATTACTTCAAGGACAGCTCCAATCAAGACGCTCAGTAGCGCTCGTTACACTGACTACAAGCCACCGCCATTTGTGATTTCAGTGGTGTCCAGCGAGAGCTCATTGGAGAGTAGGGTGGAGGTCTTTTGTGTTTTCTGATGAAAACTGATTCTGCCTCAGTGCACGGGATGGCGCTGTGTTTTTTAGATGGAGGCCAGTTGAGGGCTTGCAGCAACCTGTCTGCGTGCTAGACGCACTGCACATACACTGGAGCTATGATCAGGGGTGCGATTTCGTATGAAAGCATGTGCGCTGTCGTGGTTAGCCCACGCCTGACACAAGGTCCGTAACCAAAGACTGGAAAGTTGCACGGGTCACACCAAGGTAGTAGGAGTAATCCACTAAATTACAGGCCCATATCATTAAAGTCGATATGCAGCAGAATTTTGGAACATATATTGTGTTCGAACGTTATGAATTACCTCGAACGAAACGATCTATTGACACACAGTCAACATGGATTTAGGAAACATCGTTCTTGTGAAACACAAGTATCTCTTTACTTGCTAGAAATGTTGAGTGCTACTGACAAGGGATTTGAAAATGGTTCCGTATTTCTGGATTTCCGGAAGGCTTTTGACACTGTACCACACAAGCGGCTTGTAGTGAAATTGCGTGCTTATCGAATAGGAGGAGGATATTAGTGTTTAACGTCCCGTCGACAACGAGGTCATTAGAGACGGAGCACAAGCTCGGGTGAGGGAAGGATGGGGAAGGAAATCGGCCGTGCCCTGTCAAAGGAACCATCCCGGCATTTGCCTGAAGCGATTTAGGGAAATCACGGAAAACCTAAATCAGGATGGCCGGAGACGGGATTGAACCGTCGTCCTCCCGAATGCGAGTCCAGTGTGCTAACCACTGCGCCACCTCGCTCGGTTGCTTATCGAATATCGCCTCAGTTATGTGACTGGATTTGTGATTTCCTGTCAGAGAGGTCACAGTTCGTAATAATTGACAGGAAGTCGTCGAGTAAAACAGAAGCAATTTCTGGCGTTCCCCAAGGTAGTGTTATAGGCTCTTTGCAGTTCCGTATCTATGTAAACGGTTTGGGAGACAATCTGAGCACCCGTCTTAGGTTGTTTGCAGCTGTCGCTGTCGTTTATCGACTAATTAAGTCGTCGGAAGATCAAAACCAATTACAGAACAATTTGGAAAAGTTACCTGTATGGTGCGAAAATTGGCAGTTGACCCTAAATAACGAAAACTGTGAGATCATCCACATGAGTGCTAAAAGGAATCCATTAAACTTCGGTTACTCGTTAAATCAGTCAAATCTGAAGAACGTAAATTCAATTAAATACCTAGAAATTACAATTACGGACAACTTAAATTGGAAGGAACACATAGAAAATGTTGTGGGGAAGGCTAACTAAAGACTACGTTTTATTGACAGGACACGTAGAAAATGTAACCGATCTACTAAGGAGACTACCTACACTGCGCTTGTCCGTCCTCTTTTAGAATATTGCTGCGCGATGTGAGATCCTTACCAGATAGGATTGACAGAGTACAACGAAAAAGTTCAAAGAATGCCAGCACGTTTTGTATTATCGCGAAATAGGGGAAAGAATGTCACTGAAATGATACAGGATTTAGGGCGGAAGTCATTAAAACAAAGGTGTTTTTCGTTACGGCTGAACCTTGCCACGAAATTCTTGTCACCAACTTTCTCCTCCGAGGGAGAAAATATTTTCTTCACACCTACTTACATAGGGAGAAACGATCACCATGATAAAATAACAGAAATCAGAGCTCGTACGGAAAGATATAGGTGTTCGTTCTTCCGCGTGCTATCCGAGATTGGAATAATAGAGAATTGTGACGGTGGTTCGATGTACTCGTTGGCAGGCACTTGCATGTGATTTGCAGAGTATCCAAGCAGATGTAGATGCACCCTGATTGCCAATTTGTATGTCAATATGGTGATTCGACCTTTTGTGCTGAGATTCATGAACAGCATTATAGGGGGTGGTTTCCAACTGGAGAACACTCGCCCACATACCGTTGTTGTAACCCAACATGCTCTACAGAGTGGCGACATGTTTCCTTGACCTGCCCGATCTCCAGATTTGTCTCCAGTCGAGCACATATGGTACGTCGGCGAACGACAACTCCAGAGCCATCCACAGAGAGCAGTAACCGTCCCTGTATTCACCGACTAAGTCCAATAGAGATCGAACTCCATCTCACACACTGACATCGGGCTCCTGTGCAACACACTGCATGCACGTTCGCATGTTTGTATTCAACATTCTGGTGATTACACCGATTATTAATATACCAGCATTTCACATTTTAATGACTTTCCTCGTGCTTATTTTAACCTGCCATCTTGCGATGTTAACCATTTACGTACGTTACGTAAATTACGTCACCCTACATTAATTATTTTAAGGTGTTGCAATTTTTTCCCCTCTGTGTTAAAGCAGGATAAACGTATTGATATATTTTATGACTGTTTTGTATCTTAAAAGAAGTTTCCATACACAAGTACAGGAATAGTCGTATGGTCACTAAATTGCTACTATGATAAAGTATACGTGTAATAGGAGGAAGTGTAAAACGTGACTCCCAATGTTTCAGACAGGAAAATAGCGACCTCCAGAGCAACAGATAAAGATCTGTCAGGAAGATTACAGCCTGCGCCACTCCATAGCAATAGAAACGTATTCGATGGGGAAATCGTGATTTTTGACATGTAAACAGAGCAGAAATTATGTCCGATGCGATAATCGCAGGCCACGCAAAACTGTCCGGAAAGAGCTGAATTCACACATCTGTGTCACCCGTGGCTGGAGGGTTGACAATTACCACAGTGCACTAATTAAAAAAATACGATTTTGATACTTAACACGTGTATGATCCACAGGAAGGAACTTGTCCCTGCATTATTAGTGTGATAAAAAAAATATTATTAATAAAAACCGTTGGTTGCCTCTACATATACATCACTCTTCTCTTAATTAGAATACTTAGTGACACAAAAGTGGTGTCACTATCAGGCCTCTAAAGAGGCGTCTGACTCCTTGAAACTGATGTGGACTTTTAAGATATTCTGTTTTGCTAGTGCCTTTGTTACGCATTTTGCACAGGGTGGGCATGGTTAAGGTCGGATTTGGCACAGTTAATTTAAAGGGGTGGCTGGACGCCCTTCCTGTTGCCACCCCATACATCCGAGGACAGAATGAATGTAACCAAGCCGTTTGCATCTAGTGTAAACCACGAAATGGTACGAACGTTTTTAAAAATGACTACAAGGCGTGTAATTGAGGCGGGACATAGGGACCAGCCCAGTATTCACCTAGTGGGATGTGGAAAATTGCCTAAAAACCACATCCAGGCTAGCCGGCACACAGGCCCTAGTCGTTAATTCGCTGGGCGGATTCGATCCGGGGCCGACGCGCCACTTGAGCCCAGGAAGCATCGCTTTAGCACTCTTTTTTTTTCTTTATTAAACAAGCATATAAACACATAAGCACAAAAACAACATAATGAATATTGGAACTGTTTCAACACAAATTTTATACTACAATAGACTGAAGAACACATTTCAATATACTCAGTGCCATTTTTAAGCTTATAAAACAACAATTTTAAACTGACAATAGCATTTTCGTTCCAGACAGAGACATAGAACTAAAACGCAAACATATTAAAGAGCATTACAAAAATAATATAATTGACTGTCTTAACTAGAATTGCAGTTCTGTCAATTGATTCACAACCGTCCAAACTCTTAAGAGAAAGTCATTTGGAGCATAGAAATGGGTAACAAAAACATTGACAGGCAACATGAATTAAGGAAAACGTCAAATGAAGTTAATAAACACCGGTGAGAAGTCTGGATCAGTCCTGGGAACAGGTGTAACCCCTCATTCGTTGCGTATTTTGTTCGCTACATCGTCGTGCATGTGCTTTGTGTCCTTACCGGCGTCGAGAATTACCCTACGCCTTGTTTTTCAAAAATTATGTCTAACATGTTAGGAAACATCGTCCTGACATTTGGGTAACGTTTCATCTTCCAACTTACCGTTCTCATATAAGCCTCGAAACTAATGAGATTATCTTCACTATTGTGGATGATGATGTATGTCACACACTGCCCTAACAGCCACATCACGGTGTTGTTCTTGGCAGCGGGAAAATGTTCCGTGTCCGGCCAGAGCAGGATGTCGGTGCAGTGACTGGCCAGGCTGCTGCGGGTAATGAGGCCCAGTCTCTGCTGACCCATTTCCAGTTAATGAGTTGACCGCCACAAGTGAAGCGATGGCTTAAGGTGTCGACCAGACCACAGCGGACGCATTTATCACTGTCACATAAGCCGATTCTATGCAACCTTTCATTAGTGGGTATTTCATCGTTTACCACTTTATACCATATGGATGCCACCTCAGCGTGTGGACGGTTAAAATTATGTTGTCCCAAACTGCCTTCCAATGAACACTCGGGTATTTAAGTTCAATGGGATTCCGGACTATTGGAGATGTCCAGCTTTTAATAACAGGTGCGTCGTCGGTAAATCCTGCGTGAGATAGTTTCCATCTATATAGCTGACTTCAAGAAGAAACTGCTTGACATGTCGTAGTTTGTAATGCATTTTATCTACATGAGTGGATGCGTGCATATCGTTTGATGTATAACGCAGTACACTTTCGGTTAATGTCAGGCATGTTGAGTCCGCCGGCCTGTTTGTAAGACGTCAGCGTGGTGTATTTCACTTTAAACAGATGCCCTTGCCAGATAAATCTATTAGAGGGCTTCATCACGTGTTTGGCGTGCATCTTGGGGACTGGAAATATTTGGCCCGTATTGTACGCTTTACTGAATATTTAACTGCTGAGGAGTCGTATGCGTTGGAGAATGTCAACGGACCGCCAATCGTTTTCATAGATGGCATCTTAAATTTTATTGGTGACCTGCTTCCAATTTTTTGTATTCATTTTTAGCGGGCATTTGTCGATAATCATCCGCAGAGTGGTATGGGCTTCGACACGCTTCGCCCAAGGTACAATAACTGCGTCGAATCCCCGAATGTTGACAAAGGTGCATTTATCGGCGTTGATTTTAGCACCGGAAGCACGGCAGTGCTCGTCTACCGCGGTATTGAGGTTTGATACGTCTCCGTCGTTGCGCAGTAACACTCCGACGTCGTCGGCGTAAGCACGAACCACGAAGGACGTCCCGGCGATCAACAGTCCTGCAAGTTTGTCATGAATGGAGCGTAAGAGTGGCTAGAGCGATAAAACAAATTACATCATGGGGAGAGGGCTCCCCTGCGGCACTCCTCTTTGGACCTCAATGGGCTGACTAAGCTGTCCATTTACGCCCGTGACAAAATGTTGCACGACATTAATAACCCGTTGATTAAAACTGCAGTAGCTGTAGGAGGTACTCGTGGCGGACGCGATCAAATGCCTTGCTAAAGTAGATAAACAGCAATGCGAGATTCACGTTAGTGACTGACGCTGTGGCTATTACATCTCTA
Organism: Schistocerca cancellata; assembly: GCF_023864275.1. Taxonomy (NCBI): domain Eukaryota; kingdom Metazoa; phylum Arthropoda; class Insecta; order Orthoptera; family Acrididae; genus Schistocerca; species Schistocerca cancellata. The sequence continues at coordinate 737,873,573 of NC_064629.1, forward strand.
TATCCCGAAAGGGGCGTCATAATATTGCGACCAGGTCAAAAATGGTCAAATGTGTGTGAAATCTTATGGGACTTAACTGCTAAGGTCATCAGCCCCTAGGCTTACACACTACTTAACCTAAATTATCCTAAGGACAAACACACACACCCATGCCCGAGGGAGGACTCGAACCTCTGCCAGGACCAGCCGCACAGTCCGTGACTGCAGCGCCTTAGACCGCTCGGTTGCGACCAGGGAAGCATGATTGATGGTTGTGAATCACTTGCTTCATTAATGGAGACAATCTGCTGTTGAGTGCTCTGGCAAAGGTTTTGTAATCAAAAATTGAGTAAAATAATCGGTCGGAAGTTATCTAAGGTTTTTCGGTATTTGCTTTTTGGTATCAATACAATTCGATCTTCCTTCATTTCGGCCGGCACATCGCTCCCTCGCATCATGTCATTGAGAACATCTGTAAATGCGTGTCCGATTATGGGCCAGAACCGCACATAAAATTCCCGTGGCAAACCATCAGGGCCAGGGGATTTATTCGATGGTGAGCCAGAAATCAGTCCAAGGACTTCGTCTGGAGCAAAATCGTGTACGACCGCCGAGTTCTCCGCAGGGGTGACTACGAGGGGCAGAGCACGCACGATCTCGCCGCCGTCATCATCATGTGCATCGCATTTCGAGTATAGATCCGTTAAGTACCAGTAAACTGCAGTACGAATATCACTCTGTCGGGTCAAACCGAGTCCATAATCTGTGTCCAGCTCCCCGATAAGAGCTCGCTGCGATTGGCACGATGTTTTATGAGGTGATATAGTGATGCAAGTTCGTCCTCTTGAAGCGATTTTGCTTTAGATCTGATCTTCAGTCCTTCAAGCTGTGATCACTTTATGCCTATAAGCTTCACCTTTATTTGTTTGATGGTCGTTAGCTGCGTGTTGGTTCGTGCGTTTGACATCTTGCGCCCGTTGCCAACTGTAGTTTGTTAAGGATAATCGCATTTTCAGTTTGACCACAACATTCCACCAGGCTATCTTGCTCGGATATGTGCAGCATTACTTGAGACAATGCGCCCATGTCGTGGAGATGACATCTTGTAGTGCGGCATCGGCGAGAATAGAAACATTTAGGCTCCACGGAATCCTATGCCATTTAGTATGCCGTTTGGCCAGATTTATCGTGACATAGAGGGCGCAGTGGTCGGAGAAAGTAGCCGGGATGACGTCGGCGTCCAGAACATGTTGGCAAATGTTCTCAGAGATGTAGAAACAGTGCAGACGGTTACATGCGGTAGAGGTCAGGTACATGTACTTTAACAGGGTAGGAAATTTTAGTTGCCACGCACCTTTCAGCTGCAGGTGACGCACCAGTTCATGTAGTTCCATACAGTACATAAAATTCGGCGATTGATCTTTCCTGTGGATCACACAGTTAAAATCACCACTAATTATCAACTGGGTTGGGTTGCGGCGTAACAAGTAGATGATGTCCTGTTTAAAGAAGTTAGCTCTTTCTGATTTTAGGGTCGTTCCAGATGGAGCATAGATATTGACGAGGGTGAAGTCAAAAAGTTGGATTGCTATGCCTCTACCGGAGTCCAACATTTCGATATTGCTCACTGGGATTCCGTCTCGTGATAGTACGGCCGTACCTGTACCCTCGTCCGCGTCGGTGTTTACGATTGTTGCAAATCCTGATACATGAAAACTTAAGATAGACGCTTCCTGTAACAGAACTATATCAGCTTCGGACTCTTAGATAAACTGCCGGATCATTGCTAATTTTAAATCTGTCCTAACTCTATTGGTGTTCAGGGACAAAAACTTATAAGCTTGACTCATGATCGTCAGAGACGTGTGGGTGTTGGGAAGCGTAGGAAGCCCAGTCCATCTCACCGTCGAACCTACATCCGCAGAATTTGTACCAGTTTTTGCGCTGACTTTATTTTTTGACTTACTTCCAGCCACGGAGTCATTTGGTTTAACTTTATTTTGCCGTCGTACAGCCGTCCGAAGTGTCATAGAAGACGGCGGAGTTGGCGAGTCATGGCTGTAAGCAGTATGTGAAAGCCCTTCCTTCGGAACGGGTGACGGCAAGTACGAAGACGCATCTTCAGTAGGCTCACTGTGTTTGTTTGTTTGTAAGTAGCTTTCCAGTTGCTCGCGTTGTTTGGAAGCAGTTCCGAGGAGGCTAGTGTTTATGTTATGCACTACACCGCGAGCATCATCCTCTGTGTTTACGATTTGCAGTTGACTGACTTCCGCGTCTTGTGTGTTGACCACCTGTGGCGAGTCGAGAAGCGGTATCGGAACGGAGTGCTGTAAACACTCGACTGCACTCGTATTGACAGTTTCTGCGTCGGGAGTTTCAATGTGAATTTGGCGGGTCGTAACTGAGCCGTCCGACATATGCGTGTCCTGTATGGAGGCCCGTGAACCCGCGTCTTCGGTTTGATATTTTACGACCTGGTTAACGGAGCCACTATCGTCACTAATACGGCGTCGTCTTTTACCGACGGATAATGCAACACCGGCGGCTAAGGCGTGACTGGCCACGGGTTTCTGAGGTAAGGATGGGAAGGTGCCGTTACCGAGATCGTTGTCCTCTGACACAGATGCACTTGGTTGGGAGTCAATCACAGAAGGCGTCTGATTTTGAGTTAGGACATCAGCCAATGTTAATCTCTGTTGTTGTTGCAGATTGTTTCGAAGTACGCGGGACTGCTACGGTCGCAGGTTCGAATCCTGCCTCGGGCATGGATGTGTGTGATGTCCTTAGGTTAGTTAGGTTTAAGTAGTCCTAAGTTCTAGGGGACTGATGACCACAGATGTTAAGTCCCATAGTGTTCAGAGCCATTTGTTTCGAAGTACGACAACGCGCCGTGGGCAATCATCTCGAAAATGGCCACTCGTGTTACAGATAAAACAAGTGCCTACTTGTCCATCGTAAATGACATGAACCTTATAACCACAAACCATTATATAGGATGGGATAGTGACTTTAACGGCCATGTCAACTGAGCGAACCCCACTATAACATTGCAGTTTGTGACGGCTCGACCATTTTTCGTTTATAATCTGTCGGATGTCACCGTATTTGGCGAGAACATCTCTAAGTAAACAATTCTCAACCTCAGGTGACAAATTGAACACTCGCACTTGTTTGTATTCGATGTCAGCGTTAGTAATTGAAACTGTACTCACCATCTGATCACGATGTCGGAACTCTGCTTTCCCACCAGTATTCACCAAAATTTTCTCCAGTTGTATCTGATCTAAAAACTTCGTAAAGAAACAGTATTCCGCCATCAGTCCGGAACCGCGTGACTGTTACAGTCGCAGGTTCGAATCCTGCCTCGGGCATGGATGTGTGTGAAGTCCTTAGGTTAGTTAGGTTTAAGTAGTTCTGAGTTCTAGGGGACTGATGACCTCAGAAGTTAAGTCCCATAGTGCTCAGAGCCATTTTTATTCCGCCATGTCATAATATGTTGTGTGGACCTAGTCGGACGTGATGCCAATAATATCTACTATCCAGTCATGGATTTCTAGAGAACTCGGTTGCACATTCCTGGAAGATTTCTCAAATGCAAAACACAGGGTATTCTTACGGTCTAGACTGGGAGCCATAACTGCACTATATGGGCGGCCGAGACCGCTGTGAGTTAATTTATAAGCGTGTGTACGACGGTAGTGAAGAAGCACTGTGAATATCACAAGTCACAATCCAAGAATTTCTATAAACACGGCTTGCGGCGCTACGACTACGCGGAAGTACCGACACGTCCGGTGGCTGTCGCGTCCCAAGCTAACCTGGTGGGTTGGTTACAACTCTGAATTTAGTGCCATATTCCATCCCTTAATAGTGGATTTCACGACAGATTGACTGAGGGAAGTCTTTTCCCCAAAAGAAGAGGTACACAAAATACCTGTCAAACTGATTTTTTGAGTATTGGTTGTCGCCATTGGACCTTAATCAGGTTCTATAATAAACGAGACGGACGGAATGCAAGAAAGAGTACACATTTCGACGTGAGATCATTATGCAGATGCTGAACAGCAAGCTCCAATTGTAGTCTCTACAAGAGAGAAGTAGTGCATCATGTAGAGGTTTAATGTTGAAAAATTTCGAGGTAGTATGTTCTGGGGAATACCTGTATATTACCTCCTCCCACACATCTTGCAAAGTCACCAAACGAGAAATTACACTACATATCATGAAGTGGTATGCAGGGGTTTCTCGTATAGGAAATACAGGTAGCGTGTCTGACAAAGACTCCCAAATAGTCTAACCCCGTGCGGTAAAATGGTCCCACAACTTTTTAATAGTTACGCCAATAACTAACCTCTAAGTAATGACAGCATAATTCATATATACTGATAACCCAAATGTGATCATATAGGGCAGTGTGTTGTCGAGGTTAAAACAGCATAAAGACTGCTTTAAGAACCCCAATTTAAGCGCAACGGGTTTGCTAGAGTAGTTAAGTTAAACGTAGAGTACATGGTAACTCGAAGACTATTTGTGATTTGCTAAATCTTACCAAATTTATAAAATGCCCTTACTAAGGAAGAACGTGGTATTAAACTACGGTTTATAACTATAGTGTCTGAATCTACATAAACAAACATTAAGAAACTTGAAATAATTTTTAAGTGACCGTTAAAAAAAATCCCATCAGTATCTAGGTTGGTATATTCATAACTATTGTTACCTCAGAATGCGTGAACAATACTACAGTTGCCAAACTGTAAATGGGTATGAATTACGTAAAAATTTGAAGCCATATATGTCTATAAGCCTATAAAACGTTTGTGTATCGTAGAGTTGATATTATTTTTGGTGTAAATGGTATAAAATGCACTATTAAGGCAAGAAATGGATGACATATCTATTTTAGCAAACTGATATCGACTGCGCCCCGCTAAGATAAAGTAGTAGCATTGTTCTGTGGTTCAAAATTGCTTCGGGTAACTGCTCTGCAACATCTGTTGGTCTAATATGTATTGTGCATTCGGTGTGCTGAGAATAAATGAATCTTAAAGATACTCAAGCATGACAGAGATTGAAGCCAGAACATCTGTCGCTGTGTCAGTGCACTAAAATATTGCCATCATTAATTGTTTAATCATAATAATACGTACAGTAGCATCTGAGGAGACTTAGATTTAGTACAGGATGGTGCACTGACCCGAACAAAGGCCTATTCGTTCCCACTGCGAGCTATTTATTCAAGTATGTATTCTGCCGCCTCTCCCCCTTCTCCAAGCCGGTGCTCGGCTGGGAGGCATCAAATTCCATCGCACTTGTTTTCTAGTAGAGTGACTAGACTTCTAGTGGGAGGGCCATGGTCAAGACAGTGGTGGTAAGTTGGCGCTGACTCATACAGATACAGGGTGGGACTGCAGCCACACCGAAGCAATCTGCTGCAGCTCTCTACCCCAACAACTAAAGAAGTTTTCCCTCATTTTCCTTGTTTTAAATAAAGACATAAGCTGTCTCCATCCTACCCTATACCAGTTTTTGTGGTGGTACCGCCAGAAGTGTTGGAAATTGTATAGACATGGGATATTAGCGTCATTTGGCGACGTCTCGTATGTGTACATCCAGGTATGTAGAAATGTTACTACCAGGATCTTTTCTATTTCCCGCCCTCCCCATTTCATAAAAGTCCATACCCACCAGTTTAGCCGAGAGCAATAATGTGCTGTTTCCTGGGCTCAGGTAGGCGCGCCGGCCGCTGATCGAATCCGCCCTGCGGATTAACGAGGACGGTCTGTGTGCCAGCCAGCCTGGATGTGGTTTTTAGGCGATTTTCCACATCCCACTAGGTGAATACTGTGCTGGTCCCTATGTCCCGCCTCAATTACACGCCTCGCAGACATTTTTAAAAACGTTCACACTATTTCGTGGTTTACACTAGAAGCAGACAGCTGGGTTACACTCATTCAGTCCTGGGGTGTATGGGGCGGCAACAGGAAGGGCGTCCAGCCACCCCTTTAAATTAATTGTGCCAAATCCGACCTTAACCATGCCCACCCTGTGCAAAATGTTGGACAAAGGCACTAGCAAAAGAAGATTTCTTAGAAGACTACATCAATGTCATGGAGTCAGACCCCTCTTTAGTGGGCTGATAGTGACACCATAGCGTAACAGCCATTTTTGTGTCACAAAGTATTCTAATTAAGATAAGAGTGATGTATATGTAGAAGCAACCAACGGTTTTTAATAATGGTATTTTTTTGTTTTTTGGACACACTAATAATGCAGGGACAAGTTCCTTCCTGTGGATCATAGACTAGTTAAGTATCAAAAGCGTATTTGCTTAATTAGTGCACTGTGATAATTGTCAACCCTCCAACCACGGGTGAAACAGATGTGTGAATTCAGCTCTTTCCGGACAGTTTTGCGTGGCCTGCGATTATCGCGTCGGACATAATTTAAGCTCTGTTTACATGTCGAAAATCACGATTTCCCCATCGAATACTTTCCTGTTGCTCTGGAATGTCGCAGGCTGCAATCTTCTTGACAGATCTTTATATGTTGCTCTTGAGGAGTCTAGTTTTACACTTCCTCCGGTCTCACTTACGTACTTACACGTATACCGTTTCATAGTAGCAATTTAGTAACCATAAGACTATTCCTGTACTTGTGTATCGAAACTCCCTTTAAGATACACAACAGTCATAAAATATATCAATAAGTTTATCCTGCTTTGACACAGAGGGGAAAAAATTGATACACGTTAAAATAATTCATGTACGGTGATGTAATTTACGTAACGCACGTAAATGATTAACATCGCAAGATCGCAGATTAATATAAGCACGAGGCAAGTCATTGAAAATGTGAAATTCTGGTGTATTAATAATCGGTGTAATCGCCAGAATGTTGAATACAAGCATGCGAACGTGCATGCAGTGTGTTGCAGAGGAGCCAGATGTCAGTGTGTGAGATGGAGTTCCATGTGTATTGGACTTGGTTGTTGAATACAGGGACGGTTAATGCACTCTGAGGAAGACGGTGGAGTTGTCGTTCGCCGATGTACCATATGTGCTCGATTGGAGAAAATCTGGAGATTGGGCAGGTCAAGGAAACATGTCGCTACTCTGTAGAGCATGTTGGGTTACAACAACGGTATGTGGGCGAGTGTTCTCCTGTTGGAAACCACCCCCTGTAACGCTGTTCATGAATCTCAGCACAAAAGATCTAATTACCATATTGACATATAAATTTGCAATCATGGTGCATCTACATCTACATCTTCTTGGATACTCCGTAAATCACATGTAAGTGCCAGCCAAAGGGTTCATCGAACCACCTTCACAATCTATATTATTCCAATCTCGGATAGCACGCGGAAAGAACGAATACCTATATCTTTCCGTACGAGCTCTAATTTCTCTTATTTTATGTACTTGTGTATCGAAACTCCCTATGTAGGTCAGTGTCAAGAAAATATTTTCTCATTCGGAGGAGAAAGTTGGTGACTGGAATTTCGTGAGAAGGTTCGGCCGAAACGAAAAACGCTCTGGTTTTAATGATGTCTACCCCAAATCCTGTAACATTTCAGTGACATTCTATCCTCTATTTCGTAATAATACAAAATGAGCTGGCCTTCTTTGAACTTTTTCGATGTACTCTGTCAATCTTATCTGGTAAGGATCCCACACCGCGCAGCAGTATTCTAAAAGAGGACGGACAGTTTCCTTAGTAGATCTGTTACATTTTCTAAGTGTCCTGTCAATGAAAGGCAGTCTTTTGTTAGCCTTCCCCACAATATTTTCCGTAATTGTAATTTCAAGGTACTTAATTGAATTTACGATCTCCAAATTTGACTGATTTATAGAGTAACCGAAGTTTCATGGATTCCTTTTAGCACTCATGTGGGTGACCTCACAGTTTTCGTTATTTAGGGTCAACTGCCAATTTTCGCACCATACAGGTATCTTTTCTAAATTGTTCTGTAATTGGTTTTGATCTTCCGACGACTTAATTAGTCGATAAACGACAGCGACAACTGCAAACAACGTAAGACGGGTGCTCAGATTGTCTCCCAAATCGTTTATATGGATAAGGAACAGCAAAGGGCCTATAAAACTACCTTGGAGAACGCCAGAAATCACTTCTGTTTTACTCGATGACTTCCTGCCAGTTATTACGAACTGTGAGCTCTCTGACAGGAAATCACAAATCTAGTCACATAACTGAGGCAATATTCCATAAGCACGCAATTTCGCTTCAAGCCGCTTGTGTGGTACAGTGTCAAAAGCCTTCCGGAAATCCAGAAATACGGGATCAGTTTCAAATCCCTTGTCAGTAGCACACAACATTTCTATCGAGCAAAGAGCTAGTTGTGTTTCACAAGAACGATGTTTTCTAAATCCCTGTTGATTGTGTGTCAATATATCATTTGCTTAGAGGTAATTCATAATGTTCGAACACAATATACACTCCTGGAAATTGAAATAAGAACACCGTGAATTCATTGTCCCAGGAAGGGGAAACTTTATTGACACATTCCTGGGGTCAGATACATCACATGATCACACTGACAGAACCACAGGCACATAGACACAGGCAACAGAGCATGCACAATGTCGGCACTAGTACAGTGTATATCCACCTTTCGCAGCAATGCAGGCTGCTATTCTCCCATGGAGACGATCGTAGAGATGCTGGATGTAGTCCTGTGGAACGGCTTGCCATGCCATTTCCACCTGGCGCCTCAGTTGGACCAGCGTTCGTGCTGGACGTGCAGACCGCGTGAGACGACGCTTCATCCAGTCCCAAACATGCTCAATGGGGGACAGATCCGGAGATCTTCCCTTGCCGGTCTAGGAATGGTAGAACGATGGGTTCGATGACGGTTTGGATGTACCGTGCACTATTCAGTGTCCCCTCGACGATCACCAGTGGTGTACGGCCAGTGTAGGAGATCGCTCCCCACACCATGATGCCGGGTGTTGACCCTGTGTGCCTCGGTCGTATGCAGTCCTGATTGTGGCGCTCACCTGCACGGCGCCAAACACGCATACGACCATCATTGGCACCAAGGCAGAAGCGACTCTCATCGCTGAAGACGACACGTCTCCATTCGTCCCTCCATTCACGCCTGTCGCGACACCACTGGAGGCGGGCTGCACGATGTTGGGGCGTGAGCGGAAGACGGCCTAACGGTGTGCGGGACCGTAGCCCAGCTTCATGGAGACGGTTGCGATTGGTCCTCGCCGATACCCCAGGAGCAACAGTGTCCCTAATTTGCTGGGAAGTGGCGGTGCGGTCCCCTACGGCACTGCGTAGGATCCTACGGTCTTGGCGTGCATCCGTGCGTCGCTGCGGTCCGGTCCCAGGTCGACGGGCACGTGCACCTTCCGCCGACCACTGGCGACAACATCGATGTACTGTGGAGACCTCACGCCCCACGTGTTGAGCAATTCGGCGGTACGTCCACCCGGCCTCCCGCATGCCCACTATACGCCCTCGCTCAAAGTCCGTCAACTGCACATACGGTTCACGTCCACGCTGTCGCGGCATGCTACCAGTGTTAAAGACTGCGATGGAGCTCCGTATGCCACGGCAAACTGGCTGGCACTGACGGCGGTGGTGCACAAATGCTGCGCAGCTAGCGCCATTCGACGGCCAACACCGCGGTTCCTGGTGTGTCCGCTGTGCCGTGCGTGTGATCATTGCTTGTACAGCCCTCTCGCAGTGTCCGGAGCAAGTATGGTGGGTCTGACACACCGGTGTCAATGTGTTTTTTTTCCATTTCCAGGAGTGTATGTTCCAAAATCCTGCTGCATATCGACGTTAATGATATTGGTCTGTAATTTCTTGAATGTTAGTGTGACCTGTGCAATTTTCCAGTCTTTGGGTACGGATCTTGCGTCGAACGTGGGCTAACCACGACAGCGCACATGCTTTCATACGAAATCGCACCCCTGATCATAGCTCCAGTGTATGCCAGTGTGTCTAGCACGCAGACAGGTTGTTGCAAGCCCTCAACTGGCCTCCATCTAAAAAACACAGCGCCATCCCGTGCACTGAGGCAGAATCAGTTTTCATCAGAAAACACAAAAGACCTCCACCCTACTCTCCAATGAGCTCTCGCTGGACACCACTGAAATCACAAATGGCGGTGGCTTGTAGTCAGTGTAATGAGCGCTACAGAGCGTCTTGATTGGAGCTGTCCTTGAAGTAATCGATTTGTAACAGTTCGTTGTGTCACTGTGGTTCCAATTGCTCCTCAGATTGCTGCTACAGATGCAGTACGTTACACCTGAGCCATAGACTCTACTCAATGATCTTCCCTCTTGGTGATGCCACGCGGCCGTCCAGAGCCCGCTCTTCTTGTGAGTGAACATTCTCGTGACCACCACTGCTAGCAATCATGTACATAGGCTAAAGTTCTTCCACGTTTTTCTGTAATGTCGCAGGAGGAACAGCCAGCTTATTCTAGCCCTATTGCTCGCTCTCATTCAAACTCAATGAGTTGCTGATAATGGCGTCTTTGTCTCCTTAAAGGCAATGCTGACTAACACCAACTCATCATGACCAATCTAAGAGGAACTAACACTTACGACCGTTACAGCGTGTACCCCAGCTACTGAGGGAGTTATTGTGGAGGTCATATGGTTCTAGGCGCTTCAGTCCGGAACCGCGCTGCTGCCACGGTCCCAGGTTCCAATCCTGCCTCGAGCATGGATGTGTGTGATGCCCTTAGGTTAGTTAGGTTTAAGTAGTTGTAAGTCTAGTGGACTGATGACCTCATATGTTAAGTCCCATAGTGCTTAGAGCCGTTTGAAACATTATTTTTTTTTTTAGGGGTCATACACCAAGAACCGCAGTGAAGTACACGTAGCGTAGCAAGGCAGCTACGTGTCTCGCATAGCACGGTCGTTAACATGCTGCACGAGCATGGTCTGCACCTCTATCATTATGCTTTCACGCAACACCTGCATCCTGCACATCGCCATCAGAGAATGCAGTTCTGTGAATGGTTCCAACAGCAACAGGAATCCGACGATGACTTTGTGAACACCGTAATATGGTCAGATGAACCAGCATTCACTCGTGAGGGTGTCGTCAATATGCACAATGCCCACCATTGGCGTGAGGTTAACCCACACCCCCATCACCCACGACCGTGGATACCAAGTTCGCTTTGGTATCAACGTCTGGGCCGTAATATTTGGCGACAGATGGTTGGGCCTTACATGTTGCCTGACAGATTGGCTGCACGAAGGTATCATGCATTCCTCTCGAACTATATGCCTGATGCGCTGGAAGGCCATGGCGTGCCATTCCATCTTCCAAGTGTTCCTCTGGTGGCACCAGACAAGACATGCACGTCGATGCTGTGGCGTGAGTGGAAGGTGAGCTAGATGTGCACCTGCCCATAGTCTCACTGTTAACAGCCAGTTATCAGTAGTTCTTATTGACACATCTGGCGGCACAAGCCCTCTTACCTTTGCTTTAATAAGTGTACGATCTGCCACTGCTGTCCTCACAGTACCTGGTGGGCGACTGTGCTGCATGGACAACCAGCACCTCGTCTACAGGTTGTGGAGCTGCGGGCTGGGTATCAGAACAATAATTGGAGGAAACTGGAATAGTTATAAATATTGTTCTCCGTCTTTTAAGAGAGCCTGGCAACTATTTCTGTGGCCAGCCAGAAAGCGATGGAGAACTTACTGACCATAGTTCCCAGTCTGCAAGTCCACATTCTTGTCCAGCCCACTGACAGAACTGTTTCTATTCTCTGTTTGCTCAGCGGGATCAGGACTATGATTATAAATGAAGATTTTGAGATTGTACTATTCATTATGTTCATGCTGACAGTAACTCTCTCTATCCTAAAAAGCACTATGAGCAGTTCAGAGGTACGTTCCTACTAAATTGTCTTTCGCCCTGACTACTGATAATCAAAATAAATACTCGCCACAAAAATGGAAAACCACTTGCCACGTGGACATTTTAACATTTCGGGCGGCACACTAACAGATATTTTTGCGAAATCTAGGCGACCCAAGACAGCGTACAGTCCTCACGAGTTCACTTTCTATTATTACTGAAAATAAGAGTTTTGTAAGAGCCTGTCTCTGACGTCATCCGAGGCAGCGCGCACTCCGGCTTTCGACTGCCGCGGATCTCACGGTGGCTGGGTGCGAAGTGAAGCCTGGTCTTGCCTCTCTGTCTGTATTTATATATGTGGCGCAGTGGACGGCCAAGGGATCACCTGCTGTCATCCGCCCTATACATACGGTAGCAGTGTCTAAACGGCCGCTTTCTCGGACATACACTATTTTATAACAATGTGATGCATTAATTTAGAATTTTCACCATTTTTGCTTGCCTGTAGGTAACTTGGTTAGGAAAGAGTTTTAGCTCGCTTGCTTTTAAACCTTGCCTTCTAGAATTTTTAGAACGGAACTGACAGTAGAACATGACCTCTGAACTACAACTTCCTTGTCTTGGTTGTTATTAACAACAAGGTCCTAAAACGTGTGGTAGCTATATTATTTAACAGGTTTTATCATGTGCTGTAACCAAAACTTTCTAGCATTAAAATAGCAGCTACTCAATTTACTACAAATAAGGACGTTTTTGTTCCAAATTTAGTTTTAAATTACTCCAAAACTATTAGAGGTAGCTTAATGGGGTCATGAAGTTATTATTTTTATGCTGAGCTGAAGCGTCATACAAATTTGCACATTTTTAAGTCTAATATTTAACGCCTTCAATTTTTCTTAAAACCGTGGATTCTGACCAAAATATTGCTTTAATCACGCTGAGACTTGTACCAGTTAATTTTCATATACATTTGCATATTATGACGAATTTCAGGCTTCCTAGCTTTATTATTTAGCGCCACTTATTTTTTTCTTAAAACGATGTATTTAGGTAGAAATATTGACATAATCAATCTGTGACTTGACAGTAAAAACATTATTGTACTAAAGCATAAAAAAAATGGCTCTGAGCACTATGGGACTTAACAGCTGCGGTCATCAGTCCCCTAGAACTTAGAACTACTTAAACCTAACTAACCTAAGGACATCACACACATCCATGCCCGAGGCAGGATTCGAACCTGCGACCGTAGCAGTCGCGCGGTTCCGGACTGAGCGCCTAGAACCGCGAGACCACCGCGGCCGGCACGAAAGCATATGTTGACAAAGTTTGAAAAAGCAACTTCAACTATCAACTTCAGTCTTCATTATGGTGCAATACTCGTGTGCTACGCCAGACGCGGTATGGTGACATGGCGCTGCTATCAGTGAACTGGGTAAGTCCCGGCACAATCGCCTGCCTCGGTATCTCCATATAGTTTCCTGAAGATCCAGTTCGTGGTGGCGCTACACCTAGCCTTTAAAATAGAGTCTATAATGGAGGTGCATTCCAAGCAGAGAGCTGTCATTGAGTTTCTTTTGATGGAAAACCGGAGCACTGCAGATATTCATAATCGCTACTCAACTGGACTTCTTTGTTGGTACTGCTTACGCACTCATCCACCAGACGTGTGTCTGCTGAGTTGCTCACAGCTTAACAAAGGCTATAAAGAGCAATGAAGGGCAATCCATGTGCCATTGCTTGCGTGTTAGGAGGCTGATAAAGATAATATTTTGTCGAACATTGTCACTGGCTATGAAACATGGGCTCGTCACTTCGAACCTGAAACAGAACGGCGACCTATGGAGTGGTGGAACCTCTCCTCTGAAGAAAAAATTCAAAGCCACACCCTCAGCCATTAAAGTCATAGCGATGGTCTTCTGTAACTTTGAAGGTGTTATCTTATTTGATGTCCTCCCTCATGGTGCAACGATCATTTCTCAAGTGTATGATACTACCATCGGGAAAGTGGAGCATATTCGTCGCCACAAATATAAAAACGAATTTATCCTACTCCATGGCAACACAAGGCCTCACACAAGTCTACACACACAAGAGGGCCCCACAAAATTTCACTGAACTGCTCTTCCTCATCTACCCTACAGCCTGGATCTCATATCTTCCGATTTCCATCACTTCATCCCTATGAAATATGCATTCCACAGGAAGCAGTACATTGATGATGAGGAGATTATTAATTCATTAAGACGCTGGCTTCGACATCGAGCAGTAAAATGGTACCAAGCTGGAATACAGGCCTCTTCAGTAAGGTGACATAAGATAGTTGCTATAAACGCAGATTATGTTGAAAAATAGGGCTTTGTAGACGAAAAAGTGGTAAATAATATGGTGTGTTGGAATCCCGAATAAAACCAACGTACTTTCAGCAAAAAAAGTGTTGCATTACTTATTGAACGTCCCTTGTAAATTTGTGATACATCTTTACTCTACTACTGGAGCTCATCCACGTTAAACAGTCTTATCCCTGTTTACAATAACACTACTGTTTCTGTGGCAGTCTTCTCCTCAAACACTGAACCATGGTTCCACATTAGGTAGACACCCATGCCTATTTTTTTAAACACTCGAGAAAAATCTAGCGTTATGTCAGCAGCTAGATACATTAGTCCTCAGAGACTTTCGCAATGGCATAAATGAATAAAGCGTTCTCGGTTTTCCAGTCACGTCAATTCGAATAAAATCCTCGAGCTTTCGATGATCATCTCCGCCATCGTCGTCAGGAGTTCACTGACTGCCGGGGCTGCTTTATTTTCCCTTTATTGTGATTTCATTCCCCTGCTCCATATGGGCAGGGGAGGGCTGTCAGCGGCACAATCCGCCGTTCTTCAGCCTAGTGACATGACCACTAAGACAAGAATAAAATGTTACATATATATGACGATAAAAAAGGGGAACATAAAACACAGTTAGGGGAGATAATGGTGGTAAAAATACACTGACATGGAGATGTTCATGGGGGGACAATTAAAAAAGTCATAATCAAGTTAAAAAACACAGTTGGCGAATCTTAAAACACAAAGAAGACACTGAAGGCGCAGACATAGGTTATAAGTCGGCCATAGCATTAAAAACACTTCAGAACAACACACTTAAAACCCACTTGGAGCACACACAATGAAGACTAAAACTGCCAGGTAGGACCTGCAGAGGGAGAGGCCGGAGAGGATGGAAAAGGAGGGGAGAGCAAGGGCAGCAGGGGAGGTGGTGGGATGAAGAGAGTAGGGGCATCAGAGGGTACACTAAGAGGCAGGAGACTGGTGGGGTAGGAGATGAAGAGGGAAGACAAGGCAGGAGGGAGTGCAGAGACACTGAAGGGGAGCGCAAGAGAGGTAGGGGGAGTAGGAGGGGAAAGCTGCTCAGGAGAAGGGAGCCCTGAGGAGGAGGCAGGAAGATGGGGTTAGAGTTGGTAGGATGGGTAGATGTCAGGGTGAAGCTCATCATCTGGGAAGGGTAGATGGTGGAAGTTGCTTTGGGAAAGGAGGCAGAGGGTGTGGAGATGGAGAGAGGGTGGGACACAATGGTAAAGGCGCGGCAACGGGCTGGGGGTGGAGAGGATGGGAGACACCAGGGGGTGAGGGGGATCAATGCGGCAGACAATATATAGTGTGCAGATGTGTTCAAGGAAAAGGAGAAGGTGGGAGAAGGGGATGAGGTCGTAGAGGATGCACGTGGGGGACGGAAGGCAGATGAAGAAGCGAGGTGGAGTGCATGGTATTCGAAGATTTGGAGGGATTTATAAAACCTGGAAGGAGCGGAAATCCAAGCAACGCTGGCATAACAGAGGATGAGGCGGATCAAGGATTTGTAGGTGTGAAGGATGGTGGAAGGATGCAGACCCCATGTCTGGTTGGACAGGAGTTTCAGCTGTGAGCTTTATTTTGGATGGTATGGAGATGAGGTGGTGATTGAGGGTGAGGCTATTTGAGGGTAAGAGTGAGGTGGATAGGACGGCCAAAAATGGTAAGGTAGAAATCATGGAGATGGTAGGAGTGGGTGGTGCAGCTTATGATGATCGCCTGGGTCTTGGAGGGGTTGATACGGAGGAACCACTGGTTGCACCAAGCAGTGCATTGGTCAAGGTGGGTTTGGAGGGTATGTTGCTACCGTTGAAGGGTAGGATAAAGGGTTAGGAAGGCAGTGTCATCAGCAAACTGGAGAAGATGAACAGGTGGGTGAGGTTTGGGCGTATCAGCAGTGTACAGGAGATAGAGGAGAGGGGAAAGGACAGAGCCTTGGGGCACGCCAGCAGAGGGATACAAAGTACGGGAGTTGGAATTGTGGATAGTCACATAGGAGGGACGATGGGAGAGGAAGGAAGCAACGAGACGGACGAAGTTGATGGGAGAGCATAGGTCTGGAGTTTGAAGAGGAGCCCAGGATGCCAAACACGGTCATAGGCGTTCGGGAAATCAAGGGAAACAAAGATAGTGGAGCGACAGGAGTTAAGTTGGAGGGAAAGAAGATTGGTAAGGTTAAGGAGCTGGTCATCTGTGGAGAAGGAAGGCCGGAAGCCACATTGGGTAAGGGGAAGGAGGTGGTGCTGGTTAAGGTGGCGGTGAATACCGTGAGAGAGGATGATCTCGAACACCTTACTGAACACGGAGGTGAGGCAGATGGGACGATAGGAAGAAGTATCAGAGGGGAGTTTGTTGGGTTTAGGGAACAGCAGGACACAGGAAGTCTTCCACAGGTCGGGGTAAAATCCAGTGAAAAGGAGGACATTGTACAGGGTAGCAAGGACACTCAGGAAGGATGGGGGGGATTCCTTGAGGTGGAGGTAGGTGACACCATCATGACCAGGGACGGTGTTTCGTTTGGAGCGGAGGACGAGTGTGATGCCGTGCGCGGTGATGGGAGTGTTGATGTCTGAGGAGGGTAACCGATCCAAGTACTTTAAGCTAGGGGCGAGCAGAGGGACAGAGGTGTCAGTGCGGTCAAGGACGGTGGGGAAGAGGGAGTAATCAAAATGGGGATCGTCAGGAATGGAGAAGACCTCAGGAGATGGGAAGCAAAATGGTTAGCCTTACTGAGGTTGTCGGGAAAGAGTCCATCGTCATGGAGGATTGGGTAATGCGGGGTGGGATGGCTACCAGTAAGGCGGTGGAAGGCTGACCAGTACTTGGAGGAGTTGACAAGGAGGGTGGAGATGAGGCATGCCGGGGCTGCTACGGTTTCTCGCTTATACAGGGTGAGTCACCTAACGTTATCGCTGGATATATTTCGTAAACCACATCAAATACTGACGAACCGATTCCACAGATCGAACGTGAGGAGAGGGGCTAGTGTAATTGTTTAATACAAACCATACAAAAATGCACGGAAGTATGTTTTTTAACACAAACCTACGTTTTTAAAAATGGAACCACGTTAGTTTTGTTAGCACATCTGAACATATAAACAAATACGTAATCAGTGCCGTTTGTTGAATTGTAAAATGTTAATTACATCCGGAGATATTGTAACCTAAAGTTGACGCTTGGAACCTCCGACGTTCAGTTGCGTTTTGTAACAAACACGGGCCACGGTCGGTGAGCAGCATCTGCAGGGACATGTTTACAATGACGATCGAGTTTACGAGTGTGGCTGTAGTGCACTGTTGTGGTTTGGTCTAGCTGTCGCAGTGTCCGCATGTGGCGCTTGCAGCTATTGTTATTCTGCATTCGTCTCCGCACGCAGACCAACTGTAGTACACCATGTTACCAGACGTCTGTGATAGTGTAGTGTTGTAGGGACTGTGACCATGGTGTATTCGAACTCTGAAAAGGCGGAGATGATACTCATCTATGGCGAGTGTCGACGAAATGCAGCTGAAGCCTTGCAGGGTGTATGCAGAACGGTACCCGGACAGAGAGCATCCAACGTGCCGCACATTGCAAAACATCTACCGCCAACTGTATGCAACAGGTATGGTCGTAGCACGCAAACGGGTCCGTAACAGGCCCGTCACAGGAGAAGCGGGTGCAGTTGGTGTGTTAGCTGCTGTTGCCATGAACCCACACATGAGTACACGGGACATTGCGAGAGCCGGTGGACTGAGTCAAAGTAGTGTCATGCGCACACTGCATCGTCACCGCTTTCACCCGTTTCATGTGTCGCTACATCAGCAATTACATGGTGATGACTTTAATCATCGAGTGCAATTCTGTCAATGGGCATTAACAGAGAATGCGTTGCAGTTCTACCTGTTTACCGATGAAGCGGGTCTCACAAACCACGGGGCAGTGAATCTACGGAACATGCATTACTGGTCCGTGGACAATCCTCGCTGGCTCAGACTGGTAGAGCGACAGCGACCGTGGGCTGTAAATGTATGGTGCGGAATCATTGGCGACCACCTCATTGGTCCTCACTTCATTGCAGGGGCCCAAACAGCTGCAACATACATCGCGTTTCTACAGAATGATCTGCCAACGTTGCTCGAAAATGTCCCACTGGAAACGCGTCGACGTATGTGGTATCAGCATGATGGTGCACCTGCACATTCCGCAATTAACACTAGGCTGACCCTTGACAGGATGTTCGACGGGCGTTCCATAGGACGTGGAGGACGCATGAATTGGCCAGCCCGCTCTCCTGATCTTACACCTCTGGACTTCTTTCTGTGGGGTACGTTAAAGGAGATGTGTACCATGATGTGCCTACAACCCCAGAGGATATGAAACAACGTATTGTGGCAGCCTGCGTCGACATTACACCAGATGTACTGCGGCGTGTACGACATTCATTACGGCAGAGATTGCAATTGTGTGAAGCAAATGATGGCCACCACATTGAACATCTATTGGCCTGACATGTCGGCACACACTCTATTCCACTCCGTAATTGAAAACGGAAACCACATGTGTACGTGTACCTCACCCCTCATGGTAATGTACATGTGCGTCAGTGAAAAAGACCAATAAAAAGGTGTTAGCATGTGGACGTAATGTGCTGTTCCAGTCTCTTCTGTACCTAAGGTCCATCACCGTTCCCTTTGGATCCCTACGTAATTCGGTGCTCTCCGATACACACGATCGAACAGCGGAGGAGTGGTACTCAAGCCTCAACTTTAGGTTACAATATCTCCGGATGTAATTAACATTTTACAATGCAACAAACGGCACTGATTACGTATTTGTTTATATGTTCAGATGTGCTAACAAAACTAACGGGATTTTATTTAAAAAAACGTAGGTTTGTGTTAAAAAACATACTTCCGTGCATTTTTGTATGGTTTGTATTAACCAATTACACTACCCCCTCTCCTCACGTTCGGTCTGTGGAATCGATTCGTCAGTATTTGATGTGGTTTACGAAATGTATCTAGCGGTAATGTTAGGTGACTCACCCTGTATAGGTATGATGACATCATCAGCAGCCAATCAGATCGACCCAATGTGGCGTGCGCGCTTAAGCCGACCCGGGCAGCTTGCTGAGCTATTGCCCATGGCAGCACCGGTGACGTCAGGTGGCGCCAGGGGCAGGTGCCACGTTTGAAACCGCCGCTCCCGCGTCGCGCATCTGTCTTCGCTTTCTTTCGATGTCCAACGCCCACCCCCATGCCCTGCTGAGTGTGTATCCCTGGTCTCTGCTGAAATTGTTGTTGTATAAATGAATCTCGACCACTTCCTTTATAACGGAGTGCCAATATGTGACGCATGAGCCAACACTTTTGTATTTTCGAACTGTATTTTATGTCCGTTTTCTGGGCGATGCTCCGCTATGGCCGACTTGCCAATTGGCCCCCATTTTATCGATGGCAATCTAAATGGTGCAATGTGTGGTGTCACCGCCAGACGCCACACTTGCTAGGTGGTAGCCTTTATATCAGCCGCGGTCCGTTAGTATACGTCGGACCCGCGTGTCGCCACTGTCAGTGATTGCAGACCGAGCGCCGCCACACGGCAGGTCTAGAGACAGATCCTAGCACTCGCCCCAGTTGTACAGCCGACTTTGCTAGCGAAGCTACACTGACAAATACGCTCTCATTTGCCGAGACGATAGTTAGCATAGCCTTCAGCTACGTCAATTGCTACGACCTAGCAAGGCGCCATTACCAGAGTATATTGTGATTGCACTTACGTATCATCAAGAGCGATGTACAACAATTACGGATTAAAGTTAAGTATTCCAGAAGCTATGTACTATTTTTGGCTACTATAATTCCTTGTCATTTTCCAGACCTCACGCCAGCCTGCGTGAGCTTTAACGCGTGCATTTCGGCCTCTTCTAGCTATACGGTGTTGGCTCTTCTGCTAACACATCACAATGTATGCTGATTTCCTACGTAATGTTCTACCGATGTTACTACAAGATGTTTCATTCCATGACAGAATGGCGATGTACTTCCAACATGATGGATGTCCTGCACATACCTTTCGTGCGGTTGAAGCGGTATTGAATAGCATATTTCATGACAGGTGGATTGGTCGTCGAAGCACCATACCATGGTCCGCACGGTCACCGGATCTGACGTCCCTGGATTTCTTTCTGTGGGGAAAGTTGAAGGATATTTGCTATCGAGATCCACCGACAACGCCTGACAACATGCATCAGCGCATTGTCAGTGCATGTGCGAACATTACGGAAGCCGAACTGTTCGCTGTTGAGAGGAATGTCATTACACGTATTGTCAAATGCATTGAGGTTGACGGACATCATTTTGAATATTTATTGCATTGATGTGGTATTTACAGGTAATCACGCTGTAAAAGCATTTGTTCTCAGAAATGATAAGTTCACAAAGCTACATGTATCACATTGGAACAACCGAAATAAAATGTTCAAACGTACTTACGTTCTGTATTTTAATTTAAAAAATCTACCTGTTACCAACTGTCCGTCTAAAATTGTGAGCCATATGTTTGTGACTATTACAGCACCATCTATCACAAAGCGAAAAAAGTGGTCCAACTTAAACATTCATATTTCATTACGCACTGCACGATATGTAATAAAAATGGGGGTTCCTATTTAAAAAAAAACGCAGTTGATATCCGTTTGACCTATGGCAGCCCCACCTAGCGGGCCAACCATAGTGCCATCTGGTTTCTCCCTTCAAGCTAGACAAGTTTTGTTCTTTGTAGTTTTTTCGTTTGACGCTTATTTCGTGAGATATTTGGCCCGGTCACGATCAATGGCCCACGCTGTATATCTAATTTATCAGTAACAGGAATATTTTTACTATGAACTGACTTTACGTCGTTGGCATTGTGCTGCTGACCCGGCACTTCCTTCACGTCAAACCATACAGTTTTAATTTTACCCAGTGAATTATCTGTTCTGTTTACGTACCACATACTCTTTGTATTCCTAATAACATTTTTAAGCACCTTAAAATACTGAAACTTCCTGGCAGATTAAAACTGTGTGCCGGACCAAGACTCGAACTCGAGACCTTCGCCTTTCACCGGCAAGTGCTCTACCAACTGAGCCACCCAAGCACGACTCACTCTCCGTCCTCACAGCTTTACTTCTGCCAGTACCTCGTCTCCTACCTTCCAAACTTTACAGAAGCTCTCCTGCGAACCTTGCAGAATTAGCACTTCTGAGAGAAAGGATATTGCGGAGACATGGCTTTGCCACAGCCTGGGGGATGTTTCCAGAATGAGATAAGATGGTAGAGCACTTGCCCGCGAAAGGCAAAGGTCCCGAGTTCGAGTCTCGGTCCGGCACACAGTTTTAATCTGGCAGGAAGTTTAATATCAGCGCACACTCCGCTGCAGAGTGAAAATATCATTCTGGCACCTTAAAATACTGTTTGTAATGGCCTGTTGCAACTTCTTTCTGATTACTTCTAACATTTTGATATAATTCCTGCTTTATTCTACATGATATCCTTATCGCACTAGTCAGCCACCCAGGCTGCCTCTTATTGCTAGTACCCTGTTTAGAACGTTCTAGTGGAAAGCAACTTTCAAAGAGAGCGAAAGCTTTGTTAGGTAGAAAGTATTATATTTGTCATCTATGTTATCGGCACTAATAACGTTCTGCCATTCTTGTTCCTTGACGAGGTTTAAAAAACTCTCTTTCTCCATTGGATTAGCTTTTCTGCATAGTTTTTAATTATATATAATATTTGTTTGAGTACTAAAACATTTCAGTGTTAAAATTTGTGCATCATGGTTAGAAAGGCCATTCACCCTTTTACTAACAGAACGCCTATCAAGTAATGAAGAATGAATAAAAATATTGTCTATGGCTGTGCTACAGTTCCCCTTCACCCTGGTTGGTAAAAACACAGTCTGCATCAGATCATATGGTTTTAGGAAATCTTCCAACGTCTTTTTTCTTGCATAATAACATACAAAATCAATTGTCTGAATGGATCATTTGCTGCCAGGCACGTAGGGTGGAGGAGAGCCTTTTTTAGCTGCTGGAAACCCTTGTCACAGTCGGACTACCACTGCCATTTCACATTCTTATGAGGAAGCCTGTGTAAGGGCTCGGCCATGGCTGCAGTATGAGGAATGAACCTGTGATAACAGTTGAACTCGCTGAGGACTGACATCAAGGGACTAGTGTTGGATGGATATGGGAGATGTTAAATGGCGTCCACATATTGGGCATTCCTGCTGCACTGAACACATGTCCTAATTATTCCACTTGACTGACAAGAAAACATCATTTGTTCCTGTTTCCCTTAAGGTTGGCCTTCTGGAACACTGTAAACAGAGAACGAAGATTGTTAGCCAACTCTTGGGAGTGTTTGCCTGCCACCAGAATGAATCTAAGTAATTGGATCTGGCCAGTACCTCATGTGTTACCTGTTCCAGAAATCGCTGAGTTAGCGGTCTACTAGCCAGACGAGAATGTCGCCGACTTTGGGAATGGGGCACCTTCCGATTTCTTTATTTATTTATGTATTTCATTAACAGTACAGAGTAACGGTAGATTAAAACTGAAGAAACTGCAAAAAGGTGGGAAATTAAGGAGATGGGACCTTGATAAACTGCCTACACCAGAGGTTGTAGAGAGTTTGATGGAGAACATAAGGGAACAATTGACAGGAATGGGGGAAAGAAATACAGCAGAAGAAGAATGGGTAGCTCTGAATGATGAAGTAGTGAAGGCAGCAGACGATCAAGTAGGTAAAAAGACGAGGGCTAGTAGAAATCCTTGGGTAACAGAAGAAATATTGAATTTAATTGATGAAAGGAGAAAATATAAAAATGCAGTAAATGAAGCAGGCAAAAAGGAATACAAACGTCTCAAAAATGAGATCGACACGAAGTGCAAAATGGCTAAGCAGGGATGGCTAGAGGACAAATGTAAGGATGTAGAGGCTTATCTCACTAGGGGTAAGATAGATACTGCCTACAGGAAAATTAAAGAGACCTTTGGAGAAAAAAAGAGAACCACTTGTATGAATATCAAGAGCTCAGACGGAAACCCAGTTCTAAGCAAAGAAGGGAAAGCAGAAAGGTGGAAGGAGTATGTAGAGGCTCTATACAAGGGCAATGTACTTGAGGACAATATTATGGAAATGGAAGAGGATGTAGATGAAGATGAAATGGGAGATGCAATACTGCGTGAAGAGTTTGACAGAGCACTGAAAGACCTGAGTCGAAATAAGGCCCCTGGAGTAGACAACATTCCACTAGAACTACTGACGGCCTTGGGAGAGCCAGTCATGACAAAACTCTACTATTTGGTGAGCAAGATGTATGAGACAGGCGAAATACCCTCAGGTTAGTTAGGTTTAGTAGCTCTAAGTTCTAGGGGACTGATGACCTCCGATGTTAAGTCCCATAGTGCTCAGAGCCATTTGAACCATTTGAATTTTTGAAAGTCAAGGGCTACGCTGTTAATTGACAGTCGGACGGAAACGACTTTCGTGGGTTGTGGAAAGACCGACTGGACCACAGAAACGGTGGGAAAGACGCCGCCTGCGTCGTCCTCTCCAGTATAAGACAGATCTAAATGTGTGGAATTAACCAACATGTTGGAGGGAGACAGGCGGAGCTCAGTTCTATGTCTCACTGTATCACAGGGGGTGCATTTTGCTCGCCGGTGGGGTCATTGATGTCGCGGATGCTGGGAAAAACAGTGTCGACATGATGGCAAAGATTGTGGGTGGTGATTAACTGCGAAGTCGGGTCCCACAGTCGGTGCCTCCGGGCGACCGAATGTGCATGGAGGTGGGCGGGGCCAGCGAGTTGGTCGGGCGGCATAAACAGAAGACAGATCCTGAAGAGAGGCACTGGAACGTAATGACTGCTCAAATGCCCGTATAACCGGAAGAGATGTGTCCAGAGAACGATCTATTAGTTTCAAGAGATCGATAAGGAGGGTGTCGTCTGATGCACTAACGGTAATCATGTCGCGCACCAGAGAAGCCGCGGAGGGCTGTTAACAGGTAGGATCTACATCTACATCTACATTTATACTCCGCAAGCCACCCAACGGTGTGTGGCGGAGGGCACGTTATGTGCCACTGTCATTACGTCCCTTTCCTGTTCCAGTCGCGTATGGTTCGCGGGAAGAACGACTACCGGAAAGCCTCCGTGCGCGCTCGAATCTCTCTAATTTTACATTCGTGATCTCCTCGGGAGGTATAAGTAGGGAAATCAATATATTCGATACCTCATAAAGAAACGAACACTCTCGAAACCTGGACAGCAATCTATACCGCGATGCAGAGTCTGCCACTTGAGTTTGCTAAACATACTCCCAGATATTTTACAGGAGTAACTGCCACCAGTGTTTGTTCCGCTAGCATATAATCATACAATAAAGGATCCTTCTTTCTATAAATTCGCAACATATTACATTTATCTATGTTAAGGGTCAAGTACCTATCCGCTGCAGATCTTCCTGCATTTCGCTGCAATTTTCTAATGCTGCAACTTCTCTGTATACTACAGCCTCATCCGCGTAAAGCCGCATGAGAACTTCCGACACTATCTGCTAGGTCATTTACAGGGTGTTTCAAAAATGACCGGTATATTTGAAACGGCAATAAAAACTAAACGAGCAGCGATAGAAATACACCGTTTGTTGCAATATGCTTGGGACAACAGTACATTTTCAGGCAGACAAACTTTCGAAATTACAGTAGTTACAATTTTCAACAACAGATGGCGCTGCGGTCTGGGAAACTCTATAGTACGATATTTTCCACATATCCACCATGCGTAGCAATAATATGGCGTAGTCTCTGAATGAAATTACCCGAAACCTTTGACAACGTGTCTGGCGGAATGGCTTCACATGCAGATGAGATGTACTGCTTCAGCTGTTCAATTGTTTCTGGATTCTGGCGGTACACCTGGTCTTTCAAGTGTCCCCACAGAAAGAAGTCACAGGGGTTCATGTCTGGCGAATAGGGAGGCCAATCCACGCCGCCTCCTGTATGTTTCGGATAGCCCAAAGCAATCACACGATCATCGAAATATTCATTCAGGAAATTAAAGACGTCGGCCGTGCGATGTGGCCGGACAGCATCTTGCATAAACCACGAGGTGTTCGCAGTGTCGTCTAAGGCAGTTTGTACCGCCACAAATTCACGAAGAATGTCCAGATAGCGTGATGCAGTAATCGTTTCGGATCTGAAAAATGGGCCAATGATTCCTTTGGAAGAAATGGTGGCCCAGACCAGTACTTTTTGAGGATGCAGAGACGATGGGACTGCAACATGGGGCTTTTCGGTTCCCCATATGCGCCAGTTCTGTTTATTGACGAAGCCGTCCAGGTAAAAATAAGCTTCGTCAGTAAACCAAATGCTGCCCACATGCATATCGCCGTCATCAATCCTGTGCACTATATCGTTAGCGAATGTCTCTCGTGCAGCAATGGTAGTGGCGCTGAGGGGTTGTCGCGTTTGAATTTTGTATGGATAGAGGTGTAAACTCTGGCGCATGAGACGATACGTGGACGTTGGCGTCATTTGGACCGCAGCTGCAACACGGCGAACGGAAACCCGAGGCCGCTGTTGGATCACCTGCTGCACTAGCTGCGCGTTGCCCTCTGTGGTTGCCGTACGTGGTCGCCCTACCTTTCCAGCACGTTCATCCATCACGTTCCCAGTCCGTTGAAATTTTTCAAACAGATCCTTTATTGTATCGCTTTTCGGTCCTTTGGTTACATTAAACCTCCGTTGAAAACTTCGTCTTGTTGCAACAACACTGTGTTCTAGGCGGTGGAATTCCAACACCAGAAAAATCCTCTGTTCTAAGGAATAAACCATGTTGTCTACAGCACACTTGCACGTTGAGAACAGCACACGCTTACAGCATAAAGACGACGTACAGAATGGCGCACCCACAGACTGCGTTGTCTTCTATATCTTTCACATCACTTGCAGCGCCATCTGTTGTTGAAAATTGTAACTACTGTAATTTCGAAAGTTTGTCCGCCTGAAAATGTACTGTTGTCCCAAGAATATTGCAACAAACGGTGGATTTCTATCGCTGCTCGTTTAGTTTTTATTGCCGTTTCAAATATACCGGTAATTTTTGAAACACCCTGTATATATATTATGAAAAGCAACGGCCCCATAACACTCCCCTGTGGCACGCCAGAGGTTACTTGAACGTCTGTAGACGTCTCTCCACTGAGAACAACATGCTGTGTTCTGTTTGCTAAAAACTCTTCAATCCAGCCACACAGCTGGTCTGATATTCCGTAGGCTCTTACTTTGTTTATCAGGCGACAGTGTGGAACTGTATCGAACGCCTTCCGGAAGTCAAGGAAAATGGCATCTCCCTGTGAGCCTGTATTTAATATTTTCTGGGTCTCGTGAACAAATAAAGCGAGTTGGTTCTCACACGATCGCTGTTTCCGGAATCCATGTTGATTCCTACAAAGTAGATTCTGGGTTTCCAGAAATTACATGATACACGAGCAAAAAACATGTTCTAAAATTCTGCAACAGATCGATGTCAGAGATATAGGTCTATAGTTTTGCGCATCTGCTCGACGACCCTTCTTGAAGTCTGGGAGAACCTGTGCTCTTTTCCAATCATTTGGAACCTTCCGTTCCTCTAGAGACTTGCGGTACACGGCTGTTAGAAGGGGGCAAGTTGTTTCGCGTACTCTGTGTAGAATCGAATTGGTATCTCGTCAGGTCCAGTGGACTTTCCTCTGTTGAGTGATTTCAGTTGCTTTTCTATTCCTTAGACACTTATTTCGATGTCAGCCATATTTTCGTTTGTGCGAGGATTTAGAGATGGAACTGTAGTGCGATCTTCCTCTGTGAAACAGCTTTGGATAAAGGTGTTTAGTATTAACAGCTGACAGACGAAACGGCAGTCCAGGCATAACCCTCGAAGATGCTCAGTCCATTCCCGATAAGACTGCCCGGTGGCCTTGTGGCAGCTAATTAATTTATGCTGGGCAGTGGCCACATCAAAGTACTCAGAAGGCTGACCTTCAGAGTGTCTTAAGAGAGAGCACGGTGTTGCACCTCTGGGTGTAGTTACTGTATGAGGCGATAGATCTCAGGCTCTGAGCCAGGAGGTAGGCGCGCTGCGGGGTGTCCCCAGTGATGCCAGAGGCCGCGAAGTGTTCTTCCATACGCAACACGTAATGGGTCCAAGATGTCCGCCCCCGGTAGCTGAGTGGCAGCCGGCACGGTAGCTCAGCGTGTCCGGTCAGAGGGCCGGTTGGCCTCTGTAATAAAAAACTGAGTGGAAGGATCAACCACCGAACTTGAACAGTATGTCTTCCGACGTCCGCAACGACCAAACACAACGATTTAAAAAAAAAAAAAAAAATCTGCGTGCGGATTCGATTCCCGGTTGGGTCGGAGATTTTCTCTGATCAGGGACTGGGTGTTGTGTTGTCCTAATCATCATCATTTCATCCCCCTCGACGAGCAAGTCAAGCTATGTCAACTGGCTATGTACAAAAAAAAGAAAGTTCCACGTCACGCACAAAGATTTTATTACCATTCTAACTGCTCCAAGATGCTACTCGAGACGGGTGTAAAAATGAATGTATGCAACGAAAAATACTGAACACGAAAATGAAGATTTGGACCTATCTGACTAACCCCTGAAGCAGATCTTAGGATCTCTTAATGGTGGTATTATTTCCTCCTTGTTGCTCCGTAACATATAAATTATATAAATAAATTTACTTAGTACATGTTTATTTTAGTCTATCTGCTCCTTATGTTTGGAACTATTTTTCGAGATATGACAATTGGAATATACAATAACGCACATAATAACCCATGTTATCAAAAGAAATTTAACCAGTATTACAAATTGTTTTATACTCTTTCAAAAATGGCAGTTCCCATCTTTCTTTCGACTTGAGGCCCATGCCCTCTGTCATTCATCCATCCCTAAGACATAGGTAGAGGCAAGAAATATTAAAGAGTCCTAATCTTTTCAAGGTGATCATCCAATAAATTACATGTGGTTCATTTAGCCATTAATATGGAAAACAGGTAGTTACGTAAATTATTCTAGAGGTTATTCATTGGTCATTATACAGTTATATAAAATTCTGTGAAACATCCTGCGTAAATTTTACATGGTCATATTTATGCTCTTGGCTTTCATGAAACAAAAAAAAAAAAAAAAAAAAAATCACATCACAAACTGATTGTCCAGGTCTAGAGTTTCTCTAATTTGCATACTCTTTAAACATTTCACAAGTCTCATGTTGTAAAGAGTTCTTTGACAGACTGCATTTACATTTACTGTGACAAATAATTTTTGTAATGAGACTTCCGATCGACCACCACTTTTAACTAAATTAGAATTATATATTAATACCTTCAGCGACTGACGGGCGTTGATATGCATCAATGGGGTCAGGTGACAATGTGTGCCCCGACAGGGACTCGAACCCCATGGCAGACGCTCTACCCATCTGAGCCACCGAGGGCACAGAGGATAGTGCGACTGCAGGGACTATCTCACGTACGCCTCCTGCGAGACCCACATTCTCACATTATACGTCCACACACTACATTCGTAGTGTCCCTACCCAACACACTCATTACTCGTGGAAGATATTCTTACTAAGTCCCGTAAGAGTTCGCGTAATATGTGTGCATCCGCACAGGAGAAGAAGGTCATATATACTTATATACACTCCTGGAAATTAAAATAAGAACACCGTGAATTCATTGTCCCAGGAAGGGGAAACTTTATTGACACATTCCTGGGGTCAGATACATCACATGAGCACACTGACAGAACCACAGGCACATAGACACAGGCAACAGAGCATGCACAATGTCGGCACTAGTACAGTGTATATCCACCTTTCGCAGCAATGCAGGCTGCTATTCTCCCATGGAGACGATCGTAGAGATGCTGGATGTAGTCCTGTGGAACGGCTTGCCATGCCATTTCCACCTGGCGCCTCAGTTGGACCAGCGTTCGTGCTGGACGTGCAGACCGCGTGAGACGACGCTTCATCCAGTCCCAAACATGCTCAATGGGGGACAGATCCGGAGATCTTGCTGGCCAGGGTAGTTGACTTACACCTTCTAGAGCACGTTGGGTGGCACGGGATACATGCGGACGTGCATTGTCCTGTTGGAACAGCAAGTTCCCTTGCCGGTCTAGGAATGGTAGAACGATGGGTTCGATGACGGTTTGGATGTACCGTGCACTATTCAGTGTCCCCTCGACGATCACCAGTGATATACGGCCAGTGTAGGAGATCGCTCCCACACCATGATGCCGGGTGTTGGCCCTGTGTGCCTCGGTCGTATGCAGTCCTGATTGTGGCGCTCACCTGCACGGCGCCAAACACGCATACGACCATCATTGGCACCAAGGCAGAAGCGACTCTCATCGCTGAAGACGACACGTCTCCATTCGTCCCTCCATTCACGCCTGTCGCGACACCACTGGAGGCGGGCTGCACGATGTTGGGCGTGAGCGGAAGACGGCCTAACGGTGTGCGGGACCGTAGCCCAGCTTCATGGAGACGGTTGCGAATGGTCCTCGCCGATACCCCAGGAGCAACAGTGTCCCTAATTTGCTGGGAAGTGGCGGTGCGGTCCACTACGGCACTGCGTAGGATCCTACGGTCTTGGCGTGCATCCGTGCGTCGCTGCGGTCCGGTCCCAGGTCGACGGGCACGTGCACCTTCCGCCGACCACTGGCGACAACATCGATGTACTGTGGAGACCTCACGCCCCACGTGTTGAGCAATTCGGCGGTACGTCCACCCGGCCTCCCGCATGCCTACTATACGCCCTCGCTCAAAGTCCGTCAACTGCACATACGGTTCACGTCCACGCTGTCGCGGCATGCTACCAGTGTTAAAGACTGCGATGGAGCTCCGTATGCCACGGCAAACTGGCTGACACTGACGGCGGCGGTGCACAAATGCTGCGCAGCTAGCGCCATTCGACGGCCAACACCGCGGTTCCTGGTGTGTCCGCTGTGCCGTGCGTGTGATCATTGCTTGTACAGCCCTCTCGCAGTGTCTGGAGCAAGTATGGTGGGTCTGACACACCGGTGTCAATGTGTTCTTTTTTCCATTTCCAGGAGTGTAAATGTAAGTCCAAAAGAACAGACAGCATATCCATATACAAGTCTGTATTTGGACCCTCAGCCCATTGTTGATCCCGACAGATTACAAGTCTCTCACAGAGTTGATGATGTGGAAGATCCTCAGTATATACAGCAAGGTAAGTAGGTGTATGTTTGGAAATTGTCAAGTTTTCGTCGAATTTGCACACAGTATGAGAGAGGTACAGTCAGGTAGGGTCCTTATAGGTCACCTGAAATTCTTCTGCATCAGCTAAGAGAAGTGTAATGGTATCTAGGCTTCAGTTCTTCATGTTTCTTCTTTTTATTATGTTTGTGTTCCTACTCTTCTGTTCTTCATGTCGCTTCTTTCTCTTGATATAAATATTGTATTTTGGATAAGGATATGGGTAATTGTGGACAGGAAGGTTATCTGTTTGGTGACATTATACACGGAACCTGAGTCGTTTTATGTGACTCAGGTTCCCGAGAAGTGAGTGCCAGGCGACTTCCTGCTACAGATTATGATGTGTATCAGTCTCTGTCTGGCAGAGAACAGCAGAAGGAAAAGCAAATAAAGTTCACAGTTCTGTACAGCTTTTAGCAGTTAGGCTGCAGGATTAACTGACTGTATCATGTGTGCAATTTGCTTATTTTGTAAGACGTGTATATTTCCATTGTCTATTGTCAACCCACAATTTATGAAAGATGTTTGTATTTTATTAATAGGATTAAGTAGGAATAATTAATATTTGTCATGTTGGAAGTAATTGTGGTAGCAGGGAATGTCTGCACCAAAGTGTTGTTGGCAAGAGAGACCGCAAATTGATATAATTTTAAAAAGGGCGGGAGAGACCGCGTATGGATACATTTTAAGAAATGAGCGGGAAAGACCGCGCATATATATGTTTTGTAATGGCAGCAGGGATTGTCTGCACCAGAAAGCATTGTTGGCAGGAGAGACCGCACTTTAGCGCTCGTAGGAAGTCAGTAGTAAGCGAGATGTGAAGCGAGTTGGTAGCAGGTCTGAAGCGAGAGGCTGAGAGGAGCAGTGTGCCTGCCAGCCACCAGCTATGATTTACAAGATATTGTAAACGGATGTACAGAGACATCAACTAACTATTATCATAAGAGGAACTAATATTATTGAATTATTTTTTTTTTTTTTTTTTGCGAAACTCAAGACTACTGAAGGTATGTTTGCGCAATGCTAGTTGTAAGATTATTGTAAAAAGTAAGTCCCATTTGAACGTTTGTAAAATCATTTCATTACCAACAGTAAATATTTGAAGCGTTTTCAGAATATAATTAATTTTTGCCAGCAATGTTGCATTACTGATTATAATCCATCCCAAAAACCATCAACGTAAAACTTTGCAAAAAATTTATTGTTGTCAAGAAAAAGTGTAACTATGAATTACGTAACTTCAGTCAAATTAATTAAAGAATAACGTCAGCTTTGCTATTAAAGAATAACGTCAACTTTGGTAATAAATACAGTCACTTATTACGACAGCCCACCAGCAGTTAATAGAGTATAGTAAACCAGAGTAAGTATATTCATGTCGCAGTTCGATGAAGCAGTCACATGGCCATCCAGTAACAGTAAAAAAGGTAAGGAACAGTTTTGGGTTATTGCAGATAACGACTGAGGGCCACGACGACGACACGTTCTATGTTTCGTCGAAATAATCAGAAAATCACTTTTAATAAGCAGCAATTAAATTTGTGTGCGAAGATTGAGAAAGAGAATAAATTTCAAAGGGAAGATTTCATTTGTTATTATTAAGCAAGAGATATAAATCCTAAGGGAAGTTTTCATAGGTTATTGTAGAAGGGAAGGTAGCGTAAAAAAAAGAGATATGGAGGAGACGGGAAGGTTTCAATCTCATCTCCATCGTGTAATACAATAGTGGAGACAACGTCATGAACATATGTGAACAATTTTTTTTAAGATGCACCCACCATGGGGGTCATTTATCTTTACATTTATTATTGTTCTAGTTTTACAATCAGCCAAGACACTCATTTATTTACTCTTATTGTTCAGATCAAAATTTAATGTACAAAGTTAATGTTAATTGTAAAAGAACGTATTCCTCAACCTTCTTAAACTACTGGCCAGTAGGATGTTTATACTAGTCTAACTACAACCCTATTCAAAGTACTACACTGTTGTTGAATATCACAAGATCATCCGATCTCATGGGTCTTGATTTCGTCGTGGATGTCGTCATGAACATCTGTGAACAATAAAGTGCATGTCTGCACAAAAGATACTCAAATGAATGATTAGTTGGACCTCTTCTTCATATCGTGCTTCGGCTTGCTTCCTGTGGACAGTCATAAACTACATAGCAAGTTTAGAACAAAATTACTGATACTTACTTTAATCATACTGTCATGTACCTTCTTTCATGTTTTTACTCAGTAATACCATCTCTCTCGCTGTCGTGTATCCGGAGCTGCTGCAGTTACCTTTATCTGCCTTTAGCTCTTCCTTTTAAGTTAATAAAGTTGCATTTTATTTTACTAGTGGTACTTGCAAGTGTAAAGATTTTAGTACATTGTATAAAATCGCTGCTCATCAACACGACTGCCATGCCCTTATGTAATAGCAACGATGTCATGTGCTTTGAATGTATAGCATTTCTTACTTTCCTTTATTAGTTTTTACGTGTCTATCCCCTTATTATATCCATTTCATGTCGCTATAACACTCAAACAATATTTCGGTGTGCTCGTCGGTGTTCCGCAGAACTGGCCACCATGTACACAATTCTTCCGTCTCTCTGAACAGCATGAATACAACACTTCCAAATATACCAGTAATGGTGAGATCTCATGTAGCCACGTGGAGCAGGCCACCTAGTGAACTCTCGTTTCTCTGAATGGAGACAAATCATACTCGGACGACACACCTGCGTGTCACCGCAAACCACTACTAGCAAGTCACTCATTTGTGACCTCATTGCTAAACATGGAAAATGGATACTCATTTCATTCAGTAGTTCTAAAATATTTTCAAAATGCTGCCATTCTCTCCTAATACGTTCCACATCAATCGGATAACAAACTTACCTATTCACACATCTTTACAACAATTTTTTTTTGCCGTACCACACGTTTCTCTCTTTTTTTTTTTTTACTTTATTCCTTCATGGATAGATAACACATCTCAAACTCCAAACACCTTTTAAATCGTACGCTCAGCTTGCTGTGCACATATTTTTAGCATACACAAAGAAACATACCCTAATTTTCTCAATCTCGACATCTTCCCCTTTTATGCACTATAGTACCTCTTTTAACATGATAACAGCAGAGAAAATATTGATAAATATACATATCCCTTCAGTACAATAACTTAATTGCTAACTATATGCAATATACTTTACTTTCGCCATACAAGCTCCTTTAATTCTTCCTACCTATTCTATGTCATTTTGCTGTACTCTCCCACGGTTAGGTGGTCTAGTTTCAGTTGATTGTTCCCGATTCCTGTTGTTATTCATTCCACCCCATGCTTGGTCAGACCGTTGGCAAATTTCTCTATTGCCACCCCATGATGCGCAATTTCTTTGTGGCTCCCATCTGCGTTCATTTTGTTACCTATATTCTCTGCCGTAGTTCTTCCACTGTATATTGTTCCCACTACGATATCTTACGCATGCATGTTTTGATGAGGAGGACGATTTACATTGTTTTGCCATTTATGGCCTCTATTATTCCCTCCATTGTTCCCCCTTCTTTTACTTTGCATGTCTCTCTGCCTACGTTTTTCTCGTGCCTGACGCTCGTTGAAAGCGAACTCCAACTCTCTTAGGATATCCTTGAATCATTCTACATCACTTCCACATCGGCCGACGAGCGTTTGCTGGTGGGAAATTGGCAATTTCATGTAACACAACCTTATGATCTCAGCCGGTGTGTATGGGTCCTCCAAATACCGATTTTTCTTGGTCAAGTTTTCGAAATACTTCACCAGACTACGGAACTATGAACTCTCCAAGACTCTCCTCATCATTATTTCCTGTTTGATCCTGTCCTGTGTCTCTTTGGACCAGTATTTGTTTAAAAATGCGCTACGAAGTTCTTCGTATGACGTGCACGTTTTTGCAATGTTCCCCATGCATTCGGCCGATGTTCCCTCGATATCTGGTCAGACCGTTGGCGAATTTCTCTATTGTCACCCCATGATGCGCAATTTCTTTGTGGCTCCCATCTGCGTTCATTTTGTTACCTATATTCTCTGCCGTAGTTCTCCCATTGTACATTGTTCCCACTACGATATCTTCCGCATGCATGTTTTGATGACCCAGTCGTGCCCTGTGTAGGTGCGGGGGCCATATTTCTAGAGATATTTTGTTGCTCTGCAGATACCCTGTGTAGGTGCGGGGGCCATATTTCTAGAGAAGTCCAGTTTGTACATCAGCGGCCTTTGAGGAGGTAATGATAAATCAAATTGTCCAATAAAAGTTTTTGGGTGTAAAACATTACCCTCGTCTTTGTAATGCTGAAATTTTCGTGCAGAGATAAAATGCTTAAAATCGAAAATTTCATTAGAATTTCTTCCCGCTTGGCCTACCACATTCTCATTTGGCGCCATCGTTTCCTGTCTACTGTTACTTTGGGTATCCTCTCTTTTACTGCCTGTTACGTTTCGATCACTGCAAAAATGGCTCATGGTGCGCATTATCGGGTAACAATTATGCATATGAAATATCTCATTGCTGTTCTCCGTATTCGCAATTTGCGACCCAGTCGTGCCCCGTGTAGGTGCGGGGGCCATATTTCTAGAGATATTCTGTTGCTCTGCAGATACACTTTCAGTCTGTAGTTGACAAGCAACTCACATTCGAGCACATTCTAGTAACGTCTGGGTTTGGACATGATCGTGCTGAGTTTGAACTGACTCGTTCGGTTTCTGTCATTTCCAAATCACCTATTGTTTCTTTTCTGAGATGTGAATTTTGCTAGGTTGTGACCTGAATTCCTGAGATAATTGCTTAATTTCGCTTTCTATGTTTTGTTGAAATTGTGAGACCTCCGCGGTCAAAGCCTTATTTGGCGCAATTTCTGTTTTTTGCAGCTGCATTGTTTCTACTTGTTTCAAGCGCCTCTGCAACTTTGTTAATGCATCTCTACCTATTTTTGTCGTATTTTCTGTCTTTTCTAATGTTTCAAGAGCAATTCGCTTTGAGTCCCTCGCTAGTAATGGCGCCTCGTTCGCGGTTCTTCTGACCTCCGCAGTCTCTAGTTCTAGTTTCGGAACGTCACTACCTCATTTTTCACTTCCATCGTTTTATGCTTTATCGACTGAATTTCGACACTAACTTTTTGAATTTTACTTCCCATTTCAGCAGTAACGTTTTGAGTTTTACTTCCCATTTCAGAGCGTACTTCATCATTCCCCCTTTTTATTTGGTTTCCCAATTCAGAGCTCTCCTTTTGAATTTTATTTAACATTTCACTTCCCATTGTTTTTAGGTATGCAATGATGTCCAACACACCTGTGTTATCTAGATCTTTTCTCCTATTGTGACTTTCTCTTCCCCTACTCTTAGGTGATCTCCTGCCCTTTTGCCTTTCCATTTCTTGGTATTCACGAAAGTCATCACCGCGCGTCCCTTATGTGCTGCCCTGTGAGAATGCCACTGACGGTGATCTACCATGATTCTTAGTTGTTTTGCGTTCACTTGGACTCCCTACACTATAGTCCCATATCTTTACGATTGCCTCAGTGTGTCTCTGGTCCTCATCTTTTCTATCAGATTGCCCACCATGGGCTTTACTGTGTTTATCATCCTCACAAAATTCCCTTGGATCGGTATTCTCCTCACCTGTGCCTTGTGCTGCTAACAAAGCTAACTCTTTCTCATCCCATAGGCTTTCTTGACTGCCCCGTGTATCTGCCATTTATATATTGTTACTAGTGATCTGTTGTGCTACTAAGCGCGCTTTCACCCTAGTTATCATGGAGTGATTCCTGATAACAGCTCTCTCTTAAAAACACACACAATTTACAATACCCACATTTGTTATGTAACGGGCATATAACATAAAATATCTACAACAAACAAGCCAAACTAATATCAACGTCGTAAACGAGCAGTGTCGTTAAAATACAAACTAAATACAACGACAAATGACATAACATAAATATCAATAAATTGCTACCAACGGGCTGAAGCGCAACATCTATGAAAAGAAATACAATAAAATACACAAATATTTTTAATGTTATCTTGTGACTTTACCACTGCAAACTATACACGCGAGCCGGTGATCACTATCAATGACACCTAAACATTATAAATCGGAAAAATTTTTTTTGAAAATTTCTGAGGTTTCAAACCACTTTATGACCACTACAGAAAAAGAAAGTTCCAGGTCACGTATAAAGATTTTATTACAATTCTAACTGCTCCGAGATGCTACTCCAGGCGGATGTAAAAATGGATGTGTGCAACGGAAAATACTGAATGCGAAAATGAAGATTTCTCTCTGTCTAACTACCCCCTGAAGCAGATCTTAGGATCTGTTAGTGGTGATATTATTTCCTCTTTGTTGCTCTTTAACGTGTAGTCCACCCCCTGTAGCTGAGTGGTCAGTGTGACAGAATGTCAGTCCTAAGGGCCCGGATTCGATTCCCGTCTGTGTCAGAGATTTTCTACGCTCAGGGACTGGGTGTTGTGTTGTCCTATCATCATCATTTCATCCCCATCAACGCGCAAGTCGCTGAAGTGGTGTCAAATAGAAAAACTTGCATCCGGCGAACAGTCTACCCAACGAGATGCCCAAGTCACGCGACATTTACATATATTTTAAGATATAAATTACATAAATGAATGATTAAGGGAACTAGTAACTACAAAATGATAAATGTTGATTCGGCTTATACATTTATTGTGGATTAAAACCCCTTTTATGTATTACAAATGTTTATACGTCAATGGCCGGCCGGAGTGGCCGTGCGGTTCTAGGCGCTTCAGTCTGGAACCGCGCGACCGCTACGGTCGCAGGTTCGAATCCTGCCTCGGGCATGGATGTGTGTGATGTCCTTAGGTTAGTTAGGCTGAAGTAGTTCTGAGTTCTAGGGTACTGATGACCTCAGATGTTAAGTCCCATAGTGCTCAGAGCCATTTGAACCATTTTTTATACATCAGTGTCCAATGCACATAAAGAGACACAAATGAATTTCCTAACTAATATTACTGATCAATTGCCCAAATCTGCCCCTTTCTATTGTTACGCGATCTAATATAAATAATGCGAGATGACTGACATCATCTACTTACCAAACATAGAAGACAATACTTTCAAAGATGATCTACAGTGGTGTGCAACCTCAGTGGAAATAAACCTTACGTGATCACACATGTTTAGCTTTATAGCCCTAATAAGCCGAAGCATTTAGCAATATCACTGTATGTACTGCATCCGGTGCGTGCGAGTGATGGTTCTCGTACACGTCTGTGATGATGGAAGAACTCCAGCAACAAAATAAAAAACTCTTTCAAACACTAGGACGGCAGAAGGTGATCCGCTGACTAGTATGATCTATACTGTCTTCCCCTCTCTGTGTTCTGCAGACAAGAAACTTGAGCTTCCAGCCACAACGACGGAATTCAGATAACGTCTCTACGTGAGTATAAACAGAGGAAGTGCTCTCAGTGACTGAATGCTGCGTACCCAACGACTACTCCCTACACGGAGACGAAGTCTAGAATCGTATAAGTTCGCAACAGTACAGTGCCTAACCGTTCTAACTACACTCCTGGAAATTGAAATAAGAACACCGTGAATTCATTGTCCCAGGAAGGGGAAACTTTATTGACACATTCCTGGGGTCAGATACATCACATGAGCACACTGACAGAACCACAGGCACATAGACACAGGCAACAGAGCATGCACAATGTCGGCACTAGTACAGTGTATATCCACCTTTCGCAGCAATGCAGGCTGCTATTCTCCCATGGAGACGATCGTAGAGATGCTGGATGTAGTCCTGTGGAACGGCTTGCCATGCCATTTCCACCTGGCGCCTCAGTTGGACCAGCGTTCGTGCTGGACGTGCAGACCGCGTGAGACGACGCTTCATCCAGTCCCAAACATGCTCAATGGGGGACAGATCCGGAGATCTTGCTGGCCAGAGTAGTTGACTTACACCTTCTAGAGCACATTGGGTGGCACGGGATACATGCGGACGTGCATTGTCCTATTGGAACAGCAAGTTCCCTTGCCGGTCTAGGAATGGTAGAACGATGGGTTCGATGACGGTTTGGATGTACCGTGCACTATTCAGTGTCCCCTCGACGATCACCAATGGTGTACGGCCAGTGTAGGAGATCGCTCCCCACACCATGATGCCGGGTGTTGGCCCTGTGTGCCTCGGTCGTATGCAGTCCTGATTGTGGCGCTCACCTGCACGGCGCCAAACACGCATACGACCATCATTGGCACCAAGGCAGAAGCGACTCTCATCGCTGAAGACGACACGTCTCCATTCGTCCCTCCATTCACGCCTGTCGCGACACCACTGGAGGCGGGCTGACGATGTTGGGGCGTGAGCGGAAGACGGCCTAACGGTGTGCGGGACCGTAGCCCAGCTTCATGGAGACGGTTACGAATGGTCCTCGCCGATACCCCAGGAGCAACAGTGTCCCTAATTTGCTGGGAAGTGGCGGTGCGGTCCCCTACGGCACTGCGTAGGATCCCACGGTCTTGGCGTGCATCCGTGCGTCGCTGCGGTCCGGTCCCAGGTCGACGGGCACGTGCACCTTCCGCCGACCACTGGCGACAACATCGATGTACTGTGGAGACCTCACGCCCCACGTGTTGAGCAATTCGGCGGTACGTCCACCCGGCCTCCCGCATGCCCACTATACGCCCTCGCTCAAAGTCGGTCAACTGCACATACGGTTCACGTCCACGCTGTCGCGGCATGCTACCAGTGTTAAAGACTGCGATGGAGCTCCGTATGCCACGGCAAACTGGCTGACACTGACGGCGGCGGAGCACAAATGCTGCGCAGCTAGCGCCATTCGCTGGCCAATACTGCGGTTCCTGGTGTGTCCGCTGTGCCGTGCGTGTGATCATTGCTTGTACAGCCCTCTCGCAGTGTCCGGAGCAAGTATGGTGGGTCTGACACACCGGTGTCAATGTGTTCTTTTTTCCATTTCCAGGAGTGTATAAAATCTCCTGAGAACAAAGACAGCAAGTCTATCTGTTCCAACAAAAGCTGATACTGAGCGACTGTCAAACATGGGCGCTCAAAACGGAAGGCCATTTCTCTCGACTGCTGGCTTCCCAGCAAAGCTCGGCTCTCCTCCCTCGTAACTACAGAAGGCGAATCATATTCTCGAAACCACGGAATATTCTCCCTCTTTACAGGTTTTTCCGAAAGATGACGAACGATATTTTGGTCTTTTGTCGTCCATCGCGGAAATTAATTAGGAATTGGTACGCTTCTCAGAGTAAAAATCCTTGGAAATAACCAGCCTGCGTGATTTCCGAGGTAACACTTCCTCGTTCCTCTCTGCTGTGTCCAAGATTCTCAGAGTTTCGGAAGTATTATCCGGTAATCCTTCTGGCGCCGCTACACTACCAGCCGGCTGCCGCTGTGTTGTGCTTCAGCGCTCAAATGCCCCAACCGTACGTCTTAGAATACTTCATGTTTTAAAGCAGACCAACACACCTGTGCGGGCTTTTCCACCCAGAGCCTGAGTTACGCCTGCCGTTTCACTTCCACTGGCGTTCCAACCTCTGCTAGTATAGATAATCATTCATTACGCAGTTTTGATAATAAAGACGTAAGCGTTGACAACTATCTACAAGGTGTACGTGACAATGTCAGTCTTCTTTGAATATTCATATATACGATGTACAACCTATCAAATGATACCTAATTCCGGTTGTAAAACACGGCAAAGTATGTAGATGAGTGCTTGTAAGGTGCGAAATTATAGCCACCTTACACCGCCAACCGAAAACATTCTTTAGCCACACAAAGTAACAGTCCTACTGGCCACTTCTGAGGTTCACAATAAAGAAATTAATTCAGAAAATGGTTACAGTTCAAACACCGCTTAATACCACTACGCAAGACGGAGTTTCGACCTTGACGTTAAAGTTAAGCAACAATACAGTTACTCGAGTAAGCCTGAATGGGCACAGTCAGAGACCACGTAACCGTCTGGAATGACCGATGACGTGAAGACTTCCAGCGGTCGACGTGTCGACGTTCGAGGGACTCTGCATGCCGCCTCTCTTGCTACCAGGAGCTGCTCACTCACTGTGATCAGCCGTGCCTCGGCACGGGCCTACATATTGCGCCAACTCTAGGATACATGGCAGACTATGTCCCGTCACGTGGCGTGCGGAAGAAAGATGAACTGTGGATACCACAACTTCTAATGACGCAAGTGAGACTGCCTAGTGACCGCCGATGAGAGTTAGCGCACACCGTGGGCTGGCACTGCTTACCCCTACTTGGTCCGGGGCCCGCTTTACCGATCCGTACCGCGGGTGGCCGGTATAGCAGGCGCTCGGCATAGAGACACCAGGTTTACGCCCTATGAGGCAGGTTACGGAAGACCCATGAATTCCCCGTTTGAGTACGAGAAAACACCGCATAGAATGAATATAGCTGAAGTAAAGGGACTAACCCGCCGCTTTAAGGCCATAAGGAAGCAGCTTAAACGAAGTAATTCCAAAGTCACTCAGAAACAGTTGTAATGCAGCAACAAGGGAACCACGCTGCCCCAATATACACCCGGAGACCTTATTTTGTTCCGAAATCTAATGTTTAAGAAAGGAAAAACTAAGAAATTCTCACCTCAGCGTGAGATCCCCTACCCTATCATACGGCTAACTTCTCCTGTGAATGCAGATGTGCAATTTTCTGGTCACACTGTGATAGCACATTTGATCGGTTAAAGCCCTGTGCCGCCCACTACGCAACCGCAAATACTTCGCAACAGAGTAAGCACACTGTAAAGATAGTGAAGAAGAAAGATGACAAGCCATTGACAGCACGTCGTCAATATGCTTTAACGACCAAGCATTCCTATGCCCTGAGATCTAAGGACTAATTGTGTTTTGTGTGCAGTGTGGATATTCGTCTTGTGAGATTTGTGGGAGTCTTAAGCAATGATTCATTAGGGGGTATGAACAGTAAAGATAATGTATGAGGTTGTTATTTTGTGCTTGTGACGCAGTTAATCATTTTGCAATTAGCATTCTGTATTGGCAGAGGGAACTTGTTAGGTTATCAGAGTTATTTTCAGTTGAAGTGAATTGCCATTCCACACTGTGATTTTGCTTAGTAGGATGCTGCTTGC
This sequence comes from Schistocerca cancellata, assembly GCF_023864275.1. NCBI lineage: Eukaryota > Metazoa > Arthropoda > Insecta > Orthoptera > Acrididae > Schistocerca > Schistocerca cancellata. The sequence goes on from NC_064629.1 coordinate 737,915,241, forward strand.
GCTGCCCTGTAGACTGAAAGTGGCCAGTGCTGTATTATAAGTTTTGTTGTTAAGTGTCAGCAACCGAGCAGTGGTAATTGCCAATGTAATTTTTTTGTAATGTGAAGTAGAGGTAACTATTTCAGTAACGAACCATCAAGCAGTTAGAGATAGACAAATGCGTTACATTGATTTCGACCATTGAGGGAAAATACGTGAAGGTACCGTAAGAATTTCACTAACAGGAGTTGAAGTATACCAGTAAAAGTACACTCTAGCTGGGCTAGACAACACGCCAATGTACTACACTGGACACTAAGTCTCATCAAGTAGCATTCAGTAAAGTTTTACATACTATGAAAGATAGGTTTTCAAAGATCCACTTGCATTACTAAAAGTCGAGTTTAACTAATTGAGTCATTATTGAGTGATACAGGGAGTAACTCTGAAACAGAAGGACACCTTTCCGTACCAGTTTATTGTACAATTCTAAGAACAGGTTGTTGTTTAAACTTGTAATGAAGTGCCTCTCAAATGCTTACCAAAAACAAACTTTATATATATATATATATATATATATATATATATATGAATTTTTCCCTAAAAGTGCACTTAAGTACTCACTTATACGTTAACATTGTGAGAAGAATTCCATCAAAGACTTTACCGAAGTTAACCCTTCTTTTATAATCCTTGGAAACAATCAGGAGAGCTGTCATTCTAGTTTGTGTGCGTGCTGAACACAACATTGCTCTAGAGAAATAGAGGACTAAGTTGTTGCACCTGGCACTCTTCTATACAGCGAATGTAAAATCATATTAAAAATAAACTGGAAGCAGTATTGATTGCATAACTTTTTTAATGTGGTGACCGGTTTCGATCTTTTTATCAGATCATCTTCAGACCACGAATGTCTGCCGGAGGAGGTGGTGCATGGCAACCCTCTTGCTTGTGGCTGGTGTTCCTTGGACTATCACACAGACACTAAATAACGATTTTATGGATGGATGACACTTTTTTTGCAAACTAGAGAAACAACCGCGGTAAGTTCTGATTTCATTAGTGTTGAGAAGTACAGTATTTAACTCAAATAGGATTGGAAAAGTACCATTCCCAATAGCAGCGCTTACGAGGTATCCTGCAAAACCTTTTGATGTCAGACATCATGAACAGAGAGCAGGGTTAAGAGTTGAAAATTGTATTACATTAGCAAAATAACACAGCACTGTGAGAGTGACGGCCCGCACTACGTGGACCTGGCCTAGCTGACCGCGGCGTGGCCGCCAGGCAGAGCACACGAGATAACGAGCGTCCTGGACTGGCCCACCCCCTACTCATCATTAGCAACGTGAATGGGAAGAAATATTTGCGTGACGACATCAGGTCACCTGGTGTTCGATCTTTCTGGTATTGACCCAATCGGGAAAAAACAGTTCTTGAAACCATTGATATCTGCGAGAAACATCGCCTGAGAATAAGACATATTGTGAGAATAAGAATTTTCAAAACGAACGCTACCACCCCTCCTCCCTCCCCCCCATCCCCCCACCCCCCGTTAAATAAAACACGGTATCCGCCGTTTATGGATTGCTGAGTGCTGACTCTGGCTCTAGTGTTATTCCATTCCCCGACACTTAATTAAATGTTCAAAAAATGTTCAAATGTGTGTGAAATCCTATGGGAGTTAACTGCTAAGGTCATCAGTCCCTAAGATTACACACTATTATCCTAAGGTCAAACACACACACACACACACACACACACACACACACACACACACACACACACACACACACACACATGCCCGAGGGAGGACTCGAACCTCCGCCGGGACCAGCCCTTAATTAAACGCATTCTCTATTGTTCTTCACTTTATAACAGTGAAAAGATTTGTTTGCCCGGTTCCAACACACGTTTTATAAAGATGGACTTGTGCTACCTAGTACCGCCACTGGGGTAACGCAGATTGGTGCTAGTCATATTCACCGAGATATTCCAAGCTGGCGTGCCTTCATCAACCATTGCAAGTATTTGAAATGAGGTGCTGTAATATGTTTGCTCTGATTATTGGTGTTACAGGTGCTCCGCTCTTCCTATACCACCCCTCACCGTGGAATATGATGTTCTAACTACTGGATAACTTTTTGTACACTCGACACCGGATTGTCATATTAACTGCCATAGGCTAGTCTACACTAAAAGAAGAAGTAACGTTGCAGCGGATTAACACTTGGCTAACAACACATGAACCTCTTGTAAGGAGATTAGGCTAAAACAGAACGCTTACTACCGTTTGGAATATCAACCAGCAAGAGGAACTGCGAACTATTTCGAATGCTGTACCTCTCCATCGCATCAAGCGAGCCTAGTTCAACGCAGTGAGAACCATCCTAATGACACTGCTCGATTACCTTGATCGAGCTCACGCTGATCGTTGAAATAAAGCCCTCGAATGGCTACATCTTTTGCTGCTCAAAATCATGAGATCCTTGTCCATCAGCATGTGGCATTCACATCCCGAAGATAAATTTCTGGTGGCTACCAGACAAATCCGGAGTGTATCTGCCGAGCTGGTACAACAATAAGAAGGAGTTAGGAACTCGGTTCAAAGGCAAGTAGTGACTGTATAAGAGGAATTATCGAACCTGCCTGATAGCGATGTGTGCCGTGAGGAGTGGCCGCGTGATTTGAGGCGTCATGTCACGGACTGCGCGGCCCCTCCCACCGGAGGTTCGAGTCCTCCCTCGGGCATGGGTGTGTGTGCTGTTCTTAGCATAGGTTCGTTTAAGTTAGTTTAAGTAGTGTGTAAGTCTAGGGACCGCTGGCCTAACAAGGGAACATCCCCATTGCACCCCCCCTCAGATTTAGTTATAAGTTGGCACAGTGGATAGGCCTTGAAAAACTGAACACAGATCAATCGAGAAAACAGGAAGAAGTTGTGCGGAACTATGAAAAAATAAACAAAATATACAAACTGAGTAGTCCATGAGCAAGATATGCAATATTAATGAGAACGTGAGGTCAGGAGCGCCGTGGTCCTGTGGTTAGAGTACGCAGCTGCGGAACGAGAAGTCGTTGGCTCAAGTCTTCCCGCGAGTGGAAATTTTACTTTTTTTATTTTCGCAAAGTTATGATCTGTCCGTTCGTTCATTGACGTCTCTGTTCACTGTAATAAGTTTAGTGTCTGTGTTTTGCGACCGCACCGCAAAACCGTGCGATTAGTAGACGAAAGGACGTGCCTCTCCAATGGGAACCGACAAGATTTGATCGCAAGGTCATACGTCAACCGATTCCTCCACAGGAAAACACGTCTGATATATTCTATAAGACACTGGTGACAGCATGTGCGTCACATGACAGGAATATGTTGTCGACCCACCTAACTAGTACACTTGGCGAATGGGTAAAAAGATTCTTCTACCTTGCCCGATTTAGGTTTCTTGTGGATGTGATAATCACTCCCAAAAAAGTGATGAAAACATAAGAGTTTGTCACATAAACTGAAAATAAAAAGTTAAACTTCTCACTCGAGGGAATACTTGAACCAAGCACTTCGCGATCCGCAGATAGTCACGCTAACCACGGGACCAGGGCGATCCTGAGCTCACAGTGTCCTTGATATTGCCTATCTTGCGCATGGACTACTCAGTTTGTATATTTTGCTTATTTTGTCATAGTTCCACACAACTTCTTCCTGTTTTCTCGACCGATCTGTGTTCAGTTTTTCAAGGCCTATCCACTGTGCCAACTTATAACTAAATCTGAGGGGAGTGCGATGGGGAGGTTCCCTTGTAAGCAGATTGGTCCCTTAGGAATTCACACACATTTGAACATTTTTTTTTATAGTGATGTGCACATATACAGATGGAGGCAGTATCGCGCGCAAGAGGTATAAAAGAGCAGTCTACATCTACATCTACATCTACATTTATACTCCGCAAGCCACCCAACGGTGTGTGGCGGAGGGCACTTTACGTGCCACTGTCATTATCTCCCTTTCCTGTTCCACTCGCGTATGGTTCGCGGGAAGAACGACTGTCTGAAAGCCTCTGTGCGCGCTCTAATCTCTCTAATTTTACATTCGTGATCTCCTCGGGAGGTATAAGTAGGGGGAAGCAATATATTCGATACCTCATCCAGGAACGCACCCTCTCGAAACCTGGCGAGCAAGCTACACCGGTGGATGTACTCAGGTGATTCACGTGAAAGCGTTTCCGGCGTGATTATGCTCACAGGACGGGAATTAACAGGCTCTGAGCGCGGAATGGTAGTTTGAGCTAGATGTATGGAACATTCCATTTCGGAAAGCGTTAGGAAATTCAATATTCCGAGATCCACAGAGTCAAGAATGTGCCACTAATACCATGTTTCATGCATTACCTCTCACCCCGGACAACGCAGTGGCCATGTCCTTCACTTAACGATCGAGGGCAGCGGCGTTAGCGTAGAGATTTCAGCACTGCGTGAAATAACCGCAGAAGTCAATATGAGACGTATGGCGAACGTATCCGTAAAGACAGTGCGGCAGGACTTGGCGTTAACGGGCTATGGCAGCAGACGACCCACGCGACTGCTTTTGCTAACAGCTCGACATCACCTTCCGCGTCTCTCCTGGGCTCATGACCAAATCAATTGCACCCTACACGACTGGAAAACTGTGGCCTAATTGGATGAGTGCCAATTTCACTTGGCAAGAGCTGATGGTAGGCTGGTAGGCTTCCAATGTGGCGCAGACTACGACGACATAGACCCAAGTTGTCAACAAGACACTGAGAAAGATTATGGCGGCTCCATAATGGTATGGGCTTTGTTTATAGGAAATGAACTAAGTCCTCTGATCCAACTGAACCGATCATTGACTGGAAATTGTTACGTTCGGCTACTTGGAGACCATTTACAGTCGTTCATGGATTTAGTGTTCCCAAACAAAAATGGAATTTTTATGGATGGCGATGCACCATGTCACCGGACCACAATTGTTCGCGACTGGTTTGTGGAACATGTTGGACAATTCGAGCGAATGATTTGGCCACTCAGATCACCCGACATTAAGCCCATTCAACACTCGTGGGATATAATAGCGAGGCCATTTCGTGCACAAAATTCAACACACGCAACAATTTCGTAAATATGCATGGCTACAGTTGCAGCATGCCTCAACATTTCTACAGGAGACTTGTGTTCATGCCACTTGGAGTTGCAGTTTTAGAAGAAACTAAAGTGCTTCCTTGGCCCCTTGCTGCTGTCGCGATAAGCAAGCCCTGGTTCACACCTGTCAGTAACACTTTACTGTATTCTGTGCCACAATTCGCTATAGTGATCTTACTTTGCTATAATCGTGCATTTATGTCTCCGACTAATCGAGTAGTTTGGCTGGTAATGGACTCCGGTTTAACAGGTCCACATGTGACATAATCACACCCACCACCAAACTGTACCCCTGTCTAACATATGCACATAATGCTAGTATGAAGTGTTTTCTGCTTTACCTGCCTGAAGTTCCCTTAGTGGTGCCTCAAATATTTACCTAATAGATGAATTGCTGTACTCGATAAAAAAGAAAAAGAAAATTATAGTAAACAATCTACAGCCTGGTTTAATAGTTTTACCTTCCATTCAGAAGGCTGTTGCACTCAGCTACTGTTACATCGACTTGTAAATAATAGATTTTAGCTATCAGTCATCCTTTTTAAATTTTATTGGCAGATCTAGATTCCAGATAGAAACTAGCCATTCTCAAAGCACTATCATTTTTGATCAATGCATGTAAAGCCTGTTGGTCGTGCTTCATACACATTTCATTGAATAGTATTCAATGAATTTACAAGTTTAAGCAATAATATTATTAAACATGATCTTAATGGTGGTGAAGTAAATATAAATGGAGTTAAAGTAGATGGCATTGTTAAAGAAACCAATACTGTTCATCAATAGAATGGCTGTTTTTGGCAAGGTTGTAAAACTGTTTTAAAAGTGAACCAATTAGCAATATCAGTTGAGCCTCATTGGCTGAATATTATCAAAAGATATTAACAAGAAGTACATAAATACGAAATTCAGGATATGATTTATTAGAGATCTGGGAGTGTAATTGGATAACTCAGCAGTGTATAAAAAACGTAATAAATTAAAACTGTTGTCAAATACTGAACCCAAGAGATGCTTTTTATGGCATTCATACAAATAGAATAAAATTATTAGCTTAAGCAGATAGTGTCAACACAAAAATAAGATGTATTCTTGTGTGTAGTCACTACCCAACTGTATAATGTTGTGATTATTATCCTGTATGTCAGCCAACAAAAATATATAAGCCAAGAAAGTAAAGTAGTGGCACCTGTAGGACTGCATCTTCCTGTTTTACTTGTTCAAAAATGGTTCAAATGGCTCTGAGCACTATGGGACTCAACTGCTGTGGTCATAAGTCCCCTAGAACTACTTAAACCTAACTAACCTAAGGACAGCACACAACACCCAGCCATCACGAGGCAGAGAAAATCCCTGACCCCGCCGGGAATCGAACCCGGGAACCCGGGCGTGGGAAGCGAGAACGCTACCGCACGACCACGAGATGCGTGCGTTTTACTTGTATGAATGATGATAGATACAAATGAAAAACTGTTGTTTCCTTTATGTGTAAAAGTGCAGAAGAAAAAAATAAATAAACGTTATCACAATGATGACAAAAGAGGTTTTATTGGAACTTGCACAAGTGATGAAGTTAATAAAGCTATATAAAAAGGTTATAAAATTTTAGATACCTATGAAGGGTGGAATTTTAGAAATAAAAGCAATGTGTCATTTAAAAATTATGTGAAAGACTTTATGAAAACAGAATTAGAATCCGGCCTCCACGAATTTGCTACTAATAAGGTGTACACTACTGGCCATTAAAGTTGCTACACCACGAAGATAACGTGCTACAGACGCGAAATTTAACCTACAGGAAGAAGATGCTGTGATATGCAAATGATTAGCTTTTCAGAGCATTCACACAAGGTTGGCGCCGGTGGCGACACCTACAACGTGCTGACATGAGGAAAGTTTCCAAGCGATTTCGCATACACAAACAGCAGTTCACCGGCGTTGCCTGGTGAAACGTTGTTGTGATGCCTCGTGTAAGGAGGAGAAATGCGTACCATCACATTTCCGACTTTGATAAAGGTCGGATTGTAGCCTATCACGATTGCGGTTTATAGTATCGCGACATTGCTGCTCGCGTTGGTCGAGATCCAATGACTGTTACCAGAATATGGAATCGGTGGGTTCAGGAGGGTAATACGGAACGCCGTTCTGGATCCCAACGACCTCGTATCACTAGCAGTCGAGATGACAGGCATCTTATCTGCATGGCTGTAACGGACCGTGCAGCCACGTCTCGACCCCTGAGTCAACAGATGAGGACGTTTGGAAGACAACAACCATCTGCATGAACAGTTCGACGACGTTTGCAGCAGCATGGACTATCAGCTCGGAGACCGTGGCTGCGGTTACCCTTGACGCTGCATCACAGACAGGAGCGCCTGCGAAGGTGTACTCAACATCGAACCTGGGTGCACGAATGGCAAAACGTCATTTTTTCGGATGAATCCAGGTTCTGTTTACAGCATCATGATGGTCGTGTCCGTGTTTGGCGACATCGCGGTGAACGCACATTGGAAGCGTGTATTCGTCATCGCCATACTGGCGTATCACCCGGCGTGATGGTATGGAGTGCCATTGGTTACACGTCTCGGTCACCTCTTGTTCGCATTGACGGCACTTTGAACAGTGGACGTTACATTTCAGATGTGTTAAGTCCCGTGGCTCTACCCTTCATTCGACCCCTGCGAAACCCTACATTTCAGTAGGATAATGCACGACCGCGTGTTGCAGGTCCTATACGAGCCTTTCTGGATACAGAAAATGTTCAACTGCTGCCGTGGCCAGCACATTCTCCAGATCTCTCACCAATTGAAAACCTCTGGTCAATGGTGGCCGAGTAACTGGCTCGTCACAATACGCCAGTCACTACTCTTGATGAACTGTGGTATCGTGTTGAAGCTGCATGGGCAGCTGTACCTGTACACGCCATCCAAGCTCTGTTTGACTCAATGGCCAGGCGTATCAAGGCCATTATTACGGCCAGAGGTGGTTCTTCTGGGTACTGATTTCTCAGGAGCTATGCACCCAAATTGCGTGAAAATGTAATCACATGTCAGTTCTAGTGTAATATATTTGTCCAATGAATACCCGTTTATCATCTACATTTCTTCTTGGTGTAGCAGTTTTAATGGCCAGTAGTGTATATAAGATACGAGAAAGAAAAGAATAGGTATTGACTTAGATCCTGCTAAGATAAGAGAGACTCCAGGAATAAGAGCTGTTGCTAAGATACGTCTAAATTCGTTATGGAGAAAATTTGGTCAATGACAAATATGAGTAAAACTGAGTGTGTTAAAGTTTTACAACAATTTAATGGGGCACTTTTCGATGATCGATTAAATAATGTAAGTATAAATTTTGTTAATGCCTATATGGTTCAGATGCAGATGATAGGTGGATATGATACTGTGTGAAGAATTTGACAGAGCACTGAAAGACTTAAATAGAAGCAGAAACAAGGGCCTGGGAGTAGACAACATTCTGCTAGAACTACTGATAGCCTTGGGTGAGCCAGCCATGACCAAACTCTTCCATTTGGTGGGCAACATGTATGAGACAGGAGAAATAATCTCAGACTTCAAGACGAATAGAATCATTCCAATTACAAAGAAATCAGGTACTGTCAGATGTGAAAATTACCTGACAGGTTAATAAGTCATGGATGCAAAATACTAACACGAATTCTATACAGAAAAATGGAAAAGTGGTAGGAGCTGACCTCGGGGCAGATCAGTTTGGATTCAGTAGAAATGTAGAAACACGCATGGCAATACTGACCCTACGACTTATCTTAGAAGCTAGGTCAAGGAAAGGCAATTCTACATTTACAGCATTTGCAGACATAGAGAAAGCTTTTGACAATGAAGACTGGAATACCCTCTTTCAAATTCTGAAGGTGGCAGGGGTAAAATAATGGATGCGAAAGGCTATTTACAAATTGTGGAGAAACCAGAAGGCAGATAATGTTGAAAACACCGTGGAAATAGCTTGTATGCTAGGAAAATGGACTGATGAATTAAGAAAAACTGGATTACAGATTAGGCTTCAGCTGGACACAAAAAGTTCTTATTTTGAGAAAAATGATAAAAATACAAAAAAAATATAAAGAGACTCACTCTCAACTATAAGAATATTCAAAAGCTTGTAACGTGTCAATGTGCTGTGCGAAAGTCACCACCCTTCAGATAAGAAATAGTTTTATGAACTTCATTTGATAGCTAAGAATATGAGGTGGCTTCAGAAAGAATCCCAGTTGTTGTACGGGAAATGAAACTTAAGTTATAGCCATTTTAATTAAGCGAACGCCGATTAGAATGCAGCGGGATGGCAGACAGACGGACGGCCAGAGCGGAGGTAGCGTGCCGAAGGGTTGCGATAAGCGAGTCGGGCGCGGTAGGCCAGCACGGTGACTTGCAAGAACGTGAAGGTGGAAGGACACAGGAAAGCCAGGGGTAGTTTAGAAATACGACGCAGCATCCACAGGCGGGCACCCCTTGGGGATGGAGAAGATGGACTGGTCCGACCAGGGGCTGTCGAAGGGTAAAAAAGTAGTTCGTTTGAAAAGAACTTTAAATTAGAGCAGGGGGCCAGAATAAAATATGCAAAAGGGTATAAATCAAAAGTGTATATGCACAGAAAGCAACAGGGAAAGTATAAGGTAAAATGTGTCTGTTTCAAGGAAAGAGATGGTGGCTGATGTCACAATCGGTTTAGTGAGGGAAAAGGGGCGCACAGCACGTCATTGTTGAGGACTCGCGGTTAGACAGGGGAGAAGTACAGATGGCTGGCAGTTGCGCTCCTACAAGATTACCAACTCAGCTTTGCTTTGTGGCTAAATCTGAATAAGACCGTTATTAAGTAACGTTCGCGTAGGTGGTGAAGTTAGTTTGACTGTGAATGAATGTTTCTCTTAATATGTGACAGTTACTGAAGCATAGAGGGAAATAGTTAATTTAGCAAAGCTTAGTGCAGGCAACAACATGACAGTCGTTGAACACGGTAAGTCGGCTGCTGTGTTCGCTCCTGCTGTTGCAATTCTGTTTTTGTTTTCTGCCAATGATCATTATGAACAGTCGGTTATTTTTATATGGGGTGTCAAGTGTAAGTAAAGACTGAGTTCCGTGGCACCTGGTAATTCAAGATCCACTAAAAGACCCGTGTTACGCACTCAAAGACCCGTGTTGCAGCGGGGAGAATTATACACTCCTGGAAATGGAAAAAAGAACACATTGACACCGGTGTGTCAGACCCACCATACTTGCTCCGGACACTGCGAGAGGGCTGTACAAGCAATGATCACACGCACGACACAGCGGACACACCAGGAACCGCGGTGTTGGCCGTCGAATGGCGCTAGCTGCGCAGCATTTGTGCTCCGCCGCCGTCAGTGTCAGCCAGTTTGCCGTGGCATACGGAGCTCCATCGCAGTCTTTTACACTGGTAGCATGCCGCGACAGCGTGGACGTGAACCGTATGTGCAGTTGACCGACTTTGAGCGAGGGCGTATAGTGGGCATGCTGGAGGCCGGGTGGACGTACCGCCGAATTGCTCAACACGTGGGGCGTGAGGTCTCCACAGTACATCGATGTTGTCGCCAGTGGTCGGCGGAAGGTGCACGTGCCCGTCGACCTGGGACCGGACCGCAGCGACGCACGGATGCACGCCAAGACCGTGGGATCCTACGCAGTGCCGTAGGGGACCGCACCGCCACTTCCCAGCAAATTAGGGACACTGTTGCTCCTGGGGTATCGGCGAGGACCATTCGCAACCGTCTCCATGAAGCTGGGCTACGGTCCCGCACACCGTTAGGCCGTCTTCCGCTCACGCCCCAACATCGTGCAGCCCGCCTCCAGTGGTGTCGCGACAGGCGTGAATGGAGGGACGAATGGAGACGTGTCGTCTTCAGCGATGAGAGTAACTTCTGCCTTGGTGCCAATGATGGTCGTATGCGTGTTTGGCGCCGTGCAGGTGAGCGCCACAATCAGGACTGCATACGACCGAGGCACACAGGGCCAACACCCGGCATCATGGTGTGGGGAGCGATCTCCTACACTGGCCGTACACCACTGGTGATCGTCGAGAGGACACTGAATAGTGCACGGTACATCCAAACCGTCATCGAAACCATCGTTCTACCATTCCTAGACCGGCAAGGGAACGTGCTGTTCCAACAGGACAATGCACGTCCGCATGTATCCCGTGCCACCCAACGTGCTCTAGAAGGTGTAAGTCAACTGCCCTGGCCAGCAAGATCTCCGGATCTGTCCCCCATTGAGCATGTTTGGGACTGGATGAAGCGTCGTCTCACGCGGTCTGCACGTCCAGCACGAACGCTGGTCCAACTGAGGCGCCAGGTGGAAATGGCATGGCAAGCCGTTCCACAGGACTACATCCAGCATCTCTACGATCGTCTCCATGGGCGAATAGCAGCCTGCATTGCTGCGAAAGGTGGATATACACTGTACTAGTGCCGACATTGTGCATGCTCTGTTGCCTGTGTCTATGTGCCTGTGGTTCTGTCAGTGTGATCATGTGATGTATCTGACCCCAGGAATGTGTCAATAAAGTTTCCCCTTCCTGGGACAATGAATTCACGGTGTTCTTATTTCAATTTCCAGGAGTGTATTAACGCGATCACAATTGGGCTTAGCCTGACTGAGACAACAATCAAATGCAATAGGTATCCGACAGTGGTCTTAAACCCACTTAGAGGGGCATATCCGTGTGACCGCTGTCTGGCTGGATTCTGGCGTGCAAACTACGATTTTGCAACTTGTCTCAAATGGTTCCAATGGCTCTGAGCACTATGGGACTTAACATCTATGGTCATCAGTCCCCTAGAACTTAGAACTACTTAAACCTAACTAACCTAAAGACATCACACACATCCACGCCCGAGGCAGGATTCGAACCTGCGACCGTAGGGTCACGCGGTTGCAGATTGAACCGCCTAGAACCGCTCGGCCACTCCGACCGGCCTTGCAACTTGTTTTTAATAAATTGTATCGAAGGATTTTGAGGCCAACGTGTCTCTAGAATGTAACTGCTTTTATCAGAGCTGTGTTGCATTATTTAGTGGCACCGGAATTCCTCTCCAAAACCTTAGTTCTACGTATTTGCTAAGTCCAGAATTCACAGGGTACCGAATAACGTACGAGCGGCTCAAAATGCAGGTAAGGGGAGGTAAGATTACAGGTTGAGAAAATGCAGAGGCTGACTACACTGCCACTGCACGGGTAAGTCACAAATAGGACCTGCCACGCACCCCCGTAAATCTACCGCTTACCGTACCAGACAGTCCAAGGGCTCCTGCATGTTGTAAGTTAGGGTTTGCCATTCCGCAGAGGGGATGTTACAGGTTGGTACATCGGCCTAGGGAATGTTTCAAAATGGTGCGATCGACCAGGAAGCGGGTAAACGGAGATGCATCACAGATTAGTGCGAAGTAATTTAGGCAAAAGGATAAGCATTATAGTAGGATAGCGCACCGTAGGTAATTGCAGCAGCAGAGCGGCTCAGTAGTTTGGCTTGGCTTGCTTGCTTACAAGGGAACCTCCCCATCGCAACCCCCCCCCCCCCCTCTCAGATTTAGGCCGGCACGGTAGATCAGCGTGTTCGGTCAGAGGGTTAGCTGCCCTCTGTAATAAAAACGAACTTAAACGGATGTCTTACGACGTCCGTCCCGAGCGTATGCAACGAACGACAGCGAACAAAATGGGCTTAAAAAAGAAAAAAAAGAACGAAAGGTCCTTGGTTCAAGTCTTCCCTCGAGTGAAAAATTTACTTTCTTTATTTTCGCAAATTTATGATCAGTCCGTTCGTTCATTGACGTCTCTGTTCACTGTAATAAGTTCAGTGTCTGTGTTTTGCGACCGCACCGCAAAACCGTGCGATTAGTAAACGAAAGGACGTGCCTCTCCAATGGGAACCGGAAACATTTGATCGCAAGATCATAGGTCAACCGAGTCCTCCACAGGAAACACGTCTGATATGTTGTATACGACACTGGTGACGGCATGTGCGTCGCATGACAGGAATATCTTGTCGACCCACCTAACTTGTACACTTGGCGAATGGGTAAAAAGATTCTTCTACCTTGCCCGATTTAGATATTTCGATGTTTGTTTAGGTGTAGCGCTCCCATACTACGGCGCAGTTACCTCGCATCGGACGGACGGACGGACAGATGATAACTGTCTGAAAATAAAAAATTAAACTTCTCACTCGAGGGAAGATTTGAAGCAAGGACCTCTCGTTTCGCAGCTGCTCACGCTATCTACGGGACCACGGCGCTCCTGAGCTCACATTCTCCTTGATGTTGCCTATCTTGCGCATGGACTACTCAGTTTGTATATTTTGCTTATTCTTTTCATAGTTCCACACAACTTCTTCCTGTTTTCTCGATTGATCTGTGTTCAGTTTTTCAAGGCCTATCCACTGTGCCAACTTATAACTAAATCTGAGGGGGGTGCGATGGAGAGGTTCCCTTGTTAGTATGTGGACACAGAGCCGGTCGAAAAGGGGTGCGTAGTAGCCATGAATCGGGCGCGCTTTGCTTAGTAGGAGGCGCAGTCTGGGAAGATTTGCTGGGCGCGTCGAACGGCCGCATAATGAGGAAGGGAAGGGCAGGGAAGGGAAGGGAAGGGAAGGGCGCCAGGGCGCGGTGGACGCAGAAGACCAGTGGATAGCAGACCACGCGAGGAGGGAGCCGGTGCAGAAACACTGTACAAAGACGACGGCGCTAGCAGACAAACGTGGGAAGCGCAGCTGCGAGGTGCCGGGGCTAGCAGTGTATTTAACACTAAATTCTTCTAGAATCGTCATATGTAAATGATGCTCTAAGCCCCTCCCCCCTCCCCTATTCTAACTCCGACTTTTGCTGTTGCACATGGATTAAGAAGAAACGCGAACTGACTGTAATCGACCCTGCAAGAGGAGTAGAAAAGACTTTGGCACCTGCAATAATTTAATTTCATAGAAACTAGTTAAATAAAGGATAGTTTCATTAACGTAGTGAGAAACGAAAGGGTTGCTCTACCGATTAACAGAATGAAAGTTCTGTCCAAAATAACAATATGATTTATTATGACTAAACTCAAAATAATAAACAAAACACGTGAAACATTTACAATACATCAAATTGACTGAAATTGGATATTCAAATAAATGCTGTGAAGGTGAAGTTGTGCCGGGCGGAGTGGCCGAGCGGTTCTAGGCGCTACAGTCTGGAACCGCGCGACCGCTACGGTCGCAGGTTCGAATCCTGCCTCAAGCATGGATGTGTGTGATGTCCTTAGGTTAGTTAGGTTTAATTAGTTCTAAGTTCTCGGGGTCTGATGACCTGAGAAGTTAAGTCGCATAGTGCTCAGAGCCATTTGAACCATTTTTTTGAAGGTGAAGTTGTCCCTTAACTAGATTGTGACATTTATGACGAAGTGGTATGTGGAGCCAATTCCTTGCAACTGAAATCTTAAGAGAAACACACAGCCAACCCAACATTAATTGCTGCTACAGTAGTGAGAACTCAGACAATGTAAACACCCAAGACATAACAAAGTTAGAAAAGACGAACAGGCGCGCTCTGATGAGCTCTGATTATCACCTAGCAAAATCCCTAATCTGCTGGTGCTGCGGACATACATTACCAAGCTGTCTTCTTAACTGCAAGAACACGATCTGGCGTACCGGAGGCGATGGCTGGTTGCTTCGACGTCCCGTCGTGGTGATGATAATGTCGTGAGTATAGCCCGAAACAAATTATCCTGGTCTGGTTGTTCCAGACTAAAGACTTCCTGGCAATACAAATGCGCCTCTGAGGGAAACGAAGAAGGCCCGCCACACAATCACTGACGGTACAGTGATTGATTTTAAGAAGCGAAGTCACACAGTATCTCCGATACAGTCAACTTTAGCCGAAACTGCTCAAGACAGACAACATAGGCCGCTTGTACGCAGAACGCTCAATTGCCAACTGTACTCGGAAAGTTACGTTGAAGTCGAAACTTCAGCAACTTCGTCAAACAGTTACAATTAAATAAAAGTATATTAGACAGCCAACAGAAGGCAGGCTGTCCAGAGCAGCGAGAGCTCAGTCTTGTAACCTACTCCGACCGAAAGGCGAGAGCCGACTCGCTCAAGAGCACCCATACAAACCGAACACAGAAGATTCCTGCCCCCACGACAGTGGCCGTGGTTAAACGTTCCAATCAGCAACTCGAAAACCGGCGGAAAATTCCACTCTATTGCCGAAGCACTACCATTCCACCAATGGAGATTCTTGGCGCCAATTTCTGCGCCGATTTTGATACGTCACGGAGCTATGCCCTGAGCAAGCCAATCACAGTTACGACTTTGCAGAAAACGCGGGAATTTGCCCGCCAAGACTGCCTAGGAACACAAGTCATTCCCATGCCTCGCTGGTAGCCTGGCAGAAAGTGTTTTCACTATGTTTCTGCGAAGTAACGGAATCTCTAGACCAGCTGCCCCTTCTAGCACCTCTGGGAGTGTCGCTCCCGCTCTTATGACAATGTCGGCATCTGAAAAGCATCCACTCGACTCCCTCACACCCGTCGGCTTAACCCTTTCAAGCTCAGCAGAACTCGCCTGTCACCGGACCACCCAGGTGACGAGAGACGCTGCGTGGGAAGTCCGCGTGTGAAGGAATAGCAACTTTTCACCGCATGCAATTGGAGAGGAAAATCGAATTACTCAGAGTAAGATAGAAATATGAGAAGGGGCTCATGCCACCTCTCACAGCTACCAGGCAGTACGTTGGAGAAGTCATCGAAAGCTAAGAAACCGAATTCTATACCAATTGTTGAACAGCAGTTTAACTTAAGAAAAGAGAATGACTGAGCAGGATAAAAGTAGGATAGCAGGGAAAGCCAAGGGTGATGCCGAGGAGTTGTTAAAATGGGTAGTATAACGAGGGAATTAAACAGTGCAGAGGTGTTTAGCCCAGATCTGCATTGAACGAGTATTTTATTGGCGGTTGATAGAAAAGTAGAGACTGAACAGACAAAACAGACTAAAGCTGTGTGATTCAATCTCTGAAGGGGTTGAGGCTACTGAGGCCAGGTCTGATTCAGTATTAGACCAGATGATTTCGCCAGTACCAGGGGAAGAGAAAAATGTCTACTTGCTGTCACTGCTTGCAACTTTGGCGCAATTTAGGGCAGAAATCAGTAAAGGTATTAAGCAAGGTAACGAACAAGTAAGCTCCAATATTGCATTGGAAGTGTCGAATTTGTGTGAGGAGGTGAGGAACGACATCACTAAGCAGTTCACCCAGTGTAAGTTGCAACTGGAGCAGCAAGTAGACATTAAACTACAACCAGTAGTATATAAATTGGGTGCTGATCTGGACCAAGTGAAGAAGGAATGTACTAAAGGGCACAAGGAGGGGTTAGATAAAGTAACCCAAGCATTGGATGAGCATGCTACTGCATATCACAACTTCACAACTGAGTTGGAAGGCAAACAGAGGGATGTTGAAACTAGAATAAATACTGAAGTGCGTAATATAAGTGGTAAGATAAGATCTGAACAAGATACTAGTTTTAAGTTGCATGTTAAGGATACGAATCAGACGTTGGCCGCTAGTTGAGCAACGTGTGACTCGTTTCAGAAACATCAAGAGGTCCATAATCAGCAGATGGACGCTCGAATATTGCGAAATGAGCAAGCAGTTGCTAAACTGGCCACAAGGGTAGCCCAGGTTTCGTCGAGCAATTCAGCAGAAGCAGCGTTTATTCAGTGTCGTAAGTTCAGTACATTTGAGGGGCAGGGAACCATTTATCCCAAAGTATTCCTTAAGGAATTTAATGGAGTATTGCGAGAGGACTGGACGGAACGAGAGTGAATTTCGTATTTAGTGGGTCACTTAAGGGATGATGCCTTTCAGTGGGCTCATGAGGTGGCTATTGAGTGAAAGATTTCACAGATTTTAAGAAAAGTTTTTTTGAAGAATATTAGTCTGTAAAAATTCAGCAAGAATTGTTAGTGGATTTTTGGGGAGGCAGGAAGTACTAAGCAGAGTGCGGCACTATGAAACAGTTGTGTGATTGGTGGTGGTGTTGCATTAAGCATGTAGATGGAGGTATGGCGGTCGAGTTGTTTGCCGCTGGGATAGAGCGGATGTTGCCTTTTTATGTAAGGAAGGAACTGGTAGCAGCTGCAGCGGCCTTTGATGCGAGAAGATGTACAGCCGGTAAGATTGTTACAAGAGGCGTTCGTGTTCAGAATGCGAGAGACAGGCGTAGGGAAGAGAGAAGAGATTTTAAACTAAATAGTGTCTCAGTGATGGGCCGATTAGAGGCAGCTCATACGAAGGGCCCGTATAGAAACAGGTGTTTACGTCCGAGTAGGAAGGGGGAGAAAGTGAAAGGAAAGAGCAAGGAGGCCGTAAGAGATGGTTTTGACATTCGGCAAAATGGACTGGAGGGGAGAGGGACAGCTGATGCCGGCTTCATGCAGCTGGCAGCGGATGTGTGCATAGTGAATATAGAAGGAGAGAACGAGAGAAGATCGGTAGTAGGGGGTCCCGCGCACAAGGTAGAATGCGAGCAGCTGACAGCAATCGCCAGCGCCATGAACGCGCCGGAAATAATGAGAACACCGCGTTAAGGGCAGTAGGCGGGTGAACTTACGGAATAGCTTAATTGTTTGAAGAGACGGCACCCAGACCTGAGGGCAGTAAAAATAGTAACACCTCAATTAGGGAAAGAGTGTGGGAACTATGGCATCCAAGAGTAAATATGGAATCTGGCAGTACGGATAGGAATGTTAATGTTGCAATAGCGGAACTATTAGAGGAAGGTGCCAGCAGTGAAGAGCGAGAGAGCAACGTTGTTTTTGAGTTCAAGGTTAAGCGACAGAGAAGTTCAGCTCCTCGAATCTCGCGCCGAATGGGCAGAAGTTGAACGTACGAGCGAACTGTTACGACAGATCGCTTGAAGGTTCTTCGGGTTGTCAGGTAGGTAAATTTCAATCTAGAAATATTAGAGCTGTTCCAGAATTTCGCCGACGAGAGATAATTGCCGATTTGGTAGCAGAGGAAGAAGCCATTCCCATAGCCTCAAATAGTGGGCCTATTGCCGAGGTGCAGGGTGGAGGAGTCATGTGCTAGTGGACAGCAGATCGGAAATTTCCAGAATTTCGGAAGAGTACTTTGCGAGTTTGCCAGAAAAAGAAGATATGGCTGTGTGGCCAGTGTCCGCAGTGAAAATATTTGGTGCTACTGGAAAGTTCTCAAAGGCTATTCGACAGGAAGTAGTGATGCCAATGCAGTCAGGGGGAATAATGGTAGAATATTCCTTTCTTCTCATTCCCAGGTTGAATGTAGAGTTACTATAGTTCAATTCTTTTATCTTGGCGGCTCTCGCATGCCCGCCCAGACGCGGGAGATTGCTGCGTTGCTAGTTGCACACGACGCACGCGCCAATAGAAGCAGCGCCATAGTATAGCATAGTTCGCAAGCCTACGTTTAGGGGGGAGCGCGCAGTTCATGAAGTAAAGCCACCACGGCCGCATTAACCCTTTCGCTGCTACAAAGACGTGCTCCCTGCATTCCGCGCTGTGCGCGATTTTGTCACTGCACTGCTCGCCTGTGCAGACACATCGTGTTCCGACTGCTTTAACACTCTTATCAATCGATTCCACAAAAACTATTTGGCCCAAAAATTAGATTTTTACTTGGCCCAAAAATTAGATTTTTACTCATCTTCTTGACTGATACCTTCCCCCCATAAATGACTTAATTTTGTTTCGATGTTCAACGCAGTTATTATGCAGCATTAAATATAGTAAACCATTGCACGAATTTTGAAGAGTTTGCAGAGGTAAAAGTCCATAGAGTATACTTTCCGTATGGTCGATTTTAGTTGCCACAATGTTGAGAATGAAATGTGGACAAGATACCTAAATTTCATATAAAATTTACTGTACAACAATAGCTCATTTAAGTACCACATAGGTGTCGTATGTAATATCGAGAAATATTACGTCTTTCGCGACTGTAACAAACGTTTTATTTACACTGAGCACGTTTGGCTTTATTTTAAAGCACTTCAATCAATCAAAAGGAAGTAGACAAAATACATTAAACAAAACTGTGGACTTACAAAAACATTAGGACTTGAATATACCGTCTATCAGTGAAGTGCTCTGAGCTATGTCAAATATAATTTTTGTGTGTGGCGCACACAAACATCATTTATTCGCTAAAACACTGATCTGCCGACACAAACGTTGAATATTGTGTTACCGCAGCACAAAACTACGAAAGGTGACTTGGCAATGGAGGAGACAAAATACTGTCCACTGAAGATGCTTCAAAAGAGAGAAACGCGTCTGGTCTAAATAAGTCCCTTATTACAGTTGCAGAAGAGGAATGTATTTCAGTACCATTGGTAAAACTGCGACTGTGGAACAAAAACAAGAAAGAGAACATGAGTACCACTGTGTATGTGCCATACCTTTCCTTGATTGAAGTGCTTTAAAATAAAGCCAAACGCGTCCGGTGTGAATAATACTTTTATTACAGTCGCGAAAGACGGAATATTTCTCGATATTACATACGACACCTATGTCGTACTTAAATTAAATGAGATATTGTTATACACTAAATTTTATATGAAATTTAGGTATTTTGTCCACAGTTCATTCTCAGCATTGTGGCAACTAAAATCGACCATACGGAAAGTATACGCTATGGACTTCTACCTCTGCAAACTCTTCAAAATTTCGTGCAATGGTTTACTAGATTTAATGCTGCATAATAACTGCGTTGAACATCGAAACAAAATTAAGTCATTTATGGGGGGAACGTATCAGTCAAGAAGACGTGTAAAAATCAAATTTTTGGGCCAAATAGTTTTTGTGTAATCGAATAAGTGTGTCAAAGCAGTGGGAACACCATGCGTCTGCACAGGCGAGCAGTGCAGTGACGACAAAATCGGGCACAGCGCGGGAATGCGGCGAGCACGTGTCTGCAGCAGCGAAAGGGTTAATGAAGAGACAAAGCACTAGAAATTTCAAAAAATTGCATTCAAACGAATATAATTCCTTTCCTTGCTATCGCCTGAATTAGGAGTCTTATTGCTTGTTTGGTTTAATTAATTAATAGAATATGAAGCAATTGGTATAAAGAATGCTTTTTCCAAACTTTCTATAAAAGAATGTCTGCTATCAAGACATTGCTTTTGTTCTATTACTTTATTTATGACTGAACGTTTCTAAAACTGAAGACACTCGTCCATGCTCTGCACTGCAGTCGAGATGTGGCTACGTCGTTCTCTGTTCATTGGCTGACTGTGTTTTGTGACGTCAGATGCGCAGAACGAACCTAAACTCGGCCGCCAACATAAATGACGCGCACTTTGGTGATCGTGGATCTCCTGAATGCGTTTAAAGGTAAACTAAATTGATATGAGGTCTATGGCCCCAAGACTTATGTTATACCTATGCCCCCCAAGACTTATGTGATACCGTTTGCCCAGAGAAAAACAGTACAAGAAGAGATAGACCGCATGTTGTCATAGGGGGTATTTGAAAGAGGAAGTAGTGAATATACCAATCCGTTGTTCGTAGTACCCAAGAAGGATGGAAGTTCAAATGGTTCAAATGGCTCTGAGCACTATGGGACTCAACATCTTAGGTCATAAGTCCCCTAGAACTTAGAACTACTTAAACCTAACTAACCTAAGGACATCACACACACCCATGCCCGAGGCAGGATTCAAACCTGCGACCGTAGCAGTCCCGCGGTTCCGGACTGCAGCGCCAGAACCGCTAGACCACCGCGGCTGGCTAAGGATGGAAGTGTGCGACTTGTCTTGGATGCAAGGAGGTTGAATGCAATTGTGGAACGAGAGACCGATAGGCCAATATCGATAGACGAACTTTTCCAGAAGTTCCATGAAGTAAAGTTTTTATCGTTCATGGATGTGACCTGTGTATATTGGAATATAAGGTTAGCACAACAATCCAGGAAATATACAGTGTTCCTACATAAAGGAATCTGTTATCAATTTTGCGTCTTGCCATTTGGTCTTAACATTTCTGTGTGTGTCTTTGTAATAGCCATGTACCAGGTTTTGGGACCTGAGCTAATGGACCAGCTTACTGTGTATGCCGATGATATATTAATAGCCAGAGAGACGTGGAAGCAGCATTGTGCATTATTGGAAAAAGTACTGGTGGTCATGCAGAAAGGGGGTATGAAACTTAGGTTTAGTAAGACAGGTTGGCTGAAGGAAAAGATTAAATTTCTGGGGCGTATTATTGATGAAACAGTTATACAACCAAAGGGAAGAAAACTTAGGGACATCAAGGAGGTTCCTCGGCCAAAGAATAAGAAAGATTTGGGGGTTATGTATGGACTGCTGGGGTTCTATCGGCGTTTTGTGTCATCACAAGCATTTAATAATCCAGCATAGAATCAGCTATTGAAAAAGAATGTGGCCTGGAAGTGGTCAGGGGAATATGAGGTGGATTTTCAGGAACTGAAGACGCAATTATTAAATAGCAAAACTCTGTACCATCCAGATTTCGGTAGACCTTTCTACATGTCTTCAGATGCTTCTGACTATGGAATTAGGGTAGAAATATTTCAGGAGGGAGAGAAGGAGGGAGAACCCCCCAATCAAACCAGCGCATTTGCTTTCAGAACGCTTACGGCAGCTGAAAAGAACTACTGTGTTGCAGAACTGGAAGCACTGAAGCACTGGCTACATTTTATGGTTTCAGAAGTTTGAGGGTGATTTGTTAGCTCATCACACAGTAGTGCTTACTGACCATCACTCACTAAGCTTTATGAAGAGATGTCGTTTGCGTAATACTAGACTGGGACGTTGGGTGATGTACCTACAGCAGTTTGATATGGAAATTAGATACATCAAAGGACGGGATAACATTAATGCAAGAGCATTATCCAGGATGTCGGTAGGGGGAACAGAGCTTGAGAAAAAGGGGAAAGATGGATGGTTTGCGGGTTTTGATGATGAGAGGATCGAAGCATGAGGCCGTAATTAGGCGAGTATCTACATCTACATCTACATCTACATGGATACTCTGCAAATCACATTTAAGTGCCTGGCAGAGGGTTCATCGAACCACCTTCACAATTCTCTATCATTATAATCTCGTATAGCGCGCGGAAAGAATGAACACCTGTATGTTTTCGTACGCGCTCTGATTTCCCTTATTTTATTACGGTGATCGTTTCTCCCTATGTAGGTCGGTGTCAACAAAATATTTTCGCATTCGGAGGAGAAAGTTGTTGATTGGAATTTCGTGAGAAGATTCCGTAGCAACGAAAAACGCCTTGCTTTTAATGGTGTCCAGCCCAAATCTTGTATCATTTCAGTGACACTCTCTCCCATATTTCGCGATAATACAAAACGAGCTGCCCTTCTTTGAACTTTTTTGATGCACTCCGTCAGTTCTATGTAGTAAGGATCCCACAATGCGCAGCAGTATTCTAAAAGACGATGGCAGCCTTCTTAGTAGATCTGTGACATTTTCTAAGTGTCCTGCCAATAAAACGCAGTCTTTGGTTAGTCTTCCCCACAACATTTTCCATGTGTTCCTTCCAATTTACGTTGTTCGTAATTGTAATTCCTAGGTATTTAGTTGAATTTACGGCCTTTATATTTGACTGATCTATCGTGTAACCGAAGTTTAATGAATTCCTTTTAGCAGTTATGTCGATGACCTCACACTTTTCGCTGTTTAGCGTCAACTGCCAATTTTCGCACCATTCAGATATCTTTTCTAAATCGTTTTGAAATTTGTTTTGAGCTTCTGATGACTTTATTAGTCGATAAACGACAGAATCATCTGCAAACAACCTAAGACGGCTGCTCAGATTGTCTCCCAAATCGGTTATACAGAGCCGCGAGGGATTAGCCGAGAGGTCTCAGGCGCTGCAGTCATGGGCTGTGCGGCTGATTCAGCGGAGGTTCGAGTCCTCCCTCGGGCATGGGTGCTTGTGTTTGTCCTTAGGATGATTTACTTTAAGTAGTGTGTAAACTTAGGGACTGATGACCTTAGCAGTTAAGTCCCATAAGATTTCACACACTTTTGAACATTTCTTTGGTTATATAGATAAGGAACAGCGAAGGGCCTGTGACACTAGCTTGGGGAACGCCAGAAATTACTTCTGTTTTACTCGATGACTTTCCGCCAATTACTACGAACTGTGACCTCTCTGAGAGAAAGTCACAACTCCAGTCACATAACTGAGACGATATTCCATACGCACACGATTTCACTACAAGCCCCTTGTGTGGTACAGTGTCAAAAGCCTTCTGGAAATCTAGAAATACGGAATCGATCTGAAATCCCTTGTCAATAGCACTCAACATTTCATGCGAATAAAGAGCTAGTTGTGTTTCACAAGGACGATGTTTTCTAACCAATGTTGACTGTGTGTCAATAGACCGTTTTCTTCAAGGTAATTCATAATGTTCGCCGGCCGCTGTGGTCGAGCGGTTCTAGGCACTTCAGTTTGGAACAGCGCGACCGCTACGGTCGCAGGTTCGAATCCTGCATCGGGCATGGATGTGTGTGATGTCATTAGGTTAGTTAGGTTTAAGTAGTTCTAAGTTCTCGGGGACTGATGACCTCAGATGTTAAGTCGCATAGTGCTCAGAGCCATTTGAATCATAATGCTCGAACACAATATATGTTCCAAAATCCTGCTGCATATCGACGTTAATGATATGGGCCTGCAATTAAGTGGATTACTCCTACAGCCTTTCTCGAATACTGTTGTGACCTGTGCTACTTTCCAGTCTTTGGGTATGGATATTTCGTCGAGCGAACGGTTGTAAATGATAGTTAATTATGGAGCTAATGCATCAGCATCCTCTGAAAGGAACGTAACTGGCATACAGTCTGGACCAGAAGACTTGCGTTTATTAAGTGATTTAAGTTGCTGCACTAATACGAGGACACTTACTTCTACGTTACTCAAGGTGGCAGCTGTTCTTGATTCGAATTCTGCAATATTTACTTCGTCTTCTTTTGTGAAGGCATTTCGGAAGGCTGTGTTTAGTAACTCTGCTTTGGCAGCACTGTCTTCGATAGTATCTCCATTGCTATCGCGCAGAGAAGGCATTGATTGTTTCTTGCCGGTAACGTACTTCACATATGACCAGAATCTCTTTGGATTTTCTGCCAGGTTTCGAGACAAAGTTTCGTTGTGGGAACTGTTTTAAGCATCTCGCATTGAAGTCCTCGCTAAATTTCGAGCTTCTGTAAAAGATCGCAAATCTTGGGGATTTTGCGTCTCTTTAAATTTGGCATGTTTGTTTCATTGTTTCTGCGACAATGTTCCGACCCGTTTTGTACACCAAGGAGGATCAGTTCCGTCGTTTGTTAATTTATTTGGTATAAATCTCTCAATTTCTGCCGATACTATTTCTTTGAATTCAAGCCAAATCTGGTCTACACTTATATTATTAATTTGGAAGGAGTGAAGATTCTCTCTCAGGAAGGCGTCAAGTGAATTTTTATCTGCTTTTTTGAATAGGTACATTTTTCGTTTATTTTTGGCGGATTTGTGGATTACAATATTCAATCTCGCTACGACAACCCTGTGTTCAGTAATCCTTGTATCCGTTTCGATGATCGTTACTAACTCAGGATTATTTGATGCTAAGAGGTCAAGTGTGTTTTCACAACCGCTTACTATTCGCATGGGCTCATGAACTAACTGCTCGAAATAATTTTCAGAGAATGCGTTTAGCACACTTCCGGATGATGTTTTATGCGTACCTCCGGAGTTAAACATGTATTTTCGCCAACAAGTTGAGGATAAATTAAAGTCACCAACTACTATAATCGTATGAGTCGGGTACGTGCCTGAAATCAAACTCAAGTTTACTTTGAACCTTTCAGCAACTGCATCATCTGAATTGGGAGATCGGTAAAAGGATCCAATTATTATTTTATTCCGGTTGCCAACAATGACCTTCGCCCATTTTAACTCACAGGAACAATCTATTTCAATACCGCGACAGGATAAACTATTTCTAACTGCAACAACACGCCACCGCCAACCGTGTTTAGCCTATCCTTTCGGAACATCGTTAGGTTCTTCGCAAAAATTTCGGCTAAGTTTATCTCCGGCTTTAGCCAGCTTTCAGTGCCTATAACGATTTGAGCATCAGCGCTTACTATTAGCACTTGGAGCTCTGGTATTTTCCCAACACAGCTACGACATTTTACAACGATTATACCGATGGTTCCTGTACCTACGTTCTTCCTGCGTTCGGCCAGCACCCTTTTTCAGTGAAGCCTTCCTTGTGTGTTCCCGAGACCCTCTATCCTAAAAAATCGCCCAATCCACGCCACACAGCCTCTGCTATCCGCGTAGCCGCCTACTGCATATAGTGGACACCTGCCCTATTCAGCGGAACCCGAAATCCAACCGCACTTTGATTCCAAGTCGAGGAATCTGCGGGCTACACGGTCTCAGAACCATCTGAGCCGCTGATTCAGACCCCCCACTCGGCTCTGCACCACAGGTCCGCAGACGGTCCTGTCGAATATGCTGCACATGGTCAGCTCTGCTTTCATCTTGCAAGCAAGGGTGGCAGCCTTTATCAATTCTTTTAGCCGCTCGAAACCATAGAGAATCTTTTCTGATCCAAAGTGACACACATCATTGGTACCGACGTGAGCAACCACCTGCAGTTGGCTGCACCCTGTGCTCTTCATATACTGGGTTGTCCATTGATAGAGACCGGGCCAAATATCTCACGAAATAAGCATCAAACGAAAAAACTACAAAGAACGAAACTCGTCTAGCTTGACGGGGGAAACCAGATGGCGCTATGGTTGGCCTGCTAGAGGGTGCTGCCGTAGGTCAAACGGATATGAACTGCGTTTTTTTTAAAAATAGGAACCCCCATTTTTATTACATATTCGTGTAGTACGTAAAGAAATATGAATGTTTTAGTTGGACCACTTTTTTCGCTTTGTGATAGATGGCGCTGTAATAGTCACAAACGTGTAAGTATGTGGTATCACGTAACATTCCGCCAGTGCGGACGGTATTTGCTTCGTGATACATTACCCGTGTTAAAATGGACCGTTTACCAATTGCGGAAAAGGTCGGTATCATGTGGACGTATGGCTATTATGATCAAAATGTTCAACGGGCGTGTGCTGTGTATACTGCTCGGTATCCTGGACAACATCATCCAAGTGTCCGAACCGTTCTCCGGATAGTTACGTTATTTAAGGAAACAAGAAGTGTTCAACCACATGTGAAACGTCAACCACGACCTGCAACAAATGATGATGCCAATGTAGGTGTCGCGGTAATACGCACATCAGTAGCAGACAAATTGCGCGAGAATCGGGAATCTCAAAAACGTCGGTGCTGAGAATGCTACATCAACATCGATTACACCCGTACCATATTTCTATGCACCAGGAATTGCATGGCGACGACTTTGAACGTCGTGTACAGTTCTGCCACTGGGCACAAGAGAAATTTCGGGACGATGACAGATTTTTTGCACGCGTTCTATTTAGCGACGAAGCATCATTCACCAACAGCGGTAACGTAAACCGGCATAATATGCACTATTGGGCAACGCAAAATCCACGATGGCTGCGACAAGTGGAACATCAGCGACCTTGTGGTTTAATGTATAGTGCGGTGTTATGGGAGGAAGGATAATTGGCCTCTATTTTATCGATGGCAATCTAAATGGTGCAATGTATGCTGATTTCCTACATAATGTTCTACCGATGTTACTACAAGATGTTTCACTGCGTGACAGAATGGCGATGTACTTCCAACATGATGGATATCCGGCACATAGCTCGCGCGCGGTTGAAGCGGAATTGAATAGCATATTTCATGACAGGTGGATTGGTCGTCGAAGCACCATACCATGGCCAGCACGTTCACCGGATCTGACGCCGCTGGATTTCTTTCTGTGGGGAAAGTTGAAGGATATTTGCTATCGTGATCCACCAACAACGTCAGCGCATTATCAATGCGTGTGCGAACACTACGGAAGGCGAACTACTCGCTGTTGAGAGGAATGTCGTTACACTTATTGCCAAATGCATTGAGGTTGACGGACATCATTTTGAGCATTTATTGCAGTAATGTGGTATTTACAGGTAATCACGCTGTAACAGCATGCGTT
This sequence comes from Schistocerca cancellata, assembly GCF_023864275.1. Lineage (NCBI taxonomy): Eukaryota > Metazoa > Arthropoda > Insecta > Orthoptera > Acrididae > Schistocerca > Schistocerca cancellata. The sequence goes on from NC_064629.1 coordinate 737,942,537, forward strand.
CTCAGAAATGATAAGTTCACGAAGGTACACGTATCACACTGGAACAACCGAAATAAAATGTTCAAACGTACCTAAGTTCTGTATTTTAATTTAAAAAACCTACCTGTCACCAATTGTTCGTCTAAAATTGTGAGCCATATGTTTGTGATTATTACAGCACCATCTATCACAAAGCGAAAAAAGTGGTCCAACTAAAACATGCATATTTCTTTACGTACTACACGAATATGTAATACAAAATGGGGGTTCCTATTTTAGAAAACGCAGTTGATATCCGTTTGACCCAGTGGGCCAACCATAGCGCCACCTGGTTTCCCCCTTCAAGCTAGACAAGTTTCGTTCTTTGTAGTTTTTTTCGTTTGACGCTTATTTCGTGAGATATTTGCCAATGTCACGATTAATGGACCACCCTGTATAAGGATATAAGAAGACATCAGAATCAGGACGGAAATTTAAGATATGTTAAGCAAATTTTAGGAAATATTTTTTTAAAATTCATCGAGGGGTGTTGCTAAAGTTCGAGGAGAGAGGATCAGGAGGAGTGGAAACTCTGTTTTCGGCAGCAATACGTAGGTGAATTAATAGACCTGATGCACGAAAATTGTGAACATTATGAGGCCCGAAAGTGCATTGAAAAGTTACAAGAAGTGGTAATATTTCAGAACATGTGGCGAAGGGTGCAGAGACGAGTACAAGCTTGTGATCAGTGTCAAAAGGTGAGAGCAGTTACGATTCCCATTCAAGGTTTGCGACAGAATGTGCAAGTAGAAGGACCTAGAGAACTAATTGCAGTGGACTTGTTTGGACTTCTCCCAGCATCCAGGGGTGGTTGTACCTTTATTATTGTAGTGTTAGATGTGCTTGCGGAACACGTAAAGTTGTACCCAATCAGGAGGGCGAATGCCAGGATATTGACTGAAAAACTTGAGAAATATTATTTTCTGCAGCTGGGGAAGCCAGCTGCTTTATTGTCAGACAATGGTCCTCAGTTTAAAGCCCACAAGTTTACAGAAATGTTGGAGACACATGGACTGACACAGGCCAGAATTTCGCCATATTTCCCTCAAGAGAATCCCAGTGAGCGAGTCATGAATGAATTGAACCTGTGTGATTTATTGTCACACGAGAAACACAACTTAGGCAAACTTTATTGTAAATTTTGAAGAGATAATCAATAATTTATGGCATGAAGCAACAGGTATTGCGCCATGTGAATTAGTGTTTGTACATAAACCAACGAATGTTATTGGGGGTGAAGTAGTTTCTCCGGTGAACAGAGTTCTAACTAAAGATGAAATAGAGAAGTTGGCCAGAGAAAGAACGCATCGACGGCCAGCTGAAAGAAAGAAAAGACATGCTGCCAGGGCTCAGGCAACTGTGTTTAAACCAGGGGATTTGGTATTAGTTAAGACCACAGAGCGATCGCAAAAGATGTCCCAAGAGGTAATGAAACTTCTGCTAGTGTATCATGGTCCAATTTTGGTGGAGAGCTCATCATATATTAATGCCTATCGACTCGTCTATCCTGGTTCCAAACAAGTTTTTGGACTAAGGAATGTAATAGAATTAAAGCGGTTCGTGAGTGGAGAGCGTAGTGAGACTGTCAGTCGTGCAGAGACTTCACAGTTTGCGACTGTGTTCAGCAGTCTGAAGCAATTTTTCCTTTTTGTGCTTCAGTCTCATCTACTAACCAGTTGTCTATCACGGATTCTTCAGAGGAGTGTAAAAGGGGGAAGGATAAGAGTCCGAGTGAAAAGAAGTAGTTGCAGAAATTCAAAGTAACATAATTGACGTGCGGTAAAGGGTATTTAATGTTAAGGGAAAGGTTTAATTTATATGATGAAGGAAGATGGAGTCTAGTAGTATACGTGCGGCACTGCTGGAATGTGAAAGTAGAGAGCAAAGATGAGGAATAATGATCACATCCCGTACAAAGCACTAACTATTAAAGGAACATTAAGTTTTTCTGTAGTTGTGGTTAAGGGAGCAAGACGCTATGACGTAGTTGTAAGATGTGAAAGTAGAGTCTTGTAAGATGTGTGGAATGGAGTGAGCAGCTATGAGCGCCAGAGACAGATTAGAATAGTCTTGTACATATACAGGGTGTTACAAAAAGGTACGGCCAAACTTTCAGGAAACATTCCTCACACACAAATAAGGAAAAGATGTTATGTGGACATGTGTCCGGAAACGCTTAATTTCCATGTTAGAGCTCATTTTAGTTTCGTCAGTATGTACTGTACTTCCTCGATTCACCGCCAGTTGGCCCAATTGAAGGAAGGTAATGTTGACTTCGGTGCTTGTGTTGACATGCGACTCATTGCTCTACAGTACTAGCATCAAGCACATCGGTACGCAGCATCAACAGGTTAGTGTTCATCACGAACCTGATTTTGCAGTCAGTGCAATGTTTACAAATGCGAAGTTGGCAGATGCCCATTTGATGTATGGATTAGCACGGGGCAATAGCCGTGGCGCGGTACGTTTGTATTGAGACACATTTCCAAAACGAAGGTGTCCCGACAGGAAGACGTTCGAAGCAAGTGATCGGCGTCTTAGGGAGCGCGGAACATTCCAGCCTATGACTCGCGACTGGGGAAGACCTAGAACGACGAGGACACCTGCAATGGACGAGGCAATTCTTCGTGCAGTTGACGATAACTCTAATGTCAGCGTCAGAGAAGTTGCTGCTGTACAAGGCAACGTTGACCACGTCACTGTATGGAGAGTGCTACGGGAGAACCAGTTGTTTCCGTACCATGTACAGCGTGAGCAGGCACTATCAGCAGCTGATTGGCCTCCACGGGTACACTTCTGCGAATGGTTCATCCAACAATGTGTCAGTCCTCATTTCAGTGCAAATGTTCTCTTTACGGATGAGGCTTCATTCCAACGTGATCAAATTGTAAATTTTCACAATCAACATGTGTGGGCTGACGAGAATCCGCACGCAATTGTGCAATCACGTCATCAACACAGATTTTCTGTGAACGTTTGGGCAGGCATTGTTGGTGATGTCTTGATTGGGCCCCATGTTCTTCCACCTACGCTCAATGGAGCACGTTATCATGATTTCATACGGGATACTCTACCTGTGCTGCTAGAACATGTGCCTTTACAAGTACGACACAACATGTGGTTCATGCACGATGGAGCTCCTGCACATTTCAGTCGAAGTGTTCGTACGCTTCTCAACAACAGATTCGGTGACCGATGGATTGGTAGAGGCGGACCAATTCCATGGCCTCCACGCTCTCCTGACCTCAACCCTCTTGACTTTCATTTATGGGGGCATTTGAAAGCTCTTGGCTACGCAACCCCGGTATCAAACGTAGAGAATCTTCGTGCTCGTATTGTGGACGGCTGTGATACAATACGCCATTCTACTGGACTGCATCAGCGCATCAGGGATTCCATGCGACGGAGCGTGGATGCATGTATCCTCGATAACGGAGGACATTTTGAACATTTCCTGTAACAAAGTGTTTGAAGTCACGCTGGTACGTTCTGCTGCTGTGTGTTTCCATTCCATGATTAATGTGATTTGAAGAGAAGTAACAAAATGAGCTCTAACATGGAAAGTAAGCGTTTCCGGACACATGTCCACATAACATATTTTCTTTCTTTGTGTGTGAGGAATGTTTCCTGAAAGTTTGGCGGTACCTTTTTGTAACACCCTGTGTTAGGTATATTACAGTGATTCAAAAATTTAAGAGCACAAAAGAGTAGTTCAAAGTGCGGTTCTGGTAGACATAAAAAAGTAATATGCCAATTTGAGGGTTGTGAATAAAGGGGTATTTTATAAGATAAAGTGACAAATATAAGCAAACAGAAAAAGAAGAGTAAGAGGGGCACAAATGATGCTGCGGCCTCACATCAGTAGATTTGTAAGTTCACAGTTGGTAAACAGCAGTATTAAGCTTAATTATAGAAAGGAAGACTGAAAGTGTACCAAATGAGAAACAAAGGAGTGAAGGATTGAAATTGGGTAATCATAAAGGCACAATTTTAAAGCACGACAGAGGTAACATATCGATGTATATTGTTTCTGAAAAAGACAAGCTTATTTTACACAAACAATTGAGGCAGGGTGAAACGTGGCAATGTGCTGTGCACAAATGACCACGCTTCAGATAAGCAACAGTTATATGACCTTTATTTGATAGCTAAGAATATGAGGTGGCTTCAGAAAGAATCCCAGTTGTTATACGGGGAATGGAACTAAAGTTCTAACCATTTTAGTTAAGCGAACGCCGATTAGAATGCAGCGGGATGGCAGACAGACGGACGGCCAGAGCGGAGGTAGCGTGCCGAAGGGTTGCGATAAACGACGAGTCGGGCGCGGTAGGCCAGCAGGGTGACTTGCACGCACGTGAAGGCGGTAGGACACAGAAAAGCCAGGTGTAGTTTAGAAATACGACGCAGCATCCACGGGCGGGCACCCCTTGGGGATGGAGAAGATGGACTAGTCCGTCCAGAGGTTGCCGAAGGGTAAGAAAGTAGTTCGTTTGAAAAGAAATTTAAATTAGAGCAGAGGGCCAGAGTAAAATTTGCAGAAGAGTGTAAATCAAAAGTGTATATGCGCAGAAAGCCACAGGGAAAGTATAAGGTAAAATGTGTCTGTTTCAAGGAAAGAGATGGTGGCTGATGTCACAATCGGTTTAGTGAGGGAAAAGGGGCGCACAGCACGACATTGTTGAGGACTAGCGGTTAGACAGGGGAGAAGTACAGATGGCCGGCAGCTGCGCTCCAGCAAGATTACCAACTAAGCTTTGCTTTTTGGCTAAATCTGAATAAGACAATGACAAAGTAACGTTCGCGCGGGTGGTGAAGTTATTTTGACTGTGAATGAATATTTCTCTTAATATGTGACAGTTACTGAGGCATAGACGCAAATAGTTAATTGAGCAAAGCTAAGTGCATGCAAGAACAAAAGTCATTAATCACGGAAAGTCATCTGCTGTGCTCGCTCCTGCTGTTGCAATTATATTTTTGTTTTATGCCAATGATCGTTACGAACAATTGGTTATTTTTATGTGGGGTGTCAAGTGTAAGTAAAGACTGAGTTCCGTGGCATCTGGTAGTACAAGATCCCGGCGTTGTGCACTAAAAAGACCCCATGGCAGCTGAGTGAATTATATTAACACGATCACAATTGGGATCATCCTGATTGAGACATCAACCAAATGCAATCGGTATTTGACAGTGGTCTTAAACCCACTTATAGGGGGCATTTCCGTCTGACCGCTATCTGGCTGGATTCTGGCGTGCAAACTAAGATTTTGCAACTTTTTTGTAATAAATTGTATCTAAGGATTTAGAGGCCAACGTGTCTCTAGAATATAATTGCTTTTATCAGAACTGTGTTGCATTATTTAGTAGCACCAGAATTCCTCCCCAAAACCTTAGTTCTACGTATTTGCTAAGTCCAGAATCCACAGGGCGCCAAATAACGTACGAGAGGCTGCACGGGGATGTTACCAGTTGGTACATTGGCCTAGGGAATATTGCAGGCTGAGTGGACCTATGATAAGAAAACTAAGGATGAAGTGGAAGAAAACATACAATTACAGTGCCACAAATAACTAAAGATGTAAATACTAAAAATTTAACAAACAAAACAGTTAAGAAAGAATTCTCATTTCAGTATGATAAAAGAATAATTCTAGAAAATAATGATATAGTACCATACAGATTTCAAATTTTATTAATAAATTTTATTCTATATAAATGGAAGCCTTGCTGAAGGAGATCAACAATGCTAACAATAATAAGTTGTTTAAAAAGATTACTGAGCTACAAGTAAATTATTTATATTACACCTTCAGCCTTACTGAAGAAGCTCAACGATGATAGCAACAACATTTTTCTAAAAGTATTAGTGAGCTACAAGAAAGTTTTTATATAACATTACCATTTGTGAATATTTCAGTACATGGAGATAAAATATACTTGGAACGGAGTAATTAATTTGAAGTTTTTGCCACACAGATATTGGAAATTAATTAGCAATTGGGATTTTCCTTTTTTTGAAGGAGGGAATATTAAACTGAGATATAAAGGAATGAAGAAACTTAAAAACAATGATAATGAATTTCATGATCTGTAATTTTTGATCAGATTTTTTCAGAGTAATGTAGTGTTGGATGACCATCCAACACTGAATAAAATTTAAGGTATTAAATTCGTTTTATTTAATAATGTCGTGGGTGATGGCCATCCCCCACTGAATTTGACTTATCTAAATGAATTTGTTAAACTAATTCTAGTGCGCTCAAAATGCCCAATATCTTCAACTAAAATTTTATTTCTTTCTATGTTGTTGTTATTATTGTGGTCTGATACAGATCTCCATGTTACTCTATCCTGTGCAAGCTTCTTCATCTCCCAGTACCTACTGCAGCCTACATCCTTCTGAATCTGCTTAGTGTATTCATCTCTTGGTCTCCCTCTACGATTTTTACCCTCCACACTGCCCTCTAGTACTAAATTGGTGATCCCTTGATGCCTCACAACATGTCCTACTAACCGATCCCTTCTTCTGGTCAATTTGTGCCACAAATTCCTCTTCTCCCCAATTCTATTCAATACCTCCTCATTAGATACGTGATCTACTCATCTAATCTTCAGCATTCTTCTGTAGCACCACATTTCGAAAGCTTCTATTCTATTCTTGTCTAAACTATTTATCGTCCATGTTTCACTTCCATACATGGCTACAATCCATACAAATACTTTCAGAAACGACTTCCTCACACTTAAATCTATACTCGATGTTAACAAATTCCTCTTCTTCAGAAACGTTTTAATACCTACTCCGAACTTTTCTTTTGTTTCCTTCAGTGCTTGCTCAATATACAGATTGAATAGCATCGGGGAGAGGCTACAACCCTGTCTCACTCCCTTCCCAACCACTGCTTCCCATTAATGTCCCTCGACTCTTATAACTGCCATCTGGTTTCTGTACAAATTGTAAATAGCCTTTCGCTCCCTGTGTTTTACCCCTGCCACCTTCAGAATTTGAAAGAGAGTATTCCAGTCGACATTGTCAAAAGCTTTCTCTAAGTGTACAAGTGCTAGAAACGTAGGCTTGCCTTTCCTTAATCTTTCTTCTAAGATACGTCGTGGGGTCAGTATTGCCTCACGTGTTCCAACATTTCTACGGAATCTAAACTGATCTTCCCTGAGGCCGGCTTCTACCAGTTTTTCCATTCGTCTGTAAAGAATCGCGTTATTATTTTGCAGCTGTGACTTATTAAACTGATAGTTCGGTAATTTTCACATCTGTCAACACCTGCTTTCTTTGGGATTTCTTTCTATACAAATTTCTTTCTATACAGACTTTAATTAGGAATTAGAAAACGCCTCTAATTTTTTTAAAAATTAATTCTAGAGCAGGAAAAATTGGCCTACATTTTTGTAAGTAGTAGTACGTAAGTACCCTGAGCGCACTAGGCATGTTTTCATTGCATAATCTTCTGTACGAATTTATTATGTCGTATTATATTATACAAACTTTTTATAAGATAAGAAATCGAAGATTATAAAAAGTTTCTATAATATAGTTAATTTATGTAATTCGTAAAAGAACATCATGCAATAAACATGCATAGCGCACTCAGTATATCCACCTACTACTTAAGTCCACCAGCGCGGACTTTGGTGACAAATGCGAGTCATCCCTCATGTGCTGTTGCAGCATCGAACTTCTTCCTTGAAGGGCAGCAGTTCGCAGCTGCCATCATACCAACACATCGAGAGCTCCCAACCCGTGAAATACAGTCACCTACAGGAACTCAGAAAACGCAGGACATGGAAATCAGACATCAGACCACGCCAGAGCTTTCCTGCAGAGAACGCCAGGGGCGCCGCAGCGCTCCGCTGTTGTAATCCAAGACAAATAAAATAAAATATGTTTCATCCTGCAGTGGAGGTTTCCTAGCGACCACCGACCAGCACATCCGCCACCACAAAGCGCCACTCCACCGCTTCTTTGAAGTAGCGGCCCCATTCGTACCCAGGACGTTATAGAGTGGTGTCAGAGGTACTTGTGGACCTCATCCGGCAACTGGTGTCAGCGCAGTCGACCTCCACAAAGGATGACTTCACAACCTCGGCTCGCGCTTTCATCAGACAATGGGATGAGTGAGCAGACAGTTAGTTCTTGTCATTTTTTCTTGTTTTATGCGTAAGGGGTTTCGAATCTAAGCGGGTGGTGAATAAGCATTTTGAGGATTACGTTTGTACAGTCAGAGAGAGCTGCTCTTCTTTTGCAGTTCCATGGTAATGCCAAGGAGCATTATTTTCAATCTGTAAGATAGGGTCATAGTAACTTGTGAGGGAATTTTGTACCGAATAGAGTCAGTACCAATAATTTGGATTAATTTTTGTCAGCTTGAGGCATATAATTATGAGTGATGGTAAAGCGTGAGATATAACTGCAGGTAGAGTCATGTGGCCTGCTATGGGTAAATTTTGTATCCCTTAGTGGATATAGGAGATTAATATCCCACAATAGCAGAGTCTCAAGCGCAGGGTGTCACTAGTTAGGAGGCGGTTCAAGTCTTGGTTAATGAAATGGCGCTATTGAAAAAGCATGCAGCAGGTGGAAGAATTGGAATTAACCGAGCAACCTACTCCTTTGTTAGACACATGCATTCTGAATATGCCCTTCTCTGGAAACTCCACTGATGACATGAAATTCTTTTTCAATGAACTGCAGTTAACAGCAGCAGCAGCAGCAGTTCACAGGATATCAGTTATTACAGGTGACAAAATTACAATTGGTAGGGGAAGCCAGCTGTTTGTAGGGATTTAATCGCTAGCGATTACATAGTTTGTTAGAGAAGCATAATGAGCTGGTTGAGGATTTTGTGGACACAATATGCAAAGAAAATGTGCAGACATACGAGTTAGGGAAAAATTACGAGGGAAATAGAGTTATACCTTATGAGGCAGAGCGGAAAGCATTGGTCACATTTTTGAGGGTCTTGCCATCTGATACGTTTAGAACGGTGACAACAAGTATGCCAAGGGATAAATCATATTAACCACGGAGTTTGAAGAAACCGATGTAGTAACAGTAGTACGGAGTAAGAGGAGGATATTCTCCGCTAACGTGAGGTGTTACAGATGTGGGAGAAAGGGACATATGCAGAAGTGATGTCACCAAGCCCAGTACAATAGGATGTGGAGTGGTTGGACACCACCAACGTAACTGTGGGAATGGTGAGGGGAAACAAGACTAGAGTAAGCAGGTGCTAAACACAAAAGGTAACCTCAAGCCTGTCGCAAGGAGTTCTCGATAAATCTTGATGCAGCCAATACGAATACAGATGCGAAATGTATTATAATAGAAGCAGTGGAAGCTAGAAAGTACAGGTGTTTGTTAGACACAGGGGCACATGTGTCGGTGGCAAGTAGGGACCTTGTGGATCAGAGGCAATTAAACCCCCCATGTTATAACTTACGTGGGGCTGGTGATAGTGATGGGGAATCTTAGGGTTCAGCAGTGACAGATTTTTAGGTGGGGGCACAGCGTTTTAGGCAGTGCGTAGATGTCATGTCCCGAGTAAGTGATGGTTACAGTATGATCTTGGAACTGGACTTTCCGAGAACACAGCATGCAAAAATTGACCTTAGGCGGCATATAGTTGTACGTAGTGGACGAACGTTCATACTAGAGAGAAAGTCGCCAGTATAGTACAAAGACAAGATGTGCCTCTCTTTAGGGATGAACCACTAAAACTGTAGTCAACAACAATGAGGATTATTTTGGATGTTATTGTTCCGCAGAGTATCGGGACGTTGGTCTGGGTAAATGTGGAACTGGAGTCGCCCGTTAATGCATTGTGTTTGGTAGAACCACTGGCAGAAAAATAGTGTATTAGACACACTTCATTGCTTTGTAAGAGAAGCGTAGTACTATATGAGAGGAATAGGATGGGAAAGTAGATAATTTTGACGTCAATGAAGTACAGCTCACCAAGAGAATGTTCGTAGCTAATTTGGAAGTCCTGGTTGATATGAGGAGATAATTAGTCAGTGAGCACCAGGCTAATGTACGGACCACCGACGAAGCTGCATCGCTTAGGATATTACATGCTATTAGAGGAACGGATAGATTAGAAATATAGATATTATTGTTTGAAGTTGAAGTTGAAGACTTGTTTCCTCCTCAAGGAGCTTTAGCAGGAACGCCTGTAATGCAACATTGTATCATTTTGGGAGCTGACTTGCCGGAATATTGAAGACTTTATCGCATACCACATTGTATGCAAGCGGTAGTAGATGAATTAATTGATGAACATAATTGGATAATGCAGGAAAGCAGTAGTTCATGTAGTACAGCCATCGTAGTAGCACCGAAAAAGTCACTGTTTGGGACTAGAAGGCACAAATTCTGCTGTGACTACATATATCTTAACAGTAAAACTACGACTAACGCATTTCCGATCCCAAATTTCACTGAAACTATCGATAATTTGGGATATTGCAAGTACTTCTCCACTTAGATATGAAGAGTGAGTACCATCACATAGAAGTATATCCGTAGGAATGTCTTAAAACGGCCGTTTGGCTTGAAAAATGTCTTGTCAGTGTTTGGACGGAATGCTCAACAGTACTGAAACCGCGCCAGTGCAGGGTGTACCTGAATGATGTAATCATTTTTGCGAAGGATGTAGCAGAATAGATATAACGTTTGCGAGAGGTTTTTAAAAGATTGCTAGCGGTGATTTTAACACTAGACATGGAGACATGTCTTTTTCATTGGAAGACAATACGTATTTAGGGAATGTTACTAGTAATGGAGGCATTAAGACGGATCCGAAGATGATAGAAGCAGTACGGGAATTTCCAATTGCCAGTAACATCAAAGGGTATAATATTTTCTGGGGTTAAAAGACTGTTACAGAAAATTCGTAAAAGGTTTGCAGATACAGCGGGACCACTTACGCAGCTGTTGAAAAAGGGGGTAGACTTCAAATGAATAAAGGAATGCGAAGACACGTCCGATGATATAAAGACAGCATTGACGTCAAGTCCAGTACTAATTTTTCCAGATTTCGAGAAAGAGTTTATCTTGGAAAAGGACGTTTCTAATCAGTCTGTATGGTGTGTTCTCACTCAGGTAGTGAACGGAGAGGGGCATCCAGTAGCATATGCTTCTAGGTAGCTGAGCAAAGCGGAGAGAAACTGCTCAACATCAGAGAAAGAGATGGTTAGTGTGATATACAGAATCACGTACTTCGTATGTTATTTGAATGGAAAGAGCTTTAAAGTATTAACAGCCCATGCCCCTCTTATATGGTGGATGGGGCTTAAAGGTCCTTCTAGTAGGCCAACAAAGTGGCGTTAAAGGTAAGTGAATTCCAGTACGAAGTTATACACAAACCTGGTAAGAAACACACAAACGCAAATACTTTGATCCGGAAAGTACCTGTTATGCAAACTCTGGGTCACCGCCTTAGACAAAGTCAAGCAGCGCAATGGGCTGATATGTAAACAGTATGAGTCGCAGCAACAATTCACTGTGTGAGACAGGCTACTCTACAAGACAATGAGGTTGCGGCCACGGGTGATGGTGCCTACAAAACTAAAAGAAGAAGTCCTCAAAGAAGCACATGACCATGTATTGGCAGGACACAGGATTTTTAGAACACCGAATAGACAGATAGCGGAGCGCTAGTGGTAGAAGTCTAGGAAAGATGATGTGGCCTAGTATGTAATGTAATGGGTTGTATACAGTGAGCCCTAGGGGCAGATGTGAACCATAAGTTAATATCACTGCAGATGCAACCAGAAGCAACAGAGCCTTTCAGAATTGTTGGATTGCATGTCCTTGGTCAATTCAGCTACGCTCCAGCAAGGAAATGATTTTTATTAACCATCATTGATCATTATTCTAATTTTGTGGAAATAATTGCAATCTATAACCAACAGGCAGCCAACGGTGACACAGGCATTTGTCAACATCTGGGTGCTCAAATTTTGGGAGACACATACTACGATCACTGATCAAGGGACAGACTTTATACCTAATTTGTTAAAGCAGATGTGTAATTAGTTAAAGGTTAAGAAGACGAGGCCAAGTTAATTGTACCCTCAGACTAGTCGTAGGACGGAGAGGATGTAGTGGGATAGGTGTTGAGTCGCTACGTGGACATACACCATAATGTATGGTGTGTATATTTGTGCTTCGTTGTGAGTACATATAAATCAAAAGTTCATTCTGTGACATGTTTATCACCCTATCAGGTAGTATATGGGAGATGCATGTTGTCGGCATTCGACAAAATATGGCTGAGAAATTCCAAGGACAGGGACTCCGTTAAGGACTTTGCTAAAAACGTGAGGGATCTTTGGAATGGAGCAAAACACTGGAGACCTGGAACGTCAAAGGCGTTAATGTTGTCGAGCCCATGCGTTCCAGGGTTTAGACCAATAAATTTGTGACTCGTTATCAAGGGCGATATCAGGTAATTGATACAATATTGCCATTCCGCATCAGGCTTCAATTACCAACTCATACAACTATTGTTTACGTGGGGCGTCTGAAGCCGTTTCGAGGGGCTCCAGATGAGTTGACACGGATGTCTTGTTCAGCTGTGTGTAGTAGTATGGGTAGCTGGAAGGCGAAGAAGTGCAAAAACCTTGTACAGTTGATTCTGTATTGGCAACAGTCAAGAAATTAAGAGGAAATATTATACATTTAGATTGGAGTCTACATATTCTTTAGAAACACAAATAATTATTTTACCAGCAGAAAATTAGTATAAGGTAACACACGTCAGATGTTCCCAATACTTTAATTTAATTTTAGTCCAAAAAATGTGGGTAGGAATCGCTAGTCTAAAATCATGTACCCACACTCACAGTACTTTAGATCTTACATAAAATTTGGTTTATTACTTCTCGACTTCTCGACATCAGCGATGATTGATTGAAAATGATCACATACAGTAGATGGTGTGCTTATTGAGGTCGTAAGAAATCTATACAGGCTTTTCAGATCTCTAGTGTTATGCTTTCTGGTATAAATGCTATCTGCAATATGGAATCAAGCCTTTTCATTCAACCACATACTTGCATTGGATCCTATGGAGAAGTCTTTCAGTAACTACAGCCACTAGTGAATCATATTTGTGGCACTCTCATATCTCCAAACGAGTCATCTTTCTCGAACCTGTCTGTTACAGTAAAATTCCAACGTAGTTTTAGATAATCCCCATGCATCTTGCAACTGCTCCTGAGACTCTGCTCTAGCATCTCTGCAGCTTTGCGCATGTGATCATTCCAATTTAAGTCGGAACTGAGCAAAAATCGGAGAGAGCTATATCTACCACATTCTGTAACCCATCTAGAAACAGGCTAACCTGAATTAGTGACACAAGACCATTTTTTGACCATTCGGTGGAAATGGAAACATGTTGTAGAGGACCATATCCCACATCTTATCTGTCGCAAGAGAGGCTCTCTTTGACCCTGTATCATTGTTTGAAACATTGTTTTCATATGCTGTAACATGCTTTGTACGCTGCCATACATTTTGTTGTTTCCACCACGACTTCGAGGCCTGTGTCAGGTTCTAAACTGTCATACTCTCTCTCTCTCTCTCTCTCTCTCTCTCTCTCTCTCTCTCTCTCTCACACACACACACACACACACACACACGCACACACACACACACACACACACACACACATACACACACACACACACATACACATACACATACATGGGATGATTTTAAATAAAAGACAGTCACAACATAAGGAAAGTGGAAGAGCTCTGCGGCTTTGTGGAGCGATTCCAAACTGCTGTTAGAAGATAACTAACGGCCTCTCCATTTAAACTCATCTGTCACAGTGACGGCATAGCTGATGGCTCTGTGTTCCGTTTCGATCTATTCCTCATACTGCAGTCATGTACACGAACACTGTTTCGGTTCTAACCATCCGTAGAGGGTGTTGCCCCTGCACCAATACTCTTTCTCCATCTCAAACAAGCGCTGTCAGTCAATCATGATGTGGTAATCAACAGTGTACCAGTGGATGGATGGAATGGAAAAGACATCGGCGATGTACTGTAATAATAAGTGCGAACAATTTTAGCAATTTTACCGTAAGTTCAACACCGACCAATGACGCGGCAGAATCCCAGATTCTGTATCTACACTAAACCACCCCTCCTCTACTTTGGAAAGTACTATTGCGAATATAGATAGATGACTGTGCAGTACGTCCATTCATTGCTGATTCTCGAACATATACATCAAAGTATACCAGACAGCGATCTATATATTTCTAGCACTTCGAGTATAGTGCGTCAATTACGATCTTTCTCTATGTGGATGGACGTTACAGTGCATTCTCGCATTCCTAGGATAAAGTTAGAGATTGAAAGATCTCCTTGCATTGTCTCTGAACAACCCGCACTGCATCACTGTCACTGACTTCATCTGCAATTGACCAGAAGTAGACCGCTACATTCCGCGTCTCGTGAAGGAATGGAGTGTGCCTTGCCTGTAACTGCTATTCCGCACTCGTCCAAGTGCACAAGATTGCTCCAGATGCGCGCATGTCGAGGAGGTTAGCACCCCGTATCAGTGTTAAGTAGTAGATATGAAAGTGTTGTGATGTAATAGCTGACTGTTAAGAAGAACAAGAAACGGGTGGTTTTTTATGCATGATGGAGCTCCAGATTGATGGAGTTCGGAGCATTTTACGTAAATCAACTATGCTATCAATTCTAAAGTACTATTGTTCTAGTGTCTGGAATCAGTACCAAGAAGCTATTGGTAAGACAGAACATAAACACATGCACTCCTAAGGTTACACACTTCTGCACTTAAAACAAGCTATAATGTTATATAGTTGCAGTTTCTAACCGCTCGTCATTTGGAATACAGCACTGTTAATACACTCCTGGAAATGGAAAAAAGAACACATTGACACCGGTGTGTCAGACCCACCGTACTTGCTCCGGACACTGCGAGAGGGCTGTACAAGCAATGATCACACGCACGGCACAGCGGACACACCAGGAACCGCGGTGTTGGCCGTCGAATGGCGCTAGCTGCGCAGCATTTGTGCACCGCCGCCGTCAGTGTCAGCCAGTTTGCCGTGGCATACGGAGCTCCATCGCAGTCTTTAACACTGGTAACATGCCGCGACAGCGTGGACGTGACCCGTATGTGCAGTTGACGGACTTTGAGCGAGGGCGTATAGTGGGCATGCGGGAGGCCGGGTGGACGTACCGCCGAATTGCTCAACACGTGGGGCGTGAGGTCTCCACAGTACATCGATGTTGTCGCCAGTGGTCGGCGGAAGGTGCACGTGCCCGTCGACCTGGGACCGGACCGCAGCGACGCACGGATGCACGCCAAAACCGTAGGATCCTACGCAGTGCCGTAGGGGACCGCACCGCCACTTCCCTGCAAATTAGGGACACAGTTGCTCCTGGGGTATCGGCGAGGACCATTCGCAACCGTCTCCATGAAGCTGGGCTACGGTCCGGCACACCGTTAGGCCGTCTTCCGCTCACGCCCCAACATCGTGCAGCCCGCCTCCAGTGGTGTCGCGACAGGCGTGAATGGAAGGACGAATGGAGACGTGTCGTCTTCAGCGATGAGAGTCGCTTCTGCCTTGGTGCCAATGATGGTCGTATGCGTGTTTGGCGCCGTGCAGGTGAGCGCCACAATCAGGACTGCATACGACCGAGGCACACAGGGCCAACACCCGGCATCATGGTGTGGGGAGCGATCTCCTACACTGGCCGTACACCACTGGTGATCGTCGAGGGGACACTGAATAGTGCACGGTACATCCAAACCGTCATCGAACCCATCGTTCTACCATTCCTAGACCGGCAAGGGAACTTGCTGTTCCAACAGGACAATGCACGTCCGCATGTATCCCGTGCCACCCAACGTGCTCTAGAAGGTGTAAGTCAACTACCCTGGCCAGCAAGATCTCCGGATCTGTCCCCCATTGAGCATGTTTGGGACTGGATGAAGCGTCGTCTCACGCGGTCTGCACGTCCAGCACGAACGCTGGTCCAACTGAGGCGCCAGGTGGAAATGGCATGGCAAGCCGTTCCACAGGACTACATCCAGCATCTCTACGATCGTCTCCATGGGAGAATAGCAGCCTGCATTGCTGCGAAAGGTGGATATACACTGTACTAGTGCCGACATTGTGCATGCTCTGTTGCCTGTGTCTATGTGCCTGTGGTTCTGTCAGTGTGATCATGTGATGTATCTGACCCCAGGAATGTGTCAATAAAGTTTCCCCTTCCTGGGACAACGAATTCACGGTGTTCTTATTTCAATTTCCAGGAGTGTATTCCAGTGTAAGAAATATATTTCCAGCACATGACATACCTCCTCCTTGCAAGTTTCTCTACGATAAACTATGGTGAAAAACTGTAAAACGAAAAAACTACTTCATTCAGGCATCTATTCTGTGTGATACATGCACAATATAGCTTTCCAGAGGTGTATAGCGTCCACATTCGAGCATGGTTCAGAAACTGTACTATTCCCGCATCATTCCTACAGAAAAAGATCGTTCGTAACGGAGAATACCTCAAACACTCCGAAATTATCCGTCACTGCACTGTTCTAATATGCTGTTTTAGACAATGTCCAATACACGAGTTCCTCTATTGTAAATCAAAACCTGAATCATGTACCAACTCTAAGCACAGATCTGTCCTCTAGTGGGTCCAACACTCATCTACCTAACAGTACTCCTGGCCGAGTATTGTAGTAAAATATAGTAATGGTTATAATAATGCAAAACATAATGTATAATATAAAATAGTTTACCAAAATTTTCAAACGCTCAATAATATTCCCTACTTCTTAAGACATTTTATAAACACATAAAACTCACATTAATATTGAAGTGGCAGAAATAAGCATTCTAACAATGCTAAACGATCAATTATCTATATTTTATTAATTAGACTCGAGATTTAATTCCTATCATTTACAGATGATGAGAACGAAATATATTATACTTTTATCTAAACATTTTCCATATATTAACTTCTTGAATCTGATTTTGATCGTTTATGGTACAAAGGGTATTGTAACTACTATTGTTTGGTATCGCTATTATTCTTCTAAAAGCCTTTTTCCTTTTATCGAAAAGTAATTGAATTTAATTATACCTCGAGATATAAGAGCATTGATCCAGTAATACATAATGCAGGGGTGGGAACGATAAACCTGGAATGTTACAACTTGATTCCAAATCACAAACAGAATTTCTTCTAGAAAGCGTAACCCTAGAGATCTGAAAAGCCTGTGCACATTTCTTACGACATCAATGAACACACACAGAACCTCTGACATGGCATCGAGACAGAATGCGTTACAAATAATACAGAAATATCTAGTTGCGTTATGAGGGAGTTGCAAATATCGGCTTCATACCACGTTCCTTAGCCGATCACTTTCTAAATTCGGTGATTTTCTTACGAGCTTACACCGTCGGCGACATGTTACTGCACTGTTAGTCTGACCGTCTATACTCAGTGTCGCAGTATTAGTGTGGAAAAACCATTTCATTTAGACAATGTCATACCCCGATTTATAAGGCTTGTATAGTTTTTAACATGGATATCCTTCGCGATACTTGTGTATGCAACTGTATAACAAAGACCGATTGTGTCAGTAACATGGTAGCTGCGATCATGTTTTTAACATTTGGTGGCTTGTAAGACGATCGCGCCTCTCTTTCTAAGACAGAGTGGTACCACTCGCAAGAAAAACTTATGAGACATGTTCACCCATAACTGATTTCAACTCAGTATTGTTTCGTATCGCCAGCATTCAGTTATTGGCGAAGTATTACACTCAGTAGTAGGGCATGAGTGATAGATTCGTCTGGAGCATCGGGCTTATAAAGTACATATATGTGCGTGTTCGGAAATGTGCAAAGGAAATGATTATGTCTTGTCGTAAGGGAGGTTTGGATTTCACGTGGAATACCGTGACAGCCGCAAAGGGGATGAAAGATCTTTTTTTCTTGCAGAATTATGTCAAGTCATAAGAATGCTACAGACATTCCTATTTCAAGAGCCATAGTCGTCAGGAGAGGGTATTTTCGATACTTCACTCATTGTCGAATATCAACCAATTGAGGCTGCAGTCGTAATATTTAATTGTAAGTACAGTGATCAAATACATGAGTGGCTGGCTTCCCAGGACGATTCTGTCTGGGGGCGCGCGGCGCGAGGTTGCGGTGACCTGACGTGGCAACGATTCACGTTTCTGGCTTAACGACAGGAGCCGTCCTAATCAAAATGCTGGTTGGGGTAGAGGAATATAGCTCCCCTAACCATGTTGCCCTCTAGGCAGCTGAACAGCGAACTTATATTCAGTATGTGGTGGACAGCGTTCATGATTGCATGTGTTCTCCATGGAAATTTGCGAAGATTTGGTGTGTGATGTGTGTTTGCGCTGGAGCATTATTCCCAACCACGTAAATTGCCCAGTTGACTGCTTCTGCACATTTCCGTCTTGGTTTCGTTGAGAGAACGACTGTGGTGTGTGATGTATGAATCTAGCAGGTGAAAGACGGATGGAAGACACGTTTGCTGGTTATCTAGACATGAGAAACGCCTTCGTTGACTTTTTAAATTATAAGGATGATTTGGAATCTGTTATATCACCGACGTCGGTACTCGCGAGTGCAATTATCTGTTTCCTCTATTTCTTTCGAGTTTTCACTTAAAGGTCTTCGCAGACGAGATAGGTTTTTGGTTATCCATGGTTATCAGCACATTCAACCTCGCTGAAGTTTCGGGTTATCTAAAGAAATAATTTCCAGTCTATATCTTCGGAATTATACTGTCCAAGCGCTACTGCGATGCAAGCGATATTGCTATGTGCTTGATATCGAGAAGTATCGTGTAAATGGTATGATACTCTGGTAAACCATGTGAAAATACAAATGTTCTTGTAAAGCCAGAGTCTGAAGTTGGGTGCAGGAAGCAAGCAAGTAAGCAGGTCGAGGTCAGAAACAGTAACGCCTTGTGCCGAGAGGAACCGACCAAACCTTTGTACAACGGTCCGGAGAGTGACCTCCGTCTGCTGAGGGTTCTCTGATCATGTGTCAGGCCACTGTGTGTGTGGGGCAAATGACTTGTGACCGACAACTACGGTGGATAACGGCCTGGCCTCGCAGGAAATATATAGTGCTGTGAGGAGTATGTATAGTGCATGTGCTTATGCCATCTGTCTTCGTGGTATATGTACGAGTGTCCGGTGGTCGACAGCTACATGCAGGATGCAGAAGTAGTGATTTTGTATGGCACAGAATACGAATTGTGTGTTTACTACATCGATATGGTATGTAGTGATAGACTGGGTTTGGAGATTAACTTCACACTGAAATATTCAAGCTTTCCTCGACAGTAGCAGAGCAGTGTAATTGAGGAAGTGTCCTTTTGTATTTCATTATCTGTAGAGCACTCTTGCAAAGTTTAACTGTCAGTGCAATATGCCGATCTCTACAAAATAGTTTTACCACTGAATGTATCATCTGCAGCAAATGGCGGACAGTGCTCCCACACCAACAGCAGTAGTTTGGTGGGTTTCAAACCAAAAAATCCAAGCTTTGCTCAACAGTAATAGAGCAGTGTATTTGAGGAAGTGTTTATCCGTACTTGACGATCTGTAGACCACTTTTGCAGTTTTAACTGTCAGTGGAATATGGCGAACTGTACAAAATACACTACTGGTCATTAAAATTGCTACACCACGAAGATGACGTGCTACAGACGCGAAATTTAACCGACAGGAAGAAGATGCTGTGATATGCAAATGATTAGCTTTTCAGAGCATTCACACAAGGTTGGAGCCGGTGGCGACACCTACAACGTGCTGACATGAGGAAAGGTTCCAACCGATTTCTCATACAAAAACAGCAGTTGACCGGCGTTGCCTGGCGAAACGTTGCTGTGATGCCTCGTGTAAGGAGGAGAAATGCATACCATCACGTTTCCGACTTTGATAAAGGTCGGATTGTAGCATATCGCAGTTGCGGTTTATCATATAGCGACATTGCTGCTCGCATTGGTCGAGATCCAATGACTGTTAGCAGAACATGGAATCGGTGGGTTCAGGAGGGTAATACGGAACGCCGTGCTGGATCTCTAGCAGTCGAGATGACAGGCATCTTATCCCCATGGCTGTAACGGATCGTGTAGCCACGTCTCGATCCCTGAGTCAACAGATGGTGACGTTTCCAAGACAACAACCATCTGCACGAACAGTTCGACGACGTTTGCTGCAGCATGGACCATCAGCTCGAAGACCATGGCTGCGGTTACACCTGACGCTGCATCATAGACAGGAGCGCCTGCGATGATGTACTCAACGACGAACCTGGGTGCACGAATGGCAAAACGTAATTTTTTCGGATGAATCCATGTTCTGTTTACAGCATCATGATGGTCGCATCCGTGTTTGGCGACATCGCGGTGAACGCACATTGGAAGCGTCATCGCCTCTTGTCCGCATTGACGGCACTTTGAACAGTGGACGTTACATTTCAGATGTGTTACGACCCGTGGCTCTACCCTTCATTCGATCCCTGCGACACCCTACATTTCAGCAGGGTAATGCACGACCGCATGTTACAGGTCCTGTACGGGCCTTTATGTATACAGAAAATGTTCGACTTCTGACCTGGCCAGCACATTCTCCAGATCTCTCACCAATTGAAAACGTCTGGTCAATGGTGGCCGAGCAACTGGCTCGTCACAATACGCCAGTCATTACTCTTGATGAACTGTGGTATCGTGTTGAAGCTGCATGCGCAGCTGTGCCTGTATACGCCATCCAATCTCTGTTTGACTCAATGCCCAGGCGTATCAAGGCCGTTATTACGACCAGAGGTGGTTGTTTTGGGCACTGATTTCTCAGGATCTATGCACCCAAATTGCGTGAAAACATAATTACATGTCAGTTTTAGTATAATATATTTGTCCAATGAATACCCGTTTATCATCTGCATTTCTTCTTGGTGTAGCAATTTTAATGGCCAGTAGTGTATTTTTGCCACTGAAAGTCTCATCTGCAGAAAAAAAAATGGCGGACAGTGCTCCCGCACAGGCAGCAGCAGCAGTTTGACGGGTATATTCAATAAAAGACCAATCAGAATGCTTCTTTCATCCACAAGACATCGTCTGTGTTGGGGCGTAGGAGCGTCTGCTGACTGGATCGACAAGATTTGGGGCAAGGTATCTACGGGAAGTTCTGAGAGTAACGTGATGTATTCTTTGTTCAGTTGTTCAAAGACAAGTTGAAACAGAACATCCATCTCTGCCTGGATGCTGTCCCTCATCTGCCGTTGTGGCACTAGGACATCTCCAGACCAGCAGCTGTAGGACACCAAAAATTCCAGTCATTTTTCTCTTATGTTGGACAGTGCTTCGAATTCTGTTTGTGTAATTGTTCTGATTTTCCCATCTGTGCTTAGACAATGCTTTCTTTCTAAACAACAATAATGGATTTATGATTAATGGTGTTTTTGCAGACATGCACAGACACGATGAAGGCTTTTAGCCTGTGAACATGAGCGAACGTTCACCGTTTCTGAGAAGTATGTTGGAAGCTGGACGTTAGGATTTCCATGAAGGGTAACACGTGATGGACAGGATTCCTCGTTAGGACCATCAGGAAGAATGCATTCGGTTTTATCCCATCATATTTTTGTAAACAGATCCTCAGATTTTCATGTACACAAGTTGAGACATCACGAAAGCTCCTACAACAACAAAAGCGACCATTAACTATTTCTGTGGCACGTTATGATTTCCGAGAAAGGTTGGCTGTCCCATTAGGATTGCTAGAAATCATGTTCCCTGTGTTACTCTGAGATATTTTTGTAAACAGTTTCTGAAAGCATTACAGAAGATTTCTATAACGTATCCAGACGACGATCTGGACGTTATTTACGAGGTGCATTCAAATTCTAAGGCCTCCGATTTTTTTCTAATTAACTACTCACCCGAAATCGATGAAACTGGCGTTACTTCTCGACGTAATCGCCCTGCAGACGTACACATTTTTCACAACGCTGACGCCATGGTTCCATGGCAGCGGCGAAGGCTTCTTTAGGAGTCTGTTTTGACCACAGGAAAATCGCTGAGGCAATAGCAGCACGGCTGGTGAATGTGCGGCCACGGAGAGTGTCTTTCATTGTTGGAAAAAGCCGAAAGTCACTAGGAGCCAGGTCAGGTGAGTAGGGAGCATGAAGAATCACTTCGAAGTCGTTATCACGAAGAATCTGTTGCGTAACGTTAGCTCGATGTGCGGGTGCGTTGTCTTGGTGAAACAGCACACGCGCAGCCCTTCCCGGACGTTTTTGTTGCAGTGCAGGAAGGAATTTGTTATTCAAAACATTTTCGTAGGGTGTACCTGTTACCGTAGTGCCCTTTGGAACACAATGGGTAAGGATTACGCCCTCGCTGTCCCAGAACATGGACACCATCATTTTTTCAGCACTGGCGGTTACCCGAAATTTTTTCGGTGGCGCTGAATCTGTGTGCTTCCACTGAGCTGACTGGCGCTTTGTTTATGGACTGAAAAATGGCATCCACGTCTCATCCATTGTCACAACCGACGAAAAGAAATTCCCATTCGTGCTGCCGTTGCGCGTCAACATTGCTTGGCAACATGCCACACGGGCAGCCATGTGGTCGTCCGTCAGCATTCGTGGCACCCACCTGGATGACACTTTTCGCATTTTCAGGTCGTCATGCAGGATTGTGTGCACAGAACCCACATAAATGCCAACTCTGGAGGCGATCTGTTCAACAGTCATTCGGCGATCCCCCAAAACAATTCTCTCCACTTTCTCGATCATGTCGTCAGACCGGCTTGTGCGAGTCTGAGGTTGTTTCGGTTTGTTGTCACACGATGTTCTGCCTTCATTAAACTGTCGCACTCACGAACGCACTTTCGACACATCCATAACTCCATCACCACATGTCTCCTTCAACTGTCGATGAATTTCAATTGGTTTCACACCACGCAAATTCAGAAAACGAATGATTGCACGCTGTTCAAGTAAGGAAAACGTCGCCATTTTAAGTATTGAAAACAGTTCTCATTCTCGCCACTGGCGGTAAAATTCCATCTGCCATACGGTGCTGCCATCTCTGGGACGTATTGACAATGACGCGGCCTCATTTTGAAACAATGCGCATGTATCTATCTCTTTCCAGTCCGGAGGAAAAAAATCGGAGGCCTTAGAACGTGAATGCACGTCGTACATAGACATGAGAAGTCATTATAACACTGACAACATATTAGCTGCACCTGCGAGGGTTGGTCACTAGGAGACATCTCGCTCATGTGATGCATCAGCCACAGAGGCTAGGTAAACACGTGCGCTCCCAGATGTGTCTCGCATGAGGGACTGCTGGACTGGTGTTCACAGCCAACACATCCGGTCATCATTCTGCCTGGGACTTCTGTAGGGAACAGTTCGCTGATTCATTGTGGTCCCATTTCTTAACGATATTTCGAAAGCGTTTTTACATGCAATGGGTGATTTTGCACCGCATTATTTCAGCTGTTTAAGCGTTGTGAGCGTGTTTGCATTATTTTACCAATTTTATGTGTAGTGAACATGTCTGTACGTCAGTGTACTGCATTATTAAGTGTCCATGTCTCTAGGAGTCTAGGCTGTGCAATTCATTTTTTCAACAATTTACAATCAGTGAGCATGTTTGCAGAGCGTTTTACATGCATTATTTTAACAATTTATGAGTCGTTTACGTGTCTGTACATCAGTGTACTGCATTATTTCGGTAATTTATGAGTAGTTTGGAGGTCTGTAGGCTATTTATTGTGACCTCAAGCAGGTCAGGGCGAGTGTTTTCTATCAGCGTAATAAATAAACTATGTGAAATCCATCCCTAAGTAAACTGGCCCAACTTACCACTGAAAATAAATAAAGTACACTCCTTCCTCTCCAGCAACTGGACACAAACTGAGCCCTTTTCGCGCCATTTTCCCTCAGACCGCCATCTTGAATTATGTCATGGGAGGGGGAGCGGGGGGCGGCACTGGCGGTACTGTGTACTAGGCTAGTTGTACTCTGGACCTCATTGTGAACACACTGGATCGAGCTATTGCCTATGACAACTCAGATTGTTTAAATAAACAAAGCATGCAAAATAAAAGACTTACTTCCATCCTCTCCAGCATCCCAGCACAGATTGAGTCCTTTTCCCACCAATTTCAAGGAAGAGGTTGTGCTTGGATGACTTAGGTTAGTGGAGGTATCTCAGTCTACCTACTTCCCCACCAAAATTTTCCCGCCATTTTCTTACATTAGTGGAGGTAGCCCAAGTGACCTTTTCTCCTGCCATTCTTTTCCTGCCAAAATTTTCCCGTTATTTTCTTGAATAAGGGAGGGTATGGGGGAGGGGAGGGGATTAGGTTAGTGGAGGTAGCCCAATTGACCTATTTTCCTGCAAAAATTTGAACTTCCCTCCATGACGTCATTGCGACATTCCCACATCTATCGCTGCCATCTTGAATAAATTTGGCAACAATGCAACCTGGTCTGATGCTCCTCCGGCCGGTGTGGCCCAGCAGTGCTAGGCGCTTCAGTCTGGAACAGCGCGACCGCTACAGTCACAGGTTCGAATCCTGCCTCGGGCATGGATGTGTGTGATGTCCTTAGGTTAGTTAGGTTTAAGTAGTTCTAAGTTCTAGGGGACTGATGACCTCAGATGCTAAGTCCCATAGTGCTCAGAGCCATTTGACCCATTTTCTGATGCTCCCTTTGCCCCACTACTTTCAAGTCCAGCGACTAACTCGCAGCCAAATAGTCCATGTATTTGCTAGAACTGCGAATTAGTAAAATACACAGGTATAGAATGTAAAAAATAAATGTAAAATTTAATAAAAATGGTCCTATTCCAGAGTCTGTAATTGATGTTGATAACAAAAAGTTATGCTGAATAATGTTTATTCATAAAAAAACGTCTCAACTTGGCAGAAAATTATCTTACTACACTGGTTTCGAAAATTAAAGAAACAAACCAGCTATTTCTCCGTCCTGTGTCTTGCAAGCTAACATCCCAAAGATTTTCGTACTCACAAGCGGCTCCCCTTCGTCGAAATGTCTTGGCTCAAACTCGTCTAGGGGTTGAACCGCACGTGTCGCGTTACACGCCCTAAATTAGACACTTGCGACCCTTTGGTTAAATTGTCTGCCTGACGGCAAGTTTGCGAAATACAAAGTTAACATAACATATAATAACAGTAATAATAATACCTGGAACTAAATTAATGCCCCATAAATGATGTAGGCCAATTTTGTTAGAACAATGTTTATTCAGAGAGCGAACTAATAGTGAAAGTGGTCGCATTCACACTCTCTTCGCGAAATACAAGTTATCTACGCGAAAAGTTAGTTCACACCTGGCGCGTGGCTGCTCTCCGTTCATAGACTAAGTCCCGCGACACCACACAAAGCGAAATTTTCTATGTCGTTTCCCTTCCTAGCTGCCTAAAGACCGACCGTCCGCATTCGCGTCTGTATCCGAACTGTACCCTTCGGTGTCTCCAGCCGAGCTGTCCGTTTTCGAGTCTACATCCGAACTGTCCCCTTTGGTGTCTCGACCAGAGCTCTCCCTCTACTCGCCCCCGGCCACGTGCCGAGCATCGTCACTCAACTCACTAGTGGAGTTCCCTTCCCTGAAGCCATCCATCTGATCGGCTACAGCTTATTGTACATTATTTTACATTTTAACATATTTAAATAATCAAAGTTTGACCACTTTCACGTTCTAAATAAAGTAACAACAATATCCATTACATAATAAACGTTAAATTCTTTTACACAAAACCAATACAATTTCATTCTTAACTTTGGGCGTGACGGCCAGTAGCCTTGCACCCATGTGCTTTCTGACAAATAAATAAAGAACAAAATAACTGTTATGCACTAAACTTTACAACAAATATTCTATTACCTAATGATTCAATAACGTGTCATGCAGTCATCGTTCAATGTGTTTTGTGTGGAGGAAATGATGATCTGATGCTTAACTGAAAATACTGATAATTTAAATTTACTATATCCTTTAAACAAATAAAGTTACCGACTTGATATTTACAATATTTGTCATTTTAATTATGCGCTTCTGTATGAAATGTCGATCGTTAAGATCGACCAAAGCGTTCAGATTTTAGCATTCAGGTCTTTGTTACAAAACTTGTTAATTTCACTTTAACAGTAAATCCTAAACTATTATAGATATGAACAATATTCAAGTTTTATTGGGATTACCACGAAAATTTATGAAGGATGGTAGATTAAAATTACTGTGGCTTCATTCCCTTCTCTACTACATAATTAAATAGTTTCCACAAATGTTTCCCTTTGTAGCCGATTTTAGGTCCGCCATATTTAACACTGCTACGTCTCCTCGGCCACAAATGGCTTCTACTGGGTTTCCCTATGACGTAGGTTCTCGTCTGTCTCACTCGCACACTACAGCGCTTAGGCCTCAATAGACAATAGACGCCTGTGAGTTTCCTCATCTCGTGGTGAATCTACGCCCTTTGTGGCACGCTGTCCTGGATGACAGGGTTCGCTTCACAGTTCCTGTAGGCTGACTCTTTCGGCCATATACAGGGTTATTACAAATGATTGAAGCGATTTCACAGCTCTACAATAACTTTATTATTTGAGATATTTTCAAAATGCTTTGCACACACATACAAAAACTCAAAAAGTTTTTTTAGGCATTCACAAATGTTCGGTATGTGCCCCTTTAGTGATTCGGCAGACATCAAGCCGATAATCAAGTTCCTCCCACACTCGGCGCAGCATGTCCCCATCAATGAGTACGACAGCATCGTTGATGCGAGCTCGCAGTTCTGGCACGTTTCTTGGTAGAGGAGGTTTAAACACTGAATCTTTCACATAACCCCACAGAAAGAAATCGCATGGGGTTAAGTCGGGAGAGCATGGAGGCCATGACATGAATTGCTGATCATGATCTCCACCACGACCGATCCGTCGGTTTTCCAATCTCCTGTTTAAGAAATACAGAACATCATGATGGAAGTGCGGTGGAGCACCATCCTGTTGAAAGATGAAGTCGGCGCTGTCGGTCTCCAGTTGTGGCATGAGCCAATTTTCCGCAGGCTACGCGTGAAACTTGCCCACACGCGTTCAACCGTTTCTTCACTCACTGCAGGCGACCCGTTGATTTCCCCTTACAGAGGCATCCAGAAGCTTTAAACTGCGCATACCATCGCCGAATGGAGTTAGCAGTTGGTGGATCTTTGTTGAACTTCGTCCTGAAGTGTCGTTGCACTGTTATGACTGACTGATGTGAGTGCATTTCAAGCACGACATACGCTTTCTCGGCTCCTGTCGCCATTTTGTCTCACTGCGCTCTCGAGCGCTCTGGCGGCAGAAGCCTGAAGTGCGGCTTGAGCCGAACAAAACTTTATGAGTTTTTCTACGTATCTGTAGTGTGTCGTGACCATATGTCAATGAATGGAGCTACAGTGAATTTATGAAATCGCTTCAATCATTTGTAATAGCCCTGTATTTAAATGAGAGCGCAGTGCTCGTTAACTCATAGTCTAATTTACGCTATAATCTTAAAACCTGTCTAGAGAGGTCTTTTGATAGATGGAATTCCGGTCAACGGACAACCACGCCAACGATGACGTTAGGGCATCTATGCAAACAGGCTTGTGTTAGACGGCTAATCTCACATCCACAGTCGCTGTGTATGCCGTCACAGACTGCAGTATGGCACAGAGAAGAAGCCTGCCTGACTTTCAGCGGTGGAGGGCCATAGGAAGAATGGGAGCAGGACAGTCGATGGCTAAATGTGAATCGTTCTGTTGTTTCTCGGATGTGGTGAGAGTTTGTAGAGACCAAACCTATATCCCGAAGAGCATGCAGGACCGACCACGTGTGATGTCAGAGATAGAAGACCGTTACTTGGCTGTAAGGGCACGAAGGTATCGCCTTAGTACTGCACGGCAACTGGCGTCTGACCTCGCAGTGCCGGCCGCGGTGGTCTAGCGGTTCTGGCGCTGCAGTCCGGAACCGCGGGACTGCTACGGTCGCAGATTCGAATCCTGCCTCGGGTATGGGTGTGTGTGATGTCCTTAGGTTAGTTAGGTTTAAGTAGTTCTAAGATCTAGGGGACTTATGACCTAAGATGCTGAGTCCCATAGTCCTCAGAGCCACTTTTTGACCTCGCAGTATCCACTGGAAGTGTTGTATCGAGACAAATTGTGTACAGAAGACCTCGGCAGAGTGGCCTTTATTGTCTGAGACCCGCTGTATGTGTACCTCTGGCGTGTCTTCACAGAAGGGAGTCGGTAGAATGGAGTCGTCAACATACCACGTGGGTGTCGAACAGTGGGCCAATTTCCTTTTCACAGATAAGTTCTGATTTGGTCTGGAGAGTGATTCTCGACAGATTCGTATCTGGAGGGAGCGTGGAACACGATTTCTGGACCCAAACACTGTGAAAAGAGACAGATATCGAGGAGGATCCCTAACGCTGTGAACAGGGATTATGTTGATGACTCGAACACCATTGCACGAAATTCTATGGGTAAATCGCCAAGGTTTAACTGCTGTCAGCTTCCGCGACGAGATCTTGGAACCTCATGTGCGTTCGCTGCAAGGTTCTGTGGGTCCAGACTTCGACCTCATAGAGCGCAGGTGGTTGATGTTTTCTAGGAAACGGAAGAACTGCACGCATGGCGTGGGCTACTCGCTCTCCCCTTTTAAATCCCACAGAGCACGTCTGGGACGCGCTAGGAAGACGGTTTCCATCACGTCAGCATCCGCCAACCACTGTCTAAGGTTTTCGAGCAGCTCTGCAGGAAGAATGATCGTTATTGCCTCAACATGAGATTGATGACGTTATTCACAGCATGCGTCATCGTTGTCGTGCCTGTATTGCAGCCAGAGGTGGTCACGTCCCATACAGAGTACATTCAGCTGTTGTCGCCATGTGTGTGAAAATTCGTTAAATTAGAAGAAACTTAGAACACTTTTGTCTACCGTTATTCGTGTTACAGTTGTTTACATCCTGTATTCATTACATTGTTTCTCCTGTACTATCGTCTGTTTATAATGTTTTGTGTCAAAATAAACGCAACATTTCAAAATTTCTGTTTGTTGCTTTAATTTTGGACACCAGTGTATATCCAGTTAAGATACAGAAAGAAAATAACCTTATCAGATCCAGTTAAGTTGCGTTGAGAGCTTTACGAGAATTGTAGCAGAATCCCCAAGCTGAACTTCCAACCAGGACGGGTGAAAACTAAGTCCATTTCGTGATAATGATGCACGAAATATTAACCAGTCGAAAATAGTTCAGAGTTCAACATGATGATTTGCAGATTCTCACACGTGAGATGTCAAAATAGAAACTCATACTCTGTCTATTCTCATTTCCATAATGCAATTGGAAAATGTTAGAGTATTGTAGTTACCGTTCAGCACCTAGAATCTATCATCCGCACCACCGAAAACGCGCTGTATCAACGGCAGGTCCGTCTTCTTCAAGACCAAATGTAAAAGTGTCTTCTCACTATCGAAACGAAAAATGTCCAGAATCTCTCACTTGAGCACATCATTACAAAAGTCTGTCTCCACTTGACTCCAGTGGTGTTCTGCCACTGCCCGCTTTGGCTGAAGGCCATCGTTACCAAACATACTACGGCTCGCACTAAATTAAAGTATTATAACAATATTTAAATATATAAATGTCATACACATTCAGTCATACTCAGACTATTAATAATAATTGTAAATAAAGGTTTGTTCATAAATAAATCAGGTTAAATTCTTGCACAGGTGCGCTCACGTCAAATGGCAACATAATGTTGCTAAATATTGTTTAAACAATTGTTTATGCCTGCTTGAGAGAAGCATCTTTTGGCACTCTTTTTAATGGTGGTGTCAGCTAACCCATATCATTGATCGCTTTTAAATCACCACTGTCTTTTAATAGCAGTTGTGACCAACATTTAAATAAGTTACTGGCAGAATATTAAAATATTCTTTAAATAACTATGCAAGTACAACAAGGTATATGGAATTAATGCTGCATTCATTTGCTGTGTTACTGTGCAGAATACGATGTTCTGACAGACTTTTCTGTAATTAAAAATTATAAATAATGTAATAAATCAATAAATGAAGTAGGTATAGATATGTAGCTTTCAGATATGGTAGCTATAGTGCAACGCTATTGTCTCAGATGTCGTTTTTTGAATTGCATTGCCAAAATGTTTAGTCAGTGTGAAACATGAGCTTCTCTAGTTTTAAATACACTAGAATATTGCTGTGTCATTTGATGCTCCTCGTTTTTCTGAGATCGCAGCTGTATTCATATTTGCTTTGTTGTGTAATTGTGATTTACTGTCGAATTTCTCAGACCCGTAAGAAGCCATCTGTTGGCTTGTCTGCACTGTACTACAATTTACTCCAGAATTTTTTACATACATAAATGTATTTGAATACATTTAAAATAACATTTGTTATAGAATTAACCCTACAAAAGATACCGCAAAAACTTTGCTTATATTATGCACACACACAAATTTTCCAGTCCCCCAAAACATTAAAATTTTTCTGATGTCTGATGACGTCCATGCACCAGATTTTGTGCGGACAATAATTACAAAACAACTACATATACTGCATGAGATACACATTCAAGGTGCTAGAATAACACATTTAAACAACCCCTTGAAACTTCCTCAGAAATCTTATTTACAATACTATTTATATTTCACTCTTCAGTAAATGCAGAAATTAGTTATGTTTTCTGACTTCCTTGCATCAAGAGTTGTGTGGTCGATATGTACTTCCTTCCTGTATTTAGTTGCACCTCTCTACTGTATAACATACATTTTAAATTCTTCAGTACTTTACACAAAACAGAAATAAGTCCCAAAATTCTTAAAAACTTCACATTAAATACACTTATTTCCACACTTACATTAATACAAACTACGTTCTTAATTCAGAAGGTGTAATTCTGCCACTATTGCCTCATACGTATACCACAAGAGTATGGGTATCATTTGAATATAACTTTTTCCCTTTTTTAGATTCCTCAAATTCGAGGCCTCTTTCCTCGTTAACCAACAGGCTCTTACGTTCACAGATAAAAATTTTAACTACCGCTGGGACACCCCTTGTAGATTCCAGAAACGTACACTTTCTTTCTTCATCAACATCGATCATTCCATTTACAGGCTCCATATTTTTAATTTCTTTCCTCTCTGAACAATGCTATCTCAAAAGATCATTTTCATGATCCCTTCCTGTTTCCTCCATATCTATTGTACACATTATCACATCAGACCAATCTCAGTTTCTTGATCAGCATCAAACAATTCATTAAATACTTTGTTGAATCCAGTTTTCATCTCCTCTCCCTTCAATAACTCTTCCTACTTTAAATTTCTCCCGTGCCCACCATCTCCAATCATTAATAGATTATTCACTTTCTTCCTCAGCGTACCATTCCGACCTAATATCATATCCCAAACAAATATTTCCCCATTACCCATTTCTATATTCTCCCGATCTCACTTTCTTCATCAGCGTACCATTCCGACCTAATATCATCTCCCAAACAAATATTTCCACGTTACCCATTTCTAAATTCTCTCGATCTCCCTCTAAATCTTCCGTAGCATCTAAATCTTTCGCAAAATCCTTCTATCATCGTCCTCTTTACAATCAAATATGCTTTCTCCTTCCTCATAAACTAACGAAATCTGTACCTGCAAAATATTACGATTAACCGCACAACTTAAAACTTGGTCTCCCTTTCACAAAACATTACTTATTTCTGCCGAATCACTACAAACTTTATCACAGTTAACTCCATTAACATCCGCATGCAGTTGATAAGATTAATTACTTAAAATATTCATTGCGTCCATCCATTCATTATAGAAATCAACACCAATAACTCCGTGAACCTCCACTGATACACCATATAAATTGCCGCTACCGCATTGCTCCACATTAGAATTCCCAATACGTACGGATTCCGCCATACTTGGAACTACCTCTATCTCCGTTACATTTTCTCAACTCTCAGATTTCTCCGACACTTTGTATTCTCAGTTACTACCTAACACATTACTTTCATATCCATCCTTCTACATCAACTCATACATCGGTTCACTTCCTTCCTCCAAGATATATAAATCGGTGGCTTCAACTTTCGCAAAATTAGCACCTAGAACATCGCTTTTACTTCCCTTGAACAAGAAATGACCCATTTCCGGCGGTACATAATAAAATTCAGCACCAGCTGACGCGATCATAGCTACGCTGTCCTCAGCAACATCTCCACATGCTTTCGTCAGTCCACCACAAACTTCATCTGTAGCAGCAAAAACTGCCTTCACAGACAGTTTCACTTGCTTCTGGAGATACACAATTATCTACTTTACTTTCACATACTACAGTCGTGGCTACTGACTAGGGCCTCATCAGAATTCATCATGAATTCCACCTCCACCAAATTCATGTTCACTTCAACCTCTCTTTTATCAAATTCTCTTTCAGTAAACATACATTTATTCCAGCAGTCATTTCCATTTCTCAAAATAAATTTTTCAGCCCTATTATCAAATTTCTCTAAAATTTTTACACTGTTTCTTGCACCCACTTCACGGTTGTGTGTCTTAAAGTTATCCTCTTTTTTATTTAGATTACTTATAACCTCCATCTCCAACATTTGTGGCTTCTTTTCAGAATTTTCGACACCCAAAGAATTTTTATAATAATATGTCCTTTTCAATGCCAGTTTATTTCGCCACCTTCGGACTTAAGATGTGATGATCTCTTGCTTCCGGACCTTGTACTCTGGCGTTGCATTTCGTGAGGCTCCTGCCCTCAAATATACTTTCTACGTTTTTATTTTCATAATGTTAGTTTTCGTTTCTATTTCCTCTTTGAAAACTTTTGTTGTTATTGCAGTGTTAACTACGTTGGTAATTATTATGATTGCTTTAGATATTACTATTGTTCCCGTCCTGGTAACCCACTCCCTCTGTCAACTGTTCCCATTCTGTAGATTGAATTTCAATGCATATTCAAAATTCTCGATAAAATCTACCGTTCTACCAGACAAATTGTTAGTATACATTTTGCCTCAGTACACAATATTAACAACACCATCCATGGAATGTGTCGGACTGTGGACAAGATTCCATAGTCAGAATTCCGGTGAGCGTCTCTTGAGCGTTGCAATCTCCATCAGCACTCCCCATGGAGAATTTACATGTGGTCAACATACACTACTGGCCATTAAAATTGCTACACCAAGAAGAAATGCAGATGATAAACGGGTATTCATTGGACAAATATATTGTACTAGAACTGACATGTGATTACATTTTCACGCAATTTGGGTGCATAGATCCTGAGAAATCAGTGCCCAGAACAACCACCTCTGGCCGTAATAACGGCCTTGATACGCCTGGGCATTGAGCCAAAGAGAGCTTGGATGGCGTGTACAGGTACAGCTGCCCATGCAGCTTCAACACGATACCACAGTTCATCGATAGTAGTGACTGGCGTATTGCGACGAGCCAGTTGCTCAGCCACCACTGACCAGACGTTTTCAGTTGGTGAGAGATCTGGAGAATGTGCTGGCCAGTGCAGCAGTCGAACATTTTCTGTATCCAGAAAGGCCCGTACAGGACCTGCAAGATGCGGTCGTACATTATCCTGCTGAAATGTAGGGTTTCGCAGGGATCGAATGAAGGGTAGAGCCACGGGTCGTAACACATCTGAAATGTAACGTCCACTGTTCAAAGTGCCGTCAATGCGAACGAGATGTGACCGAGACGTGTAACCAATGGCACCCCATACCATCACGCCGGTTGATACGGCAGTATGGCGATGACGAATACACGCTTCCAATGTGCGTTCACCGCGATGTCACCAAACACGGACACAATCATCATGATGCTGTAAACAGAACATGGATTCATCCGAAAAAATGACGTTTTGCCATTCGTGCACCCAGGTTCGTCGTTGAGTACACCCTCGCAGGCGCTCCTGTCTGTGATGCAGCGTCAAGGGTAACCGCAGCCATGGTCTCCGAGCTGATAGTCCATACTGCTACAAACGTCGTCCAACTGTCCATGCAGATGGTTGTTGTCTTGGAAACGTCCCCATCTGTTGACTCAGGGATCTAGACGTGGCTGCACGATCCGTTACAGCCATGCGGATAAGATGCCTGCCATCTCGACCGCTAGTGATACGAGGCTGTTGGGATCCAACACGGCGTTCCGTATTACCCTCCTGAACCCACTGATTCCATATTCTGCTAACAGTGATTGGATCTCGACCAATGTGAGCAGCAATGTCGCGATACGATAAACCGCAATCGCGATTATCAAAGTCGGAAACGTGATGGTACGCATTTCTCCTCCTTACACGAGGCATCACAACAACGTTTCACCAGGCAACGCCGGTCAACTGCTGTTTGTGTATGGGAAATCGGTTGGAACCTTTCCTCATGTCAGCACGTTGTAGGTGTCGCCAACGGCTCCAACCTTGTGTGAATGCTCTGAAAAGCTAATCATTTGCATATCACAGCATCTTCTTCTTGTCGGTTAAATTTCGCGTCTGTAGCACGTCATCTTCGTGGTGTAGCAAGTTTAATGGCTAGTAGTGTAGGTCGATCATACACAAAAAAATCACAAGCTGACCCACTTTCGTGTTTGAAACTTGGTTCGCTTAGGAATTCTTCCTGAAACTAGGTTTGCTTCGCTTCGCTAAAGAATTTGTTGCGAAAAAAACTCTCAGACGCTTCATTGGTAGTAAATGAAGCACTCATTACATTTGCCCATGATTGCGCATTGCCCTGAAGATTTCATTTTTTCAAATATAATATTAGCCTCTTGCAACATTCCTCGCTCAAAACCACGTCTACATTCAGCAAGAAAATCAACTGGATGGTATTTTCCATCATTTGCAAAACATTTTGTCGTTCCTGAATTAACCCATGGAACATCTTCGTCAGTAGTAGCCTGATTTGCTACAAAAAAAATTTAATGCTGCCTGTTTATCTTTAATCTGCTGTTCTCACTGCAAACCTTCGTTATTAACTGCTGTCTATTTTTCGCCACCTCTTGGTCACACTCTACCAATCTACTATACAATTTGTTAGTATCATTAGTGGTCTCTTCCTCAAGCGCATTTTCCTCAGTACACAATTCTGAACCGAGCGGGGTGGCGCAGTGGTTAGACACTGGACTCGCATTCGGGAGGACGACGGTTCAATCCCGCGTCCGGCCATCCTGAATTTGGTTTTCCGTGATTTCCCTAAATCGCTCCAGGCGAATGCCGGGATGGTTCCTCTGAAAGGGCACGGCCGACTTCCTTCCCAATCTTTCCCTAATCCGATGAGACCGATGACCACGCTGTCTGGTCTCCTTCCCCAAACCAACCAACCACAATTCTGAACATCGCCATCCACCTCGTCCTGTACCTTTCCCAACGTGTGCCAGCAACCTTTTTTTACTGCATCGAATCTGGAGTTAACCAGGCCAACCGCCTCATTAATTTTGCCCATACCAATCACTATCACTTCTACACTCCTGGAAATTGAAATAAGAACACCGTGAATTCATTGTCCCAGGAAGGGGAAACTTTATTGACACATTCCTGGGGTCAGATACATCACATGATCACACTGACAGAGCCACAGGCACATAGACACAGGCAACAGAGCATGCACAATGTCGGCACTAGTACAGTGTATATCCACCTTTCGCAGCAATGCAGGCTGCTATTCTCCAATGGAGACGATCGTAGAGATGCTGGATGTAGTCCTGTGGAACGGCTTGCCATGCCATTTCCACCTGGCGCCTCAGTTGGACCAGCGTTCGTGCTGGACGTGCAGACCGCGTGAGACGACGCTTCATCCAGTCCCAAACATGCTCAATGGGGGACAGATCCGGAGATCTTGCTGGCCAGGGTAGTTGACTTACACCTTCTAGAGCACGTTGGGTGGCACGGGATACATGCGGACGTGCATTGTCCTGTTGGAA
Organism: Schistocerca cancellata; assembly: GCF_023864275.1. Taxonomy (NCBI): domain Eukaryota; kingdom Metazoa; phylum Arthropoda; class Insecta; order Orthoptera; family Acrididae; genus Schistocerca; species Schistocerca cancellata. The sequence continues at coordinate 737,978,661 of NC_064629.1, forward strand.
CAGCAAGTTCCCTTGCCGGTCTAGGAATGGTAGAACGATGGGTTCGATGACGGTTTGGATGTACCGTGCACTATTCAGTGTCCCCTCGACGATCACCAGTGGTGTACGGCCAGTGTAGGAGATCGCTCCCCACACCATGATGCCGGGTGTTGGCCCTGTGTGCCTCGGTCGTATGCAGTCCTGATTGTGGCGCTCACCTGCACGGCGCCAAACACGCATACGACCATCATTGGCACCAAGGCAGAAGCGACTCTCATCGCTGAAGACGACACGTCTCCATTCGTCCCTCCATTCACGCCTGTCGCGACACCACTGGAGGCTGGCTGCACGATGTTGGGGCGTGAGCGGAAGACGGCCTAACGGTGTGCGGGACCGTAGCCCAGCTTCATGGAGACGGTTGCGAATGGTCCTCGCCGATACCCCAGGAGCAACAGTGTCCCTAATTTGCTGGGAAGTGGCGCTGTGGTCCCCTACGGCACTGCGTAGGATCCTACGGCCTTGGCGTGCATCCGTGCGTCGCTGCGGTCCGGTCCCAGGTCGACGGGTACGTGCACCTTCCGCCGACCACTGGCGACAACATCGATGTACTGTGGAGACCTCACGCCCCACGTGTTGAGCAATTCGGCGGTACGTCCACCCGGCCTCCCGCATGCCCACTATACGCCCTCGCTCAAAGTCCGTCAACTGCACATACGGTTCACGTCCACGCTGTCGCGGCATGCTACCAGTGTTAAAGACTGCGATGGAGCTCCGTATGCCACGGCAAACTGGCTGACACTGACGGTGGCGGTGCACAAATGCTGCGCAGCTAGCGCCATTCGACGGCCAACACCGCGGTTCCTGGTGTGTCCGCTGTGCCGTGCGTGTGATCATTGCTTGTACAGCCCTCTCGCAGTGTCCGGAGCAAGTATGGTGGGTCTGACACACCGGTGTCAATGTGTTCTTTTTTCCATTTCCAGGAGTGTAGTTTTGAACCACTCATGCCTTCTACTTCAGACTTAAAGTTTTCCACCTCAGCTTTTACACTGTCTTCTATACTAGTCTCTACGATCTGAGTCTTTATGTCTACATTCCCTATTTTTGTTTCCACAGTATCAATTGTGGTCCCTACTGAACCTAATTCATTTTATACAGGTCTTAACTTTGTGTTTACTGATCCTATTTCTGTACTCAACGCTCCCATACTAGATTCCATTGATCGCATACTAGAGTTCAAATTTGACTAAACTTTCTTTTATGATGGCATTGAACAATCGCAGTTACATCTCCTATATCGGATTTCGGAACACTTTGTCCACTAATATCGTCCCTATTAACGCCACCAAATTCAATTTTATGGCTAACTGGCTCAACTACGTGACTGCTTAGTCGTTGGAAGCTTCATCATTGATGGTAGCTCTGCAGGTAATCACTGATGAACCAAGATATTATGACCACCTACTTAACAGCTTGTTTGTCTATGTTCGATACAAAATGTGGTGTCACCGCCAGACACCACACTTGCTAGGTGGTAGCCTTTAAATCGGCCGCGGTCCGTTAGTATACGTCGGACCCGCGTGTCGCCACTATCAGTGATTGCAGACCGAGCGCCGCCACACGGCAGGTCTAGAGAGTCTTCCTAGCACTCGACCCAGTTGGACAGCCGACTTTGCTAGCGATGGTTCACTGACAAAATACGCTCTCATTTGCCGAGACGATAGTTAGCATAGCCTTCAGCTACGTCATTTGCTACGACCTAGCAAGGCGCCATTACCAGTTACTAGTGATGCTGTAAAACATGTACCGTCAAGAGCGATGTTCACCATTTATGGATTAAAGTTAAGTATTCCACAGCTACGTCCTTTTTTGCTAGTCTCATTTCCTTGACCTGTTCCAGACCTCACGCCAGCCTGCGTGAGCTAAAACGCGTGCCTTTCGGCTTCCTCTCATAATGGGTTGGCTCTCTTGCCAATCCACAACACAAAATACAGCACTGATTCTGTTTATCAGGGATCCGACAGTTTGTTGGTAGGTTTTTGCATGTATACGGCATTAGATGTCTACGAACAAGTCATGTAATTCGCATTAATAACGAGCCTCTGACTCGCGTACGCAGGGATGGCACCCGATAGCGACCCATATGGGTTAATATGATTTACATCAGGCGACTTTGGTCGCCGAGACATCAACGTGAATTAACTACAATGCTCCTCAATCCGCTGTAGCACGGCTCTGGCTCCGAGACATGGACAATTATATTGCTGAAAGATGACATCGCCATCGGAGAAGACATCAAGCGTAAAGGTATGCAGGTGGTTCGTAGGTGTTAGCGTGTCTCTGATTACTACCACATGTCCCATGCAAGAGCAGGAGAATATCTCCCAGAGCATAATACTACTCCCACCAACCTGCGTCCATGGCGCGCTGCACGTTTCGAGCCACGATTCACCTCTATGACGGCGTTTGTGGAGACACCATCGACATAGTACAGTAAAAACGTTATTCACCCGAAGGTCCGACACGTTTTGGATGATCTCAGGTCGAATCCCGATGGTCCCTTGCCCACTGCACGTTATTGACGATGTCGTTGGGTCAACATGTGAACATGAAGGGGTGGTCTGCTGTGAAGATTCAAGTTGAACAACGTACAATCAACAGTGAGCTCTGAAGCACTTATGCATGCACCAGCATTGTGCTCCTTCGAAAGAGATGCCACAGATAACCACTACCATAATTTACAGGGCAGGCAAGCCTCCGAATCACACGTTCTGTGAAGAGTCGTGGTCATCCAACCTTTTAGCGCCTATTGGTAGTTTCACTGTGTGTCTACTGTTACCGTAAATACTAACGACAGTAGCACCGAACATTCGACTACGTTCGCCGTTTTCGAGACACTCTTTCACAGGTTCTGCATAATAATAATCTGTTCCTTGTCATACTTCCCCACTTGCAACCCACATCTTCGTTGGGGTGATCCCACGTGCCTGCAGTGCCCTCAGGTGCCATCGAGTGTCGCCGTGGGCAGTGGTCATGATGTTTTGGCTGATCGGTGTACATGTTACCTTATTGTGACATGGTGCCAAAATATCGGCTCCTGTCATTTGAAATGGGTAATCGGAATCAGACAGTCTTTGTAATTGTATCTTTTGATAGCATATATCAGCACATTGTGCACACAGAATACAGTTCTTGACATATGTTGAATATCAGCATGTCTTGTTCTCCACCAGAATCTTTATGCTACTCTTCTGTCCAGTGTTCTATTACCCCTATGACCCAGTAGCATATGATCATGGGCTTGCCATAATACTTCTGCATGCAAAGCTGCTGGAACTATTACATATTGTCCACATTTGTTTGATATACACAATATTCCATCTTATATGACAAACTCTGGCTGTTTGCAGTTCATCTGACACCCTTTACCACTTGCTTGCGCTCTCTTCAGATCTTTGAGATCAAACCCAGAGACTTGCAATGCCCCACTTGTAATCTCCCCCTCCTTCCTGATTCCATCTATTGACCGCATTAAACAATGTCCAATCCAAGTAATTAACAAGCAAAGTCTTTTATGTAGATTTGAGAGGAGCGAAGATCACAATAAACTTTCAAGTTAACTCATCTTTTCATATTGAGATGGCTTCAGTTCTTCTTGTCAAGAGGACTGATGCCTGAAGCGGAAAATCTCGCATCAGGTCCTCACTGTTGGTTTGAACTAAATAAATCTGAAGATTGCTCTTGCGGCATTTTATTACGTAAATATATTTTCTCACATTTATATCTTACAATATATATCTTACATGTATACCTTACAGTATTTTGATTTTTCACATTAACAAAGCCGAAATTACACTGATCGCACAAAAATACTAAAATACGTCCGTTCACATCAGAGGCATGCTTGCGTCTCTCACACTCTGCAGAAATAGCAATATTCCAAAGGGTCAATAATTTTTCTTAACAAATGAATTTCTACTACTTTTCGATACATTATTATCTTCGATTATTATTTCACAGAAGAATCCAGAAATAAACATAGTAAACAGCACAGGATTGAGCAATTAATAATAGAAATTTAAGTCTGCCAATAACTCGTAATTTCAAATGTTTCTAAGAAAATAATTTTGACTATACATTCAGAACTAGTACTTATCGATTAGAACATCAAGACTAAAATATTTTATAAAGTAATTCCTTTTCATAAATTTTAGCTTGAAATGTAACATAATGTGTATAAACTTATATGACAGTTTTCAGAAAAGCAACTGAGATAATAGTGACCTGTCCAAAATTCGAAAAATAATACTAGTATCGGCAACTACTGTTGAGAAGTAATTCCTTTTCATAAATTTTAGCTTGAAATGTAACATAGTGTGTATAAAATTATATGACAGTTTTCAGAAAAGCAACTGAGATAATAGTGACCTGTCCAAAATTCGAAAAATAATACTAGTATCGGCAACTACTGTTGAGGAAAAGTAATGCTAAAGGAGGATGTCCCGTTACACGCTCTTCGTACTAAGTGTGTCAGCGTTTTTGTGTTTCACACCCAATTTGAGGATTATATCATGTTGAAATTCACTCTGTTTCAAAGCCCGTCCCACTAGACGACTTGAAGGACTTTCTAGCGGTGGTAGCCGGTTTAAAGCTGCATGATCAGTAATCACTGTGAACTTATGTCCATACACATAACATCGAAAATAAGAAATACCATATATTAACGCCAGCAACTCCCCTTCAGTGGTACAATAATTTTGCTTGGCCTTATAATGCCGACAAGACACATTTATTTTATTTCATTTTATTTATTTATTGTTCCGTTGGACCAAATTAAGGAGAAGTCTCCATGGTCATGGAACGAGTCAATACATGAAATTATAACACGATAGTAGAAACGCATTCAGGCAACAATTCGTAAGTTTAAATAAAGAAAATCAACAATGTAACACTGGAATTTGCTTAATTTTTCAGCTCTTCCAGGAGCTCCTCGACAGAATGGAAGGAGTGGGCCATGAAGAAACTCTTCAGTTTAGACTTAAACTGCTAAGATTTTTGAGTTCTTGTGGTAGCTTATTGAAAATGGATGGAGCAGAATAATGCACTCCTTTCTGCACAAGAGTCAAGGAAGTGCATTCCACATGCAGATTTGATTTCTGCCTAGTATTAACTGAGTGAAAGCTGCTAACTCTTGGGAATAAGCTAATATTGCTAACAACAAACGACATTAAAGAAAATATATACTGTGAGGGCAATGTCAGAATTCCCAGACTATTGAATAGGTGTCGACAAGAGGTTCTCAAACCTACACCACTTATAGCTCGAACAGCCCGTTTTTGAGCCAAAATACCCTTTTTGAATCAGAAGAATTACCCCAAAAAATAATACCATATGACATAAGCGTATGAAAATATGCGAAGTAGACTACTTTTCGTGTTGAAATGTCACTTATTTCAGATACTGTTCTAATGGTAAATAAAGCAGCATTTAGTTTCTGAACAAGATCCTGAACATGGGCTTTCCACAACAGCTTACTATCTATCCGTACGCCTAGGAAATTGAACTGTTCCGTCTCGCTTATAACATGCCCATTCTGTCTGATTAAAATATCATTTCTTGTTGAATTGTGAGTTAGAAACTGTAAAAACTGAGTCTTGCTGTGATTTAGCATCAAATTATTTTCCACAAGCCACAAACTTATTTCATGAACTACATTATTTGATAATGTTTCAATATTACACACAAGATCCTTCACTACCAAGCTGGTGTCATCAGCAAACAGAAATATTTTTGAATCACCTGTAATACTAGAAGGCATATCATTTATATAAATAAGAAACAGCAGTGGCCCCAGCACCGATCCTTGGGGAACGCCCCACTTAACAGTGCCCCATTTGGACTGAACATCACTACCACTCTCAATATTGCGGAGAATTACCTTCTGCTTTCTGTTCTTAAAGTAAGAGGCGAACCAATTATAAGCTACTCCCTTACTCCATAATGGTCCAACTTCTGCAGTAATATTTTGTGGTCAACACAGTCAAAAGCCTTCGTTAAATCAGAGAAAACACCTAGCGTTCGCAACCTTTTATTTAATCCATCTAAAACCTCACAGAGAAAAGAGAATATAGCATTTTCAGTTGTTAAACCATTTCTAAAACCAAACTGTACATTTGACAACAAATTATGGGAACTTAAATGCTCCAGTAACCTTGTATATACAACCTTCTCGATAACTTTAGCAAACACCGATGGCATAGAAATAGGTCTATAATTGTCAACATTATCCCTGTCTTCCTTTTTATAAAGTGGCTTCACTACAGAGTACTTTAATCGGTCAGGAAACCGACCACTCCTAAAGGAAAAGTTACAGATATGGCTAAGTACTGGGCTAACATACATAGAACAATACTTCAGTATTCAGCTAGATACCCCGTCATATCCATGAGAGTTCTTGGTCTTTAGTGATTTAATTATTAACTCAATCTCCCTCTTGTCAGTATCATGGAGGAGCATTTTAGGTAACAGTCTCGGAACACTTTTTTCTACGAGCGCTATATGATTCCCTGTTGGGACTAGGTTCACCTACTATATTCAGAAAGTGATTATTAAATTCTGTACATAGATGCGACTTATCAGTAACACGGATATTCCCACTACATACTGATTCTATATCCTCGACCTGTCTCTGCAGACTAGCCACTTCCTTTACGACTGACCATATGGTTTTAATTTTATCCTGAGAATTAGCTATACTATCTGCATACCACATACTTTTTACCTTCCTAATAACTTTTTTAAGCACCTTACAATAATGTTTGTAATGGGCTGCTGCATTTAGATTTTGACTGTTTCCAACGTTTTGATATAATTGCCACTTTGTTCTACAGGATATTCGTATCCCTCTAGTCAGCCACCCAGGCTGCCTGTTTGTGCTAGTACCCTGTTTTGAACGTTCTAACGGAAAGCAGCTTTCAAAGAGCACGAGAAAAGTCTTGAGGAAAGCATTATATTTATCGTCTACTGTATCAGCACTATAAACATCTTGCCACTCTTGTTCCTTGATAAGGTTTACAAAGGTCTCTACAGGAACTGGATCAGCTTTCCTAAAAAGTTGATGACTATATTTAACATGTGTTGCGGCACAAAAATCATTTAGAGTTAAAACTTGTGCATCATGATCTGAAAGGCCATTCCCTTTTTTGCTAACAGAATGCCCTTCTAGTAATGAGGAATGAACAAAAATGTTGTCTGTGGTTGTTCTACTGCTCCCTTGCACTCTCGTTGGAAAGAATACGGTTTGCATAAGATTATATGAATTAAGGAGGTCTACCAGTCTCCTTTTCCTTGCACAATCACTTATACAATTAATATTGAAGTCACCACATATAACTAACTTTTTGTATTTCCTATAAAGTGAACCAAGAACCTCCTGTAGCTTTAGCAAAAATGTTGTGAAATCGGAGTCTGGGGATCTATAAATAACAACAGTTAGAAGTTTAACTCTACTAAATTTAACTACACCTGCAAAACATTCAAACACCTTTTCAGTGCAGTACTTTGAAACATCAATTGACTCAAATGGGATACCGTTTTTCACATACATGGCTACTCCCCCACACCGCAAAGAGCTCCTAGAAAAGCTGCCAGCCAACCTGTATCCTGGTAAAGGAAGCCTCTGAATTATCTCCTTATTTAAGAAGTGTTCAGATATACCAATAATTTCAGAGTCAACATCTATAAGCAGTTCACTAACTTTATCTCTAATAACTTGTATATTTTGATGAAATATACTAATTCCCTCATTACTCGGATACCTGAGCTTTGTCGAAAGTGGTTTCTTTGTTAGAGAGACTTCCCTTAAGCAGGAATACCTATCAGCTGACTTCAATCTAAAAAAGGTGCAGCTCTAACACCCACTAGTACAGGAATTTTCCCATGAGTGATCCCACCACCCCCACCTATGCTGTCACCTATAAGCTTTGCCAACCTCCCCTTTCCATACCTGTTGAGGTGCAGGCCATGTCTAGTGAAACCCGTCCTGCTGATAGACTCCACTGACACCACTGAAATGTGACTCATGCCTTCTGTCATCAGCGCACCCCCAAGTCTCATGTTATTACACTTGACGGCTGTATTAAGATGAGGCCGATCGTGACGCAGAAACAGTTCCACGAAATGCACATTCGTGTTGCCAGTCTGAGTGGCTATCTTTTCCAGGTCACCATCTATATCATACTCCCCATCCCTACCAATACTATTACCAGCCCCACCCACAATCACTACCTGATCCTCTTTAGTAAAATCCCTACATAACCGTCGTATGTTAACAGTCACCTTGTAACAACAACAACTGTACATATGATATTTTTTTTCTTTCTGAATGTTGATAAATCTAATGTAAGCAATGTTTTGAATTTCTTTTTCTTTTCGTGTCATGTTAAAGAAACTGTGAGCAACTTTCGAAATGAATATTATTATTTATGATAGATTTCAAGTAATGTGGTAATCAAAGGGAAGTGTATTTAATGTTAAAACTAATGTAAGATGTGAAAATTGTATTTATACGCTTGATCCATACGTAGGAAAGGTATTAATATATGTGTAGTAGAAAACCTGTGGTGAATACCCTACCTGTAGGGGAGCGGGAAAAGGTGGAGGCAGGCGAGTGCGGGAAAACGCACACTGGCGCGGTTCGGCACAATGGGCTCAGTATAACAGTCGGAGTTGGGCATCGGTCAGAGGAACACGTACCGTATCGAGGAGGCTATCCAGGAAAAGTGGATTCCATTGAGCCTCGGATGTGCCGATCCCGACGACTACATGGCATAGCTATATTCTTAGGCACGAAATTGGAAAGATTACGACGCTAAGAAGAAGGAAAGTGCCGATGCAGTGAGAGCCTTAGCCGTGCTTGCATGTGTGCTGTGCTTCTCGCTATCTCGCTGCCTGCCATCCGCCGCACCGACTTGCACAGGTCAAACATTTATTTCATCTTTAGAATTGTATCTGTGTGGACCAGTGTCGAAAATGTTTCTAACTGTTCAATAATAACGTGACTTTTACCAGAATTGCCTCAGCCATTACTTATCCTGATCACTGACCTAGACAGGGTCCTTACCACATATTGTGCAACCCGAGTATCCCGAACTGAAAGTTTAAAGTTAGTGTTAACGAGAATTATCAGCAGATAAATCTATGCTATAAAGAAGTTTAAAGTTCTGTGTGTTATTGCAAATGTTGATAAAGAACAAAAGTTTGATTAAATTGGAAGATAATTTTTTGAATTGAGCTAGCAATGACACTTAATTAATTTGAGACAGAAAGAATGATAGTTAAATAATCCAGAAGTGAGACAAAAGAGTAGTAATCCATAGGTTAATAATTCTGAGTGTTAATTTACCTTCAGTACTTAATAGTTTCAGTATAACGACCATAACAGTTTCAGCCCCCCCCTTCTCTTGTCCATTCTTTCAAACCTTGAAGTGTACTGATCATATTTGACCAGCAAAGTTAAGTTCCATATTAAACTTAAGTGTATTAGTGTTTATCCATCCTTAATAGTGACATTGTATGTGTACTTTCAAGATTGCTAATTCTAGGGTAATCTATGCCCGATTTCAGTCTGATCAATATACAAAATGCAGTTCGTAGTAATCATTGCAGTGTGGTGTTGTGTATTTATAGCTCGTCCAAATTAGTACAAAAGGAGAAAACTTTAGTTCAGTGGATTTTTCCGGTTCCAAACTTTGCCATAAAACGCAACATTACTACGTGTTATTATGCTTGTACATGCACCCACTTGTACAAGGAAAAACTCACTCATTGGCTAATTAGGCTGGCGACCGAATTATTAACCATTGGTAGTATCTACTGTGTGTACTTCTTGTCCATGCGAACGAGTAATTATACTTTACATTTGCTTGATGCATCACTGTAGTTACTGACTGGATGTAAGTCCGAATTGCTTCCAATTAGGTACATGCGGTCAACTTATGTACTAAAATCCTTGTTTATAAGGTGAAGCCCGTGAACTTATTACAGTACAGGCTTTAAAGAGCTAACGTACGCCCAAGCGGGCAGTAGCGTTACAAGTGGCTTCCCGGTGACAGGACTCGAAAAGCAATAATATTTAGCAAAGTAAATTGCAGTGTGCGTCAAGCATAGTAGTGTGGCACAATTGGCATTTAGTAATGACAGAAACGTAGACGGGGTAGATGCGCCAAGCGAAATGGAGAATGCGGCTGGCAGTAGCCAGAGTTTACGTGGCCAGATAACAGATGGCGTTAGCGGAAGACAATTGTCGTACATACAATACCATGAACACGTCAACGAACAGATTGAAATGTCGAGATCGTCTCGAACACAGCAAGGGACAAAACAGGAAGTAGAGGGTGACTTTGTAGATGATAGTGGGTACGTGAACGAATCCACTGACATATTTGATTCACCACAGATAAAGAAAGAACCGAAAGAAACTTATGAAGTAGGACCGGAACACACGGATTCCGTAGAACAAAACAGTGTAAAAATTTTAAGCATGAACGACTTATTTGAACAATTAACCAAACAAATTGCAGGACAGACTGAGCAACTTAAAACACAGAGCCATCAGCTCAAAACACACGTTGCAGAGCAGCTTAAAACACAGAGCCATCAACTAAAAACACACGTTGACGAGCAACTCAAAACACAGAACGAGCAGCTTAAAACACACGTTAATCAGCAGCTCAAAACTCAAAGTGATCAGATTAAAGCACAGGTTGAAGGACAGGGAATTAAAATTTGTAAACAAATAGAACAGGTAGAACAAAAAATGGGTAATTTAAGTGCTGTGGTAAACAATATGAAATTTGAAATTGATACCATTAACAAAAATATGGATACTATGCAGGAGGAAATTGGAAACATTAATAGTAGATTCGGTGTTGAAATTCTCAACATCCAAGAGAAAGTAGAACCTCTGGTTGAAACTAAGGTAGATGAAAAAGTTTTCGGTCTTAAAACTGAGATCGTAAACGAATGTCAACACGGAATATCACAGTTGAAAAAGGTAGTTTTAGACACTGAAAGGGATTTAGGTAAAAAAGTAACCGGATGTGTTCAAAATTGTGAACAAAATACTACGAAAATTCAAGGCAGAATTTTCGTTCTGGAGAGCAAAATTAAAGATAGGCCTGGTGTTGTCTGTAATGGCACACCAATTACGAAGCGATTAGAAGGTGAGGAACGCTTCGATCCAGCCAAGAAACATAACGGGTGGCATCCGTTAGATTTTATCAAAAATTGCGAGAGAGTATTTCCTGAGCACTTGTCTGATCAGGAAAAGATAAATGTAGTAATTAGCGCCTTTGCAGGTGACGCTAAGCGCTGGGGAATAAATTTAAATACCGACCGAATGACGTTCGAAGAATTTAGGCAAAGATTTATAGAAGAATATTGCTCTGAACAAAAGCAGGACCATTTATGGCGCGAGTTTATCATGGCCAAACAGCATGATAACAGGGGCAGGAATTCTTTGAAAGATTTCTGTGAGTATTGGTACCGGAAATTGACGCATTTAAGAGGCCGAAGATCAGATTCAGAAATTATCTGGGAGCTATATAAAAAGCTTCCAGAAGATTCAAAGAGGTATGTAGGAAGCAATCATCGCAGCTTCCAAGCATTTCTCGAAAGAGTCGAAGACGAAGATCATTGGCGCGAAAGTCGTGCCAATTATCAAAATTTTGGTAACCGTAATAACTGAAACAATGACGAAAGAAATGACGGCGATGGATTTCGCGTCAATGTAATACAGAAAGGAAGAGGCAGAGGAAGAGGCAGAGGAAATTATCCAGGTCGCGGTAGAGGGTATACCACGCAAAATAATAACGACGCAGGAAACTAATTTCCGCGAACGTTGTGGGCCAAACGGAAGCGGACAATACATACAGGCCCCAATTTAAGAAAAGATACCAGACCGACAGTAATGTAATGAGACAGGCTAGGGACAGACATGGAACGACGCAACGTGTTGTGACAAAACAAGCGTCAGGTGCGAGCCAGAATGAGTCATCTCTGCCGCACAGAGCGCTACATGTTAACAGGCGAGTGGAGCATCAGAGGGCAACGACCCAGCCTAGCAGAACATCTGTTTGGAAAGAAGCCGCTAGCAATACGGCAGCAGTAGGTACGAACATAGCCGTCAGAGCTAATGAAAATTTTACGAGTGATAATTCCGTGGCAAAGGAAACAATAAATGAGACTGTGAGTACACAGAAAGGTGCGGTTAGCAGTGTTTGTAATGAGGTAAAAGGCGATAATGAATTAGCAGAAGTAACTGATTGGTGTGTGCAGATCGACGATCTGTACAAGGGCCTAAAGCAAGGTGAGTGGGAGGATTTTAAGAAGGAGTAGGAGGCGAGGAAATTAGTTGGTGGAAAGAGAGATAGTAGGGACGTCAATAAAGTGACGTGGCCCAAATTTGATGAGGGGAGAATAAATAGCGCCGCGCAAAGTACGTGTGCTGCTGATAGGAGGAAGGTTAATGATAGGAAGGATTTGGAGGATGAAATCCTCAGCATTGACGAAGAAATAACTTCTGCTAACAATCCGCCAATAGTACAAGCTGCTACCGAGAGGCACCGTGGAGAAGGGGCAGATGATTACCTGAAAGAAATTAAAGTCCACGAGGATTACACTGAATATGAAGCCACAGTAGATGTAAATAAAACTGATGATGAGGCCGTTTTGCCAAAAGAGGAGATTGAATTAAAATCCAAGCCTGACGACAATACTGAGGAAGAACTTAGTGCTTGTCTCAGAAAAGCTTTTAAGTTAGAACCTGAAAGCGATCCGGAATGGTCGGATTCCGACGAGAGTTCAGATGATGAAAGGTACGCAAATACAGACGAAAATGAATATACTAACTTTACCTATTGTGCAAAAGTAGCGTACTTAAGTGAATCTGATGGTGAGGAAGAGAGTAGTGATGACTCTAGTGAAGATGAATTTTCAGGTGTAAAAGAAAGTGATTATACTTTTACTGAAAGAGGGTATGAGAAAATTAGTGGAAATAATAGGAATGCAGCTAATTGCGAAATTGTACCTAATGATGAAGAAGTTTCAAAACAAAATCCAGATGTTGAGACCGAACAAAGAAAGAAAGAACCACCTGACGACTCAGTGTTTATTTTGCGAAGAGTTCAAATAAAAAAAGACTTTGAACTCCAGAGGCCTAAAAAGCCACCACACTTATGTGACTGTTTTATGAACCATAAAAGACTGCCTTGTTAATAAAGAGACTGGGGGCAGGGTGCTGTATTTGTATATATTATTATTATTATGCATGACTTTATATTATTACTGTAACTCAGTGTTATCTGAAAGTGAATTATTGTTTTGTTGAATTAGAGCCTGGGGCAGATTTATATCGGATTTTGAGAATGTCACGAACACATTACATCATGAAACTACAGGATTCCCACCGGAAGAAATTTTGTTAGGCAGAAGTAGTAAAAGTTTAATTGAAGAAAACCTAGAGTTTCCACCTTGTACAAGTTTGGGATTGGATCAAAAGAAAGAATTGGTGATAAAAAGGGCAACGCAAAAAGCTGAATCTAGATCTAAAAGACACAATAAAAATCTAAAAGTTTCAAAATTTAAAATTGGAGATTATGTTCTTTTAAAAACCCACGAAAAATATAGTGAACTAAACCATGAAATTTCAAAATTTAAATATATTTATAATGGACCCTATATAATATAGAATATTCCACACGATAATGCTTACTACCTGATCTACCCAAAATCCAAAAGACCTTTAGGTGTAAGAAATATTGTGGACCTGAAACTCTATGTTCCTAGGAACGAGTAATTGTGCTGTATCTTATGCTGAACCCAAGTTATTCTAAATGTAACTAATCTTTGTAAATGTCTGTATACCCTTGAAAGTGTGCTAATGTAGTTATGTGAGTTTCAGATTACCAATTGTACTGTAACTGTAAAAATGTATGGAGAAAAGGACTGAAAAGAAAGGATAAATGCTATCAGCCAGATAAAAGATGGGACGGTCAAAAATGAAAATGGGCAGTGTATGAACCATAATATGAAGGACTGCCAAACACCAATGAGGGCAGATAAATAGTCGATGGAAAATTGTAAATGTAATCCAGGGGATGTGACAATATGAAGTGAAAAGGACTGCCCAAATCCGCATAATAGGCAGCAAATATGTGTAGTTAATTTTCTGAATATATGTGTGTGTTTTGTTTAGTAAGTAAGGAAATGGACTGCTATTCAAAGCAAGCAGCAACAAATTATCTTATAGTGTATACGAAATATGCATTTGTTTTTGTAGTTAAATGTTTGTATTCCATAATCTGAAATTATTTCTTTGAGAAATTTAGAAAAAATGATTAAATTACTATTTTAATAATGTTATGATGGGAAGTTGGACTGTGCAAAAGGCACTTGAGTAAATGACAAGTAATTATTCTTGATATGTTAAAAAAGTGTAAACCTATATACAGTGAGTAAAAGGAAATATGTAGTGTAAATCTTTTTGGACATTTACATAAAGATTTAAAACCACTGTATAAATTGTAAAATTTAGTGTTCCCATAAAATTTGGACTTAAGAAAATTTTCTGGAAGCAGGGGCATGTGTAACAACAACAACTGTACATATGATAATTTTTTTTCTTTCTGAATGTTGATAAATTAATGTAAGCAATGTTTTGAATTTCTTTTTCTTTTCGTGTCATGTTAAAGAAACTGTGAGCAACTTTCGAAATGAATATTATTATTTATGTTAGATTTCAAGTAATGTGGTAATCAAAGGGAAGTGTATTTAATGTTAAAACTAATGTAAGATGTGAAAATTGTATTTATACGCTTGGTCCATACGTAGTAAAGGTATTAATATATGTGTAGTAGAAAACCTGTGGTGAATACCCTACCTGTAGGGGAGCGGGAAAAGGTGGAGGCAGGCGAGTGCGGGAAAACGCACACTGGCGCGGTTCGGCACAATGGGCTCAGTATAACAGTCGGAGTTGGGCATCGGTCAGAGGAACACGTACCGTATCGAGGAGGCTATCCAGGAAAAGTGGATTCCATTGAGCCTCGGATGTGCCGATCCCGACGACTACATGGCATAGCTATATTCTTAGGCACGAAATTGGAAAGATTACGACGCTAAGAAGAAGGAAAGTGCCGATGCAGTGAGAGCCTTAGCCGTGCTTGCATGTGTGCTGTGCTTCTCGCTATCTCGCTGCCTGCCATCCGCCGCACCGACTTGCACAGGTCAAACATTTATTTCATCTTTAGAATTGTATCTGTGTGGACCAGTGTCGAAAATGTTTCTAACTGTTCAATAATAACGTGACTTTTACCAGAATTGCCTCAGCCATTACTTATCCTGATCACTGACCTAGACAGGGTCCTTACCACATATTGTGCAACCCGAGTATCCCGAACTGAAAGTTTAAAGTTAGTGTTAACGAGAATTATCAGCAGATAAATCTATGCTATAAAGAAGTTTAAAGTTCTGTGTGTTATTGCAAATGTTGATAAAGAACAAAAGTTTGATTAAATTGGAAGATAATTTTTTGAATTGAGCTAGCAATGACACTTAATTAATTTGAGACAGAAAGAATGATAGTTAAATAATCCAGAAGTGAGACAAAAGAGTAGTAATCCATAGGTTAATAATTCTGAGTGTTAATTTACCTTCAGTACTTAATAGTTTCAGTATAACGACCATAACAGTTTCAGCCCCCCCCTTCTCTTGTCCATTCTTTCAAACCTTGAAGTGTACTGATCATATTTGACCAGCAAAGTTAAGTTCCATATTAAACTTAAGTGTATTAGTGTTTATCCATCCTTAATAGTGACATTGTATGTGTACTTTCAAGATTGCTAATTCTAGGGTAATCTATGCCCGATTTCAGTCTGATCAATATACAAAATGCAGTTCGTAGTAATCATTGCAGTGTGGTGTTGTGTATTTATAGCTCGTCCAAATTAGTACAAAAGGAGAAAACTTTAGTTCAGTGGATTTTTCCGGTTCCAAACTTTGCCATAAAACGCAACATTACTACGTGTTATTATGCTTGTACATGCACCCACTTGTACAAGGAAAAACTCACTCAATGCCTAATTAGGCTGGCGACCGAATTATTAACCATTGGTAGTATCTACTGTGTGTACTTCTTGTCCATGCGAACGAGTAATTATACTTTACATTTGCTTGACGCATCACTGTAGTTACTGACTGGATATAAGTCCGAATTGCTTCCAATTAGGTACACGCGGTCAACTTATGTACTAAAATCCTTGTTTATAAGGTGAAGCCCGTGAACTTATTACAGTACAGGCTTTAAAGAGCTAACGTACGCCCGAGCTGGCAGTAGCGTTACAACCTGAGCCAGTCCTGCATTAGGCTTCACAATGCTGGTGACCTGGTACTCACTCCCCAACACTTCCTGCAACTGCTGGCCTACACCTCTACCAAGAGAACTACACAGCAGCAGAGCCTTCTTATTCCCCGTATTTTATTGTAATTATCGTTTCTTTCTATGTAGGTCGGCATCAAGAAAATATTTTCGCATTTGGAGGAGAAAGCTGGAGATATAAATATTGTGATAAGAGCCTGCCACAATGAGAAACGCCTTTGTTTTAATGATGTCCATCCCACATCTCGTATCATGTCCGTGACACTCTCTAAACTATTTCTCGATAATACAAAATGTGCTACCCGTCTCTGCAATTTCTCGATGTACTCCACCCAATCTGTTACGGATCCCACACTGCGCAGCAGTAGTCTAAAATACGGTGAACAAACATGCTATAAGCATTCTCTTTAATAGACCTGTTGTTGTTTCCAAAGAGTTCTGCCAATAAAACACAGTCTTCGATTCGCATTACTCACAACATTTCCTATGTGTTCTTTCTAATTTAAGTTGTTCGTAACTGTAATTCCTAGGTATTCAGTTAAATTTACAGCCTTTAGATTTGACTGACTTATCGTGTAAATGAAGTTTAACGGATTCCATTTATTATTCATGTGGATGACCTCACACTTCTCGTTATTTGGAGTCAATTGTCATTTTGCACCATACAGCCATCTTACCGAAACCGTTTTCAGATTGGTTTTGATATTCTCATGGCTTCCCTAGAAGATAAACAACAGAATCATCTGCAAACAAAGAAGGCTGCTCAGATTGTCTTCTAAATAGTTTATATGGGCAAGGAACAGCACAGTGCCTATAAAACTACCCTGAAGAACGCCAAATATCACATCTTTTTTACTCGATGACTTTCTGTCAATTACTACTAACTGTGACCTCTCTGACAGGTAATTATGAACCCAGTCACATTCCTGAGACGATATTACATAAGCACACAGTTTGATTACAAGCCGGTTGTGAAGCACAGTGTCTGAAGCCTTCTGGAAATATAAAAGTCTGAATGTGAATTCTTTTGTGAAATCATGAAAAACCACAACCAGTTCCAAAGTTAATATATCCTTTTAAATTTTGGAACACTGTCTTACACTCAGGTGTCCAGCGATATATAATACGTTTTTAGAATAATTGTGTTATTGTTTGTGCCACTTCAGCAAACCTGTTCACGAATTTTCGGTAGTAATTTGATAATCCACAGAAAGATTGTAATTGTTTAACTGTCTGAGGGACGAGAGACTCATGTACTGCTGATGTAAGGTACATATCTGTCCAGATAGTTTGCATGTGATTGTGAAAACTGACACTTATCAGTACTAAGTCTAAATTTAGCCTTTTTCAGCCTGTCAAATACCGTCTCCAAATGTTGAACATGATCTTTTATAACTTTTGCGAATACAGTTATATCATCTAAATAGAGCATCTGTTTGGTTTTATACTTCCGAGAACTCCGTTTACTAAATACTGAAACAAACCGGGCGCGTTTTTCAATCCAAAAGGTACCCTACAAAACTGGTAGTGACTCAAAAGTGTGGTAAATACTGTTTTAGTCTATCCTCAGGGCACAACTCAGTTTCATGATATGCACTTCTTAAATCTAGAGTTGAAAAGAACTTGCCCGGATCTAAATTACCTAACATGTCAGTAATATTAGAAATCAGGTTGTAAGTAGGCTGTTTATGTTTTCTTTGTGTAAGTAGGCTGTTTATGTTTTCTTATTGGCAACGTTACGTAGCGCTCTATATGAAAATCACTGGCTGTGCTGTGTGCAGTCTGTGGCTAGTTTGCATTGTTGTCTGCCATTGTAGTGTTGGGCAGCGGCAGCTGGATGTGAACAGCGCGTTGCGTTGCGCAGTTGGAGGTGAGCTGCCAGCAGTGGTGGATGTGGGGAGAGAGATGGCGGAGTTTTGAAATTTGTAAGACTGGATGTCAATTATGAATATTAAGGTAAATACATTGTTTGTTCTCCATTAAAATCTTTCATTTGCTAACTATGCCTACTAGTAGTTAGTGCCTTCCGTAGTTTGAATCTGTTATTTAGCTGGCAGTAGTGGCGCTCGCTGTATTGCAGTAGTTCGAGTAACGGAGATTTTTGGTGAGGTAAGTGATTTGTGAAAGGTATAGATTAATGTTAGTCAGGGCCATTCTTTTGTAGGGATTTTTGAAAGTCAGATTGCGTTGCGCAAAAAAAAATATTGTGTGTCAGTTTAAGCACAGTCGTGTATAATTGTTCAAAGGGGACGTTTCATATGTCGACCCTTAGCCGAGGATACTTCACTGGAATCTTCTGATATTTTCTTCTAGTTTGTGTTATTAGTGTAGCTTTTGTTTATTGCTAGCACGTAACTGTAGAGAGAATTTCCTTTGTAGTTGTAGTTTTTCATTCTTGTACAGCAAAACAGTTGTGGCATGCATGTAGATTTGCACCAAGTATTTCGCAGCTGCGCTTGCAATTAACTAGATATTATTTTCAGTGCTATGTTAATGTGTTCCCCTATTTTGGCTCTTCAAATTGTGTTTTTCTGTGTTGTCTTGGGAAATATTGTGACAATAATGGCGTGTGAAAAACGTAATACTAGGCTCCAAAGTAAACTGAGAAATGACAGTGAAGACGAAAGCAGTGTGTTAGCGCCACCGTGTAATGAATTAACTAATGTTCAACATAGTAATTTGGTAATTGTGCGTAGGAAAATGGAGCGGGCGGCAAACAATGGCGTAGGCAGTGAAACAATTAGTGAACAGGGAAGCATTATCGATCGATCGCTCGGCAACAGCTCGCCTCAGGAATCCGAAATGACAAGACACAATTTTACAAATACTGTAAATTCAGGTTTTGCGTCCTCACCGTTTTCTCAAATAAGTCAAGACACATTTTCTGCTTGTCAAAATGTGAATGTTGCTGGTGCAAATGCACTGCCGAAAAGCATAGAGGAACTGATTCCAGACACTAATGCATTGTTATTACAATTAATGCAACAAATGGGACAAAATCTTCAAAAGTTAGACACAATGGAACAAAATCAGAGACAAACACAGCAAAAGCTTCAAAAGTTAGACACAATGGAACAAAATCAGAGACAAACACAGCAAAAGCTTCAAAAGTTAGACACAATGGAACAAAATCTTCAAAAGTTAGACACAATGGAACAAAATCTTCGGAAGTTAGACACCACACTTGAACAAACACGTGAAGATTTAACTACTGAGTTACATAACATTGAATCGAAATGTCAAAAAGTCTGTAATGACGTAAAAACACAAATTTGTGAGCATTTTCAACCTATTTCTTCGCGGCATGAAAATGCAATACAGAATCACGAAGCAGCCATAAAAGAACTGCATACCATTGTTCATGAAAATCATGAGACCTTGTGGGCTACAATTGACTCAGTTGCATCTACCGATTCGGTTACGCAACTTGCAAAAACTCAGGAAAACTTAAAGCACACAGTAGATTCGATTTCAACACAAATGGACACTCTGAAACTTGGTTCAGAAAAACACACTGAGGAAATGTGTTCACTATCGGAGAAAGTAGCCAAACTTTTGGATCAGGTCACTAACTTATCTACAAAGGTAGATGATGATCTGAATGACACAAGACCCGTAGCCATCACTGACACAGAAGAGTGCGAACAAATTAGGAAATTCAAACAAAATCAGAATCAAATTAATACGCAACACCAAAGAGAAACACGGGAAGTACAAGATCAGCTGACACAGGTAATACAAGAATTACGTATTTCAGAGGCTACTCGCACTCCAATACGGGAAGAGGGACATAGAAATACGGAACAGCCACAAAATAATAACTCAGGGCACTTCGGAAATTATGAAAGAAATTGGCAAGGTACACCGAATTTTGAGATGGAACCGCCGACACGACGTAACAATGACCGATATGCTACTCGCCGACACGATGATTTTGACTATAAGCTGTTCAATACTACACGTAAATTCAAAACGTTTAAGAATTCTGCCAACGACATTCATCCACAAGCGTGGCTCCATCAATTCTCTCATTGTTTTCCTCCCAACTGGTCACTGGAGCACAGGTTAGAATTTATGTGTGGCTACTTGGAGAATGAACCAGCTGTAAGAATGCGATTGGTCATTCACGATTGTCACAGTGAAGGAGAATTTTACCATGCCTTCCTCTCAGCATATTGGTCTCAAGCTACACAAGACCGAGTAAAACATAGCATCATAATGATGAAACATTTCGAACAATCTGAATTTTCCAGTCTTGTGAAATATTTTGAAGACATGTTGCACAAGAATCAGTACCTGTCAAACCCATACAGCCCCTCAGAACTCATCCGCATTTGCTTAATCAAATTGCCTGAACATTTACGACATATTATTTTGGCAGGACGTTGCAAAGACGACATTGAAGCTTTTCAGGGACTCTTACAAGAATTAGAAATTGACACTGACAATCGCAGAAATCGCGGAACGCAAAAACAGGAACACAACAATTACAGGTCACATCCGTCACAATTCCGTGACGAAAGAAATAAAAACTGGACACGACAAGGCTATTCTCACAATACAAATCGTGACCAAAACAGACACCATCCGTATGACAACCGTTGGCAGAATAATAGTTACAGAGAAAGATCGCTTTTCCATAGTAATGAATGTGACAGAGACAACCATAGAAACAGACAATATGGGAACCAAAATAATTATTATCAAGGGAGGCAGAATAACTTCAGACGCAACAGTTCGGCGCACAGTTACGATTTAGGGAGAAATTCTCCACCACATGACGGACAAGGAAGAAACTACGGAATCTACCGACATGACGACAGACGATATATTCGTAACGACAGACCTGAATTGCATCAGAACTGGTGGGATTCAAACAGGGCAGAGCCTTCTCGTCAGAGTGAATTTGTAGAAGTTAGGTTTCCTAATCCCAATAACGGCGCGCGCCAACAAAGAGACAGACAATGACTTTCACAGCAGGCAGCCGCGTGCGCCCGCTGGCTCCGAGAAAAATAACATAAGACGCTAGCCTTGAGAAAAATTTTAGCATTCTTTACCGATGTATACAACATGATAATTGCTTTGAAGTTGAAACTCTGCGTACTAGGAAGAGTAAAGGTTTACACCACATTTCACATGTAAAACCGTTTATTGAAAAATAATCTGCATTTTAACTTTGTCTTTGCCATATAACTTTTCACTTTACATTACTAGTATGCTTTGTCAGACTTAGGATCTGTTAATATGCAACAATGTTTGAAGTTAAATATCCAATCAAGAACCAAGAGAACTTATTTAAACAGAAATTACGAATGCATTGTTATTGTGAACAGACGACAAAGTGTTGTTGTGTGTGTACATTCTTCCATGTTAGTTGCACGATTACGTAACGACCATAAGGCTGACATACTTAGAACATGTACCTGTACTGCTAACGAGATTTTAATGCAACATTTTGGTTTACTTGAAAATACATTCTGGATTTAAAGTACTTTCAGTGAGATACCAGATGACACAGTGGTTAGTTTATGTGACAGCTACACGATTTTATCACGACGCTACAAATGAGTGACAATTTACAATGTTGCTTTTGCGGTGTATCTGTTTTATATCTGCACAGTTTTTCTGAATTCTTCTGGAAAGTAAAACATGTTTAATAGTAACTTTTGTGGTATACCTACAATGAGACAGCCCTTTTCCGTAGCACAACAATATGTTACAGCACAGTAATTTCTTCATCACAACAATAAGCGTAATAACTAAGATATCTATACGCAAAGCATTTCACTTTTGTTTATCATGAGGTAAGTACAATGACTTCTGCAGAACTTAGCTTTTGGAGGACAATAACTATGACACTTCCACAGAGATTATCTTACAGCAAGACGCACATTTATCGCTACAGGACACGTATTTGAGTAATTAATTTTGTACTTAAAACATTTATTTTTAAAGATTTTTGAATTACAAAGAAAGTTTTCCGTGACACACTTCATTCCATTGCTGTAATCTGTAACACCTGAGGGTATAATTACAATAATCCTCAGGGGGGTACACGCTTACTTTGTGTACCATGTGTTTGGCAAGCACAAGGAGCCCTAGCTAATATGGTATTTGCTTATACAACTTTACACATCGGTATCATATTTCTCCAACACAGAATTACACAGCTATCTGATTATTTAACTGAGAGAGACAAACATTTTTTACTACATCAGTGACATATGTTTACGCAATTACACAGTTGGGTAACTTCACACTTACGAAATTGTATTTTGTCTGTACTTTGTGAACTTTTCATATTTTTTCGGACCCATTGTGATATTATGAGAGCTTTGAATGATATATTTGGTATGGGATCACGATTTTTAAAGTACGATTGAGGTAGATGACACTATTGAAATGAGCAGAGAATTTTTTAGGGTTTGACGTTATAGCTGAAAGGTACGACGTTTTTGAGAGTTGACTGAGGTGTTATGATGTTATTATTACGATGACTATGTGTATTATGCTGTTGCGGTATGTTTATGATTAATAAGCTGATGCTATATGAGTTATTTGATTAAGCTACGTATCTGTCATGATGAAATATTGAAGAAGTGTCGACGAATAAGGTAAGGAATAATGAGTAGTGTTTAGGGACTCTGACTTGTGAAAAAGGTTGTTGGAAACCAAGAATCGTACTTTAAGAGTTATGAAATGTGTGTAAATGCGTGAATGTATCACAATGCCGGCGAAAATTTTTTGGACATTGTTATATTTATAGGATTTTGTTTCTACAGATTTGTAACGCAACTTCTTGACCTGTGAAATATTTTTATATGAGACTGTCACTGTAGCGGAAACTGCTGTCGTAAATATTTCCGTAAGAAAGTTAAGTGACCACCTGCACGTAATGTGTCGTGGGCACCCAGCTGTGTCAGACGCCTGGAGAAAAAGCCATTAGGGTGTGCCTTTCCAGAGGCACAGGTAGAAAAAAAAAGGGAGGCCATTATCCTCGCTGTTGACATTCCTTTGTAGAAATCATCGTAAATACGACACCCTCAAACTTGAAAACATGATAACACTGTGTAGCTCTTAATTTATGATATTTACTGAAATGAAATGATGAGAAACATTTTATGTCTATTGTCTTGCTAATTGAAAGATTGTTTACTGCATTATGAAATGCCATATGGCTAGTGAATGACGTTTCACGCCTTGCTTCACCTATTTTGTTTAATATCTAGTTTCTAGCTGCACTGCAGCTTTGGTTAAAATAAAATTTTATAGATGTACTGATATAAATATTTTCTGTCTACAGATCGAGTAAATAATAATTTTTTTCAAACAAATGAAGGAGCACAAAAAGACATTTCCCTTCACAGGACTTGCATACATAATTTTCTTTTTAACTACTTGGTAATTTTTTGTAGAATTAGTTTTTGTGGTGCACCACTTTAATTACATAGACATTAAGATGTGAATATACATTTCCCTTATCTGCATTGTTGTTTTTACTGTAATATTTTCTTTGCTTCAGCTGTCATGTTAAGGTATAAGTTACTGCTGTTTGCCAGGCATAGTGTTACTGAATTTGACTTTGTGTTACTCTGCTAAGCCAGTTTACTACTGATTTATTTTTCTTGTTTGCTGCACGTTGCCTTATATTAGTTGTAATATTGCAATTGGTTTGCTAATTTCTATAATGCTGCTTGCTTCGAAAAATCTGCATTTTTTTCCATTGCTGTTTGCGTTAATTGTTTTGTGCTGCTGCATTGCCTCGTCCCTTAGTTTAGCATCTGAGCTCAGTAGATTTAAGTTAGCTCAAGAGGGGGTAGCCTATAAGAGAATGAGTTGCAATGAATTTGAAGAAATGCACTGAGAAGTTATACGAACAAAGTACAGGTATAGGTAGGATTTTCTTAGAAATAAATAATGAGGTAATAAATATGTGAAATAAATACAGAAAGCATGCTTGGATAGGATTTTTTGGCTGGAGCAAATGTTGAAATAAGAGGGACGATATATGGAATGAAGTTTTGGGTTGGACTGCAGTACCAAATGTTACACTGAAAACAAACCCTGTCCTTTCCTTTTGTGTTATCCCACTATGTTTTTGTGTACCCTTGTGTATTTGTTTTCTTCCTGTCTCTGTGTAGTTTCATAGAATTTTTTCTTCTTTTAATACTAAGCTACATTCACTATGATGAGGATTACTGTTCTCCTCAAATATAATTGGCATTAATAATATGTTATTTACCTTGTAAATATGCTTAGACATTATTTATTCTGTTTTGTTTTAATGCTCATGTGTGAAGTTGATGTTTCAATAATTATTCTGATCTTTTATGTATTTACTTATGTCATAATTCCTGTAACACTGATGTATATGTTTATTTCTATTCTGTTGTAAAGCCTGTACTACAAATGTTATCTGTATTGTTATGTTCTTTAATGATGTATTTTGTACCTTTGTAATTGTATTCTTATGTTATAAAATTGTAATTGATACCAGTTCATCATATTATTAACTTGTTAGTTACATTTCACTGCACACTTTTCTGTTGGTCATAGTATATGGACAATATGTGAGAAGTAGGGACTGTTAGTGTTTGCACGTGTGTTGATGATTCAGCAAGGGACTGGATAACAGCATTGCTGGTTCTAAGGACAATTCCAAAAACTTTGTGAGTGCACAAGTGGTGGTTATGGATTTGCTATATTAACCACAAGACTCTTCGATGGTGAACGTGCACCTGCACAGTCGCAACAGATGGCTGCTGGCCATCTCTACAAGGACTACAGTGGGTCTGCACCTCTGGTGGCCCACCAATACCGTAATCTCTACCAGGACTACAGTGGGCCTGTCCACAATTTCTACAAGGACTGCAGTGGGTCTGCACCTCTGGTGGCCCACCAATACCATACTCTCTACCAGGACTACAGTGGGTCTGCTCTGTGATGACCTACCTACCAATCTTCTTCAAAACGTCGAATGACTCTGCTGTGGGTTTTCTCTGTTGTGGCCCATTACCTGTCACCATGTCAAGAGTCAGCACTGTCTTTCAGTTGGAAGGACAACACTACTTCTTCAAGACTGCATGGAAATCCACTACTTCCGTGTGCATTGTCTTTTACTGCTCAGACTTTGAAAAAAAAAAACACTGAAATTTTACTGTGATGAACAATCTGGACTGTCTTTATGGACTGTGAGAAAATTTTAGCTTTTGACCAACATTGTATAAATAAGTGTGTGCATTTGCTATCTTTGTTATTGTAATTATGAAAAACTTTTTCAAATCATTATTGGCCACTGCCCAAAATAATTTGTAAAATTTTTTGTGGGCAGCATGGGGGCTATGTAAGTAGGCTGTTTATGTTTTCTTTATGTAAGTAGGCTGTTTATGTTTTCTTATTGGCAACGTTACGTAGCGCTCTATATGAAAATCACTGGCTGTGCTGTGTGCAGTCTGTGGCTAGTTTGCATTGTTGTCTGCCATTGTAGTGTTGGGCAGCGGCAGCTGGATGTGAACAGCGCGTAGCGTTGCACAGTTGGAGGTGAGCTGCCAGCAGTGGTGGATGTGGGGAGAGAGATGGCGGAGTTTTGAAGTTTGTAAGACTGGATGTCAATTATGAATATTAAGGTAAATACATTGTTTGTTCTCCATTAAAATCTTTCATTTGCTAACTATGCCTACTAGTAGTTAGTGTCTTCCGTAGTTTGAATCTGTTATTTAGCTGGCAGTAGTGGCGCTCGCTGTATTGCAGTAGTTCGAGTAACGGAGATTTTTGGTGAGGTAAGTGATTTGTGAAAGGTATAGATTAATGTTAGTCAGGGCCATTCTTTTGTATGGATTTTTGAAAGTCAGATTGCGTTGCGCAAAAAAAAATATTGTGTGTCAGTTTAAGCACAGTCGTGTATAATTGTTCTAAGGGGACGTTTCAAGGTATGCACCACTTACTTTTTTTTCAATTTCAGAATCTATACCTTCAACAGAAACAAAACTGATATTTCGTTGTTCCATCTGGTGACTTTTTGGTACAATTACTATGCTCTCTGACCTTAGAATATTACTAGTACAATGACTATGCTCATTGACCTTAGAATATCACTATCTTCCATAATTCCGTCTGATAACTATTGATAAACAAATTGCTCTACTAAATGCTGTAAACGCTTGGGTAACCGACATTGTCTTCTAAATACTGGCGGATGATTGCCTGTTGGTATTTTATGCTGTGTGATCGGTGTATCCAGTAACACTCCATGCAGACTGAGCAAATTCTTGTGTTGTATTAACACTGATTCTATTAACGATCTGTCTTCACCCTTTAGACGCTTCACTTTTCACGCAGCGCAGTTATGCTGACGGTTTGCTCTGTTCTAAGATCGCTGCAGAAGTGGTCTACAGATCGTCAAATAAGGAAAGACACTTCGTCAATTACACTGCTCGGCCACTGATGACGGAAGCTTGAGTATTTCAGAGTAAAACCGATCTCCAACCCAGATATACATCACCACATACCATATCGATGTAGTAAAAACACAGTTCGTATCCTGCGCCATACAAAATCACCACTTCTGCATCCTACATATAGCTATCGACCATCAGACACTCGTACATAGACCGCGAAGACAAACAGCATAAGTATATGGACCGTATATAGTCCTCGCAGCACTAAATATTTCCAGCGAGCTCGGTAGGTCAGCCACCGGAGCCGATAGTCGCAAGACATCTGCCCCAGGACGTACACTGGCCCAACACGTGACCAGAGCACTCTCAGCGGACCGACGGCACTCTCCAAACTGTTGTACAAAGGCTGTGTCAGTTTCCCTCGACAAAAAGGCATACTGTTTCCGAGCTCGGCCTGCTTCCTTCGTTTCTACACACATCTCCAGACTCTGGAATTACAAGAACATATCTATTTTCACATGGTTTGCCAGAATATCATACCACTTACACGATACTTCTCGATATTAAGCACATAGCATTATGCTACCGATTGCTTCCACAATATAATTCCGAAGATACAGACTGGAAATTATTTCTCTAGAAACCCGAAACTTTAGCGAGGTGGAGCGTGGTGTCACTAGAAACCTATCTCGTCTACGAAGACCTTTACGAGAAAACACTAAAAAAATAGAGAAAACTGATATTTCCACTCGCGAATACCGATGTCGGTGATATAACAGATTCCAAATCGTCCTTATAACTTACAAAGCCAACTAAAGTACTTCTCATATCTAGAGAACCATCAAATGTAAATTCCACCCGTCTTTCAGGCTGCTAGATGCACACAACACACACCACAATCGAGGTTCTCTGAACCAAATAAAGACGGAAATATGCAGAAGTGGTCAAGGGAACAATTTAGTTGGAGGGAATAATGGTCCAGCTCAAACACACGTCCACAATGAATCTTCACAATTTTTTTTCTTTTTACCGCATCTCTGTTTCTCTTTCGATATATCGAAAAACCAATACCGTCTGCGTGCTGGCATCGAGCACATGCAGCGATCCTACTAAATATACAAGTTTTGATCCATTGGATCAGGCGGCCAGTGATCGAAGTCGCCTGCACAGCCCAGTGTAAAGTGCCAACCCATGTGTTGTAGGAGGAGAATGACTGAATCCCACGGACTAACTATCAGTTGCAAAAGAGGCTCCCTGTGTCGTTGTTTGAAACATTGTTTTTTTTGTCTACTATAATACGCTTTGTACACTGTCAAACATTTTGTTTTTTTCCGACACAACTTCGAGGTCTGTATCAGGTTACAACGACATTAACATGTTCTGATTCATTGCCTCTCACAGAAAAGTAGATATCACATGTTGTAAATAATATTGTTGCTGCTGATACCACAATAGACACACACACACACACACACACACACACACACACACACTAGACGATTTTAAATAAAAGACAGTCACAACATAAGGGACCTGGAAGAGTTTTGCTGTGTTGTGGAGCGTTTCCAAACTGCTGTCCAAAAGCGATTTATGGCCTCTACATTTAAACTCATCTGCCACAATGACGGGGTGGCTGACGGCTCTGTGTTCCGTTTTGATTGATTCCTCATATTGCAGTCACATTCACAATCACTGTTTCGGTGCTACCTATCCACAGAAGGTGTTGCCCCTCCACCAAGACTCTTTATCCATCTCAAACAAGCGATGTCAATCAAAACGTTATGTGGTAATCGACAGCCTACCAGTGGATGCTTGGGATGGAAAAGACAAAGTCCACGTACTGTAATAATAGCCATCACAGTTGATAGTGTGAACAATTTTTAGCAGTTTTACAGTAATTTTAACACCAACGAATGATGTGACAGCATGCTTCCCAATTTCAGTATCATCACCAAACTGCCCCTCCTCTACTTTGCGAGTGCCATTACGAATGTAAATAGATGACTGTGCAGTTCGCCCATTCATTGTTAATTTCCGAACATATACTTCTTCAAACTATACCAGACAGCGATCTTCATGTTTCTAGCATCTCGAGCATAGTGCGTAATTTACGATCTTCCTCTATGCAGATGGGAGTCACAGGGCATTCTCGCATTCTTCGGATAAAGTTAGAGACAAAGATCCCCACACACTGTCTTTGAGAAACCTGCCCAACAGCACCGTTACCAATTTAATCTGCAGCTGAGCGGAAGTAGACCGCTACATTCCGCGTCTCGTGAATGCATGGAATGTACCTAGTTTGTAACTGCTATTCCACACCCATCCAAGTGCACAAGTGGCTAGAACCCCGTGTCGGTGTAAAGTAGTAGACGTAAGAGTGTTCTGATCTAATTGCTGATGGTTAAGAAGAACAAGAAATGGGTATTTTTTTATGCATGATGGAGATCCAGACGGATGGAGTTCAAAGCATTAATGTACATCAACTACACTATCCATGCTAAAGTAATGTTCTAGCGCCTTGGGTCGGTATCAGGGAGGTATTGGTAAGAGTGAACATAAACACACGAACTCCTAAGGCTACACGGTTCTCCACTTAAAACAGGCTACAATGTTACATCGCAGCAGTTTCCGACCTATTAGTCATGTGGAATGCAATGCTGTTAATATTCCATTGTAAAAAATATATCTCCAGCGAATGACATACATCCTTCTTGCAGGTTTTTCGATGATGAACTATGGTAATAAACT
Source organism: Schistocerca cancellata (assembly GCF_023864275.1). Lineage (NCBI taxonomy): Eukaryota > Metazoa > Arthropoda > Insecta > Orthoptera > Acrididae > Schistocerca > Schistocerca cancellata. The sequence continues at coordinate 738,008,214 of NC_064629.1, forward strand.
GTAAAATTAAAAAAAAATACTTCCTCAAAATATCGATTCTTGTGATACATGCACAATACCTGGTCTGTGCAAGCGACTTCGGTCACTGGCCGCCTGCTCCAATGGATCTAAACCTGTATGTTTAATAGAATCGCTGCCGATGCCGGATCGCAGACAGTATTATTTTTTCGATATATTTGAAGAGAGACAGAGTTGTGGTAAAAATCTTATCGAGCCCTCTATCGGATGAAGTTAGCAGAGCTTTCATAGTTCGTAGGTTTTCTCTGTTGGATGGTACAGAATAACGATGCTAGAATGTTGGGATGATAGATGTGAATGGATCCTGAGGGATGCGGATCTGCTTCGCACTGCAGTACCTGTATGATGTTGCGTCTAACTGGTTTTCCCGATAAAAAACACCACTGTAATTGTTCATATTGTCTTTGTTCTACTACCTCGTGTTGCAGGAGCGGGCTTCGTTCAGCGCTGACCTTGCACATCATACACGATTGGCGGAACAATGGAAACATGTTCCCATTTTCATTGAATGGTGAAAACACGGTTCTGTCGCACTAACTCAGCTTAGCCTGTTACTACACATGCTGCAAAATGCGGTAGATATAACTCTTTCCGACATCTGCTCAGTTCGGACTTAATTTGGAACGATCACATTCACAAAGCTGCAGGTATTGCAGGGCAGTGTCTGAGGAGCAGTTGCAAGATGCATAGGGACTATCTAAAACAACATTGGAATTTTACTGCAGCAGACATGTTCGAAAAAAGGGACGTGTCCAACCTCACGTAAGACAATTTTAACAAAGGCGTTGGATACAGAACGTCCAGGGGCTTTGCGTAACGGTGTAAAAGAAACAAATTTTGAAGTAAGATCAACAGCGACTAGAACGTACGAAAATTCATTCAGTATTTTAACAAGGGGTTCCAGAAGATCAAAAGCAGCTAATTCTTTTAATTTAATAGGAATAATAGGAAACAATGGAGCACGATGTGAGATAGTAGACGGTTTAGCTTTTTGACAAAGTTTACAAATAGACAAGACTCTCCCCAGTTCTCTTTTCCATGTTGTTAAAATAACAAGTCGTCTGAAGAATATGATAACATTTTCGTGGACCAAAATGTGCGTAGCTGAAATGAATGTACCAGATGAGCTTATTAACAAAATCGTCAGGAATACAAAGTACCCATAGCTTGTGATCAACAGTGAAACGTTTGAAGAGTATGTTATTTCTAACCAGATAATAATGACGAATCTACGTGTGTGTCTTTTCATGAGATCTACTTTTAATATCTTTCCAAATCGCATCATTGTCTTGCTCATGAGCAATGTCCATTAAATATGCAGTGACGAAGTTTTCAAAGGCTTATTTTTGAATGTAAGAATACTGAAATTTTTCTCAAAGCTTCTGTGTTGCTTTTCTCAAGGCCAGCGTCCGCAACAATGTTTTCCGTGCCAGGAATGTAGATTATTGTGAAAAGGAATTCTTCCAGAAACAATGCCCAACGTTTCAACCTGATATTGTAATGCTCGCTGATCAATATAAACTTTTACATGTTTGCCACAAAGAAAGAAACGAAATTTGTCAAATGCCCAGACGATAGCTAAAGCTTCCAGTTCAGTGACGGAATAGTTTCTCTCAGATTTTGTTAACACACGGCTAGGAAAAGCGATGGTTTTGCGAACATTAACGACGTTTTCTATAGCTTCTTGAAATAAGACCAACTTAATAAGAATCCGTGTTAAAACAGAAATCTTGTGACAGATCTGGGTAAGTTAAGATTGGCGCGTTAAACAGCGCTTCTTTCAAAGAATCAAATTCCAGCTATGCCTGTTCGTCCCAGTTCCAAATAGTATTTTTGCCAGTGAGAGAACAAAGTTTTGGAGTTGCTATTCAGGAAACGACAGTAGTAATTCACGAGACCTATAAAACTCCGAACTTGTCTTTTTGTGGATGGAACAGGAATGGCTCTGATTGTTTCCAACTTTTCAGGATCGGGCTGAATGCCCTCACCTATGCCCTACCAAATACAGTGTTTTCCAAGTTAACTTTAGTTCCAGATTCAGCAAAAATATATAACAAACTGTTGAGGATACGATTATGTTGTTACCAAGAGGCTTCTGCTATTAAAATATCGTCCACGTACGAGGTGATGTGTCGTTTTAAGAACTCAGGTAATATGGAATTTAGCCCACGAATGAATGCTGCCGAAGAAATGTTCAAACCAAAATGGAGTTTCCGATATTGATAACAAACGCCGAAACAACGAAAAGCCGTATATTTTCTACATTCTGGATGAAGTTCAGTTTGATAAACTCTGGATCTGAGATCAGTAGAAGACAACCCTTTTACCTCATCGAAATTTTGCAGAAGTTCTTCCAATGTTGGTGGCCTGTCTGTTTCAGGAATGATTATGGTATTTATTTGTCTGGAATATAAGACAAGTCTGATCGATGCGTTTTTCTTCTCAACAACATGTAATGGACTATTCTATGAGCTTACTGCTGGTTCAATAATGCCATTCTGAATTTTTTCTGTATTAAAAGGTTAGTATCTAATACATCATCAATATCATCCCTGTCAGTACTTGCAAAGTGATTATTAGTGTCAAATTCCGTCGAAAGTTTCAAACTGTGATCTGATAAAAGGTAAAACCGATTGATTTCCTCGTCATGGTTTGAAAGCCAATCCTCAAATTTCAAAGCTATTGACTTACCTTCTTTCTCTAAACTTATTTCAGCGTCGTGAAAGTTTAAATTGCTTTATACTCATTCAAAAACTCTACACCTGATATAATCACCGTCGACAATAATGGAACAATAAGAAAATTCGTAATAAATATGTTTCTTTGACAAAAGAATTCTAAGTTAGTTTGTTGCCTTACATCTACACTTTTTTCCAAAAATTGTACCTCGTAATTTAATCTTACGTAAAGGAGGCGTGAGGTAATCATTCGATATGATCGATTTAATGAACGCTGTTTCACTAATTTTCGAATTAGGGCTGCCGGACTCAAGTACTGTCGTAAATTTTATGTCATTTGTTGTGATGTAAATTACAGGATATGCAGTATTGCTATGTTCCATGTCATGTTCCTGGAGTATTATGTCCCTAATGTCTTCCATTTTCACATAATTGATAATTATGGCAGCTAAGTCGTCAGGTTCATAAGTATGTTTTGTGGCTGTCTGCGGTGCGAGTCATTGTCTATTATCTCTTTGTTGTCGAGTGTCGTTACTGGGATTTGGAGGTCTAGTTTCTACAATTTCAACTTGTCGAGAGGGTCCTGCCCTATTTGAATCACGCCAGTTCTCATTAAATTCAGGACTGTTGTCATAACTATAGCGTCTGTCGTCTTGTCGGTAATTTCTGTAATTTCTTTCATGTCAATTAAGCGGTGGAGAATTTCTCCCGGAATCGCAGTTACGAGGTGGACTGTTGCGTCTCAAGTCATTTTGTCTCCCTTGATAACAATTATTCTGGTTCCCTTATTGTCTATTTCTACGTTTGACTCTGTCATAGTCATTACCACAGAAATCTGATGTTTCTCTGCAATTATTGTTATTCTGCCAATGGTTGTTATACGGGTGGTGTCTGTTTTTGCGTTATAATGGTAGACTTGTCGTGTACAGTTATTATTTCTGTCGTCACGAAATAGTGATGGATGTGACCTGTAATTGTTGTTGTTTTCCTGTTTTCGCATCATGCGATTGGTTCAAATGGCTCTGAGCACTATGGGACTTAACTTCTGAGGTCATCAGTCCCCTAGAACTTAGAACTACTAAAACCTAACTAACCTAAGGACACCACACACATCCATGCCCGAGGCAGGATTCGAACCTGCGACCGTAGCGGTTGCGCGGTTCCAGACTGTAGCGCCTAGAACCACTCGGCATCATGCGATTGCCCGTGTCGATTTCCAGTTCTTGCAAAAGTCCCTGAAAAGCTTCGGTATCATCTTTACAACGTCCAGCCAAAATAATATGTTTTAAGTGTTCCGGCAATTTAACTAAGCAAATGCGAATAAGTCCCGAGGCTCTGTACGGGTTTGACAAATACTGATTCTTGTGTAATGTATCTTCAAAATATTTTACATGACTTAAAAATGTTCGAAATGCTTCATCATTATAATACTGTGTTTTACTCGATCTTGAGTAGACTGAGACCAATATGCAGAAAGGAAGGCATGATAAAAATCTCGTTCATTGTGATAATCGCGAACGACCGATCGCATTCTTAGAGCTGGTGAATTTTCTAAACAGCCGCACGTAAATTCTAATCTGTGTTCTATGGACCAATTAGAAGGAAAACAATGAGAAAGTTGATGAAGCCAAGCATGTGGATGTATGTCATTACTAGAATTCTTGATGTTTTAAATTTACGCGTTGTGACGAAGAGCTTATAGTCAAAGTCATCGTGTCGCAGTGGCACAAATCCGTCATTGTTACGATGTGTCGGCGGTTCCATCTCAAGGCCCGGTGCACCCTACCGACTCCTTTCCAGATCTCGGAAATACCATGCATTATTACTGTGTGACTTTACGTATTTCTAAATCCCTCTTCTCATGTTGGAGCGCGAGTATCCTCTGAAATATGTAATTCTTGTGCCTCCTGTGCCAGCTGATCATGTACTTTACGTAGTTGTCTTTTGTGTTGTCTATTAATTTGTTTCTGTTTAAATTTCCTAATTTCCTCCTACGCCTCTGTATCAGTAAACGATACTGGTTTTGTATCATTCAAATCATCATCTACCTTCGTAGATAAATTTGTTAAATTATCTGAAAGTTCTGCTACTTTTCCGATAATGTGCTGATTTCCTCCGTGTGTTTTTCTGAGCCAAATTTTAGTGTGTCTACTTGAGTCGTAAACGTATCTACTGTGTCCTTTAAGTTTTCCTGATCTTTTTACAAGTTGCACAACTGTAACGGTAGATGCAACAGAGTCCAGTTTAGCCTGCAAGGTGTCGTGATTTTCGTGGACAATGATCTGCAATTCTTTTATTGCTGCTTCATGGTTCTGTAATGTGTCTCCATGACGTGAAAAAATAGGCTGAAAATGCTCACAAATGTGTGATTTTAAGTCTTCAGAAATTGTTTGATACTCCGATTCGATTTTGTGTATCTCAGCAGTTAAATCTTCACATGTTTGATCAAGTGTTTGTTTAATTACGTCAATTGTGTGTAACCTCTGAAGTTGTTGTTTCTTTGCTTGATCAAATTTTTGAATTAATTGCAATAACAATTCATTACTGACTGAAACATGCTCCTTTGCATTTTTCGTCAGTGCGATTGGACCGGAAATATTCATATTTTGGAAAGCAGAGAGTGTGTCTTGACTTAATTGGGAAAATTGTATTAACGAAAAACTTGAATCTACGGTATCTGCAACATTGTATTCTGTTATTTCGCATACCTAAGGCGAACTGTTACCGACCGATAGGTCAGCAATAGTTCCCTGTTCACTGATTGTTTCAATTTCTACCCCGTTATTTACTGTCTGGTCCATGGTCCTATGCACTATTGCCAGATTATTGCCTTGAACATTTGTCAGTTCGTTACTAGGTGGTGCTAACAGCTACGCTCGTTGTCACTGTCATTTCTCAATTTTCTTTGCAGCTTAGTGTTACGCTTTTCACTCGCCATGATTATCACACTATTTTGCAAATTAATACACAAAAAACAATATGATAAGCAAAAATAACAAGAAACACTAAAAGAGCACAGAAAATAATAAATATCTAATTAGTTGCAAAAGCGTCTGCGAGATACTTAGTGCAAATCCACGTGCATGCCACAACTACTTCGCTCATGACAATAGAGTACAACAGTAAGAAACTACAACTACAAAGGAAATTCCATACATACCATTACGCACCAGCAGTAAACAATAACTGATTTATAATCATGCGCTAATTATTCAGACTACAAGAAAATCAGAAGATTGTAGTAAGGTATTCTCCGCTAAGTTTCCATAGGTGAAACTACTGGTGAAACGACTGAGTGAGTGAAAGTACTGAGTAGGTGAAACTACTGTCTCTTTACTTATTTTTATCATTTAAAAACTGACCTACAGACTTTTCCCTGACAAAGACAACTCAAACTCAACCTACTCATTTATTTCCCACAATATACAAGCCCAACGCAATCTAACTGCTATACAGTGACAATATGGCCTCAAATAATTAACACAAAAGATTGACCCTAAATTGCAAGAAATCTTAACAATAACCCATACTTTTCCATAAGTCACTTACATCACAGAAAATCGTCATAACGTGAACTACAGCAATTACAGCAAGCAGCAACTACAGCCAGCTAAATAAAAAGATTCTAACTACTATAGACTCTAACTACTACGACGCATATGGTTAGCAAAAGAAAGATTTTGTTGAAGAGCAAACAATGTATATTGAAGATTTTACCTTATTCATATGACATCCAGTTCCAAAAATTATACAGTTGTCAATAATTCCACTACCCGAACATTACCAACTACATCTGTCCTTTATTTTACAATGCATGTCCTACGGACACTTGTGAGTCTCCGGTAAGAGAATCATGTCCAAACCCTTCTCTATCCGCTCGCGAACATCTAGTCCGTCCAACCACAAAATCTCTTGCCGAGGGCGCAGAGCGCTGTCAGCGATATTAATACAGTCTATATCGCTGCCAAGATACAAACAGGCTACTTACACATTTGATAAGAGTAATTTCTGTCTGCATTTTAACTGAATATCGTTGGACCATTTCTCATTTACTTGAAATGTCCGTTTTAGTATAAACATTATTCAACATAATTCTCTGTTCTCTACATCAATTAAAAACGTTTCGATAGAACACTAGTTACGAAATCAATCATTTATCTTTCATTTTATATGTGTCTGTATTTTAATAACTCGTAATTGTAGCCAGTGCATAGACTATTTCGCTGCAGAATCACAGCTACCGGTTACTACTTGCAGCGAATTAGCTGTGATGCATGAAAGGAGATTTGGGTGACTCGGTCCTATGACAACATTGAGCTATTGTTTTTAAACAGAGCCACGCATAGCCCAAGTACCAAAAGTACGAGTAACCACAGATAAAGACGCAACTCGTAGTTCTAGCCAATGCATAGACTATTTGACTCCAGCACAACAGCTACAGGTTATTATTTGCAGCGAATTAGCTACAGGGTACGAAAGCAGACGTGCGCAAATCCATCCTGTGAAGACAAAGAGCTATCATTTTCAAACAGAATCGTGCTTGGCCCAAGAACCTGAAGTATGAGTAACCGGAGGTAAGGGCGCAACAGGTTGGCTTATGCAGGATGCTGTTTGGAAGACCAGCCACACTCAGCAGTAACAGTTAGGTACTGTCGCACTGTCCGTTGTCACCTTTCGTGACATGGAGGCTGAAGGCAGCCCGTTTCAGCCCTCCCACCAAGGAAAAATCCCTGACAGTACCGGAAATAAGTGTCCAAGGAATAGAAAAGCAACAGGAATCACTCAACAGAGGAAAGTCCACTGGACCTGACGGGATACCAATTCGATTCTACACAGAGTACGCGAAAGAACTTGCCCCCCTTCTAACAGCCGTGTACCGCAAGTCTCTAGAGGAACAGAAGGTTCCAAATGATTGGAAAAGAGCACAGGTAGTCCCAGTCTTCAAGAAGGGTCGTCGAGCAGATGCGCGAAACTATAGACCTATATCTCTGACGTCGATCTGTTGTAGAATTTTAGAACATGTGTTTTGCTCGAGTATCATGTCGTTTTTGGAAACTCAGAATCTACTATGTAGGAATCAACATGGATTCCGGAAACAGCGATCGTGTGAAACCCAACTCGCTTTATTTGTTCATGAGGCCCAGAAAATATTAGATACAGGCTCCCAGGTAGATGCTATTTTTCTTGACTTCCGGAAGGCGTTCGATACAGTTCCGCACTGTCGCCTGATAAACAAAGTAAGAGCCTACGGAATATCAGACCAGCTGTGTGGCTGGATTGAAGAGTTTTTAGCAAACAGGACACAGCATGTTGTTATCAACGGAGATACGTCTACAGACATTAAAGTAACCTCTGGCGTGCCACAGGGGAGTGTTATGGGATCATTGCTTTTCACAATATATATAAATGACCTAGTAGATAGTGTCGGAAGTTCCATGCGGCTTTTCGCGGATGATGCTGTAGTATACAGAGAAGTTGCAGCATTAGAAAATCGTAGCGAAATGCAGGAAGATCTGCAGCGGATAGGCACTTGGTGCAGGGAGTGGCAACTGACCCTTAACATAGACAAATGTAATGTATTGCGAATACATAGAAAGAAGGATCCTTTATTGTATGATTATATGATAGCGGAACAAACACTGGTAGCAGTTACTTCTGTAAAATATCTGGGAGTATGCGTGCGGAACGATTTGAAGTGGAATGATCATATAAAATTAATTGTTGGTAAGGCGGGTACCAGGTTGAGATTCATTGGGAGAGTCCTCAGAAAATGTAGTCCATCAACAAATGAGGTGGCTTACAAAACACTCGTCCGACCTATGCTTGAGTATTGCTCATCAGTGTGGGATCCGTACCAGATCGGGTTGATGGAGGAGATAGAGAAGATCCAAAGAAGAGCGGCGCGTTTCGTCACAGGGTTATTTGGTAACCGTGATTGCGTTACGGAGATGTTTAACAAACTCAAGTGGCAGACTCTGCAAGAGAGGCGCTCTGCATCGCGGTGTAGCTTGCTCACCAGGTTTCGAGAGGGTGCGTTTCTGGATGAGGTATCGAATATATTGCTTCCCCCTACTTATACCTCCCGAGGAGATCACGAATGTAAAATTAGAGAGATTAGAGCGCGCACAGAGGCTTTCAGACAGTCGTTCTTCCCGCGAACCATACGCGACTGGAACAGGAAAGGGAGGTAATGACAGTGGCACATAAAGTGCCCTCCGCCACACACCGTTGGGTGGCTTGCGGAGTATAAATGTAGATGTAGATGATATCGAAACATGCTCCTCCGAATGGCAGTCAGCCACACTTACCCATCAGCTACGGAGACGGACGCTTATAGCTAAGTGATGTGTGTGTGTGTGTGTGTGTGTGTGTGTGTGTGTGTGTGTGTGTGTGACATTGTTGCATCTTAGGTCCTTGCATTAAATAACTATCAGTTAGTGATGTACACAAAATTATGTACATCACTTTGTTACATGTTGTTTGTTACCTATACCAGCATCTCTTAATGGTATAAAAGACACTTGAATATGTTATTTTGAGGTACATAATTTTTGCAAGGTCAGTTTGTAAGAAGCAAAGTGTCTAATGTGTATACTGTTATGAAAAGTAAGTTGTGACCAGTACAAATTATTTATGTGGTTATGTCCTTATGCGATACTAGTATTCATAATACTATAAATGTTTGGATTCACGTTTTCTAATCAATCTGTCTCTACTTTATTCTTCCAGAGAGCGCCCTAGATTTTCAGAAAAAATCTGCATATTTCATCGTTAATTCCTGTAAACTTGTTTTAATTAAGGTAACCTGATGCTGAAGGTTTAATACTCCGAAACGCGCCATGCAATGGTAAATAAAGTAACAGCAGATAGGCAACCGAACGAACAGAATCCCATAGTGGGATGTCTTACAGCTTCTCGGAGCGTCCACTTCAATTAATTGACGCCTATAACGTCACAAACGAAGTACGTATTGAGAATCTGTAATGTGACTTAAAAACTGGGGGAGATGTTTTATGCCCTGGTATGTGTCTATTCCCCACATGTCTTGTAGTTTTCATGCAGTCCTCTCCTGTAATCCCGAAGGAACCCTGGTATGTAAGTACTGTGGCATACCAAGTCACCACTGACATCATATTCCCCGTCCCTATCGAGACTGTTCCCTGCTCCTCCCACTATCACACGATTTGATATCAAATGTACAGTTCGGCTTTAGAAGTCGTTTGACAACTGAAAATGCTATATTCTCTTTTCTCTGTGAGGTACTGGATGGGATGAACAAAAAGTTTCGAACGCTTGGCGTATTTTTTGATTTAACAAAGGCATTTGACTGTGTTGATCTCACAATATTGCTCCAGAAGTTGGACCATTACGGAATAAAGGGAGTAGCTCACAATTGGTTCACCTCTTACTTTAGCAACAGGCAGCGAAAGGTCATTATTCACAATGTTGATAACGGCTGTGATGTGGGATCTGAGTGGGGCACTGTCAAGTGGGGGGTGCCCCAGGGATCAGTGTTGGGGCCGCTCCTGTTCCTTATTTATATAAATGATATGCCCTCTAGTATTATGGGTAACTCTAAAATATTTCTGTTTGCTGATGACACTAGCTTGGTAGTAAAGGATGTTGTGTGCAACATTGACTCTGTTTCAAGTAGTGCAGTACATGACCTCAGTTCATGGCTTGTAGAAAATAAACTAACGTTAAATCACAGTAAGACTCAGTTTTTACAGTTTCTAACACACAATTCAACAAAACCTGACGTTTTAATCTCACAGAATGGGCATATGATTAGTGAAACTGAACAGTTCAAATTCCTAGGTGTTCAGATAGATAGTAAGCTGTCGTGGAAAGCCCACGTTCAGGATCTTGTTCAAAGACTTAATACTTCGACACGTAAATTAGTCTAATTTGCTTATTTTCATTCACTTATGTCGTATGGTATTATGTTTTGGGGTAACTCTTCCCATTCTAGAAGGATATTTTTGGCTCAGAAACGGGCGGTTCGGGCAATAAGTGGTGTGAGTTCACGAACCTCTTGTCGACCTCTGTTCACGAGTCTGGGTATTTTGACATTGGCCTCTCAATATGTATATTCCTTATTGTCGTTTCTTGTTACCAATATTAGTTTATTTCCAACAATAAGCAGCTTTCACTCGATTAATACACGGCAGAAATCAAACCTCCATTTGGATCGGACTTCCTTAACTCTTGTGCAAAAAGGTGTGCAGTATACTGCTGCATCCATTTTCAATAAGCTGCCACTCGAATTCAAAAATCTTAGCAGTACTCCACGCGCTTTCAAATCGAAACTGAAGAGTTTCCTCATGGGTCACTACTTCTATTCTGTCGAGGAGTTCCTTGAAAAATTAAGCTGATTCTCATTGTATTGCTGATAGCGTTTGCTTAAACTTATGGACTGATTTTCTTTCAGGTTCATGAACATTTATTTTTATCTGTTATTACTTTTATGTTGTAAGTTCATGTACTGACACGTTCCATGACCTTGGAGATTTGCTCCTCAATTTGGTCCTACGGCAATTGACATGTAAATAAATAAATAAATAAATAAAAACACTGGATGCATTGTAAGTCTGTTCTCTGATCATGTTATTATACAGAATAAACCCAATACCCGCTGGCAAAATTCAGAGTTTCTTCAGTGATGTTTTCTGAGTTTTTTCTGATTATTTTCGTATAGATGAGCTGTGGTTTCAGTGTCTCGTTACAGAGTAATATTGTAAATACGATTTATTCAGTTTGTTATAACAGTTACCTTTGTCTCCATAAAAATACCTTCACAGCACTGCACAAGCTTGTAATATGCAGCAACCAAATCTAATACTGAAGTATCCGATTTCTCATAGATGTCTCTGTAGAAATGCAAAAGTTGTGTGATGCGATTGCCATTGCTGAGGGAAAAACTCACCGAACCGTTGTTGTGCCGCTCTTACATTGCATTCAGTGAACCCATACACAGGTACATATCTCACAACTCTTCATCAGTAAGCCTTGCCATACAGCTGTGCATCACTGCTAAGAGTTCAGGAAAAACAACTCCGAGACAGAAACGAGCAGTACTGAACATAGAAGTGAATGCGGAGAGTAAAGTGGGATTTACTGTTGTCCACAGCAAGTGCCGGGAGTGAATGGAACAAACAAGACACACAGTGCATACCCTCATAATTTAGGAATTATGCAAAGTTTTTCATTGCAATGCAGATAAAAAAATAAAGTAGGATAAGTAATCAAATGAAATTTAGTTATTTCAGAGAACCTATTTTCCTTCGTAGGCTGTTTTGTTTTTCAAATAAACACTTTTGTTTATGTTGTGGACTGACAAGACAGCCAGTCCACAGTGACGGGTAACCGAAAGGCACGCGTTTACACACGCCGGCTGGCGTTAGGTCTGAAACAGGATACGTAATGAATGCTATAAGAAAAGTACGTAGCTGCTGGAATACTTAACTTTAATCCATCATTTGTATACAGCATTCTTGATGATACAAGTGAGACTCTCTCTAGAAATGGTTAATGGCGCCTTGCTAGGTCGTAGCCCTGGACTTAGCTGAAGGCTATTCCAACTGTCTCTCGGCAAATGAGAGAAAGGCTTCGTCAGTGTAGTCGCTAGCAAAGTCGTCCGTACAACTGGGGCGAGTGCTAGTACGTCTCTCTAGACCTGCCGTGTGGTGGCGCTCGGTCTGCAATTACTGACAGTGGCGACACGCGGGTCCGACATGTACTAATGGACCGCGGCCGATTTAAAGCTACCACCTAGCAAGTGTGGTGTCTGGCGGTGACACCACAGTTTATGCTTTTGCTGTTAGCTAATTTCGTTCCATTTTCAAACTACGATTATGCAAAAAGGATTCGTCTAAAACGTGAGTTAGTGTTTAAGGATGTATGGATAGTGGAAAATTGTTAGAATGAAGCACATGGAAAGTTTTTATTAATCTCTGAAAAGGCGGATACAATAAAGAAGCACGTGTTCGTCTTTTCATAGAGATACAGGAAATTTAGGCTAAAAAATAAAATGGGTAATCGTCTGCAATCCTGAAAACAACACTCCGAACATAGAATGTTATGGTTAGGACTTCGTAGACCCTACTATCCTCTCTATAATCTCTTGCATTCTCCTTGGCATGGATTTCAGCAGATTTTCTGTTCTTGCGCTGCAGTTTAACGCCATTCCTCTAGTAGAGGGTTCTTTAGATCATGTATATTAGACATCTGATTATTCCTCATGTTGTTATCGAGTATATTCCACAAATTCTCTGATCGATTAATGTCTGGGGATTGTGGTGGTGTCAGCATCCAGCGGGGAGCATTTCACAACAGTCACAACTTTGCTTCTAGAGCTGCGTGTTGTGAATAATTATCTTGTGTGAAAATATAATCGCCAGAACGACTCATATTCATACTTCTGAACAGATGAGTCTTTAGGATGGTTATGTACGCTTTTTGGTCCAAACTTCCATCCATAAAACACAAATCCTTCGCTCATCCACCCTCAAAGAAGTGTGCATGTTTAACTGAGGCTCTTATATTTTTCTCTTCATGTTGACAATTTCTTTTTCTCCGCACTGTTACTCGCCTACTTCACTTAACCAACTCAAATCGAATGTCGTCAGTAAATACCTCATATCGCTTTGCAGTGTTACGCCCAGATACTTAAACGACTTGACTGTGTGAAGCTGGACACTAGTAAAACTGTATCCGAACATTACAGATTTGTTCTCCTTACTCATCTCCATTAACTTTCATTTTTGCGCATTTAGGGGTAGCTACCATTCGTCACACCAACTGGAAATTTTGTCTAAGTCGTCTTGTACGTTCCATCAGACACTAAACTTGGACACCTTACCATACACCACGGCATCATCAACAAACAACCGCGGACTGCTGCCGACGCTGTCCGCCAAATCATTTATGTACCTAGATTGGCTCTGAGCACTATGGGACTTAACTTCTTTGGTCATCAGTCCCCTAGAACTTAGAACCACTTAAACCTAACTAACCTAAGGACATCACACACATCGATCCCCGGTGCAGGATTCGAACCTGCGACCGTAGCGGTCGCGCGGTTCCAGACTGTAGCGCCTAGAACCGCTCGGCCACTCCGGCCGGCTACGTATCTAGACATGCAGGGCATACCGTCAAAAAATGGTTCAAATGGCTCTGAGCACTATGGGACTTAACATCTATGGTCATCAGTCCCCTAGAACTTAGAACTACTTAAACCTAACTAACCTCAGGACATCACACAACACCCAGTCATCACGAGGCAGAGAAAATCCCTGACCCCGCCGGGAATCGAACCCGGGAACCCGGGCGTGGGAAGCGAGAACGCTACCGCACGACCATGAGCTGAGGACGCATACCGTCAAATTATACGGAACTGTACAAATATTTTTATTGTGATGCAAATACAAAAATAAATGAGGGTAAGAAATCAAATGAAATTTAGTTGGAGTGATGAATGGCAGCTAGCCCTAAATGTGGTAAAATGTAAGTTAATGCGGAGGACTGGGAAGAACAAACCTGTAACGTTCAGATACAGTTTTACTAGTGTCCTGCTTGACACAGTCAAGTCGTTTAAATATCTGGGCGTAACGTTGCAAAGCGATATACGGTGGAACGAGCATGTGAAAACTGTGGTAGAGAAGGCAAATAGTCGACTTCGGTTTATTGGGAGAATTTTAGGAAAGAGGAAAGGAGAGCGCATATAGGGCGCTGATGCGATCTATTCTTGAGTACTGCTCGAGTGTTTGGGATCCGTACCAGGTCGGATTGAAGGCAGACATTGAAGCAATTCAGAGGAGGGCTGCTAGATTTGTTACCGATAGGTTAGAACAAAATTTAAGTGTTACAGAGATGTTTCTGGAACTAAAATGTGAATTCCAGGACGAAAGGCGGCGTTCTTTTCAGGAAACACCATTTAGAAAATTTAGAGAATCGGCATTTGAAGCAGACTGCCGAACGATTCCATTCCCGCCAACATAACTCGCGCGTAAGGACCGTGAAGATGAGATACGAGAAATTAGGGCTCATACGGAGACGTACAGACAGTCTCTTCTCCCTCGCTCTATTTGCGAGTGGAACAGGAAGGGAAATGACAATTAGTGGTACACGGTGCCCTCCGCCATGCAGCCTTGTGGAGTTTCTATATAGATGTAGATGTAAATACAGCGTTCATCCAGAAATCAGGTCCATCGAATTTATGCTCTCTTACAAATACACCTCGCTTTCTAATCTCCATCTTACTAATGTATGGTATCCCACCGGCTGTTCGGCCACCATAAAACATATTTCGTAGACTTTGTGCTGAAACAGACTTCTCTGTACGCATCTGAACTGGAGTAGCAAGTTCGGAGCTCATAGGTTTGGATTCTTCTTGACTTTCCTATGTAGGTTTCGTTGTTCCATCTTGGACAGAACTGCAGGACGATCGCTCCGTGCCTGGTTTTCGTACGATATGTTCTTATTGAAACTATATATAATAGTCTTCACTGTACTGGTGTGTCTGCCAATGGTTTCTCCATTTATCGAAAAGATTTTCCTTTCCGAAACAACCTAAAGCAGTTTTGCTCTCTTCTTTTGTAGTTTTGCAACGTTTTCGACCTACATTACTGGAATATCACTCAACGGATTTGAAAACAGGGAGGGAGCTATCCTGCACAGTAGACGAATCACAACTGCGTAAGGAAAGATAATGATGTGTGTGTCAGTGCGGCACTATACCTTGGGTCTTGTTTTCTAGACGGAGTACATGTTTGACATCAATCGACCCACGATTTGAAATAACGTGGATTTATTCGCAAATTAAGCAACTCGTGGACCCGAACAGAGTTTTATTTGTAAATGTAGATATTAAACGATGTAAAGAAATAGTTATTGCTCGTTACTTAGTTATAGTTTTTTGATTGTGCTTATTATATTCTATGCACTATTGTCGGACGAATGCTTCTTGGAATCAGTGTATTTCCGTCACTGTAAAAACTGTAGGCCGAAAATGTATTTTCTTCTGCGCATTTGTGTGCAGCAAGCACCATCTTCTGGTGTCCTTAATAATTATTTCTTACGATCGCCGTGGCTACGAGCACCGCTCTCAATAATGTGAAATCCGTATGCAAAATGAGAATAATGCGAACCTTAACAAAAAAAATATCGGAAGTCAATGACCATGTCATATGCAGTTTTAAATGAAACATGAAAATAATGTTTTCACTGTAGTGTACGCTCACGCAATTACAAAACCCACATAAGAGTTGCATTTTTCTCCTTTTACCAAGCGAGGTGGCACTGTGGGCAGCAAATTGCACTCGCATTCTGGAGTATGACTGTACATATCCGCATCCTATCATCCTGATTCAGATTTTTCACAATTTTTTAAATCGCTCCGGATGGTTCATTTCGAAGGGCAAGGCTGATTTTCTTTCCACATCATTGAAATAATTCGAACTTGTGCTCCGTCTCTAATGACTTCGATGTCGACAGGACGTTAACCATAACCTCGCTTCCTTTCATCCTAAGAGACTGTGGACCCACGTATACAAAAGACTATCGAAATTCAAATACACCGTAACGAGCCACCGAAGACCACGAGTCTCTCACACCAGAACATACAGAAACTATCCCAAACATTTTGTCTGTGGAGTTAGGACTGTGTAAAGGAAAGTTCCAACTCCAGAAAAATGTGATGTAAAGAAGGAAGAACTGCAGAGACTCGGCCGGCCGCGGTGGCCGTGCGGTTCTGGTGCTGCTGTCCGGAACCGCGGGACTGCTACGGTCGCAGGTTCGAATCCTGCCTCGGGAATGGGTGTGTGTGATGTCCTTAGGTTAGTTAGGTTTAAGTAGTTCTAAGTTCTACGGGACTTATGACCTAAGATGTTGAGTCCCATAGTGCTCAGAGCCATTTTTTTGCAGAGACTCGACGATTGGTCCATTGTAACATGACTGCATGTAATTTATTTTTCATATATAATCAGAAATATCCATTAGTGTTCGGTTATAGTACACACAATAAATCAACATACAGAGTAACAATCGTAAAATATCTGAACGTATCCGTCCGGAGCGATCAGAAAAGCGGTTACAGACAACACAGATTTCAAACTGAAATTCACTGAAATCGTTCTTATGAAATGTACCTCGCCCATGAAAGAGGCAGGCTACAAAAATCCTCATTCAACCGATTCTTGAATGCTGTTCGTCAGTCTGTAACTTCTGTCGAGTAAGATTAAATGTTATTCAATGTTTGTGTTCGTAAGCGCGAGAATGACACGGAAATCCGCATCGAAATCCAGTGAGAGACGCTACAAGAGAAGCACTGAGCATTAATACTCCGGGAGGGTACGTTCCAAGAAGGGCCTTTCTTCCACATACGCCTAACGATATGATTAGAATACTAGATTCAGGGAAATTACATCTCATACGAAGACTTTCTGGCAGTCATTCTCCCCGCTCGCCGTTCGCAAATGGGAGAGAAATTGTGGTGGAGCCCGCAGTACTCCGCAGCTTCGAATCCTGCCTCGGGCATGGATGTGTGTGATGTCCTTAGTTTAGTTAGGTTTAAGTAGTTCTAAGTCTAGGGGACTGTGACATCAGATGTTAAGTCCCATAGTGCTTAGAGCCATTTGAACCATTTTCAGATTCTGGCAAAGGATCGAGATGTCACATTTGCTTTCATTCTGACTGTAATCGTCACTTTTTCTTAGGAATTCTTATTATCTTGAAATTATTATGTACGTATCTGCATGTTAACGGTAGCTAAAGACAAGGCATCCTCCGTTAAATCTGTTCCCAAGAAACGCTCCTTCTTCCTTTGACCGATCTCGAAAATATGGTCTACGTATTTCGGTAATTATTTACATTAATTTAAACGGTCTAGCCCTATTAACCATGGACCTATGGACCTTGCCGTTGGTGGGGAGGCTTGCGTGCCTCAACGATACAGATAGCCGTATCGTAGGTGCAACCACAACGGAGGGGTATCTGTTGAGAGGCCAGACAAACGTGTGGTTCCTGAAGAGGGGCAGCAGCCTTTTCAGGAGTTGCAGGGGCAACAGTCTGGATGATTGACTGATCTGGCCCTGTAACACTAACCAAAACGGCCTTGCTGTTTTGGGACTGCGAACGGCTGAAAGCAAGGGGAAACTACGGCCGTAATTTTTCCCGAGGGCATACAGCTTTACTGTATGATTTAATGATGAAGGCGTCCTCTTGCGTAAAATATTTCGGAGGTAAAATAGTCCCCCATTCGGATCTCCGGGCGGGGACTACTCAAGAGGACATCGTTATCAGGAGAAAGAAAACTGGCGATCTACGGATCGGAGCGTGGAATGTCAGATCCCTTAATCGGGCAGGTAGGTTAGAAAATTTAAAAAGGGAAATGGATAGGTTAAAGTTCGATATAGTGGGAATTAGTGAAGTTCGGTGGCAGGACGAACAAGACCTTTGGTGAGGTGAATACAGGGTTATAAATACAAAATCAAATACGGGTAATGCAGGAGTAGGTTTAATAATGAATAAAAAAATAGGAGTGCGGGTAAGCTACTACAAACAGCATAGTGAACGCATTATTGTGGCGAAGATAGACACGAAGCCCACGCCTATCACAGTAGTACAAGTTTATATGCCAACTAGCTCTGCAGATGATGAAGAAATTGATGAAATGTGTGATGAGATAAAAGAAATTATTCAGGTAGTGAAGGGAGATGAAAATTTAATAGTCATGGGTGACTGGAATTCGAGAGTAGGAAAAGGAAGAGAAGGAAACGTAGTAGGTGAATATGGATTGGGGCTAAGAAATGAAAGAGGAAGCCGCCTGGTAGAATTTTGCACAGAGCATAACTTAATCATAGTTAACACTTGGTTCAAGAATCATGAAAGAAAGTTGTATACATGGAAGAACCCTGGAGATACTAAAAGGTTTCAGATAGATTATATAATGGTAAGACAGAGATTTAGGAATCTGATGTGGACCAGAGGCAGATGTGGACTCTGACCACAATCTATTGGTTATGAACTGTAGATTAAAACTGAAGAAACTGCAAAAAGGTGGGAATTTAAGGATATGGGACCTGGATAAACTGAAAGAACCAGAGGTTGTACAGAGTTTCAGGGAGAGCATAACGGAACAGTTGACAGGAATGGGGGAAAGAAATACAGTAGAAGAAGAATGGGTAACTTTGAGGAATGAAATAGTGAAGGCAGCAGAGGATCAAGTAGGTAGAAAGACGAGGGCTAGTAGATATCCTTGGGTAACAGAAGAGATACTGAATTTAATTGATGAAAGGAGAAAATACAAAAATGCAGCAAGTGAAGCAGGCAAAAAGGAATACAAACGTCTCAAAAATGAGATCGACAGGAAGTGCAAAATGGCTAAGCGGGGATGGCTAGAGCACAAATGTAAGGATGTAGAGGCTTATCTCACTAGGGGTAAGATAGATACTGCCTACAGGAAAATAAAAGAGACCTTTGGAGATAATAGAACCACTTGCATGAATATCAAGAGCTCAGAAGGAAACCCAGTTCTAAGCAAAGAAGGAAAAGCAGAAAGGTGGAAGGAGTAAATAGAGGGTCTATACAGGGGCGATGTTCTTAAGGACAGTATTATGGAAATGGAAGAGGAGGTAGATGAAGATGAAATGGGACATATGATACTGCGTGAGGAGTTTGACAGAGCACTGAAAGACCTAAATCGAAACAAGGCACCGGGAGTAGACAACATTCCATTAGAACTACTGACAGCCTTGGGAGAGCCAGTCCTGACAAAACTCTACCATCTGGTGAGCAAGACGTATGAGACAGGCGAAACTCCCTCAGACTTCAAGAAGAATAAAATAATTCCAATCCCAAAGAAAGTAGGTGTTGACAGATGTGAAAATTACCGAACTATCTGTTTAATAAGTCACAGCTGCAAAATACTAACGCGAATTCTTTACAGACTATGGAAAACCTGGTAGAAGCTGACCTTGGGGAAAATCAGTTTGGATTCCGTAGAAATGTGGGAACACGTGAGGCAATACTGACCCTACGACTTATCTTAGAAGAAAGATTAAGGAAACGCAAACCTAAGTTTCTAGCATTTGTAGACTTAGAGAAAGCTTTTGACAATGTTGACTGGAATACTCTCTTTCATATTCTAAAGGTGGCAGGGGTAAAATACATGGAGCGAAAGGCTATTTACAATTTGTACAGAAACCAGATGGCAGTTATAAGAGTCGAGGGACATGAAAGGGAAGCAGTGGTGGGGAAGGGAGTGAGACAGTGTTGTAGCCCCTCCCCGTTCTATTCAATCTTTATATTGAGCAAGCAGGAAAGGAAACGAAAGAAAAGTTCGGAGTAGGTATTAAAATCCATGGAGAAGAAATAAAAACCTTGAGGTTCGCCGATGACATTGTAATTGTGTCAGAGACAGCAAAGGACTTGGAAGAGCAGTTGAAAGGAATGGACAGTGTCTTGAAAGGAGGGTATAAGATGAACATCAACAAAAGCAAAACGAGGATAATGGAATGTAGTCGAGTTAACTCTGGTGATGCTGCGGGAATTAGAATTTGAAATGAGACACTTAAAGTAGTAAAGGAGTTTTGCTATTTGGGGAGCAAAATAACTGATGATGGTCGAAGTAGAGAGGATATAAAATGTAGACTGGCAATGGCAAGGAAAGCGTTTCTGAAGAAGAGAAATTTGTTAACATCGGGTATAGATTTAAGTGTCAGGAAGTCGTTTCTGAAAGTATTTGTATGGAGTGTAGCCATGTATGGAAGCGAAACATGGACGATAAATAGTTTAGACAAGAAGAGAATAGAAGCTTTCGAAATGTGGTGCTACAGAAGAATGCTGAAGATTAGATGGGTAGATCACATAACTAATGAGGAGGTATCGAATAGAATTGGGGAGAAGAGGAGTTCGTGGCACAACTTGACTAGAAGAAGGGATCGGTTGGTAGGACATGTTCTGAGGCATCAAGGGATCACCAATTTAATATTGGAGGGCAGCGTGGAGGGTAAAAATCGTACAGGAAAACCAAGAGCTGAATACGCTAAGCAGATTCAGAAGGATGTAGGTTGCAGTAGATACTGGGAGATGAAGAAGCTTGCACAGGATAGAGTAGCATGGAGAGCTGCATCAAACCAGTCTCAGGACCGAAGACCACAACAACAACAACAACACCGCCTAAGTTCGACGTCAACATATAATAGCCATTCACAGACGGTAGATGGCAGCACTAGCAGTTGAGAGTGTATAAAGTGTGTCGGAGGAACGCGTAGAAAAGTGCAGTCGTTGTCGTAATATAGGAAGGGAGTCATTTATCTGACGTCCAAAATGGCATGTCTTTGGGGCCATGCGTGGAAGCATCTCTGAACCGGCTACGTTTGTGAACTATTTCCCTAGATGATCTGGTCTTTATGGAATGCACCATAGATGAACTCATCCATGGATCTATCCTTGGGGAGCGCATTCATACTTCCATGCTGAATATTTTTCCTCGGAAGAAGGAAGGAAGATTAGGTTTAACGTCCCGTCGACATCGAGATGATTAGAGACTGAGCACAAGCTCGCATTATGTCAAAGATGGGGAAGGAAACCGGCCGTGCCCTTTCAAAGGAACCATCCCTGGATTTGCCCGGAACGATTTAGTGAAATCACGGAAAACCTAAATCTGTATGGCTGGAAACGCTTTTGAACCGTCGCGAATCCAGTGTGCGAACTACTGCACCACCTCGCTCGGTAGTTTTTCCTCGGTGTAATGGCGTCTACCAGGAGGGAAATGCAACGTGTCACGCAGCTCGATGTGTATGTGCGTCATTCGAAGACCATCAGGATGAGTTTACCGTACTTCCCGGGCCACCAAATTACCCGGATTTAAACCCATTCGAGAATCTGTCGAACCACTTCGGTCGTGCTGTTAACACCGCGGATCCTCACCCGAGAAACTAGGACAGCTGGCCACGGCAATGGAGCGGAATGGCTCCACATCCCTGTCGGTCCCTTCCAGAACCTTACTGAGTCTCTTCCTGCACATCTTGCAACGGTCCGCGCTGCAAAAGGCTTTTCACAGGTAGCCACATTTATATGACTGGGGAATGTAGTTATTTATTTAACCTGGTAATATTTGCTACATTAGACACCCTCGTACATTTAACAAGAAATCGTACATATTTTGCATTACATTCATTATGATGAAGTATGTTATGAGTCACTTCTAATACATAACACTGTAAACATTTAGTAACTAGTATAAGTTGATTGCACTACGTCTTCAGCCCACAAATGGCCCATCGAGACCATCCGACCGCCGTGTCATCCTCAGGTGAGGATGTGGTTAGGAGGGGCATGTGGTCAGTGCACCACTCCCCCAGTCGTTACCGGGCGCGGTGACAGAGCGGTTCTAGGCGCTCAGTCCGGAACCGCGCGACTGCTACGGTCGCAGGTTCGAATCCTGCCTCGGGCATGGATATGTGTGATGTTAGGTTTAAGGAGTTCTAAGTTCTAGGGGACTGATGACCTCAGATGTTAAATCCCATAGTGCTTAGAGCCATTTGAGCCATTTTCTTCTCACAGTCGTTATGATGGTTTTCTTTGACAGGAGCCGCTACTATTCGGTCGAGTAGCTCCTTAATTGGCATCACGAGGTTGAGTGCACCCTGAATAATGGCAACAGCGTATGGCGGCCCGGATGGTCACCCATCCAAGTGCCGGCCACGCCCGACAGCGCTTAACTTCGGTGATCTGACGGGAGCCGGTGTATCCACTGCGGCAAGGCCGTTACAATTACTATAGGACAGAAATAAAAAGATAAACACAGTTTACATTTATTCATTAGAAATAAAACAATGTAGACAAGTTACAGGAAAGTAGATTTAAATTGCAACAGTGGACATCAGAGAATGAGTGCGGAAAGGAAGACACAACTAATGAAGAAAGTAATCAGGCTCACTGAGAAAGTTGGTTTCAAATCCTCTTCTCAGCATTCAGACGGACCTTTTTTTTGGTTTATCTAAAAAAACCGTCTGGATCACCACATTTATCATTTTTTCTTCCAGGTTTCGAACTGATGATCAGATCTTCACATCTACAACTAATTCTGTAAAGCAAGGAATGACCGAATAGATAATGATTTAACTTTCCTTGGGTTTCACTAAATAACTTCAGATGAATGCTAACATGTTTCCTTCAAGAAAATAACGTCTGATTGCCTCCACATCCTCTGTTTTTAATGGCGTCGATATCGACACCACGTTATTCTTTTCCCTTCTTTTCGCTTTTATTCATCTGTTAGTTACGTCAGTGAACGATATCAGACGAGGTAAACGCTGTCTTGACGTGAACACTATGTCGTTCTAGTGATATTCACTCTGATGTAAGCACTGCTTCAATTTTCATATATTAAAAAGAATAAAAAAAATATGAAGACGCACTCTCGTCATGCATAATCTCAAGTGGTTTTCTTTTCCACATACGGCAACATTCAGCGCTGTTACGTTACGAAAATTCGCCAGTTCGCTTACGAATAAGAATGACATCATTCCTCTTTCGCAATGTAATTCCTTGTACTGGCTTTCCCGTATCGGGCCCCCTGACCTTACCGTAAAGTCACGAAGAACAGTTCATACCCTGAGGACTTTAAACCTGTTGAAACCGATTCACGTGTTGAAGCTCCCATTACCAAAAGGAAAACTTGACCCACATAAGTTTTCCTATCAGCGTTCCAGTTCGCGAGTTGTCTCAGCGAAAAGCACTTCATTTCATCTATGCACCTCATCCTGTTTTTCGTTGTCATTTTATAGCTTGTCAGTTAGTTACGTGTTCCATGGGTCAGTTTGCACGATATATTGTAATGAAGTGGAACCAGTAAGTTTACGGAATTTTAAGTTAATTGGTATTTAAATATAGTTGCAAGCTGACAATTTACAGGTGAGCTGAAGTAACAGAAAATAATATCTAGTTTATGACAAAGTAGCGCCATTTTATCGAAATCTGACACTAACAGCTAAGAAGGTAAGACTTGAGTTAAATAAGCTACAATGTATTAAGTAAACCCAAGGGGCAGTAAGATATTTACATATTATGTGTATCATCTGTAGGATATTTATCGAAATTATGTGAACCGAGTCAGTTCACAGGCTATGTATGCATGATACGTTCGCGAGTACGGTATATGCTGGCCATTTGCAGGTTACTGAATGACACACTACCTTAAATTGATTAAGAATAATCATCTTTAATCTTTAATACCACCCAAGTAACCAGTGATACACTTAAATTCAGTATTTTTAACTATACTTGCTACAAGTTTTTAATAAATATTCGTCTATGGAATAGAAGGAGGTACACAGAAAAAATCATTTTCTGCTAGATGTAATATTACCTTTCTAGCTGTCAGACATTTTGTGTCATTTGGCAGATGATCTAGCGAAGGGCCCATAAAAATGACCAGCTCATCGAAGAGATGTCTGCAGTATGATTTCGGATGAACATCACACATCATTCTTGCTGTTCTCTTCTCTCTAATCAATACTTACTTTCTAAGTTACGAGATACCCCAAAATATTAAGCCATAAGATAATAATGAGTAGAAATATGGAAAATATTTTAAGATTTTGATTTATTAATATCCAAAACTAGCAATTATGCGAAGAGAAACTATTGCTGCACTTAACTTTTTTAGTAGTGAAGTAAAACTTTTCTTCCAGTTCAAGTTTTCATCAATGGCACGTACGTGCCACTTCTCCGTAGCACAGAACGTGAGATTGTGTGTATTTTAGTATCTGATCGAACTCCTCCAGAATTAATTCTAATATTGCTAGGACCCACAACAGTGCCGTCGCGAATGTTTCTTGTGGTTTTTTGTCCGGAACTACAGTTAGAGTATTATCGTAGATGCAGTTTTGTGTAACATTAGGCTAAAAATAAACGTGAAAATGTTTCATTAATTTTGATCAAAATAAATGAAAGACTGAGGGCGTGATGGATCATGTACCAGTTTTATTCCGTATCCAACAATGCTGTTTACAGAGAGAAACCAAGAATAAGAAAGATTAACGAGATGTATAGCAACAGCTAGGCGACACTTGTCCATAGCGCGTTTGCTGCCATATTAGATGATTGAGATGCAGTGGCAGTGCAACGAACATTAAAAGTCCTGCAATGTCGATACGAGCCACAAAGATATATTCACTTAGTGCCATTTGCATTTTGTTATTAGTTGAACATGTTAACTAGTTATGAAAAGTACATATCATGAAGTAACGCTTGTTTTGTGACCGGAACTGACACTGTATATAACCGATTTCAGTGTCGATATTTGATCTGTAGCATAAAATATTACTTATATTTCATACATTTCCGTGCATTCTTCTATCAAGATAACTTTGTTTCTCTCCCTGACGGACAGAAGAGCAAGTCCTGACTTCCGTGTAATCTGTCATCTGTTGCAGTGTTATGGCCTGGCGGGAATCGATGCACGAGTCGACCCTAGCGGGGCCCCCGATGACGTCAGCGGTAGTTGTAGCCGCCTCTCACACTTTCTCCCGGCCGCGGAGCCTTGTCCGTTACTAGAAAGTTCGCGCGAAACTTTACCAGTGACAGAACGGGAAAATTAGTACGAAACTTGATTGACACGACATAGGAGACCAAGATATGCTAATAATAAGGCTTTGAGTAAACGCTCAGCTACCGTAGAACGAAGATATCATTCGCATACCGGTTCATATGTCTCGTCGGATGCTTGGTGTTAGCAAAATTCGTGTCGTTGTAATATCTATGGAGTGAGCATTCAGGAGTGCAGAACAGAATTAATGTCGCCAACATACACTCTCTCCAAAGTCACGTGGCTTTGGTATAGTATAACGTATGCCACTAAGCACCCTGCAGAATTTGAATATCCTTAAATTGCTGGTACATACAAGTGGCTTTACAGGTATCATAGATTTATACACAGGGTTCAAAGACTTCTTAACAGTTTGTATTCTATATGTAGAATGGACTTGAATTAAAGTATTTTAAGGATTAAACGCTGTAGCACTTCACATCTTTAACGTAAGGCTGAGATGTTGCTATTCGTTGTGTTACAGGAAAAGAAGGAACATCAATCGCTAATTTTGAGGTTTTGTGCTGCACTTCTTCGGATTTCCGAGTCTGTTTTAATAAACTGAAATGTAACTGTTTTTGTAAAATACTTCAAGAAACGTTTCACGAATAATGCCGCAATGGCATCACGAAATGACTTCAGAATAATCCCAAGTAAAAGTGTCTCGAGGTTTCTTACTGACTAATGTTACCAAAGTAATCGAGAAAGCAATGAACCTAAGAGTAGTTTCACGCATCTGTGCAAACAGTTTATTTAAGTTGTGGGATTGTGGGCATGAGGGAGACTAATTCGAGATCACAGTGGTATCGGGTAGTCTGCCCACACCTTTCAGGTGGCTTATCTTGACGTCACACACACGCTTCTTGGAATCCCCTCTCTCCCTGCCCACACATCTAAGGCAATTACACGAGGAATTTTCAAAGTAAAGCCTCACGAAGAAAATTCGCCCTCGAATTTAACTGAAATAAGAAGTCCTGTTATTTTCACTTAGTTTTTGTTCCTCCACACACAGTATCACATTGTACATTATTTGCTCGACTTCACTAGCACTTATCATTACACAGAGGTCGTTGTTGAGGTGCATTTTGTCTCACTTCTCATTGCTTCTGGTTGGTGCTGTTGTGGCTAGTTTGAACCTGTAGGTTGAAGGTTGTCAGGCAGTGGATTTTGGTCAGTTTGCACTTGAAATGGTAGTATACGATTCCAGTTAGGAAATTTATACAAGCAGGTGAGGCTGAAGACCATGTAACTAATAGTTGCCTACTGATGATTGCTGCAGTACCCATTTATGACCCCTAACAAGTTTACCGTTGACATGTAGCCATGGTGTATGGTTAACATTTGATCTACGGATTCGAGGACGGTCGGGTCTAACATGTTATTTAGGTTTTTTGTGGATAAAACCTCTAGGGGTAGATCTCGTATGTAAATCAATGTACAATAATACTTGTTCGCTTCGAGTCCTGTTTCTGCCAATAATATGGCACAAGTAACGCACTTCTTGTAAAACGAAATGACACTTCTCATAAAGGGCAACTGTACTGCACGTAGACGATGGAAAAGTTCGTCTAAATCCACTATATGTTCCTGGATATCTTTGGAAATACGATTTTAGCATGTAAATACAACATGCACTGCTTTGGTTTTAATCCTCGGAATACAGTATCTGATAGCCACTAGAAAGTATCTGATGCGTTTCTCAGCCCAAGTTACGTGTGACAATATTGATAATGACCAGAAGGATTTAAGAATGCCGTCTTCAGGCGCTATCTCTAATTCATGATATCCACTTCGTATGTCCATAGGTGTAAAATATCTACACTGGCTCAGTTTGTGTAATGCTTCAGTTACATACGTTATTGGGTAGGCACATGACACTGTTTTCTTTATTTAAGTAGCGGTAGTCGTAACAGAGCTAATATGCTTTGCTACCACGTGGCGAGCTTGTCTGCATCATGACGACTGATACTGAAAATGGGCTATTAGTTTTTTCTATGATCCCATCTTGAAGCTCTTCACGTATAAAGTCTTCCATGACAGACTGTAAGGTTTGAATAATACGAAATGGTTTATTATAATCAGACACTTCATTTCCATGGAGTAAATGATGTTGAGCTAGTGATGCGGCAGGTAATGGGCCAGGAGAATCAGAAAGTCAAATTTATCTTCCCAAAAGCCTTTCCATGTCCTCCTTCTTCTGTCCCTCCAACGTGCTACTTTATTTTTCAGTGTGATCAAGCTGACAGACTGACCTGTGCAGTCAAACAAGAAATCCCTGTCCAACTCGTCTTCATCCATAACTTCTAAATGAGCTGTCAGGGTACCATATGATAGTTGTACCTCCTCAAGTAATCAATACTGATGGACACTACCCTGCTTCCTTCAGTTTCTTATATAGTGGATACGCCACACAATTCAAAACACTTCACTTTTTGCAATTTATCATTTCAAGAAAAGATTCAGCATTGCACAGAAAGTTCACTAGCAGATCAGCTCCTACAGCAACCCAAATTACCGTTCCAGTACCTTTGGTATGATATCCCGCTAGTTGACTTCAAGGACATTATACACAGTTTAGGCGGTCGCCCCTGAGGTAGGGGCGAACCTAGCAACAGTAGTGGTACTCAAACTGTAGAGCTAAGATGAAACAATGCTCCATCCAGTTCTAAAATACACTCCTGGAAATGGAAAAAAGAACACATTGACACCGGTGTGTCAGACCCACCATACTTGCTCCGGACACTGCGAGAGGGCTGTACAAGCAATGATCACACGCACTGCACAGCGGACACACCAGGAACCGCGGTGTTGGCCGTCGAATGGCGCTAGCTGCGCAGCATTTGTGCACCGCCGCCGTCAGTGTCAGCCAGTTTGCCGTGGCATACGGAGCTCCATCGCAGTCTTTAACACTGGTAGCATGCCGCGACAGCGTGGACGTGAACCGTATGTGCAGTTGACGGACTTTGAGCGAGGGCGTATAGTGGGCATGCGGGAGGCCGGGTGGACGTACCGCCGAATTGCTCAACACGTGGGGCGTGAGGTCTCCACAGTACATCGATGTTGTCGCCAGTGGTCGGCGGAAGGTGCACGTGCCCGTCGACCTGGGACCGGACCGCAGCGACGCACGGATGCACGCCAAGACCGTAGGATCCTACGCAGTGCCGTAGGGGACCGCACCGCCACTTCCCAGCAAATTAGGGACACTGTTGCTCCTGGGGTATCGGCGAGGACCATTCGCAACCGTCTCCATGAAGCTGGGCTACGGTCCCGCACACTGTTAGGCCGTCTTCCGCTCACGCCCCAACATCGTGCAGCCCGCCTCCAGTGGTGTCGCGACAGGCGTGAATGGAGGGACGAATGGAGGCGTGTCGTCTTCAGCGATGAGAGTCGCTTCTGCCTTGGTGCCAATGATGGTCGTATGCGTGTTTGGCGCCGTGCAGGTGAGCGCCACAATCAGGACTGCATACGACCGAGGCACACAGGGCCAACACCCGGCATCATGGTGTGGGGAGCGATCTCCTACACTGGCCATACACCACTGGTGATCGTCGAGGGGACACTGAATAGTGCACGGTACATCCAAACCGTCATCGAACCCATCGTTCTACCATTCCTAGACCGGCAAGGGAACTTGCTGTTCCAACAGGACAATGCACGTCCGCATGTATCCCGTGCCACCCAACGTGCTCTAGAAGGTGTAAGTCAACTACCCTGGCCAGCAAGATCTCCGGATCTGTCCCCCATTGAGCATGTTTGGGACTGGATGAAGCGTCGTCTCACGCGGTCTGCACGTCCAGCACGAACGCTGGTCCAACTGAGGCGCCAGGTGGAAATGGCATGGCAAGCCGTTCCACAGGACTACATCCAGCATCTCTACGATCGTCTCCATGGGAGAATAGCAGCCTGCATTGCTGCGAAAGGTGGATATACACTGTACTAGTGCCGACATTGTGCATGCTCTGTTGCCTGTGTCTATGTGCCTGTGGTTCTGTCAGTGTGATCATGTGATGTATCTGACCCCAGGAATGTGTCAATAAAGTTTCCCCTTCCTGCGAAAATGAATTCACGGTGTTCTTATTTCAATTTCCAGGAGTGTATATAGTTTTAAGTCAATTTTGGCATGATACGCAACAAGGAAATCGAAAGCGAGAATGACTTCGTAGCCACTGCCGGCCACAGGAAGAACGTCTACATCAACTCGAAAGTTTCCTTCCCCCACTAAGATAACTATTACCATTGAACCGAGTGGATCTACGTGAACCCCACCTAGCACACTTAACGCTCAGAGTGGCACATTTACTTTCACTTTACAAAGTATACAGTTACTTTCCACAAACACTTGCTATCCGTTATCTAATAAATATTTATGTAACATTCCTTTCACGTAACCAGTCGGAAAAAAGTCTGCCACAGATTTCTCACTTGTGGTAACTCTTCCTGGGAGCGCTGTACAGTGGACACACCGCCCCTACCCCACTTAATAGTGAGGTGCAGTGTCTACCCTGTGACTGTCTTCCACACCCCTGCGAATTCCTGCCCGATGAAGTCTGTTCAGAATGTTCAATACGTTCACACATGTGGCACAGCTACTCTCTACAGTCACGCCTCATATGACCCCTACGACCACATCTGAAACATTTAACATCTGTATTACATACAACCTTCTTTCCTAAAGCTTAGTGACCACATCACTTTCAGGTAGCACCAGTTCTGTTGCTACTGCTTCATTTAAAGTCTCTAGAAAATCCATCTGAACTCTTAGAGACAATTCTGGCTGTGAATCCTATGAAAACACGTTCAATGTTTATGCTCAGCCTCCTGAAAAATCCCTTTGTTGGCATTATCATCTTCCATGAGTTCATATGTATTGAAATTAATTTTGCAAATGCGGTATACAAAACTCTCTACTGATTCCCCATGCTCTTGAAACATGCTATTCAGTTGGTAACGCTTTTATCTCTATGTATTCTTACTTCTGTGTCTATCTACCGGCTCTTCCCTGAAGACATAGGAAGGCTGTGTTTGCCTTAACTTTTCGCAGCACTTCACATAAATGCTATCGTCCCTGCTAAATTTAGCTTGGCTACACTTAACAGTTGCTCCTTACTCCAGTTTTCCAACCAACGGCAATATGCAAATAATCGAAAAATAGCAAGATAACCTCTCCTGATTTACCTGAAAATGTTGTAGACAATGCAGTTCTTGGTATCCAGGATAGGTGTAAGAGGAAGGGTCCATTCCCTCCTTTTCTTCTTTAGTTGCCCTAAAACTGCCTGTAAGGAGCTAATTATTTATTAACTGCGGACTAGCGTCCAGAGCCGAAACTTGCTTCACCATATTCCCTAACTACTACCATCCTAAGTATCAGCATATTGGAAATGCTGTGTGGCTAGGGCCTCCCGTCTGGCAGACCGTTCGCCTGGTGCAAGTCTTTCGAGTTGACGCCACTTCGGCGTCTTGCGTGTCGATGGGGATGAAATGATGATGATAAGGACAACACAACACTCAGTCCATGAGCTGAGAAAATCTCCGATCCAGCCGGGAATCGAACCTGGGCCGTTAGGTATGACATTCCGTGGCACTGACCACTCAGCTACCTGGGGCGGACATAAGAGAATTAAAGATGATAGATTCAGCTCAGAATGACAGAAGAGGGAGACTGACAATACGTAAAGAAACCTAATTAGCATTGTCAGTAACTCGAACACCCGGTGTTCATCAAACACCTAGCACTGAATAGTTTGCTAATTACTGGCTGACTCAACATCTTCCTTTTATTGCTAGTGTCAGAATCCTCCTCCAACAAATTGTTCATAACCTCCTTTCTATCGAAACCTTCGCTGTTTCCAGAAATTACACAGGTTTCTGCAGAATTACTCGCGTCACTTTTCTTTCCCACCGGCCGGAGTGGCCGAGCGGTTCTAGGCGCTGTACTCTGGAACCGCGCGACCGCTATGGCGCTATGGTGGCACGTTCGACTCCTGCCTCGGGCATGGATGTGTGTGATGTCCTTAGGTTTGTTATGTTTAAGTAGTTCTAAGTTCTAGGGGACTGATGACCTCAGATGTTAAGTCCCATAGTGCCATAGAGCCATTAGAACCATTTTTTTCTTCTCAAACTAACTATTCTGTCCACTAATGACAGCTCAAAATTTGTTTCCGGCATTTCACCAATCTCCCTTTCCTCTGTCTCTCTTCCTTTTTTCCACGATTAGTTGGCTGACCCCATTTTGGTCACCGTTTTCCTGCCTCTCCCTTATAGCCTTACAAATGGCGTCATTTATAGACGCTAGTATTTCTTCTACACTGACATCTCTAATCTCCCGTAAGTCTGCAGCTTCTGTACTTTCTGCTTCCCCAGAACATGACTCAACTTCAAATTTGTCGATAAACACTTTCTGCCGATCCGGTTCTGTCACATTTTCCACTAACACTGTAAGCGATGTGCACTTAAGTGGTGTTTATGAAATGAGTGGAGCCCTGAGCTCCAATCTTATGGCTAAATGAGCCAGATGTAAATGGAAATGCCATGTGACATTAAAATCGAAGTAAAAGATATGCTCGCCACCAACTCTAGCCACACGACAAACAAGAGGTTCCACTGAGTATGGAAAATAATGTTTAGTCATTAAAAAACGTCTAAAAGAACATTCATTGTAATGTCAGTCATAAAAAATGAGATGCAATTATTAATATGATCCAAGAATTCTTCATACGAATTTAATACTAAAATAAAGCAAAAGAGTGTGATCACTGTGTATAAGAGCAGCTTGCATCAACATTCCTGAAAACAAGATCTACTCTAAACAATTTGTTTTAAATAAAAAGGGAACACTAATTGTTGGACCTGTGCACATGGAAACGCTACGAATGCGTTAAAAAGGAAACTGCAAGGTGAATGGCGTATGTAAAGGAGACGTAACATCGGTACAGTAGATAAGACTTGAACCAAAATTATTTATTTCTTAAGACATTGATATAAGACATCTGTATAACTGCTGTTGCCTGGTAACTAAGTACAATTGCTTGTGAAACGCTACACGATTCGCAACAGAATCTCTTAGTTTAGAATCGCGGTCGTAATTAGAGTGTGACAGGAAATGTTTAATACTCGCATTCAGACCCACATTCACTCAAAGAACAGCGAGGACGGCCCCAACACCAACATGCAACGAAGCAAGGAGTTTGTTCAGCTGTGTTGAGAAATGATTAAATAAAAGAGTGGTCTGAATATCACGGATGCATTTAAAGTTGAACCTCAGTTTGGAGAAACCACCTCAACGAGAGCCACACATACACGCAAACGCGCTTAACAAGATATCACAAACCACAAATACAACTGAATAATTCAGACAGGCTATATTTAATATTCCAAAATCAGAGCAATAAGTAAACTATAGGACAGAGGCAGGAGGCCACAGGAAAGTTAGGCTCACAGTTAACTCACGTGGTCACGTGGTTCGCGGAGACACAATTTCTACCTACCGTGGCAAAATTTTAGCAATATTATACCATGCAGCCGCGAACAGTTGACATTTTACAGAGGACACATTTGAATAGACAAAGGGTAATGGCAGAGGGCCAACAAACCCTAATATTAACCCATGTGGATGGTTTCCAACTGACATATAGTAATGAAACAAAGAAAATTCACAAAGAGGCAACCATTATTAAGATTCGGAAAAGATTATAATATATACATACACAGTCGCAGGCACACATTCACACTGAACCGAGGGCGAACTTCCTATGTGAGATCGCTTCAACATATGTAACATCTTTGTGCTACGTTCTTCTGACGGACCAAAGTCTGCATTAAAAATCAAACTGAAAGTCTGCAAAAGCCTTACATTCCTTGCATTCCTTGCTGCGACCTAGGAAAACCATCTTTAAAACAAAACGCGAGGCCAAAAACTAAAAGCTCCCCTCTTGCTATGAGACAACGCGCCACGCGTTTAAATCGACTCACCCTTCTTCGAAGAGACCTCGGCTGCAGACCCTCTGAGAGCTAGAAGCAGACTGCACCATCGTACAGCAAAATGAAACACACCCACATTCATTCACTCACGCATGCCATGGAGTTTTGGAATAGAACAAGGGATAAACATATTATGGAATCATAGTCGTCAGTTGGGTTACATATAAAAACATGGAAGACTTATAATGGCGTCATAGACGCATTTGCAAGTCTGAAAAGAACCAACATAACAACCATATGATGATTGCAAATCGTAGAAAGAAATAGGCTACGGCTAGATTGAATCATAGCTCAGTCTTTTCTGGGTCAAAGTTTAGCAACGAGAACACCCGAAGTGTTCTGTAGGATGCAAAGTGCACTGGAAAGCAAATAAAATGATAATGAAATGGGACTATAGGACCCTTTCAATACATCATCCATTTCGTCTGCAATACAGTGCTTATTTTGTTTATGTCTGTCCAGAAACTCCCCTAAACATCCGTTAAATGTACAGATTTTTATGTAGCTCGCTTCGTCTGTTGTTACTACCTTCTTCTGCTCCTCATTTGTAATCCCTGTCTGTTTAGTTCTAACAAGTACAAAGGGTTTTGCTAGCGGGTTCAAAATACTACTTCTCGTCTTCTAAACGCTAACCCTTTCTCAGACGGCATTTAGTTTAACGGATTCTGGGATTCTGTACAATTTCTTACGTTTACCCCCATTTGCCGTCGCCTTCGCGCAACATCATTCTCTCGCACATGAGAATACGATCGATAATTGGGCACCTGCTCCCCATTATTTCGCCTATCATTCGTTGGATAGCGTCACCTTCCTTCACCTCTGCTCCTGCTGTTTGCACAGTACACGCCAATTCTGTTAACGTTTACATTCTGCAGCAGTTCTGCATTATTGGGTGGTCTGACATTACGATTGAAATGTCCCTCCCCATGCAACAACTTCTCAACTCTCTCCAAATAACTAATGAATTTATGAACGCCATCTCCCGGAGCTTCAATAATTTTGTTTCGTTAGTTCATGGGCAGTTTACCTTCCAGGGCCATAACAATTTGTTATGGCTCGACTTTATTGTTTAAATATGACAAATTTGTCATCCACTTTAACGCACACTTTCTTACGCTTTCCTTTGTGGGATTAAACTTTTCCCCAGCCCAGAAGCTATTTAACAACTCCATTTGTTTTTGCTTGCCCCAGTATTCTTTAAAAGAAGCATTTTTAAATTTATCTAGAGTACTGTACTGTTCAGTATAGATAATCCCTAATTCTAGCCTCTCTCAAGAATTTACAAGTAATAAACCCTACTTTTTTGTCTGTCTGACCACAAACTAGGTAAAACACCTTCAAAGTCATTCCGAATTCTGTTGGATGTACATTTCCTGTTGAATGAAAACGTAAAAACTGCCGGTTAGCGACATATGATATTTCAGACAGTTCTACTACAAAACTACACCCTCTACTGTTTGTGCCATGTCTGAGGTTAGTTTCAACTTGGCATAACCTACTGGTATGCTCGTGCAACTTATCGTCAACTTCTTCCACCTGGATAGTTAGCTGAAGAACATTTTCTTCAGTCACACTCACTCGGTCAGACACACTTTTTACTTCATTCATACCTTTGGCATATTCAGAACTGATTTTACTGTCTATCAATTTGTGATCATTTACACGTATAAACTCTACTGCTGCTATTTTCACCTCTAGTTCTGAACACTTTCTTTTAGTAAGTCTACCTTTCGTTTGTTTCCAATAGCATCTTTTCTCAAGGTATCTTTTAATTAACTTTTTACAGATTTAATGGATTGTTGGCATTTATTGACAACCTGAGAAATTTTGTCATCCGCTTTACATTCTAACAACTTCAAAACATTTTTTCACATTTCTTTTAAAACCGCAGATTGCTTTTCAAGTTTTTCTTTAACATCACTAGTTTGCTTTTCGAGTTTTTGATCAAGGTTCCTAATTTTCTGACCAATTATTTCAGCTAAATTAGTATGTCCATCTTTTATATAAACCATTAATGCTGCAAACATTTCTTGCATAGCCCGCATCTCGTGGTCGTGCGGTAGCGTTCTCGCTTCCCACGCCCGGGTTCCCGGGTTCGATTCCCGGCGGGGTCAGGGATTTTCTCTGCCTCGTGATGGCTGGGTGTTGTGTGCTGTCCTTAGGTTAGTTAGGTTTAAGTAGTTCTAAGTTCTAGGGGACTTATGACCACAGCAGTTGAGTCCCATAGTGCTCAGAGCCATTTGAACCATTTCTTGCATACTTCCAGGTTCTATTTTCTGCATTACTGTTTCCTGTTTAACATGTTACGCCGGTGCTATACAAAATTTGGTATCCATATTTGACACATTTCTTTCAGTAACACTACGAACACTGTCATCATGTAGTTGGTTGTTACCGATTTCATGCTTAATTTCACTTTCAGGATTTACACTAACCCCACTACTTACATTAACTGACATACTTTAAGCAGATTCTACTCCATTGTCGATAAATAACAAAGAAATATCGTCAAAAACCACCTATTTTGCTTTAACATCTACTAATTCGCTCTGTTCAGGCTTGCTAGTTTGTGAAGCACTTACACTGAATGATAGTTCTTCCCCCTTTATCGTATTTACAAAATATTTATCACTTTCCTTGTTACTCAGTCTTTCAACTAGTCCGATCTCCTTCTTCTGCCATACCAGTTTCAGGGTCCCCGCTCATCGTGTAAGTTGGTAGCGCTGCACTGCACTGCTGCTCGTTGATACCGCTATGACGCCATATGCAGGTTCGATACGCCCTCGTTGTTATTGTGACTGTTTAACATCGTCTTCTTTCTTGTAGGTCTCTCTGGCGACTCGAAACGTGTTCCGTCCAAAATTCCGCGTGTACCGATTTACTAAATTTTTCATTAGCGTTCACTATAAGGCCTTTTACAAAATTTCTCTGTACCACGGATTCAATGTACTACGGCTTTTTAACTATTTTCCGGAAACCGATGCACCATGTGCGGCGGTGTGGTTGCTTTCGTCCTTTTACCAGCACCTGCCTACCTGTGAACTCGTTGCAGCAGATCGCTGCTAGGAAAGCCGAGCAGAAACTCACCGTACTGCAACTCACACCAGCATGTATACAACGTAACAATTGCAAAAATCGGGTAAAGGTCTTAATTTTGAGTGAAAGGTAGAAATACTGGTAAAAGTTGGTATCTTCTGAAGTTTAGAATTACAAGTTCACTGCTAAGCCCGTGCCGATCCTAACACAGTCATGCACAAGCCCTTTCATTCACATTAGCATGTTTATGGTAACGTATTTCACGAAATCTGAACAGCTACTAACACGGATTGTTCTTAAATGAAAATGCTCGCCATACTATTAGGTTTATCGGTGTCTAATGCACTCAAGCTTTTAGTCACCGATCTGCTCGATACATCACGCGATGTTACTGTCTTTTCTCATACACAAAATTACTTAAAAATCCATACTTTCTAGAAAAACACACCAGAATGTCCACCTTCACTTTAGAGCACTTATGAGGCATGTATCACAACCAAAACCGGCAATTTATAACTGAAGAGTCCAGGGAGAAATGGATGGGGGTCCAATAACAAAGTTTTGAGAAAACAGCGGTTTTAATTTTAAAACAAAGCCACTAAATCCTAAACAGAAAAACGATATTACACACATCAAAAAAAGTTTTGCATCACATCGGTCCCGAGTTCCGGAAGCTGAACAGAAAATTGGAATAGAGATTAACATAAACATCATTTCCGCCCTTTTTATTGCTCATGAAAACTACACATTGCAGTTTGTACCACCATACAGCGAGACCTTCAGAAGTGGTGGTCCAGATTGCTGTATACATCGGTACCTATAATACCCAGTAGCACGTCCTCTTGCCTTGATGCATGCCTGTATTAGTCGTGGCATACTATCCACAAGTTCATCAAGGCACGGTTGGTCCAGATTGTCCCACTCCTCAACGGTTATTCGGCGTAGATCCCTCAGAGTGGTTGGCGGGTCACGTCGTCCATAAACAGCCCTTTTCAACCTTTCCCAGGCATGTTCGTTAGGATTCATGTCTGGAGAACATGCTGGCCACTCTAGTCGAGCGATGTCGTTATCCTGAAGGAAGTCATTCACAAGATGTGCACGATGGGAACTGTCGTCCATGAAGACGAGTGCCTCGCCAATATGCTGCTGATATGGTTCCACTATCGGTCGGAAAATGATATTCACGTATCGTACAGCCGTTACGGCGCCTTTCATCACCACCAGCGACGTACGTCGGCCCCACATAATGTCACCCCAAAACAGCAGGGAACCTCCACCTTGCTGCATTCGCTGGACGTCTCAGAAGATTGTCTGGTTGAAGGCATATGCGACACCTATCGGCGAGGAGAACGTGATGCCAATCCTGAGCGGTCCATTCGGCAAGCTGTTGGGCCCATCTGTGCCACGCTGCATGGTGTCTTGGATGCAAAGTTGGACCACGCCATGGACGTCGGGAGTGAAGTTGCGCATCATGCAGCCTACTGCGCACAGTTTCAGTTGTAACACAACGTCTTGTGGCTGCACGAAAAGCATTATTCAACATGATGGCGTTACTGTCAAGGTTCCTCCGAGCCATAATCCATAGGTAGCGGTCATCCACTGCAGTAGTAGCCCTTGGGTGGCCTGAGCGAGGCATGTCATCGACAGTTCCTGTCTCTTTGAATCTCATCCATGTCCGAACAACATCGTTTTGTTCACTCCGAGACGCCTGGACACTTCCCTTCTTGCCGGCCTCGGTGGCCGAGCGGTTCTAGGCGCTACAGTCTGGAACCGCGCGACCGCTACGGTCGCAAGTTCGAATCCTGCCTCGGGCATAGATGTGTGTGATGTCCTTAGGTTAGTTAGATTTAAGTAGTTCTAAGTTCTAGGGGACTGATGACCTTAGAAGTTAAGTCCCATAGTGCTCAGAGCCATTTGAACCATTTGAACTTTCCTTCTTGAGAGCCCTTCCTGGCACAAATTAACAATGCAGACGTGATCGAACCGCGGTATTGACTGTCTAGGCATGGCTGAACTACAGACAACACGAGCAGTGTACCACCTTCCTGGTGGAATGACTGGAACTGATCAGCAGTCGGACCCCCTCCGTCTAATAGGCACTGTTCATGAATGGTTGTTTACATCTTTGGGCGGTTCAAATAGCTCTGAGCACTATGGGACTTAACTTCAGAGGTCATCAGCCCCCTAGAACTTAGAACTACTTAAACCTAACTAACCTAAGGACATCACACACATCCATATCCGAGGCAGGTTCGAACGTGCGACAGTAGCGGTCAGGCGGTTCGAGACTGTAGCGACTAGAACCGCTCGGCCACTCTGGCCGGCTTCTTTGGGCCGGCTTAGTGACATCTCTGAACAGTCAAAGGGACTGTGTCTGTGATACAATATCCACTGTCAACGCTTATATCCAGGAGTTCTGGGAATCAGGGTGATGCGAAAATTTTTTTTAATGTGTGTATTTTGATGTTACTCTGATGAATGACATATCTGGCACAGTTTTATCATGTAGACAGATTTTTTTTGCATTAATGTAGTATAGAGGGTGGTCCATTGATCGTGACCTGGCCAAATATCTCACGAAATAAGCATCAAACGAAAAAACTTCAAAGAAAGAAACTTGTCTAGCTTGAAGGGGGAAACCAGATGGCGCTATGGTTGACCCGCTAGATGGCGCTGCCATAGGTCAAACGGATATCAACTCCGTTTTTTTAAGTAGGAACCCCCATTTTTATTACATATTTGTGTAGTACGTAAAGAAATATGAATGTTTTAGTTGGACCACATTTTTCGCTTTGTGATAGATGGCGCTGTAACAGTCATAAACATATGGCTCACAATTTTAGACGAACATTTGGTAACAGGTAGGTTTTTTAAATTACAATACAGAAAGTAGGTACGTTTGAACATTTTATTTCGGTTGTTCCAATGTGATACGTGTACCTTTGTGAACTTATCATTTCTGAGAACGCATGCTGTTACAGCGTTATTACCTGTAAATACCACATTAATGAAATAAATGCTCAAAATTATGTACGTCAACCTCAATGCATTTGGCAATACGTGTAACTACACTCCTCTCAACAGCGAGTAGTTCGCCTTCCGTAGCGTTCGCACACGCACTGACAATGTCAATGTTGTCAGGCGTTGTCGGTGGATCACGATAGCAAATATCCTTCAACTTTCCCCACAGAAAGAAATCCGTGGACGTCAGATCCGGTGAACGTGCGGGCCATGGTATAGTGCTTCGACGACCAATCCACCTGTCATGAAATATGCTATTCAATACTGCTTCACCCACACGCGAGCTATGCGCCGGACATCCATCATGTTGCAAGTACATCGCCATTCTGTCATGCAGTGAAACATCTTGTAGTAACATCGGTAGTACATTACGTAGGAAATAAGCATACATTGCACCATTTAGATTGCCATCGATAAAATGGGGGCCAATTATTCTTCCTCCCATAATGCCGAGCCATCCATTAACCCGCTAGGGTCGCTGATGTTCCACTCGTCGCAGCCATCGTGGATTTTCCGTTGCCCAATAGTGCATGTTATGCCGGTTTACATTACCGCTGTTGGTGAATGACGCTTCGTCGCTAAACAGAACGCGTGCAAAAAATCTGTCATCGTCCTGTAATTTCTCTTGTGCCCAGTGGCAGAACTGTACACGACGTTCAAAGTCGTCGCCATGCAATTCCTGGCGCATAGAAATATGGTACGGGTGCAATCGATGATGATGTAGCATTCTCAACACCGACGTTTTTGAGAATCCCGATTTTCCCGCAATTTGTCTGCTACAGATGTGCGGATTAGCTGCGACAACAGCTAAAACACCTACTTGGGCGTCATCATTTGTTGCAGGTCGTGTTTGACGATTCACATGTCGCTGAACACTTCCTGTTTCCTTAAATAACGTAACTATCCGGCGAACGGTCCGGACACTTGGATGATGTCGTCCAGGACACCGCGCAGCATACATAGCACACGCCCATTGGGCATTTTGATCACAATAGCCATACATCAACACGATATCGACCTTTTCCACAATTGGTAAACGGTCCATTTTAACACGGGTAATGTATCACGAAGAAAATACAATCCGCACTGGCGGAATGTTACGTGATACCACGTACTTATACGGTTGTACAGCGCCATCTATCACAAGGCGAAAAAAGTGGTCCAACTAAAACATTGATATTTCTTTACGTACTGCACGAATATGTAAAAACAAGGGGGGGGGGCCCTATTTAAAAAAAACCAGTTAATATCGGTTTGACCGCGGGCCAACAATAGCGCCATCTGGTTTCCCCCTTCAAGCTACACGAGTTTCGTTCTTTGTAGTTTTTTCGTTTGATGCTTATTTCGTGAGATATTTGGCCCGATTACTATCAATGGACCACCCTGTATAGGAAATGGGGACTGGAAGTAGAAAGTGAAGGAAAACTACAACACACACACACACATATATATATATATATATATATATATATATATATATATATATATATATATATATATATATATATATATATATACAAGGTGAGTCACCTAACATTACCGCTGGATATATTTCGTAAACCACATCAAATACTGACTAATCGATTCCACAGACCGAACGTGAGGAGAGGGGCTAATGTAACTGGTTAATACAAACCATAAAAAATGCATGGAAGTATGTTTTTTTTAACACAAACCTGCGTTTTTTTAAATGGAACCCCGTTAGTTTTGTTAGCACATCTGAACATATAAACAAATACGTAAACAGTGCCGTTTGTTGCATTGTAAAATGTTAATTACATCCAGAGATATTGTAACCTAAAGTTGACGCTTGAGTACCACTCCTCCGCTGTTCGATCGTGTGTATCGGAGAGCACCGAATTACGTAGGGATCCAAAGGGAACGGTGATGGACCTTAGGTACAGAAGAGACTGGAACAGCACATTACGTGCACATGCTAACATCTTTTTATTGCTCTTTTTCACTGACGTACATGTACATTACCATGAGGGGTGAGGTACACGTACACACGTGGTTTCCGTTTTCAATTACGGAGTGGAATAGAGTGTGTCCCGACATGTCAGGCCAATAGATGTTCAATGTGGTGGCCATCATTTGCTGCACACAATTGCAATCTCTGGCGTAATGAATGTCGTACACGCCGCAGTACGTCTGGTGTAATGTCGCCGCAGGCTGCTACAATACGTTGTTTCATATCCTCTGGGGTTGTAGGCACATCACGGTACACATTCTCCTTTAACGTACCCCACAGAAAGAAGTCCAGAGGTGTAAGATCAGGAGAACGGGCTGGCCAATTTATGCGTCCTCCACGTCCTATGAAACGCCCGTCGAACATCCTGTCAAGGGTCAGGCTAGTGTTAATAGCGGAATGTGCAGGTGCACCATCATGCTGATACCACATACGTCGACGCGTTTCCAGTGGGACATTTTCGAGCAACGTTGGCAGATCATTCTGCAGAAACGAGATGTATGTTGCAGCTGTTTGGGCCCCTGCAATGAAGTGAGGACCAATGAGGTGGTCGCCAATGATTCCGCACCATACATTTACAGTCCACGGTCGCTGTCGCTCTACCTGTCTGAGCCAGCGAGGATTGTCCACGGACCAGTAATGCATGTTCCGTAGATTCACTGCCCCGTGGTTTGTGAAACCCGCTTCATCGGTAAACAGGTAGAACTGCAACGCATTCTCGGTTAACGCCCATTGACAGAATTGCACTAGATGATTAAAGTCATCACCATGTAATTGCTGATGTAGCGACACATGAAACGGGTGAAAGCGGTGACGATGCAGTATGCGCATGACACTACTTTGACTCAGTCCACCGGCTCTCGCAATGTCCCGTGTACTCATGTGTGGGTTCATGGCAACAGCAGCTAACACACCAACTGCACCCGCTTCTCTTGTAACGGGCCTGTTACGGACCCATTTGCGTGCTACGACCATACCTGTTGCATACAGTTGGCGGTAGATGTTTTGCAATGTGCGGCACGTTGGATGCTCTCTGTCCTGGTACCGTTCTGCATACACCCTGCAGGCTTCAGCTGCATTTCGTCGACACTCGCCATGGATGAGTATCATCTCCGCCTTTTCAAAGTTCGAATACACCATGGTCACAGTTCCTACAACACTACACTATCTCAGACGTCTGGTAACACGGTGTACTACAGTTGGTCTGCATCCGGAGACGAATGCAGAATAACAATAGCAGCAAGCGCTACATGCGGACACTGCGACAGCTAGACCAAACCACAACAGTGCACTACAGCCGCACTCGTAAACACGGTCGTCATCGTAAACATGTCCCTGCAGATGCTGCTCGCCGACCGTGGCCCGTGTTTGTTACAACACGCAACTGAACGTCGGGGGTTTCAAGCGTCAACTTTAGGTTACAATATCTCCGGATGTAATTAACATTTTACAATGCAACAAATGGCACTGATTACTTATTTGTTTATATGTTCAAATGTGCTAACAAAACTAACGTGGTTCCATTTAAAAAAACGTAGGTTTGTGTTAAAAAACATACTTCCGTGCATTTTTGTATGGTTTGTATTAAACAATTACACTAGCCGCTCTCCTCACGTTCGGCCTGTAGAATCGGTTCGTCAGTATTTGATGTGGTTTACGAAATATATCCAGCGGTAACGTTAGGTGACTCACCCTGCATATAGGGTGTTACGAAAAGGTACGGCCAAACTTTTAGGAAACATTCCACACACACAAAGAAAGAAAATATGTTATGTGGATATGTGTCCGGAAACGCTTACTTTCCATGTTAGAGCTCATTTTATTACTTCTCTTCAAATCACATTGACCATGGAATGGAAACACACATCAGCAGAACGTACCAGCGTGACTTCAAACGCTTTGTTACAGGAATTGTTCAAAATGTCCTCCGTTAGTGAGAAT
This sequence comes from Schistocerca cancellata, assembly GCF_023864275.1. Classification (NCBI taxonomy): domain Eukaryota; kingdom Metazoa; phylum Arthropoda; class Insecta; order Orthoptera; family Acrididae; genus Schistocerca; species Schistocerca cancellata. The sequence goes on from NC_064629.1 coordinate 738,051,448, forward strand.
ACATGCATCCACCCTCCGTCGCATGGAATCCCTGATGCGCTGATGCAGCCCTGGAGAATGGCGTATTGTATCACAGCCGTCCACAATACGAGCACGAAGAGTCTCTGCATTTGGTACCGGAGTTGCGTAGACAAGAGCTTTCAAATGCCCCCATAAATGAAAGTCAAGAGGGTTGAGGTCAGGAGAGCGTGGAGGCCATGGAATTGGTCCGCCTCTACCAATCCATCGGTCACCGAATCTGTTGTTGAGAAGCGTACGAACACTTCGACTGAAATGTGCAGGAGCTCCATCGTGCATGAACCACATGTTGTGTCGTACTTGTAAAGGCACATGTTCTAGCAGCACAGGTAGAGTATCCCGTATGAAATCACGATAATGTGCTCCATTGAGCGTAGGTGGAACAACATGGGGTCCAATCGAGACATCACCAACAATGCCTGCCCAAAAGTTCACAGAAAATCTGTGTTTATGACGTAATTGCACAATTGCGTGCGAATTCTCGTCAGCCCACACATGTTGATTGTGAAAATTTACAATTTGATCACGTTGGAATGAAGCCTCATCCGTAAAGAGAACATTTGCACGGAAATGAGGATTGACACATTGTTGGATGAACCATTCGCAGAAATGTACCCGTGGAGGCCAATCAGCTGCTGACAGTGCCTGCACACGCTGTACATAGTACGGAAACAACTGGTTCTCCCGTAGCACTCTCCATACAGTGACGTGGTCAACGTTACCTTGTACAGCAGCAACTTCTCTGACCCTGACATTGGGGTTATCGTCATCTGCACGAAGAATTGCCTCGTCCATTGCAGGTGTCCTCGTCGTTCTAGGTCTTCCCCAGTCGCGAGTCATAGGCTGGAATGTTCCGTGCTCCCTAAGACGCCGATCAATTGCTTCGAACGTCTTCCTGTCGGGACACCTTCGTTCTGGAAATCTGTCTCGATACAAACGTACCGCGCCACGGCTATTGCCCCGTGATAATCCATACATCAAATGGGCATCTGTCAACTCTGCATTTGCACTGACTGCAAAACCACGTTCGTGAGGAACACTAACCTGTTGATGCTATGTACTGATGTGCTTGATGCTAGTACTGTAGAGCAATGAGTCGTTTGTCAACACAAGCACCGAAGTCAACATTACCTTCCTTCAATTGGGCCAACTGGAGTGAATGGAGGAAGTACAGTACATACTGACGAAACTAAAATGAGCTCTAACATGGAAATTAAGCGTTTCCGGACACATGTCCACATAACATCTTTTCTTTACTTGTGTGTGAGGAATGTTTCCTGAAAGTTTGGCCGTACCTTTTTGTAGCACCCTGTATATATGTATACTACTGGCCATTAAAATTGACCACGAAGATGACGTGCTACAGACTCGAAATTTAACCGACACGAAGAAGATGCTGTGATATGCAAATGATTAGCTTTTCAGAGCATTCACACAAGGTTGTCGCCCGTGGCGACACCTGCAACGTGCTGACATGAGGAAAGTTTCCAACCGATTTCTCATACACAAACAGCAGTTGACTGGCGTTGCCTGGTGAAACGTTGTTGTGATGCCTCGTGTAAGGAGCAGAAATGCGTACCATCACGTTTCCGACTTTGATGAAGGTCGAATTGTAGTCTATCGCGATTGCGGTTTATCGCATCGCGACATTGCTGCTCGCTTTGGTCGAGATCCAATGACTGTTAGCAAAATATGGAATCGGTGGGTTCAGGAGGGTAATACGGAACGCCGTGCTGGATCCCAACGGCCTCGTATCACTAGCAGTCGAGATGACAGACATCTTATCCGAATGGTTGTAACGGATCGTGCAGCCGCGTCTCGATCCCTGAGTCAACAGATGGGGACGTTTGCAAGACGACAACCATCTGCACGAACAGTTCAACGACGTTTGCAGCAGCATGGACTATCAGCTCGGAGACCATGGCTGCGGTTACCCTTGACGGTGCATCACAGACAGGATTGCCTGCGATCGTGTACTCAACGACGAACCTGGGTGCACGAATGGCAAAACGTCATTTTTTTGGATGAATCCATGTTCTGTTTACAGCATCATGATGGTCGCATCCGTGTTTGGCAACATCGCGGTGAACGCACATTGGAAGCGTGTATTCGTCATCGCCATACTGGCGTATCACCCGGCGTGATGGTATGGGGTGCCATTGGTTACACGTCTCGGTCATCTCTTGTTCGTATTGACGGCACTTTGAACAGTGGACGTTGCATCTCACATGTATTACGACCCGTGGCTCTACCATTCATTCATTCCCTGCGAAACCCTACATTTCTGCAGGATAATGCACGACCGCATGTTGCAGGTCCTGTAGAGGCCTTTCTGGATACAGAAAATACTCGACTGCTGCCCTGGCCAGCACATTCTCCACATCTCTCACCAACTGAAAACGTCTGGTCAATGATGGCCGAGCAACCGGCTCGCCACAATACGCCAGTCACTACTCTTGATGAATTGTGGTATCGTATTGAAGTTGCATGGGCAGCTGTACCTGTACACGCCATCCAAGCTCTGTTTGACTCAATGCCCAGGCGTATCAAGGCCGTTATTACGGCCAGAGGTGGTTGTTCTAGGTACTGATTTCTCAGGATCTATGCATCCAAACTGCTTGAAAATATAATCACATGTCAGTTCTAGTATAATATATTTGTCCAATGAATACCCGTTTATGACCTGCATTTCTTCTTGGTGTAGCAATTTTAATGGCGAGTAGTGTATATACAATATTGACATGCACACATACCCTGTAGCTGTGTACGTAATTTATATGCATACATAGCCTGAAATCTTTCACATAGTAACATACACCAACTCTGACAAGCAATTCGTCAAGTTATTCACAAATAAGTAACCATCTGCACACTCAATCACTCTTAAGTGAATAGTGAATGAGACGGTCCGAGCCTATCCCTAGAGATGAACTGTTTGTCGTTATGATGTGACAGCCCAACTTTTGAGCTGCAGTACAGTTTGTACCTTATGGCCTCAGCCTCGCAATAGAAAGATTATTTGGTGCATCATATGTGGGACATTACCAACACCCTCGAACAGTCATCTCTTGTAATCCTCTTCCGTGATTGCCTTTCATGCCACAAATGTACACCCGTAGCTTGCGCTCTGCTTGCACAGCTTTAGATCTGACGCCCACAAACTCCACGATCTAGAAACCATTTGCTTTGTCTTGCATCAGGACAGTAACCTTCTTTTTTTGTGGTGTTATTTCATAAGGATTCTCGGCTGCTTGTCCACACATGTCGGATGATTTTGGATTACACCTCATTATTTTGTATGAATTGCAGCCTTTTACTCACTAGATGAAACTGTCTGTATCCGTATAACGTAATTTGGTATCAGACAAGTTTAACTTCGGAAAGTCAAAGTGGTATCGATGCATGTAATTTTTGAGAGCGCCAAAACACACATGCCCACATAGACAGACTTTGTGAACTGAACTGAAGCCTTGGCCATCTCCATGGTGGCCCATTTAAAATTTTGTCTGGCGATGTTATCTCTTGCATAACGACGCCCATCCCGACGGAAAAGTACGTTAGTTTCGTGGGACTCTATAACGTCATGCACGATTATTCACGAATTTATAAAACTATTTTTCAAAGCCACGCATCACAAGAGTCCTCTGCTCGGTGTTTACATCAATGTCCTCCTTCAACTAGTGATACCGTGTGAAGGAGATTCCGCAAGTGATTCAAAAGAATATCATCGGCTGACTGGGGCATTGCTGAGAATGTCTCTGCTTCCAGAATGAGATTTTCACTCTGCTGGGGAGTGTGCGCTGATATGCAACTTCCTGGCAGATTAATACTATGTGCCTAACTCGAACTCGGGACCTTTGCCTTTCGCGGAGAAGTGCTCTACCGACTGAGCTACCCAAGCACTGCTCAGCACCCGTCCTTACAGCTTTAATTCCGCCGGTACCTCGTCTCCTACATTCCAAACTTCACAGAAGCTCTTCTGCGAACGTTGCAGAACTAACACTCCTAGTAGAAAGAATATTGCGGAGACATGGCTTAGCCACAGCCTGGGGGATGTTTCCAGAATGAGATTTTCACCCTGCAGGGGAGTGTGCGCTGAGATGAAACTTCCTGGTGGATTAAAACTGTGTGCCGGACCGAGACTCGAACTCAGGACACAGTTTTAATCTGCCAGGAAGTTTCATATCTCTGCTTATTCCCTAACACTGTCATCAGTTTTGGGACGGAACCATTTCACGGCACTAGGCGTTATGGACACAGAAGCAAGTCGATATACACACTATTCGATATGCCATTTATGCCTTCTAGATATGTTCCTCACCAAACTCATCGGCGACATCATGTATATTTTTCTTTAATCTGATGATTCCTATTTGAACATCCTTTGGAATCCTCGAAACGGCATACATTATTGCACAGCGTAGCTGTCGAAGTTGTTTACATCAAAGTGAACGATGTCAGACGATGTCTCACTCACTCAAATGCACATTATTTTCCTGCCTGTGCTCACATTGGAAAAGTTCCACACGATCCCCACATTCAAAGTTAGGCAACATGTCATCACTGGTCATCACTTCGATTTTAACACGAGTGTTTCATAACTTTGTGTCCCACGAAAGCCCTGGTACAGTGAAGTAGAAGAGTGAATCCACAAAGTATGTTGTCAGGAATACACTCAGGAATTTCTCAAAAATGTCTTTGAACAAAATGATGTCTTTGAACAAATTGGTGTTCGTGTGGATTCTAGCATATTCCTCTAAATCAGAGGTGTTGAACCCCTGTCAAATTTTAACTGCATGCTCACACACTGCATCCATTATGGCAGTGCCTACGAGTTTTCTGGAGAATGCGGTCAAATTGGGCAGTGTGGATCCGCGGAGTATATCTACTGAATCCAGATATTTATGTGGAATCCTCACCTCGTCGTCACAAGCTAAAATTTTGCATCATCGGGATATGCAGCTCTGGTGATATGCATATAATCAAGGTGCGTGGTCTCAGCAAGTTTCTGAAGAGAAGTGTGCTTGAAATGAATTCAAGAGGGGCATTAATTTTGGCATCTAACGCTTCGAAAATTTCCATGTAACTTTCAACAGTGCCAATATGGCACCGACCTTTTCACCTTTCAATTCGAAATCACCCAAGTGCTCAACAAGGAAATGAATATCATTTGTGCTCAAATTGTGGAAGGTGTCGTCTGTATGTTGTAGCAGTTGCTACTTCTAGCTATGTGCATTGTTGGCTGTGCTGCAGAACATCCCCTTAGATAATAGTGACCTCTACGTAAAGTTTCCTCTTTGTCATCCAATGGCAGCACTCAAGTATTACAGTCAACTGCCTGTTTGTATAAGACATCATTCTGCTATATGTCGGTCATCGGCAAGTAGTCGCGGTAAATGTGATCAACAAGCCATACAATTTTTTCTAGCTCAGAGCTCAGGGAGTAGCTTCCTTACAAAACTGTTCCTGACATATTTAAATTTCTTGAGACTAGAGTCATACAAGCATACAGCTTGATGCACTGCCACATTCCATATGTGTCATTCTCTGAAGGTATTGTAGTATGGTAGACGTTGGGATCACCTTCACAATGTGCCACAGGAGCTAGGAAACTCTCGAAGTAAGTATTTATGATGAAGAGACATCGCTTCTGGTTGTAGGCATTTTTAAACTTCAAGAAATTGTTATGCTTGGCGGAGTTTTCCTCATATACTACTTCTTGGGTAGAGCAGTCAGTGAGATGCCTTTGTAGGTACTTACACCTACTAAAACAGTTGGGGCATCTATGCCAAAAATTCCTTCCATCTTTTTTCTTCTTTTTGTGCTCATTTGGGAAGAAAGTAGATGGGTCATGCTTTTGATCCACACATGATGTAGCATCTTTACCTTAGAGAATAGCAATAAATCTATGTGTTTGGGGTGGTAACCAGCTAATTTTGAAAAGTAACGGGAACCAAATAATCGTTGCTTTACCCACAGTATCCAACCACGAAATGCAAGGCAGTTCTATATTGCGAACTCATGCACCCATGGAAGAAGGTAGTCATTCTGAGGAAAGGGCTGTGACTTAGCTGTTCATGATCTGTAGCAGAGTGGGCAGGGGAGCTACTATACCTAGGCCCAGGGCGATGTGAAGGCGCTGTCCGATCTCATGAATGTTTAAATTGACTGCAAGATGCTCCAGCGTGCGGAGAGCGTGGCTGCAGAGGCAAACGAGCTGGTGCCATTAGCTTGCATCATGTTGAGGATGAAGGAACAGGCTGTCATGCCGACCAACTCTAACCATCAACAGGTGCATGTGGAAAAGCGTACCGAGGATAAGAAGATCTGAAAGTTCAATTATGCCCACCACCAAGAGTGATGACCCTTCGTCTTAAACGCCCACATCAAGTGCCTCCTAGCTTGGTGCACTGTGATGGTGATCTCAATGAATCTCATTCTCCTTTCACAGAACGACGCAAACCAAATGCGGCATTGCATCAAGTTGTATCCTCAAATGACACCATTCTCAACAAATTCGAATCACATATGAGAGATAACCCTAGGTGAAGGATGCTCTCAAAGCTATAAAAAAATTGTGTAGGATTTTGATCACATTTATCGTGACTACATTACAAACTCGAAGCAGAATGATGCCCGATACAAGCAATCAGTCGACTGTCATGTGGTGCGTTAAGGGTGCTGAACGACGAGGATATCAGTGCCCTTACAAAACTAGTAGAAACGGATGTGGTTAAAACGGAGGAAATGCGAGAACTGAGATAAAAATAAATCTGAGATAGAATTACACTCTCTCTCACCCAGTTTCACCCACGATCACCTTTACTATCACATTAGCTCATACAGTGGAAGATAGCGTTAAAAATGTTCACATGTTCTAAAACTGTTAAGTTCAAAAAATGTTCAGATGTGTGTGAAATCTTATGGGACTTAACTGCTATGGTCATCAGTCCCTAAGCTTACACACTACTTAACCTAAATTATCCTAAGGACAAACACACACACCCATGCCCGAGAGAGGACTCGAACCTCCGCCGGGACCAGCCGCACAGTCCATGACTGCAGCGCCTGAGACCGCTCGGCTAATCCAGCGCGGCAACTGTTAAGTCAAACTAAGTAAGAGAAGAAGGAAACTAAAGCAATTCACAGGAATATGTTCGTAGCTGATCAGTTACCAAAAACATGGATGAACCAGCCACACCAATACCACATTATAAACGTCACCCTATAATTTTACGGAGCAAGTTGGGAAATCATAAAATTTTAAAACTTTTATGACATTCATTTCTTTGTTATCTAAGGTAGAGGGCAAATCAGATGGTTAATGAGCTGCCGCCCTTTGCGTCCGCAAATAAAACACAGTCTAGTCAAATGTGGAGCACTGTGACCTGTAAGCCACAGGCACCACACATTTTAGGGTCCTGAAGCCACGCATCTTAGTACTGTGGCCTATGTGGAGACAGGTAAGGAGGATTTCATCCCACTTGTGTGGCAGGATGGAGGTACCCCACGGCTCGTCTTGTGGACTTCACAAGATGCAACTTGTTGTCTGTCACTTCCAGCTACTCTTCTTCCCAATAACATATGAATCTGTGCCACAGAAGTGAGGTCATAGCTTACGTGGGTATGGCACATTGAAATGAGGATCGCAATACTCTTTCTCGGCTGCTACATCCAACCTTTCATTCCCTGCAATACCGATGTGCCCTGGCACCCAACGGAAAGATACTTCCGCACTCGGCCTTTGAAGTTTTGGGAGGACGTCCTGGATATTCTAGATTACTTTATCAGCTGGGCACAAGCGATTCAGAGAGTAAAGGGGACTAAAGGAATCTGAAAAGACAAGGTAGGTAGCACTCTAAACACATCTCATCTGCTCCAGCGTCAGCAAGCTCGTGTATATTTCCACATCGAAGACAATAAAACCTTTAGTCAGTCGGAGGACATTATGAGGGAAAACAACAAAGCCACCAACGGAGTCCTCCTGTTTAGACCCATCCATAAACATACACTCCTGGAAATTGAAATAAGAACACCGTGAATTCATTGTCCCAGGAAGGGGAAACTTTATTGACACATTCCTGGAGTCAGATACATCACATGATCACACTGACAGAACCACAGGCACATAGACACAGGCAACAGAGCATGCACAATGTCGGCACTAGTACAGTGTATATCCACCTTTCGCAGCAATGCAGGCTGCTATTCTCCCATGGAGACGATCGTAGAGATGCTGGATGTAGTCCTGTGGAACGGCTTGCCATGCCATTTCCACCTGGCGCCTCAGTTGGACCAGCGTTCGTGCTGGACGTGCAGACCGCGTGAGACGACGCTTCATCCAGTCCCAAACATTCTCAATGGGGGACAGATCTGGAGATCTTGCTGGCCAGGGTAGTTGACTTACACCTTCTAGAGCACGTTGGGTGGCACGGGATACATGCGGACGTGCATTGTCCTGTTGGAACAGCAAGTTCCGTTGCCGGTCTAGGAATGGTAGAACGATGGGTTCGATGACGGTTTGGATGTACCGTGCACTATTCAGTGTCCCCTCGACGATCACCAGTGGTGTACGGCCAGTGTAGGAGATCGCTCCCCACACCATGATGCCGGGTGTTGGCCCTGTGTGCCTCGGTCGTATGCAGTCCTGATTGTGGCGCTCACCTGCACGGCGCCAAACACGCATACGACCATCATTGGCACCAAGGCAGAAGCGACTCTCATCGCTGAAGACGACACGTCTCCATTCGTCCCTCCATTCACGCCTGTCGCGACACCACTGGAGGCGGGCTGCACGATGTTGGGGCGTGAGCGGAAGACGGCCTAACGGTGTGCGGGACCGTAGCCCAGCTTCATGGAGACGGTTGTGAATGGTCCTCGCCGATACCCCAGGAGCAACAGTGTCCCTAATTTGCTGGGAAGTGGCGGTGCGGTCCCCTACGGCACTGCGTAGGATCCTACGGTCTTGGCGTGCATCCGTGCGTCGCTGCGGTCCGGTCCCAGGTCGACGGGCACGTGCACCTTCCGCCGACCACTGGCGACAACATCGATGTACTGTGGAGACCTCACGCCCCACGTGTTGAGCAATTCGGCGGTACGTCCACCCGGCCTCCCGCATGCCCACTATACGCCCTCGCTCAAAGTCCGTCAACTGCACATACGGTTCACGTCCACGCTGTCGCGGCATGCTACCAGTGTTAAAGACTGCGATGGAGCTCCGTATGCCACGGCAAACTGGCTGACACTGACGGCGGCGGTGCACAAATGCTGCGCAGCTAGCGCCATTCGACGGCCAACACCGCGGTTCCTGGTGTGTCCGCTGTGCCGTGCGTGTGATCATTGCTTGTACAGCCCTCTCGCAGTGTCCGGAGCAAGTATGGTGGGTCTGACACACCGGTGTCAATGTATTCTTTTTTCCATTTCCAGGAGTGTTGCTACAGAGATGCGGTGCTCATCTAAGACGTTATATGAAAATGTATTAAAAACATACGCTGGTGCGCAACCTCTCCTATACTGCACTAAACCTAAAATTAGTCTGGGCGTCTAGAGCAAGCAGAGTGGACTTTGGGTTGTACTTGCTCTATATCAAGTGACTCCAGCAGACACTGCACGTTCATCAAAAACGGAATTGTTACTCGCAAACGATTGTAGAAAAGACGTTCCAGATATGGACAAGCAGTAGTACGATATGTACGTGAATTCGGAGCAGCGAGGAACTCACATGCCTGACGAACCATGAGGTGCTGCGCCGTATAGTGAGTGGTGGTTCAGAGCCTAAGCACAGAGATTGGTTATAGGGCTGGTCCTGTAAGGGCCTGTGACCAGACTGATCCACTCATAGTGCAGAGCGTCAATAATATTCAGATACGAAGGCGTCGCTGATCCATACACTGAGCACTTCGTAGTCTGGCCACAGTTGCGCGACATCCCTATAAAACTGAAGCAGAAGCGTTCTATCCGCTCCCCCATTCCGTGTCTTGACATTCAGGTCTCTCAGGTGTGGTAACCACCACAGTTTGGAGTAAAAATTAAGTCCCAGAAACCTCACCGAGTCTTTAAAATGTAGGAATGGGGCATATGGAATAAGTTCACAGATACGTGAGTGACTCGAAGACTTCTTAAATAACAGAACCCAGTATGTTGTCCTCGACGCCGAGTGCTCCTCAGAGACAAGGTTGTTGTCAGGAGTGCCCCAGGGAAGTGTGATAGAACTGCTGTTGTGATCTGTGTACATAAATTATTTGGCAGACAGGGTGGGCAGCAATCTGCAGTTGTTTGCTCATGATACCGTGGTGTACGGTAAGCTGTCGAAGTTGAGCGATTGTAGGAAGATACAAGACGACTTAGACAAAATTTCCAGTTAGTGCGATGAATGACAGTTAGCCTTAAATGTGGAAAAATGTAAGTTAATGCTGATGAGTAGAAAGAACAAATTGTAATGTTCGGGTACACTATTACTAGTGACCTGCTTGAGAGAGTCAAGTCGTTTATATATCTGGGCGTAACGTTGCAAAGCGATGCGAGGTGAAACGAGCATGTGAGAACTGTGGTAGAGAAGGAGTCGGCTTCCGTTTATTGGGAGAATTTTAGGAAAGAGTGGTTCACCTGCAAAGGAGACGGTATATACGACGCTGGTGCGACCTATTCTTGAGTACTGGTGGAGTGTTTGGATCCTTAGCAGATCGGATTGAAGGAAGTCTTCGAAGCAATTGAGAGGCAGGCTGCCAGATTTGTTACCGGAAGGTTCGAACAACATGTAAGCGTCATCTAGATGCTTCGGAAACTCAGATGGGAATCCCTGGAGGAAAGGTGAAGTTCTTTTCGAGAAACACTATTGACAAAATTTAGAGAACCGTCATCTGAAGCTGACTGCGTAACGATTCTACTGCCGCCAACATACATCGCTGTTGAGGACCACGAAGATAAGATAAGAAAAACTAGGGCTCATACAGAGGCGTACAGATAGTCGTTTTTCCCTCGCTCTGTTTCAGAGTGGAGCAGGAGGGAAATGACAAGTACTGGTACTGGATACCCCACACCACGCACCGTACGCTAGCTTGCGGAGTATCTGTGTAGATGTAGATGTAGAAGTCCCTTATATGCAAATCATGCAAACTGAAAAGACAATGAGAGCGATTAAATGAACACACTTATCTGCAGTAAAATGAAAACCCATCTTTGCACCCTGCTCCTCTAACCCCTGCATCTTAAGTTGCAACTGAAGAGTTCTGTTGCAACATTAGAGAAAGGCCAGAAATATGAAAAGTCGTCCACAAAATAGGAGCATTGTAGAAAACTTCTTACTGTAGACGTGATAGTGTTTATGGCTATGGAAAAGAGGGTAACATTTAAATACACTCCTGGAAATGGAAAAAAGAACACATTGACACCGGTGTGTCAGATCCACCATACTTGCTCCGGACACTGCGAGAGGGCTGTACAAGCAATGATCACACGCACGGCACAGCGGACACACCAGGAACCGAGGTGTTGGCCGTCGAATGGCGCTAGCTGCGCAGCATTTGTGCACCGCCGCCGTCAGTGTCAGCCAGTTTGCCGTGGCATACGGAGCTCCATCGCAGTCTTTAACACTGGTAGCATGCCGCGACAGCGTGGACGTGAACCGTATGTGCAGTTGACGGACTTTGAGCGAGGGCGTATAGTGGGCATGCGGGAGGCCGGGTGGACGTACCGCCGAATTGCTCAACACGTGGAGCGTGAGGTCTCTACAGTACATCGATGTTGTCGCCAGTGGTCGGCGGAAGGTGCACGTGCCCGTCGACCTGGGACCGGACCGCAGCGACGCACGGATGCACGCCAAGACCGTAGGATCCTACGCAGTGCCGTAGGGGAACGCACCGCCACTTCCCAGCAAATTAGGGACACTGTTGCTCCTGGGATATCGGCGAGGACCATTCGCAACCGTCTCCATGAAGCTGGGCTACGGTCCCGCACACCGTTAGGCCGTCTTCCGCTCACGTCCCAACATCGTGCAGCCCGCCTCCAGTGGTGTCGCGACAGGCGTGAATGGAGGGACGAATGGAGACGTGTCGTCTTCAGCGATGAGAGTCGCTTCTGCCTTGGTGCCAATGATGGTCGTATGCGTGTTTGGTGCCGTGCAGGTGAGCGCCACAATCAGGACTGCATACGACCGAGGCACACAGGGCCAACACCCGGCATCATGGTGTGGGGAGCGATCTCCTACACTGGCCGTACACCACTGGTGATCGTCGAGGGGACACTGTATAGTGCACGGTACATCCAAACCGTCATCGAACCCATCGTTCTACCATTCCTAGACCGGCAACGGAACTTGCTGTTCCAACAGGACAATGCACGTCCGCATGTATCCCGTGCCACCCAACGTGCTCTAGAAGGTGTAAGTCAACTACCCTGGCCAGCAAGATCTCCGGATCTGTCCCCCATTGAGCATGTTTGGGACTGGATGAAGCGTCGTCTCACGTGGTCTGCACGTCCAGCACGAACGCTGGTCCAACTGAGGCGCCAGGTGGAAATGGCATGGCAAGCCGTTCCACAGGACTACATCCAGCATCTCTACGATTGTCTCCATGGGAGAATAGCAGCCTGCATTGCTGCGGAAGGTGGATATACACTGTACTAGTGCCGACATTGTGCATGCTCTGTTGCCTGTGTCTATGTGCCTGTGGTTCTGTCAGTGTGATCATGTGATGTATCTGACCCCAGGAATGTGTCAATGAAGTTTCCCCTTCCTGGGACAATGAATTCACGGTGTTCTTATTTCAATTTCCAGGAGTGTACTTGCTCTGCAGGACACCGTTCTCCTGCTCAGAACGATCTGACTGCATATCACCAACTCGGGAGTGAAAACAGTGCTTAGATAAGACGCACCATACAAAAGTAGCCCCATCGGTAGAGCTATCCTAGAATACTGTGTTCCAAAGTAGTGTCATATGCCTTACTAATATCAAAGTATATAACGAGACAGTGACATTTATGTAGAAAAGCCTGCTAAATAGCTGCCTCTAGCACGATCATGTTGTCGACAGTAGATCAAAATCTCATGTCTCAACCCTTAAAGGAACTAAGGAGTTGCCAGGTCTGTAACATCCAGAAAAGAGGACTGTTATCCGTTCATTCCATGCCTTTCACACGCAGTTCGTTAAAGTGATGCTCCAGTAACTACTGGGACATGTTCGATCCTTATCTTGTTTGAGGAGGAGTATCCAGACAGCCTCTCTCCACAAGTTGGTTCAAATGGCTCGGAGCACTATGGGACTCAACTGCTGAGGTCATTAGTCCCCTAGAACTTAGAACTAGTTAAACCTAACTAACCTAAGGACATCACAAACATCCATGCCCGAGGCAGGATTCGAACCTGCGACCGTAGCGGTCTTGCGGTTCCAGACTGCAGCGCCTTTAACCGCACGGCCACTTCGGCCGGCTCTCCACAAGTTGGAAAAGTGTGTTGTCTACCATACGACATTAAAGCATTCAAGGAAGATTTCCTTTCATGAAGCTGACAAATGTGAAAGCATTCTGTACCGGATTTGGTAATGATCAGGTACAGTATCACATGCCTCAGTCATTGCCGAATTCAGCTCCTACAGGGATGAAGGGCAGTTGTAAGTCTCTGAATTGTAGGAGCTGAAGTCCAACCGGCCCTTCTCTATGATAGCACGGTAACGGCGCAATGCTGGCTGCTGGCTGGCAGTGGCAGTAGACGTTGCAAAGTGCTCTGCCATCAGCTGTGCGATGCCCCGGGCGTTTTTTGGAGACACCCTTTTTTTCAGCACTGCTGCCATGATAAACGTCTGTGTTTACCGGAAATCCCACTAATGGCGTCCCATACTTTTGTAGAACGATCTGAATGGCTAACAGGGTCCAGGAACGCTCGCCATGACCTTTTCGTGCTCTCCTTAACCACTCGTCGATCCTTGACCCCTGTGATTTGAAAGTCTGTGAGGTTGTCTACTGTTTGGCCCCATTTAAACCGTCATAGAGCTGCATGTCTGAATCGTATTGCTAGGTGGCACTCATCGGTCCACAAAGGCACAAGTTGCCTCATAAGATGACATGAGGACGTTAGGATGGATGAGTCAGCGGCATGGTGGGTCACTCACGTGACGTGGTCCTGGACACTGCCTCAGTGTTGAAGTATAGCCAGATGTCTGAACAGCATCGAGTTAACTCCGATGACTATACATGTGCTTCTTTTTCAGTAGTGTTCCATCCAGTGGGTGGCCCCACAGTGGGAAGTGGTCGCTGGAATGAAGGTCACTGAGTAGAGTCTGCGAGTGTTGGAGAGTAGGAGGTGAGGTCAATAACGGAGGACAACGCAGTAACAACCAAGAAATCAGTAGGATTGCCCATGTTGAGGATACACAGCTTCTTAAACTTCGTGAGACTCTCCAAAACTAGACCCCTAGGGACCTTAAGTTAGAGCTCCAGAATAATTCGAAGCAAGACTCATTACTGAAGGCAACTCTACGCCAGTCAATGACATTCAAGACCGAAGACGTGACAGGAGACGCCATGGACAGTATTGAGATACCAACCCGAATTTCACCCATCATACAGCCTGAGAATCAGTAGTGATTGCCGTGTCTTTTCATAGTTTGGTTGTCATCCTCAGCACCCTTACCGCACAGTGGTACGTTGACGATGTTCTATGCCCCGTTTTACTGTCGTTCATGGAAAGCCGTCCAGGATTTACATTTCAGCAAAATAATGCCTGCCTGCATGTGCAAGAGTTTCTACTGCTCGCCTTCGTGCTTTCCAAACCCCACCATGACCAGTAGTGTCGCCAGATCTCTCCCCAACTGAGAAAGTTTGGAACATTATGACCAGAGCCCTCCAGCCATTTCCAATTTTTAATGATATAACGAGACAAGCGGAGTTAATCTGGCACGATATCCCTCAGGAAGACATCCAACAACTCTGTCAATCAATGTCAAACGGAATAGCTGCTTGGCTTTCTGAAATTGCAGTTACTTACTTTCCTGTACATGTACTGTAGATCACATCTACTGATTTTCGTCCCATTCGGATATTTCCGTCGTGGTGTGTCGGACCATTTTTTTTCTTTCCTGGAGTGTATGTCAAGGATAACCCTGCAAGATGTCTACTCTCTCAGCTATAGTCCAATGAATGGCTCGCAGCATGCAGCATGCAGCTGACTTATATTTGTGGCCAGCCGTTAGACAGCGAAGCGGAAACTCCACATAAGATCACTATCATCTAATGGGTAAGTTCCGCAGCACAGCCTGCAAAGTACGCAACCTGAAGTTCTAGCTGCTACAACAGATACCCGTTTTCTTCTATAGTATGGACAGATACGATGCTTATTTTCTTGTTGACCATTTGTGTGATTTTGGCTTGAAAAGTAACAAGGTCAGTGTAATATTCGACAGCGTTGAAAATTACATTTCATTTTTCAAGCGTATCACGCCGGAAATAATTATCCACTTATTGGATTGGCTGAATTTCATGTATTCATCTCTTCAGAAACTTGTTGAGAAAATGTGTCAGGAGAAATTTATTTCACCAGAGCTCCGTATCCCGATGATGTAAAGCTTCACCTTGTGATGAAGAAGGGGGTCTTTTCCTACGAATACCTATATTCTGTGGAGAGACTCCACAGAACAACGGTGCCCAACATAGCTGTAAATTCACAGGTAGGCCATAATGGATGCAGAGTATGAGAACATGGTGAAAGTCTGAAAAGACTTTAGCATATCTAATTTAAGGGAATACGTTAGATTCTACATGAACACCGATGTAAACATTTTTGAGAAATTCCATAGTGTATGCCTGGGCACTCTATCTCTGCTTCCTGGCTCTGAGCACTATGGGACTTAACATCTATGGTCATCAGTCCCCTAGAACTTAGAACTACTTAAACCTAACTAACCTAAGGACAGCACACAACACCCAGCCATCACGAGGCAGAGAAAATCCCTGACCCCGCCGGGAATCGAACCCGGGAACCCGGGCGTGGGAAGCGAGAACGCTACCGCACGACCACGAGATGCGCTCTGCTTCCTGGTTTCTATTTCACCATACCTGAACTTCCGTCGAATGCAACGTTAACAATAATGCGGGGCACCTCAAATAGCTGAATGATGTTAACACGTTGCTTTTCTTCAAATTCGGAAGTCGGTAGGGAGGGGGAGAGTTTGTCTTTGTTACCAGTGCATGCATAGGCGCACCAAGGCGAATAACAGTTGAATGAGTGAGGAGGAGTACACACTATCTGATGATTTATGTTACTTAATTTACTCGGATATAAACAACCTTTACGGACACACCATGGAAAAATCTCTGGCTTTTATAGGGTGCCTATGGATTTCCAAAAAGGAATTGCTAGATCTCATGATAAATCCATGATGTTGTTGTTTTTTCTTAACATTTGTCTTCGAGGCAGAACTGCCTACCACTCACCCATTTGCATTGTGCATACAGTTATTTGCCACTTTGGACGTAGCACCTAGTCCCGCGAAATGTTTCCATCCCCAAGCTGATAAGAATGTTGAGGTTAGGTGTAGACATATTCTGCATTGTAGTAACTTACAGCAAACTCTCTGTTTAAGGATGGAAATTGTTAGAGCCACCCATACAATCTCCATCAAGCAGCGACCCTTATTGGAGGAGTTCATTTAAACAATGAACAGAGAGTTTTTAGGTTTTTGTAAGTTAATGAATAACTCAGCTTTCTGTAAAACCATGCAAAATTTCAGAGAATCCTGCGAAATTCACTTACTTTACTGTTGGGATAGGCGTTATGGCGCAAGAGATTATATTGACAGGCCATATTTTAAACTGGCCGGCATCTTCAATCAAGGACAAGCCGCAGCGTAGATGGCTAAGGCTTCGGTTTTTCTTCAAAAAGCATGTCTAAGTCGGTATGTGTTTTCTGGAGCTCTCCAAACTCCGCATGCACGATACCACTTTCTGTTTCCGAAGGTAAGCTTCTCTGATCTCAAATTACTTCACGTGGATACAGACACTTTCGTCTACTGGGTGAAAGACTACCGTCCATATGAAGTAAACGCGTACAAACCCGAAGCATTCGATTCGCCTGCTTATGCGGAGGATAATCCTTATGGAATAACAGTTGGGAATAAGAAGATATTCAGCCTGATGGAGTAAGAGGAGAATGTTTACACTGATGCAGGTACCACCCACAGACAGGCTAAGAGCGTACATCATGTGACCTTAAAGGCTCTCACGATACAGGATTATAAGAAGAGCCTGCTCAAGGGCGATGACGCAGCTCTGCTTATGTTGACTTACTACAGTGAGGCCATGAGGTAGATGCTGTTCTGCAGCTGAAAGTTACGCTGTCAGTCATGACAGCAAACAGTTCATAAGTGGGGATGGGACTGGGCCGTTCCAAAACCACACAATTCACTTGAGTGTGTGAATGGTTCTTTATTTGTAAATAGTAGTTGTGTCTACAGAGTAGTTTGATGAATCACTAGTCATAGTAGTGCGTATGTGTATCCGTGAATGACTGCACACCTTATGTGCTTGCAAATTATGCGCACAACTGCAAGCTACGTGTGCGTGTGTGTAAATATTGTAGATATTACTATGTGTATGTGGTAATGCTTTTCTTTACCTGCTACTGCTACTCCCCACTTCCCATTTACAGTATTTAGAAATGATCAGATAGATATTATTAACAAATGTTAATAGTTTGTACAAAACTGAAAAAACAAATAGAAAATACTAATTCAATCGAAAACATATTATTTCATTTCTTGCTATTAGTTTTAGTGTATAAATCTACCTGATAGCTGTAATGGATAGGCCATCACAAAAAACGACGTAAATTAAACAACAAAAGAAAAAATTTAATAGACAATAAAAAAGGTACTATAAAAATTATTTTTAATAATCTAAATTTATGTTAATTAGCTACATGATTGTTATTTTTCCTAATTCTTTACCATTTAAACATAGGGAAAAGTTTTGTTAACACTCACTAGCGCTGACAGGCCTCAAATGAAGAGATCTCCACAAATGTTCTAATTATAAACAACGAGGAAATGGTTTTCCTTCAGTTTGAATGTGCTCCCATTGGGCAAGAGAGAAAGGGAGAGAGGAAGGGTTTCCTGATATTTAAAGTGTTCGCACTGGCGAGAAAGACATAGGGGGTGGAGAGAGGCTTCCCACCAATTCTTAGTCGCACAAGTGCGTGATGACCACATGACTGGTACCAGGTTTCATCCTGTAACGCATACAACTGCCTCACATGTGTAGGCTGGATGGTGGTTCTCTGGTGTGCCCTTCACTGCACCGTGTGCAGTTGCCTCAACTGCATGAGTTGGATGGTGGTTCCCCATAGAGGTCAGGAGTGGGATTGCCTTGCCCAGTTGCCTCAGATGCATCATGATACATGCGAAGTGTTATTATGACCTTGAGGCAAGATCATTGTCATGGCCAGAACTTTCCCTACATAAGTACTACTTGTCAGTTACAATTTTATCTTATCACAAGAAGTGACACCTCACCCAATGTTTACCTGTCCCAGAACCTGCCCTACTATATTACTACTGTAGACACTTGTGTAGCAGCTAGAAGTATGTATTTTTTATTGTACAGTGTGTCTTTCCGTCTTGTTTTGATCTAACTGATTATTTATATGTGCCTTTCATCAGTAACTATGCCTCATAACATGCGTTTCCTGGCAGAGAACGTCTCTGAGATCGATGGAGAATATTTTATTTTGACTCAGTCGGAGCAACTGCTCAAACGTATCGCTAAAAATCTGGAGTTGTAGGTCCAGAATGATTGACTGTACAGGCAAGCGGCAACACTGACAGCAGATGTTACTATTCAGCCAATTGTCGATGACTCTACAAGAGTTGTATCTAGCACAGCTATATCGCCACTGAGCAAATCAAGACTGTCTCATGCAAAACCTATACCCTTGGCCAGTATACAAGCTATAAGACCTACTTCTAGAAGAAGCAGAAGCATGCACAGTTGATGTTTTGGTATCAACCTGCAAATTGGAGGAGAGGTCAAAGTATCTTCCCCTATCGCACTACGTGAGGCAGACCCTTTGGCGTTTTTGCATGAAGAGACAGGGCAATTTTTACAGCTCCTATTCAGATAAATGAGCCATGCCACATGTTCGCCAGCGATTTGGTTTGTGTACGATTTAGGCGGGATGGCCATACAGAACAACTGTTTGGGTCCTGTCTCAATTGTTGGGAGTTCAGGCTCTTGGGGATGCATTGCCTGACGTCCTATAAGAAGGCCGATGATGGCCTAAAAGCTTCTCCCTACGTTATAAGGACTGGATGTTTCAGCCAGGGTAGTGGTAGGTCGGTATACATAGTAAACCAACTCTTGTCGCCTGTAAGAGCAGTAAAACCTGTAAATTACTAAAGTTTGAATTAGGTTGCAACCATGATTGTGAAGGAAGGGATGCAAAGTGAACCATCTTGGATTTCAATGGATGTGGACACAGTGATTTGTTTACTTTTACTTTTCTGAGGTGACAAGCGGCTGTCGATACCGCCCCATTATTGTATGAATGGCTTGGGTGCCAAAATAATAAAACCCACAGGAGCATTTGTGGTACTGTTGAAGATCGATGACATGTCCCACAATTTCGAGGTGGAGAACATAAGGAAAGAGACGTTTGATTTTGATGACAACAAAAAAGTAGTTTCCTATGCCAATTTCCATGTGTGACTAATTAAAAGTCGCTTACTGTCACATTCAGTGGAGCAATCCACCCATCTGGTGGTGACAGCTAGAGGAAATCCAGGGAAGAGTACAAGTTCTCAAAACAGTGGTTCACAATGTATCTTGGTGTTAAAGGCAAGCACCCTTGTAACCATAAGTGATGGCGCTGGATAGGTTCTCTGGTTAACTGTCATTAAATGAAGAGCCCAAAGGAACCATCATTTGACTGATCTGATCATTCATAATGATATTCTTGATAGAATTCAAGTGCATGTGAAGACAGGATTGTGTAATGCCGAAACTATAGGAACAAAAGTGTGTGTCCCAGTGCTGTTAGGTAATTTTGGTATGCAAAACATTGTAATATCGTGAGGAACTATGCTGGCCATTTTTCAGAAAATGACTGAGGTTTAGGAACCATCTCCAGAAGAGAGTTAAGAAGAAAAGTAGATAGAAGTTATTGCCTTCTTGGGAAGTATACACAATGATGCCACTCCTTAAGCAGAACTTGCGAAGTAAGCCGCCACATTTAACTGACGCCAAGCAGAGTCTGTTTTATCCAGTATTGGAGGAGCAGTCATGTTTACTTGAGGACAGGCAATACTTGCCCGCTACTGACCTCATACAACATGAGACAACTACTGGAAATGTAAGGCCAATATCCAGGGAACCACTAAGAATTACATGTCAGTAATTATAGTCTGTTGTGGAAGAAACTTGATAAAGGAATTATTCAACAAACTCCCAGTCTCTGTTCATCTCCAGTCACTGTTGTGCGCAAGAAATCCATGAATAGTGAGAAGGCCTATATGCAGACAAGAGAGCAGTAAAAAAAATCCCTAGCAGTGACACGTACCCTTTCCTAGGAATCGACGAAATATTAGACAGATTGGGGAACTGTAAGTTTTTTGCTACTTAAGATATGCGATTAGGATACATTTGCTTTGAGTAGGATCTCAGGACCTCCCTAAGGTAGCTTTAGTTGGCCCTTCTGTGTTATAAGAAGTCATTGAACCGACACCCTTCTAAAGCGTTAGCTTTGGGGAACGACACCAGTCAGCAAGGGATAAATACGTAAGTATTTTTAGTTCATTTTCTTCCTATTCTACAGTAATATCTCTGTTACACTCGTACATTCCTGAAAGCATTAATAGTCACGTTCTGGTTTCTTTCTTCCTAGGTACACTCGATGACTGTATTGCGGTGAGTCAGATGAGTGCTGAGCCACAGGCAATATTGGACAAAATATTACAAAATATTGTCGAAATTTTGAATCAATGAGAGGCTCGAGGACTGAATCACACTTCAAACATTTTGTGAGTAAGTAAAAAGCCACAAATTATGAAGAAAGACGGGTATATGTTGTAACAATTGGTGCTTCAAGTTCTGAGCGTAGTGGGCTGTGCTCCAGAACCTCATCGTTCGATGACAGCGATATGTAGGTGGAGTTTCCCATTCACTGTCCAATGGCAGCCCACAAATAAGACAGTTAATTGCCTGCTTCTGTATGGCATCATTCCGCTACGAGTCGGTCGCTGTTATGTAGTCACAATAAATGAGATCAACATCTCGCACAATTTTTGGACCTCACAGAGCAGCCTTCTACGCGGAATATCTCTGACATGTGATTAGAATTTGTTGGGAGTGGAGTCATAGAGTGTATAAGTCGATGCACTGCCACATTCGCTATATGTTGTCCTGTGAAGGTAGTATGAGAGACATCGGGATCATGTTCACAACGTTCTAGAGGAGCTAGAAGGCATTCGAAGTCCGTGTTTACGACGAAAGAACATCGCTCCAGGTGGTGGGTGTTTTTAAACTTCAACAACTTTTTATTCTTGGTAGGCGTTTCCACATGTAAAACTCCTTGGCTAGAACAGTCAATGGGATGTCTTCATAGATACTTACCATTGGTAAAACAGTTTAGGCACCTACAGAAAAAATTAGTGCAAATCTTTTTCTGCTTAGGAAGTAGGCGGAAGCTGCTTTTCTTTGACACACAGGTTGCCGGACGAAGTGGCCGAGTGGTTCTAGGCGCTACAGTCTGGAACCGCGCGACCGCTTCGGTCGCAGGTTCGAATCCTGCCTCGGGCATGGATGTGTGTGATGTCCTTAGGTTAGTTAGGTTTAAGTAGTTCTAAGTTCTAGGGAACTGATGACCTCAGAAGTTAAGTCCCATAGTGCTCAAAGCCATTTGACACACAGAGTAGCTTCTCGCCCTCAGTAAATAGCAACGTATCTATGTGTTTGGGGCACTGACCAGGTGGTTTTGAAAATTAGACGGATCCAACTACTTCATATTTTACTTCCTTCTGCACATTGTGCTTACACTCGTGATATTGTACCTCGTGTTTATTTACAGCCAGGCTGTAAATGTGAATTGACTAAGCCAGGCTCTACCTCTCGAATTTCGTTAAGTCTTGTAGATTTAGGGGCAATGAGACGCCTTTGAAGTTATAATGTGCACAGATATTTGACTTTTGGTATATGGTCGTACACTCAGGATGAACATTATGTTTCCTATCACAAGCCAGAAGCGACGATGCAAAACAAAATTCACCCCGTCAGCACTATTCTAAAAATTAGTGTATGCTTGTTTAGTGGCAATATCTTTCGGAAGAGGGATAAAACTGCCCACAGGAACGTGAGGGTATACATTGAAGTAGAGAAGACTGCCGACCACCTTACAAGATCCTCTTTCCTGCATTTCTGAAAAATTGCTCAATGTGCCACTCTCGGTGAATGATCCAAACTACACTGCTATTGACTTTCCTCGTGATATCACACCATTAGCGCCACAATCTAGTCGATGTTCTCTTCCTCTGTATCACTACCTCGTTTCTTAGTTATGCAAGAGTTTACGATACAGAACTGCCCTGCGCTTAATGGCGTAATACTGCGATTCGGTGACGATGTCACTCACGCCATCAGACATCGCTTCGACATTACTCTGGGACTAGCAGCAGCAGTATCCCTGTCTGATCTGTTATAGATCACCAAGTAATCTGTTACGAATCAGCAAATAAGTTATGCACCCACATTGGACTACTCTGTGGTTGCTGGCGCTTTTCGGAAGAGGATCTCATAAGCTCACTTTGAAAACACAAATGTGGGTATTGTGATCTACTTCTTCAATGCTAGTAAAGCCATTTTAGAACGGGAGGCCGCCAGAGTCGACAACGGCCCATGGTATTCCGTCGTTAAGAGCAAGGCATTTCTACAATGTGAACTCGCGTACCCCTGCAGAAGACAGTAATGCGGCGGAAAAGAGAGTGAATTAGCTGCTGATAGAGTGTAACAGAGTGGCAAGGGGAGCTGCTACGGTTAGATCTAGAGTGATATTGGGGCAATGCCAGATCCCACGAATGTCGAAGATGACTGAGAAATGCCCCAGGGTGGAGAGAACGTGCCTGTAATGGCAAACGAGCTGGTCTCGTCATTTCACATAAATCTGAGGATGACAGAGCAGTTGCGGTGCCAGGCAGCTCAAGCCAACAACCGCTACGTGTTGAAATATCTATCTTTTATAATATGTCCGTAAAGGTAAAGAACGGTAACCATCAGGAGCGATGTCCCTGAATCGTAAACACTGAATTCAAGTCCTCCAAGCTCTTGTAGTTTACCGTCGGGATAGGCTTTATGGTGCAAGAGGTTATATCGCCAGGCCATATTTTAACCTGGGCAGCATCTGCAGTCATGGACAAGTTGCGATGGAGGTGGCTAAGGTTAGGGTTTAGTTCAAAAAGCCTGTTTATGTCTATATGTGTGTTCCGGAGCTCTCCAAACTCCACATGCACCTATACCATTTTCAGTTTTCGAAGCTAAATTTCTCTGAGCCCAAATTACTTTACGTGGATAGAGTCAGCGTCATCTACCGGGTGAAAGGATGAGATCCGTATGAAGTAAATGGGTACAATCCCGAAGAATTCGACTCGTCCGTTTATACGGCTGATAATCCTTGTACAATGACACTTGAAAATAAAAAGATATTCGGCCTAATGAAATACAAGGCGAATGGTTCGTGGGTTGTGATGTTTTTGGGCTCAGATCGAAAATATACGTATTCCACATTAATGCAGGTGCCACCCAGAGACAGGCTAAGTGTGTACTCTCGACAACAAAAAAATCAGCCCATTCCTGAATTCCAATGTGTAGGCCGCACTTGACTGTATGCAACCAACATAGCATAGCTGTGTCGCAGGTCCTCTAAGCCCCCCTGCAGTATAGTCGATTAGCTAAATACAATGGGTGCAATAAGAGAATCTTAGAGATCACTGCTATTTATGGCAGTCATTCCAGATGTAAACCAATACCGTCATACAAGAAATATTAGAAATCCCGTTATTATAGATGAGGCAGTTCTTAACGCTTGTGAATTAAACTTCATTACAACAAGTGACACAACAGAAGACTTGTCGCACTCATTAAATGACATGACGAGTTCTTGTTCGTGATCTGAATTTGAACCCACTGTTAATCAGACAAAGCTTATGTGTCTTATCGGGACTCGACTAAACATAAAGAGATATAAAATATCGACACTTAAACCAGAACCAGTTAACAAAGCCGAATGTCCGAACCTGGAAATAAATGACGGTGTGTTTAGCATTGTACAGGGAATACCACGAAGCTTACATTGCTCATGAGAAGTAATGGTATATAATAAAGGTATATAACAAAGTGCAACGCACAAGTGTGAAACGTCTTGAAATAAATTGTGGTGCTGGATGGGGGGCAGAACCCAGTACCTACCGTATATGAATTGTTAACTTAGCATAATCAGATGTAAGGTATTAACTATGTTCTCCAGTAGCGTGATATTGGAACCTGAACGACAATACAAACGATTTTTGCCTGTCAGGGATTCGAACTCGGCCCATTTCGCTACAGCCGTATAGCTACCAATGGAAATGAAATCTAGTATATTGTTTCTTCACCAGTAGCGAGAAGTGCAAATGTTCGGCTAGAGGTAACGCAACGATTAGCTCTGTGCTGCCTGGGACTCCAACTACGCTTATCGTCGTTGTTCACATCACACGAACAGTGTCGACTGTCAAGACCTCTTTCATTAGCAGTTAGGATCGCGCCGTTTGCAACGACCTGGAAGAATTTGGCATCGAGAGGAACCAACGAAATGATGGAACATTATCGTCTCGGAAGGCTTAAATCCAGAGAAAAATTGGAATCGAAGCTCGAATCCCAGTCCAGTGCCAGTACTTTCAAAATCTCAAGGTTACTTAAAACAGCAAATTAAGGCCCTACGACCTTACATGGCGATTAGTTCGTGAACTAAAATAACATTACTACTGTAAGAAAGCTAACTAGAGACAGAGTTTCTGCAAGCAGTGGCCGCCGCCTCTGACAGCTAAAACTAATCCTATTCTGTTCCAGTGGGAAGCGATTGGACGTGTTTAATGTTGATTTGGAACCACGACACAGTCCCGAGTTCTTTGCTTGGTCTTACTGGACGTGAAGAGGGTATATTTGTGGCTGTGAAAAACTGTTACCCCCAGCGGGAATCAAATCCAGACCTCAGCCCTTACAAGCTAATCACAGTCCAACCAAGCACCGAATTTGATATGTGTTACCATCATGCTTTTTTCATAATGGGTTACGCAGCGCACGATAGAGAAGTGTTGACTTCCACCTGAGCTGTCGTTGTGAATGACCTACTCATGGTCTAGCAGTCACCGTTATGCAGTGTGAAAGTAAAGCCGTGATATCAGACCCATCTTTTGCCTTTGTTTTGGGTGGGGGGTGGTGGAGATATTCCGTCCATATGCTAAGAGCATATGACAGAAGGTCAGAGACAGTTTCCTTCATTTTCTAACCAGCCATCTACATCCACATCTACATGGATACTCTACAAATCACTTGTAAGTGCCTGGCAGAGGGTTCATCGAACCACCTTCACAATTCTCTATTATTCCAAACTCGCATAGCGCGCGGAAAGAACAAACACCTATATCTTTCCGCACGAGCTCTGATTTCCCTTATTTTATCGTAGTGGTTGTTCCTTCCTATGTAGGTCGGTGTCAACAAAATATTTTCACATTCGGAGGAGAAAGTTGGTGACTGTAATTTCGTGAGAAGATTCCGTCGCAACGAAAAACGCCTTTCTTTTAATGATGTCCATCCCAAATCCTGTATCATTTCTGTGACACTCTCTCCCATATTTCGCAATAATACAAAACGTGCTGCCTTCCTTTGAACGTTTTCGATGTACTCCGTCAGTCCTATCTGGTAAGGATCCCACAACGCGCAGGAGTATTCTAAAAGACGACGGACAAGTGTAATGTAGGCAGTCTACTTACTGTTACATTTTCTAAATGTCCTGCCAATAAGACGCAGCCTTTGGTTAGCCTTCCTCACAACATTTTCCTTGTGTTCCTTCCAATATTTAAGTTGTTCGTAATTGTAATACCTAGGTATTTGGTTGAATTTACGGCTTTTAGATTAGACTGATTTATCGTGTAGCAGAAGTTTAACGAGTTCTTTTTAGCACTTTGTGGATGACCTTATACTTTTCGTTAATAGAAAAATCTTGCGGAAACATGTTTGTGAAAGGGCTCGCGGGTGTCTGTCGTGGTAAGACCAGTTTCAGCATAACAGCCAGCGGCGGCTTGACACAGACTGGCGTCCGGTCAAGTGCTAGCGACGCATCGGGCATAGAGCCAGTGATTTTTCTGCTCTCGAATTAGCAAGTATAACATTATGCAATGTTGCGCATGATATAATACCATGTTTGAGTATGCTCCCTGACGATTTTGTATGACATGTTGCTGTAAGTGTATTTGACTATGGTCTTATTTTGTATAAGTTTGTAGCATAGCTCGTGCCATGACAACTTGAATATTTCTTATATATGACGTTATGGGGAGCGTCGCTTATGCATTCGAAAACTGAGTCTAAAACTGGGTAAAGTGTAACATTTGTGGTATTGTGTACTGTTTCTGTCCAATAAAAGGATGAAAGCAGTGGAGGCAAATTCGAAACACCCGTGGCCTTTGTGGAGTAATTGCTATCAAGGAAGTCAAGTTGTATCGTTTCAAGTACGATCGTTTTGAGACAAATTAATCACCGCATTTAAGATTAGATTAGATTAGATTTACTTTCATTCCAATTGCTCCGTAGTAAGGAGGTCCTCCAGGATGTGGAACATGTCAGAAAAACAACAATACATGACAAATATTTACAACTAAAACAAATAAGTTAATGGACCATTCCACAGGTCCCAAGTGGTATGACCGCCATTTTTTAATGAACACTATATGAAAGAGTCATTTTACAGATACTAATGCACTGAATTTAAAATAAAAAGTTTTTTATTTATTTATAAGGTAATAAACATGTAATACAACTACTATAATACTTATTTACAATGAACACATTACTGCACTGAAATGGTGCAGAAGTTATATTGTACTTATATACAAATTAGTTGGTTTTACTGAGGAATTCATCAATGGAGTAGAAGGAGTTGGCCACCAATAAATCCTTTAGGTTTCTCTTAAACTGAATTTCATTGGTTGTTAAGCTTTTTATGGCTGCTGACAAGTTACTGAAAATGTGTGTTCCTGAATAATCCACACCTTTTTGTACAAGACTAAGTGACGTTAAATTCTTGTGAAGATTATTCTTATTTCTAGTATTGATTCCATGAATTGAGCTGTTGGTTTGAAAAAGTGATATATTTTTAATGACAAATTTCATTAAGGAATAAATATATTGGGAAGCAGTAGTTAGTATCCCTAGCTCCCTAAACAGGCTTCTGCAGGATGTTCTTGAGCTCACACCACATATAACTCTTACTGCACGTTTTTGTGCCCGGAAAACTTTAGCTTGGCTTGATGAATTACCCAAAAAAATAATCCCATATGACATTATGGAATGAAAGTAAGCATAGTATGCCAGCTTTTTCATTTTTATATCCCCTATGTCTGACAAAATTCGCATTGCAAACAGAGATTTGTTAAGACGCTTCAGCAGTTCTGTGGTGTGCTCCTCCCAGT
Source organism: Schistocerca cancellata (assembly GCF_023864275.1). Classification (NCBI taxonomy): domain Eukaryota; kingdom Metazoa; phylum Arthropoda; class Insecta; order Orthoptera; family Acrididae; genus Schistocerca; species Schistocerca cancellata. The sequence goes on from NC_064629.1 coordinate 738,079,161, forward strand.
TGAATTTATTATCAAGCTGTAACCCCAAGAATTTAACACTGTCCACTTCTTCTATCTTCTTGTCATCGTATGTTAAACATATACTCGTGGGACACCCCTTACAAGTTATGAACTGCATATAGTGTGTTTTTTTTAAGTTTAGTGACAAAGAATTGGCTTGGAACCGGTGATTAATGTCCACAAATATTTTATTGGCTGATCTTTCTAAGATTACACTTGATTTGCTATTTATTGCAATGTTTGTATCGTTGGCAAACAAAAAGAACTTGGAACCTGGTAATGTTACTGATGAAAGGTCATTGATATACACAAGAAAAAGTAAGGGCCCCAAAATGGAACCTTGTGGGACCCCACATGTAATTAGTTCCCAGTTGTATGATGCCTGATAGCTTGATACATGTCTCTTTACTAATAACACCTTTTGTTTCCTGCCAGAGATATAAGATTTGAACCATTTTGCAGCATTTCCTGTTACACTATAATATTCTAATTTACTTAAAAGGATATTGTGATTTACACTGTCAAATGCCTTTGACAGATCACAAAATATACCAGTTGCCTGCAATTTTTTGTCTAATGAATTAAGCACATTTTCACCGTAAGTGTAGATAGCCTTCTCAATATCAGAACCTTTTAGAAATCCAAACTGTGACTTTGACAGTATGTTATTTGAGATAAGATGGTTATAAAGCCGACTGTACATTAATTTTTCGAAAATCTTTGAGAATGCTGGCTACAGTGAACTTGGATGGAAATTTGATGCTATTTCTTTATCTCCCTTCTTAAACAGTGGCTTAACTTCAGCATATTTCAGCCATTCAGGAAATATTCCACTGATAAACGACTGGTTACACAGATAGCTTAATATGTTACTTAGCTCTTTAATTAACTTTGTTGATATTTCATCATACTCACTAGATGTTTTTGATTTTAAAGATTTTATGATGGACATTATTTCTGTTGGGGTAGTGAGGGTCAAATTCATATTATGGAAGTTACTTGAAATGTCTGGTCTGACGTATTCCATAGCAGCATCTACCGAACCTGACAACCCCATCTTTTCAGTAACAGTTATAAAATGTTTGTTAAAAAGTTCTGCAACACTATACACATCTGTCACCAATGTATCATTTACTCTTAATGCTATTTGTTCCTCTTCATGTCTGGTTCTACCGGTCTCCTCCTTCACTATATCCCATATTGTCTTTATTTTGTTATCTGATATGACTATCTTTTCCTTGTAATATATTTGCTTTGACATCTGTATTACAGTCTTTAATATTTTGCAGTATTTCTTATAATGTGCTATAGCATCAACATTGGAAATGTTTCGGATTGACAGATATAGTTTTGTTTTTGTTTTACAAGATACCCCTATTCCTCGAGTAATCCATGGATTCTTTGTAGACTTTGCTCTAACCTTGGTAAGTTTTGGGGGAAAGCAGTGTTCGAATAAGATAAGCACTTTATTAGCAAAAGTGTTATATTTTTCATTCATGCCATGAGCACTGTAAAAATAAGTCCAGTGAATGTCTCTGAGGAGTGTCCTAAAATAATCAATTTTTGGCTTACTGATTACCCTCTTGAGCTCAGATTTAACAGATTTTATATCCTGTTCAGTATTAACATTTAACAGAAGGAACTGCATGTCATTGTCTGAGAGGCCATTGACTATTGGTTTTGTAATATAATTTTGTTAATTGGACTTTTCTATAAATATATTATCAATGGCTGTTTGTGAGCAATTGGCTATTCTAGTGGGGAACATTACAGTGGGAATTAAGTTGAATGATAGTGTTACTAACTCAAATAAGTTCTTATTGGGAGACTCTTTAAGGAAATCTACATTGAAATCACCAGCAACCACTATTTCTTTGTTTTTGGTTGTTAAATGGGCCAGTATAGCTTCAAGGTGGTTTACAAACAGATTAAAGTTACCTGCAAGTGCTCGATATACACTTAATATTATGAAGGATTTTTTGTGAAATTCTAATTCTGTTGCACATGCTTCCATATGCTGTTCTAGGCAAAATTTATGAATGTCTATGATCTTAAATTTATGACGGTTCCTGATGAATGTGGCAACTCCTCCTTTCTCCATTTCTGATCTACAAAAGTGAGATGATAACCTAAACCCTGTAACACTTAAAAGTTCTATACCAGTGGTCACATGATGTTCAGAGAGGCAGATTATGTCAGCTGGGTTTGAAGACTCTAATTCATCTATGCAGATAGTTAATTCATTAATTTTATTTCTCAGTCCTTGAATATTTTGATGCAATAAAGATAGTTAGCTGACATTTCACATTGACTGAGTTAAAAGTGAGTAGAGTTAAAATATCTGCTGACTGTTGAAAATTCTTAACCAATGGCTGTTTATGCTGATGTAATAAGCTGGAAATATGTTTTCTGATTTCTTTCTCAAACTGAAGGTTTGTCTCAGTTCTAACCACTCTTAAAATTTGCTTTCTTTCTGTCCTCCCTACCCTAAAAAAGGGTCTTTTCTGAACCCTATAACCACTGGTATTTTACCACTCATGACAGTGCATCCCCCCTTTAACTTTCCTGCTATTTCCCCAGCCAATTTACCCTTCCCCTTCCTGTTGAGGTCAAGGCCATGCCTAGTATAATCCCACCTACTGAGAGAATCAACAGGAGCCACACCAATGTGTGACCCTGCACCCGACATGAGCAGCCGTTCCAGCTCCAAATTAACTCTCTTGACAGAAGAGTTCAAATGAGATCGGTCATGGCGCCCAAGAACAGATACAAACTCAACACTAGTATGCCTCGATGCTGATGCAATCTTCGCCAGGCCACACTCTATGCTGTACCCAGGATCTCTGTCAATACTGTTACCTGCCCCATCCACTATAACCACGGTGTCTTCCTTAGTGAAATCTTTGCAAAGTGATCCTAAATCCTCTGTCACCTGCTCCAGACCAGCACTAGGTTTAAAAAAATTGGTGACCCGGTATTCTGATCCTAGTTCATCCTGCAAAAGTTTGCCAACACCTCTTCCATGGGAACTACCTAACAACAACACTTTCTTTCTCTTTACTGGTTTCCCTACATTCTTACTTTTCAATTTGCTGCTGAAAGTTTGTTGTGCCCTGTCTACACCTTAAGAAGACAAGGAGGTGTTGGTGAAGGACGTTTCTGCGATTTGCTACTATGGTCAATGGCAGTGTATCCGGTAACTGAGAAGTGTGACGAGCAGTTAACCCTCTTGCGAAACTTGCTTCCGGTAGTCGTATTGAGGTTAAAAGAAAAGGAGAAGAATTACTGCACAACATCTCGTCGAAAACGAGATCAGTTCGAAACACAATCTCGAACTGGGAACTATGGGGAATTTGCCGTAATAGATTTACGGATGTCACCGTAAACCTAAATCAGTGCGACCTGTTGGCGATTTAAAGTGTTTTATGGTAACTTTATAAGGAGGAAATAGTAGATAAGCCATAACAAATATTATCTTTAACGATGGCCTGTATACATCCACAAAATATATTTTTATTGATATACAGCTATTGGCGCAAAGAAAGTGTTTTCTGTTACTTACTGCTTCACAGGCATGCGGCCTTTGCAGTTGACTTCATTGCCCAAATGAGATGCCTTGCAGTCGCAGAGTAAGAAATGTGACCATGAAGACAGCACCAAGGAGCTTGATTGACAAACACGCCTACCGCACGTCTTCTAATGTGGCACCCGAATGTGTTTACCTTTCTCGCCCCTCATCGATCAACCACCAAGAAGATGAGTCTTTTTTTTTTTTTTTGCGACTGTGCTTTAGCCGTGGCTTAACTCATAATCAGTAAGTTGCTACATGCATGGGATCAAAAGAATCAAAAGACTACCTGTCCATCATGATACGGTTTTCGATAACGAGATGGAATGTATTGTTGAGTTTCTCTGATATGTGTGTCTATTTTGTTCAGTAACCTAACGGCAAACGCTGTTAATATGTACTACATTAACGCAACTGGTGTCTCATCATAACACCATATGCGAATGGCTATCTTAGCTAAATGTGGTCTTTTGTCGGACTCAAGTAGCCTTACCGGACTACAACGCAAATACGACAATGTGGCTGTGAGAGTAGTTGCTGAATGGAACACAGTTAAGAGAGTATTCAGTGACAGCATTTCATTAACACATTTGTACATTTCCAGTAGCAGTTCCGCAGTATTTTTTTGTTTCTTACCTCTAGATCTACTGGTTACTGAACATAACGAGACGTCTTATAATAATAAAATTTCCGAAGATGTTCTGAGTTCGATACAGCTCCGTCACAGAGGAGATAAAATGTTACTCTCGCGCCAGTTTGAAATAAGAGCTGCTGCCTCTTACTCTTTACAGTGCGTCGACATTTTCATGGAGCTAGCGACCAATTGCCGCGTTCGTCGCCTCCTCATTGTCCTTGTGATGGCTGATACAGATAATTCGCAATGTAGACGACGAGATTAGTTGTAGTTGCTGTCTGAAAGTAATTTCTCCTGTCTGTAAACATATATTTGATAGATCGATGACACACTAAAGTGGAATTCGTTCAGAATATTTGATTGGTATTCCGCGAATACATCAAGTGTATTTTGCAAGTTAATTCACTGTCATTCCAGGAAGTAACAAAGCTGTCACAGCGTCACCAGACATGTTCCACTATTTTGCCATCACCCTATCATAGTCGCAGCAGGTGGATTATGTTTCCACAGGCAATATCTTTCTTGAGTGGGTTAACAATTGAGGAGTGCATCTTATGCACCAACGATGGAGCAGCTTCATTACCTTTCATACGACGTCATAAGGAGTATTCTAGTATTTATGGTGAGGGAGAAGAATGGAAAGTTGCACAGACCACAGGAAATGCGAAAGAAGATAAACGTTATCCACTGAATTACAGACCCATTTCACTGACATCGAGATGTAGTAGAATGTGTGAACAAATACCTTATTCCAGTGTTATGAAATACCCCGGAATATATTACCTAGTGACATCAAACCAGCATAGATTTGGAAATCATCTCTATTGTAATACACAGGTGGCACTTTATTCGCATGATGTACTGCATGCAGGGGCTCCCAGATTAATTTCGTATTTATAGAGTTACAAAAAGGCATTTGATATCATTTCCCACAAGCGGCTTCCAACCACATTGCTTTCCTGTGGACTATCGCCTCAGTTGTGCGACTGGGCTCGTGATTTCCCGTCTGGAGGGTCACAGTTCACAGTAACTGACGGGGAGGTACCTAGTAAAATGGAAGTGGCGAGTGTGATTCCTGAAGTCAAGTGATATCCTTTTACGGTATATTGATAATTTTTACTTTTGGACGGTCTAACTACAATTGAATGAAACAACTTTCGTGCCATACGCGTTTCGTCTTTGTTCTCTGCAAGCCATCTTCAGTGGCCTGGAATAGGTACGTATTTTTATTCTTTAGTTTACGTGTTGGGACAACATACCTAAAGGCTATAAACAGTTCTGGTGGTTGGTTTTTTTCTATGATGCAGTAATATTTTAAATTCTACTTACAGGTTTTGTGGGAGATTTTCTACATATTATGTTTCTGTTTCGTTTTTGATGCTGTTCTTCTTCTTGTAATTACCACTTGGGGTTTTTGCTTTCCACATTACACAGCATTAGGAACTAAACACTTGTTTTGATGCAGTGCTTTGGTTTGTGTTGCCGACTGTCGGATGTTATTGCCAGAGATCGTATGTTATTGCCAACTTTCGAGTGTAATTTTTTGTGAAATCTACCATCGGTTTGTGTATGAATGTGCGTGTGTGTGTGTGTGTGTGTGTGTATTTTGTATGAAATAGTGCTTGTTTTAGTAAGCATTTTCCTTTTCTTGTTATTAACCTAACCTATTATTATTATTATTATCATTTTGTGTGTGTGTCCTGAAGGCAAATGGGGGGAGGGGGGAGGAGGAAGGAGGGAGAGAGGGAGAGAGAGAGAGACATAGAGAGAGAGAGAGAGAGAGAGAGAGAGAGAGAGAGAGAGAGAGAGAGATAGGAATTTTTTGTGGCTACACGTGCGAGGAGGATGATATTTTATCTTATCATTTCTTTTATTAGGTGTAGTAAGTAGTCTGTACTGATGTATCTATGCTCATTTATCACATGTTTGTTTTCAGCGCTGGCTATCTAGATATGCATATTTTCTCGCATTTGTATAAGGTCTTTGGCATGGTTGTTTATTCGCATTATTTTCATTTATTGTTCCTTGTTTGTAGGTTGGCGGTTATGGTTTTTTAAATGTTCTACAAATGTGGAATGGTTTGTTCCATACTTTCAACGCCAAATATGTTCTTTGTACCATGTTTTAAAATTCCTGCATGTCATGCCTATGTATACTGCATCACAACATTCAAGTTTATATATTTCTGATTCCCTGACATTTATCCCTCTTGGTGTGATTGGAGGGTTTGCCTAGTCTTATGTACCATTTGGAACACCTGTCTCTTTAATATGTTTGCCACACTGCGTGTTGATTTATGTGTCTAAGACATAGTGTACCATCTGCATATTTTCTGTGTATGTTGTCACTGTGTGCGTTTGTTGTGTGTGTTTGTGAGTTTGCAACTTGTGACTTACCTTGTATTTTGGTCGTGTTGTGTTTGTTTGGATTGGTGTTTTTATTTTTTTATTGAGTCTGCGTACCACATGTGTGTCATACCCATTGTTCCTAGCTATTTGTATCATTGTACTCATTTCTGTTTCATACGTTCTCTTGTTGAGAGGGATCCTGTTTAATCTATATAACAAATGTCGTAGTGCTGCAAGTTTCTGGTTGTGGAATGTATTATTGTGTCTTTGGCTGTTGGTTTTCTAAAGATGTTATATGTATGTTTGCCATTTTCTTTTATTACTGTTACGTCAAGAAAATTTATTTGATTTTCAAGTATGAATTTTATGTTTTGATATGCTTTATTGATTTCCGAGTGGAATTCATCTATTTTTTCACTTGGTTCATCTACCAAACAAATACTGACATCCACATATCTGTACCAATATATGATCTTAAAACTTTCATTAATGAATATCTTTTCAAATATCTGATTTTCTAGATAGTTATAAAAATTTTTGTTTATATTCCTGATATTGGGGATGCCATGGGCAGTCTATCACCTTGTAGGTAATATTTATTCTCGAACTGAAAGTAGTTTTGTTCGGTTGTCAATCCGAGCATATTTGTTATTTCATTTTTTACGTCTGTGGTGAGGTTGCTGTGTGATGTGAGATTTGTTCTATGATTTATATTGCTTCTCTGATAGGGATGGAGGTGTAATATTTTCCATGTCGAATGAAATTAATGATGCTGTGTGTGGTACCCATATGTTCTGGATGTGTTCTATTAGGTTAGGTTAGGTTTATCACTGTTCTGTTGTGTTCTCTTTTACAGTGTTCTGTAATTAACGTTTGGAGATGTTTGGCTATGTGATAAGTTGAGGCTTTCCTGGAGTTAATAACGGCTCTCATTGACATTACGTCTATATGTATCTTTGGTCGGCTGCGAAGTGTTGGTGCTTGTTGGTTTTTCTGTGATATTCACTATTTCTGTTTGTTTGTGACTAGGTGTTCAATATTTTTCAGCGTTCGTTTCAGGTTTTCCTGGAATCGCGTAGTTCGATCTGACTGCGGTTTTTGTATGGGGTTGGTAGTTATGTTTTCCTTGGTGTTTGTGACGTATTACTCTTTGTCCATAAGTACTGTTACATTTCGCTTGTCTGCTCTTGCTATTACTATGTTGTTCTTTATTGACTTTTGTTTTAACGCTTTCGTGGTGGCTGCTGCTGTTTGGTTGTCCTTATTGTGTGTCTACTGTGTTTGTTTTACTATGCCTTTTATTTCTTTCTAGACACACACACACACACACACACACACACACACACACACACACACACATGCATGCATACACAATCTGATCACAGATACCACAAAAATTACACTTGAAAGTTGGCAATAACATTCGATCTTGGGCAATAACATCCGACAGTCGGCAACAGAAACAAAAATACTGCATCAGAAGAAGTGTTCAGTTTCTAATGCTGTGAAATGTGGAAAGCAAAAACACCAAGTGGTAGTTACAAGAAGAGGAACAGCACCAATAATGAAACAGAAACATAATATGTAGAAAATCGTCCACTCAACTTGTAAGTAGAATTTAATATATTGCCGGCCGGTGTTGCCGTGCGGTTAAAGTCGCTTCAGTCTGGAACCGCGTGACCGCTACGGTCGCAGGTTCGAATCCTGCCTCGGGTATGGATGTGTGTGATGTCCTTAGGTTAGTTATGTTTAATTAGTTCTAAGTTCTAGGCGACTGATGACCTCTGAAGTTAAGTCGCATAGTGCTCAGAGCCATTTGAACCATTTTTAATATATTACTACATCATATAAAAAACCAACCACCAGAACAGTTTATAACTTTTAGGTACATTGCCTCAAAATATGAACTAAATAATAAAAATATGTACATATTCCAGGCCACTGAAGATGGCTTGTAGAGAATAAAGACGAAACGCGTATGGCACGAAAATTGTATTTCATTCAATTGTAGTTAGATGGTCCGAAAGTAAAAATTATCAATATATCGTAACATTACACGCAACTGAGGAAGACGGGACTACAAAAGTTGAAGATGTCAAGTGATATACACTTTCTGCTATTTGTAATATAAATAAACTATTTAGCAGATAATCAGAACATTTTCATTAAATTTGTGGCAGGTAATGCTGCCGACTAGTAAACTCCTCAGAAGAGCGAAGTCAATTTCAAAATGACATTTAAAATAAATCCTTACGGTGCGAAACGTTACCATTTAGCCTAAATAATAGAATGTATGAGGATTGCCATATGATTACTAAGAAGGTTTCGTCAGGCTCCGGAAAATCGATAATTAAAACAAATTTGCGTGTTATGGCTCTAACGAAAGCCCTAGGGGCTACAAATGTGAGCAACGTAACCGGGAAATATCACATGTTATGGAGAAGGTGAAGCAAATATTGGGTTATTGACTCAGCCCTTGGAAGAAAGAAACTGCCGGCATTATAGTTGTTCGACCTTTTCTGGAATATTGCTGAGCGCTGTGAGATCGTTACCTGACGGGATTGACGGAGGAGCTCGAAAACGCTGAAAAAAGGCAACTGATTTTGTAGTATAACGAATTAAGGGAGAGAGTGTCGCAGATGATGTTATTTTTTTCCTTGAGGTTGGACGGAGGAGGAGACAGGGGGATGAGTTAGGGACGCCATATTAAAACAAACGCTTCTTACTGCGGCACGTTATTTCCACGGCACTTCAACCACCGTCTTTCTCCTCCGAATGCAAACAGATTTTGTTGTAACCGACCTACAGAGGATGGTATTACAACTGTAATAAAAAAATGGTTCAAATGGGTCTGAGCACTATGGGACTCAACTGCTGAGGTCATTAGTCCCCTAGAACTTAGAACTAGTTAAACCTAAATAACCTAAGGACATCACAAACATCCATGCCCGAGGCAGGATTCGAACCTGCGACCGTAGAGGTATTGCGGTTCCAGACTGCAGCGCCTTTAACCGCACGGCCACTTCGGCCGGCTACAACTCTAATAACTTAAGAGAAATTAGAACTCGCACATATAGATTTTGGTGTTCGTTTTTCTCCACCTTCATATGTGAGTAGAACTGGTGATAAATCGAAGTGATTCTGTGAACCCTTTACGAAACACTTAACTGTGAATTATAGAGTAACTGTGTGTCACTGCGATGTAAATGAAGTGCCTCAGCAGTACGTCATTTCCATCGTGCAGCACTTATTGTATCAGAGACATTGAGTACTCTTTTTAAGTGCTCATAATGTGAATGATATACTATGTATGCACAAGTATTTGGCAAGGTCGCCACGAACACTCTTTACTTTTACAATCTGCTTAGTTATCTTGGTAGAATACAAGTCGATATCTAATGCAGAGTGCTTACACGAAAGAATAGTTTCCTGCAGCTTGAGATTACTAGCCAGTTAAAATATTTTTTGGTAGCTACGTTTCTCATGAGTGTATTCTTTAACTTATTGTTCGTTAAATACTTGAATGATCAATGCCTTCTCTGCGCGATAACAATGGAGATACTATCGAAGACAGTGCTGCCAAAGCAGATTTACTAAACACAGCCTTCCGCAATGCCTTCACAAAAGAAGACGAAGTAAATACTCCAGAATTCGAATTTGCTTATGGAATATCGTCTCAGTTATGTGACTGGATTTGCGATTTCCTGTCAGAGAGGTCTCAGTTCGTAGTAATTGACGGAAAGTCATCGACTAAAACAGAAGTGATTTCAGGCGTTCCCCAAGGTAGTGTTATAGGCCCTTTGCTTTTCTTTATCTATATAAACGATTTGGGAGATAATCTGAGCAGCCGTCTTAGGTTGTTTGGAGATGACGCTGTCGTTTATCGATTAATAAAATCATCAGAATATCAAAACAAACGATTTAGAAAAAGTATCTGAATGGTGCGAAAAGTGGCAGTTGACCCTAAAGAACGAAAAGGGTGAGGTCATCCACATGAACGCTAAAAGAAACTCGTTCAACTTCAGTTACATGATAAACCAGTCTAATCTAAAAGCCGTAAATTCAACTAAATACCTTGGTATTACAGTTATGAATAACTTAAATTGGAAGGAACACATAGAAAATGTTGCGGGGAAGGCTAACCAAAGACTACGTTTTATTGGCAGGACACTTAGAAAATGTAACAGACCTACTAAGGAGACTGCCTACACTACGCTTGCCCGTTCTCTTTTAGAATACTGCTGCGCGGTGTGGGATCCTTGCCAGATAGGACTGACGGAGTACATCGAAAAAGTTCAAAGAAGGGCAGCACGTTTAGTGGTATCGCGAAATATGGGAGAGAGTGTCACAGAAATGATACAGGATTTGGGCTGGAAACAAAGGCGTTTTTCGTTGCGATGGAATCTTCTCACGAAATTCCAATCACCAACGTCCTTCTCCGAATGCGAAAATATTTTGTTGACACCAACCTACATAGGGCGGAACGATCACCACGATAAAATAAGGGAAATCAGAGCTCGTACGGAAAGATATAGGTGTTCATTCTTTCCGCGCGCTATACGAGATTGGAATAATAGAGAATTGTGAAGGTGGTTCAATGAACCCTCTGCCAGGCACTTAAATGTGATTTGCAGAGTATCCATGAAGATGTAGATGTAGATGAATGAAACGTCAAATGTGCCTGCTCATGTTACAGCAAAATAGCTCTTGCTGCTTTAGATCATACCACTGTCTTCGATAGGGTATATGAAATGTTTGATTCTTCAAGGGCTGAGCGTGACTTTGCGGGTTGAGCCAGTACTAGCTGCAGCTCACGAGCTAAGGGCCAGTCAGGTTGGGCGGCTGACTGGCTGGCCAGCCAGCTACAGCCTGGTGCTGAGGAGAGACCGGAGCGAGCGAGCCGGCGATGGCAGACCAACAGCCCACCGCCCAAGACGGGCCAGCACGACCGCAGCGCATCGCTCTGCCTATGCCGCTTCTTTTGACACAAATATGTTTACTTCCTCTCCTGGCATCAGTATGATATCGGCAAGTAGAAATACGCATTAGGCCATCTATTGCAATGGCTCACTTGGAGAGATGAGCTCAAAATAGAGTCGTCTCGCTGTTAATGAAGAAGACGGATGTTCCATCAGAGTAGCTTGTAGAAGGTATGGTGTGCCACATACCACTGCAACGAGATGGGGGAGCAACCATCTTGAAAGAAGCACTACCAACAGAGGTCCTTGTTCAGGTAAGAAGAGATTCACCTCACAACAGGAGGACAGGGAGCTACTGTCTAAGAGCAGAGAAAATTTCTTTCTGAACACTAAGCAGTTGCGGCGGGAGACCAACACTAGGATGGCAGACTGTGTTCTGGCACATTTTGTTAGTGCTGGTTGCATATGTTCAGGTGCAAAACTGATTGATTTATGACCCCCACCGACTCTCCTTAAACAATTGTTGTTTCCAGAATGAGATTTTCACTCTGCAGCGGAGTGTGCGCTGATATGAACTTCCTGGCAGATTAAAACTGTGTGCCCGACCGAGACTCGAACTCGGGACCTTTGCCTTTCGCGGGCAAGTGCTCTACCATATGAGCTACCGAAGCACGACTCACGCCTGGTACCCACAGCTTTACTTCTGCCAGTATCTCGTCTCCTACCTTCCAAACTTTACAGAAGCTCTCCTGCGGACCTTGCAGAACTAGCACTCCTGAAAGAAAGGATATTGCGGAAACATGACTTAGCCACAGCCTGGGGGATGTTTCCAGATTGAGATTTTCACTCTGCAGCGGAATGTGCGCTGATATGAAACTTCCTGGCAGATTAAAACTGTGTGCCCGGCCGAGATTCGAACTCCGGACCTTTGCCTTTCGCGGGCAAGTGCTCTACCATCTGAGCTACCGAGGCACGACTCACGCCCGCTACCCACAGCTTTACTTCTGCCAATATCTCCTCTCCTACCTTCCAAACTTTACAGAAACTCTCCTGCTGTGCTAGTTCTGCAAGGTTCGCAGGAGAGCTTCTGTAAAGTTTGGAAGGTAGGAGACGAGATACTGGCAGAAGTAAAGCTCTGGGTACCGGGCGTGAGTCGTGCTTCGGTAGCTCAGATGGTAGAGCACTTGCCCGCGAAAGGCAAAGGTCCCGAGTTCGAATCTCGGTCGGGCACACAGTTTTAATCTGCCAGGAAGTTTCAATTGTTCTCTTAATTGATTTATGATCCGTGGAGGTTTATTTATAGCTCCCTGGGGATAATACGTTCCTCTGAGACTCGCCACCCCTCCCAAATGCACTCCTCCTTCCCCACCCCTCTGCGTTACCACTCGCCAAAACAAGCACACCCTTGATATCAAATTAACTGACTAATTAATTAAATCGATAAATTAATTAATCCCTCCCCCTCTTGGAAATCCCCCAGACCTCTTCTCCCACCCCCCACTCCACCTCCCCTCCTCCATCTGGAAATTGGCAGGAAAAGGACTAAGCGAGCGTTGGAGAGGAAGGAACTCATATATGGAAGTCAATGTCAATTACATAGCAGAGGAGACACTGTTTATTTATAAGTTCAATTTCTGGGGTTGGATCTCTTTATTTGGCATAAAAAGCTCACATCCAGCAACTACATGTAGTAATTACTAATTACTCGTACATTGCTACAGATAGGAGGTGTTGTCTTGCTGGAAAATTTTTGGTGTGTGCTCACCTTGACATGCAGGGATCGACGGAGCTAGTGTATAGTGACACCACCAGAGGACGTCCCACCACCCACCCCTCACTCCTTCCCCCATCCCTCCCAGAAAAAACTGGCAGGAAAAAGAGGCAATCTGTGCTGAAAAGGAAGTATTTCACAACACGATATTCAAATCAGTGTCAATAATATATTGATAAATATTCTTTATTTAATTATTTTGTGGGCGACAGGGCTCCCCACTTGGGTAGAGCTCACATCTGCACCCCCCACCATTTGGGATCCAGACACTGCCACGAAGGTCAAAAACGGACCAGTGTCCCAATTACAGATCGCGATATTAAATATCACCGACTGTGCACCAGATATCAGCCACCTTTGATCTTGTGACCGCAAAACAAGCATCCGTTGATCAGGAAATTCCAAACTGAATTTTTGCCTTTGTCCCTCTCGAGACGCTACTTCCTGTTTGTGTGTGTGAACTGACATCTCCAAATATGCAGATGCACGTGTCCATCTCACATCAGAATACTGTGTTCCTATTGGCTAATGCTGGGGACACAGGGACAGCTGACACATTTTAGATATCAAAAATAGAGGGAAATAGTCCATTTGCACTACGCCATCATAAGTAATTGCTTAACAGTTTACAGGAATCAAACACATCGTTTAAAACACTCATATCCACCTTACTATGTTCCTTCTTCATAATAAAAACATATTTTCAATCTTTGAGTATCAGGAGCAAACATTATGCAGATCAAGTAACTAAATTACCGAAACAAACAGATCGTAGCACTAAATATATCCGAGGTCTTTATGTACCGACCCTTGACAATCCAAGCACCTTCCTCTACCGCAATGTTTGCACACACACTCGTAATCCTGAAGAGTGCGCCATCTGCCGAGTGCCGGCAGCCGCACACATATCGGCTATGCCAGCAGCTACAAGCCCATCCCCTGGCATCCACGTGCTGGCCCTACCGAACGCTCAGACATCGGAGAGACTGTCACCAAGCAGTCAACCGATCAAATTACGTGGGAGGGACTAATCGCTCAGTGCAAACACCCATCATCACGAATCTTCTCACGTAACACACACATCAGCTTCTATCGAAGCTCACCCACCACAATTGTCACTTCGCTAGCGCCCGGTGCCACGGGCAACAGCAGACAAGTAGGTGCATTCTTTGTTACTAATCGCCCGGCACAGGCTGAGATAATCCCTGACTTCCAGTGGCCAAAACCTCCTGATCACTCTTGCAGCCAGCCGTGACACACTGTGATCAAGCAGGAGTTGCTTGGAAGTGTACAGTAGTTCTAACAAATTCCAACTCGACATAGACTCCTTCAGTTTCAAAGATCCACTTTAGCAAATCTGAGACAGTGATGTTGTTGACCACACACATCGAATTTCTTACGCAAAATGTAGAGTTCTGCCTTTCGTACGTGTTATTTTCGCAGACAGAAGAAACAGGGATATACGAGTACACGCGTTTTCTCATCGCTGAAATATTGTTACCTGTGAGGCATGGCGCCTTTATATCGCTCCTGTCTGGAGCCTGTGTATCGGGAGAATGACGGATGCGTGCACAGTGACAGATGGTCTGAAGCGGGTTAAATCGAGTATGTAGTTCTAATTTTCATCCACCAAAGTACACTAGTGGACAGAGACATTCAAGAAACAGGTCAAGAGGATGTTTTTGTGGATTGTTCTGTTTATTTCTTGAAGGCTTTTTTGTTTATTTATGTTTGCATAGTTTTGTATATGTTTTAGTAGTGTGAATGATGCCTGAACGTCGTCTAGAGTAAATATGTAGATAACTGTTATACTGACAAATGCTGTACGAACTAGCGTGAGAAATTTTTAAGACGATGTGAATGCAGACGACGGGGAATTTTGTATCATAATATGTTAAGTAAGTTATGGTAAAAGGAAAACTAATTCGAGTGAAAATGAATATAGTTAATAATGTAAAGTATAAATATAATATGAGACTGTTAAATATTTATTTCGTAAAAAAGTACAATTCGAAAGTGTGTTATTTGTTAATTGGTCAGTCACGAAAAGCGAGGACTAACGCGGGAGAATAATATTTTTCTACTGGCCTTAAAGAAAACTAATCAATCAGAACGAAGTATTCTTCGCGCGTCTTTCCTCTTGGAGATAGAGAATGCTTACAGCAGTCTAAAGTAGTCGGAGCCCAGCCTTTCAATAGTACGATCGAAAGGAAGTTATGGTCTGACGGTTTTTTAGTTGTACTACATAAATCAAAAGTGCTTTAAAGTGAAGTCATATTAATTCCGGTGTGTGTGTGTGTCTGTTGTTTTTATTATATAAACTTAACAGTGTGGCTAGTATTTTCATTTAAGAACAATCCGTGTTTAGTAGCTGTTCAGATTTCGGGAAATACGTTACCATAAACTTGCTAACGTGAATGAAAGGGTTTGTGCATAACTGTGTTAGTATTAACACGGGCTAGGCAGTGAACTTGTAATTCTAAACTTCAGAATATACTGAAGTTTTGCCAGTATTTCCTCGCTTCATTCAAAATTAAGATCATTTCCTGATTCTTAGACAAGATCTGCTGCGACAAGTTCAGAGGTAGATGCTGGTTTAATGCCAGCAAGGAACAGCGCTGCCGCACATGGTACATCTGTGTCGGGAAATCAGTTAAAAAGCCGTAGTACATTGGATACGTGGTTGACAAATTTTTTGTGAAAGACCGAATAGTGGACTATAATGAAAAATTTAATGAATCGGTACACGCGGAATTTTGAATGAAACCCGTTTCGAGTCGCCGAAGAGGCTACAAGGAAGAAGATGTTAAACAGTGACAATATCAACGAGGGAGCATCGAAGCAGCAGACAGCGTCATAGCGGTATCAACAAGCAGCAGTACGGCAAAGCAGCACTGCCAACTTAACACGACGAGCGGGGACCCTGAAACTGGTATGAGAGATGGAGGAGGTCAGACTCACAGTTTCAGCACGCCCAGGGTGCAGCATTCAACGAAAGATAAGTTTATTACATCTGCTGTTTGTGTGTGCTGAAAGACTGAGTAACGTGGAAAGTGATAAAGATTTGTAAATACGAATAAAGAGGAAGGACTGTCATTCAGTGTAAGTGCTTCAAAAACTAGCACACCTGAACAGAGAGAGGAGCAGACGTCACCCTTCCTCTCCACCCCCTGCCCGTTGCCGCGACTTTACTGTTGTTTCCCGCCCTCTCTCCATCTCTACACCCTCCACCTCCTTTCCCAATACAACTTCCATCACCTACCCCTCCCAGATGATGAACTTCGCCCAGACGTCTACTCCTCCTACCAACTCTAACCGCACCTCCCTCCTTCCTTCTCTAGAGGGCTCCCTCTCCTCCCCCTCCATTCCCCTTAGTGGCTTTCTCCCTCCTACACACCCTCCCTCTCCAGTGCTCCCTTTGAGTGTCTCTGCACTCTCTCCTACCTTGTCTCCCCTCTTCATCTTCCGGCCCACCTGTCTCCTGTCTCTTGGTACACCTCCTGACCCCCTATTCCTTTCGTCCCACCCCTGCCCCTGCTGTTCTCACCCATCTTTCTCCATCCCCTCAGACCTCTCCCTCAGCAGGTCCCTCCTGGCACATTTTATTCTTTGTCGTGTGTGCTTCAACTCTTACAGTTGTTTTAAGGTGTCTCTGTTCTGGAATGTTTTAATCCTGTGGCGAACTTTTAACCTGTGTGTACGACTTCAGTGTCTCTTTTGTGCTCTACAAATCACCAACTGTGTTCTTCATCTTTATGTAGACTTTTTTAATTGTCCCCCCATGAATGTCTCCATGTCAGTGTATATTTTCCCTCTATTGTCTCCCCTTACTCTGTTTTTATGTCCCCCTTTTTATCTTCTTTATATGTATAATTTTCTCAATTTATTAACTGTCATGTCACTCGACTGAAGAGCGGCGGATTGTGCCACTGCCAGACTGCCCCTGCCCCATATGGGACAGGGTAATGAAATCACAATAAATGAAAAAAAGAGGAGTAGATGCTAAAGTAAAAGAGGAGGTTTTTGAAGACATTTCTTTGTTATTTACGGACAGTGGAGTAGAATCTGCTTCAAGTATTTCCATTAATGTAACTAGTGGAGATAGCGTAGATCCTGAAAGTGACATCTACATCTACATCTACATTTATACTCCGCAAGCCACCCAACGGTGTGTGGCGGAGGGCACTTTACGTGCCACTGTCATTATCTCCCTTTCCTGTTCCAGTCGCGTATGGTTCGCGGGAAGAACGACTGCCGGAAAGCCTCTGTGCGCGCTCTAATCTCTCTAATTTTACATTCATGATCTCCTCGGGAGGTATAAGTAGGGGGAAGCAATATATTCGATACCTCATCCAGAAACGCACCCTCTCGAAACCTGGCGATCAAGCTACACCGCGATGCAGAGCGCCTCTCTTGCAGAGTCTGCCACTTGAGTTTGTTAAACATCTCCGTAACGCTATCACGGTTACCAAATAACCCTGTGACGAAACGCGCCGCTCTTCTTTGGATCTTCTCTATCTCCTCTGTCAACCCGATCTGGTACGGATCCCACACTGATGAGCAATACTCAAGTATAGGTCGAACGAGTGTTTTGTAAGCCACCTCCTTTGTTGATGGACTACATTTTCTAAGGACTCTCCCAATGAATCTCAACCTGGTACCCACCTTACCAACAATTAATTTTATATGATCATTCCACTTCAAATCGTTCCGCACGCATACTCCCAGATATTTTACAGAAGTAACTGCTACCAGTGTTTGTTCCGCTATCATATAATCATACAATAAAGGATCCTTCTTTCTATGTATTCGCAATATATTACATTTGTCTATGTTAAGGGTCAGTTGCCACTCCCTGCACCAAGTGCCTATCCGCTGCAGATCTTCCTGCATTTCGCTACAATTTTCTAATGCTGCAACTTCTCTGTATACTACAGCATCATCCGCGAAAAGCCGCATGGAACTTCCGACACTATCTACTAGGTCATTTATATATATTGTGAAAAGCAATGGTCCCATAACACTCCCCTGTGGCACGCCAGAGGTTACTTTAACGTCTGTAGATGTCTCTCCATTGAGAACAACATGCTGTGACATTAGGCATGAAATCGGTAACAACCAACTGTGTGATGACAGTGTTGGTAGGGTTACTGAATCAAATGTGTCAAATGTGAATACCAAATTTGGTATAGTACCAATGGAACGAGGAAAAATGTTTGCAGCATTAATGGGTTCTACAAAAGATGGAAACAAACAACATGCTAATATGGCTGAAACAATTGATCAGAAAATCAGTAAACTTGATGAGAAACTCGAAAAGCAAACTAGTGATTATATTGAAAAACTTGAGAAGCAGACTCTGGCTTTAAAAGAACTGCATAAAAATTATTTGAAGTTGTTAGAAAGTAAAGTGGATGGCAAAATTTCTCAAGTTGAAAACAACTGCCAATAATGCATTAAAACTGTAAAAATTGAGTTAACAGATGCCTTGATAAAAGTTTCTATTGGAAACAAACAAAGGGTAGATTTGATAATAGAAAGTGTGCAGAAGGTAGAGGTCAAAATAGCGGCGGTAGAGTCTATATGTGTAAATGATGACAAATTGTTAGACAGTAAAATCAGTTCTGAATATGGCAAATGTATGAATGAAGTAAAAAGTGTGTCTAACCAAGTGGGTGTGTCTGAAGAAAATGTTCTTCAGCTAACTAACCAGGTGGAAGAGGTTGAAAATAAGATGCATGAGCATACCAGTAGATTATGCCAAGCTGAAACTAACCTCAGACATGGAACTAACAGCAGTGGGAGTAGTTTTGTAGCAAAATCGTCTGAAATATTATATGTCGCTAACAGGCAGTTTTGATCCAACAGGAAATGTACATCCAAAAGAATTTTGGAATGATTTTGAAGGTGTTCTACCTAGTTTGTGTTCAGACAGACAAAAAAATAGGGTTTATTACGTTTAAATTCTTGGAAGAGGCTAGAATTTGGGGAATTATCGCTACTGAATAGTGCAATACTCTAGATAATTGTCAAACAGCGTTTTCTAAAGAATGTTGGAGCAAGCAAAAACAGAGTTGCTAAATAGCTTCTGGGCTGGGGAATAGTTTAATCCCAGAAAGGAAAGCGTAAGAAAGTTTGTGTTAAAGTGGATGACAAATTTGTCATATTTAAACAATAAAGTCGAACCAGAACAAATTGTTATGGGCCTGGAAGGCAAACCGCCTATGAACGGGCGAGACGAAATTATAGCAGCTCCGAGGGATGACGTTCATAAAGTCATTAGTTATTTGGAGAGAGTTGAGAAGTTTTTGCATTTGAAAGAGTATGCAAATCGTAATGTCAGACCACCAAATAATGCAGAACCGTAGCAGAATGTGAACTTTAAGAGAATTGGCATGTACCATGGGAATAGCAGGAGCAGGAATGCCGGGATGTGGCGTTATCCAGCAAATCATAGCCGACCTCTGTGGCACAGCGGTTCTAGGCACTTCCATCTGGTACCGCGCGACCGCTACGGTCGTAGGTTCGAATCCTGCCTCGGGCATGGATGTGTGTGATGTCCTTAGGTTAGTTAGGTTTAAGTAGTTCTAAGTTCTAGGGGAATGATGACCTCAGATGTTAAGTCACATAGTACTCAGAGCCATTTGAACCATTTTGAACCAGCAAAATATTGGCGAAATAGTGGGGAGCAGGTGCACAATTATCGATCGCATTCTCTGGAGCGAGAGGATGAGGTCGCACCTAGGCGACAGCAAACGGGAGTAAACGTAAGAAATGGTACAAAATCCCAGAATCCATTAAACTAAATGCCATCTATGAAAGGGCTAGCGTTTACAAAAGGGGAAGTAGTAATTTGAGCCCGCTAGCAAAACCCTTTGTACGTGTCAAAACTAAACAAATTTGGATTATAAGTGAGGAGCAAAAGAAGACAGTAACAACAGATGAAGTAAGCTACATAAAAACCTATACATTTAACGAAGGTTTAGGGGAGTTCTTGGACAGACATAAACAAAATAAGCGCTGTATTGCAGACGAAATGGATGATGTATTACCGGAAAATGTGTCAGAACATGATCGCCAGAAAGTCTTTAGCAACGAAGTTGAAGCCGAGTCATGTTCTGGGGAAGTAGAAAGTACAGAAGCTGCAGAATTATGCGAGATTAGTGATGTCAGTATAGAAAAAATACTAGCACCTATAAATGACGGAGTTTGTAAGGCTACATGGGAGAGGCAGGACAATGGTGACCAAAAAGGGGTCAGGCAACTAATTGTGGAAAGAAGGAAGAGAGATATGAAAGGAAGAATGGCGGAAAGCCATAAAAAATTTTGGGTTGTCATTAGTGGGCAAAATATTTAGTATGGAGGAGAAAAGTGATGTGGGTAATTCTGAAAAAATTTGTGTAATTTATGAAAACAGGGAAAGTTTCGATAGAAGGGAGTTTGTTAACGATTTGTTGGAGGAAGGTTCTCACACTAGCAATGAAAGCAATGTGTTGAGTCAGCCAGTAATTGGTCTGCAAATGTGTAACGAAGATGTACAGTGTTTAGCAGATACTGGCAGTGATTTATGTGCTGTGAGTAAAAGTTGGTTAGAATCGCTGCCAAATAGAAATGAACTTGTAATAAAGCCAGTAATGGCAGTGTAGATAATTGTAGCTTCAGGAAAGGTTTAAAAAAACTGTTAAACACGAAGTTCCGTTGCCAGTAAAAATAACTGGTGTGCAAGTACTCCATAACTTCCTTATAATCCCTAATCTATGTATAAAATGCTAGTTGGCGTAGATTTCTTTAATTAGTACAAAGGGAATTTAAATTTTAATAAAATGTGGTAATTTTTTAAATAAATGGGAAAGATGTGGTGGTACCAGTTTTTCGAAAAAATAATTTCACCAAAGAAAAAGTAGTCAGAATACCAATTAGGTGTTGCAGAAGGATGGGAGATTTAGAAGGTTAGAGTCAGTATGGCGTTGATGTGGGGGTGGACCCCGAGGAAATGAAGGTGGTACAAGAAAAAATAGGGAGGACTCAGAGGGAGTTGCTACCTGTGCAATGCTAGGTGTTTGACGAACACCAAACGCTCTACTTATTGACAATGATATTTCATTTTCTTTTCGTATCGTCAGTCTTCTGTCATTCTCAGCTGAATCTATCATCTTTAATTTTCTTCTCTATCAGTGTAGGTAAAGAGTTTAAGAGCTTCATAGGGCGTTATGGTATCATATGACGAAATAAGTTTTATAGTGAGAGAAATGGGGGTCAAATTGTAATGGAGTGAAGTGACAACGTAAGTACGTTAATGTATGGAAATGAAAGTAGCCGCATGTGACAAGGGCAATTAATAGAGGAAATTTTGATGATGAACACTAAAGTTTGGTGGACAGGAAAAGGCGAGTTGTAACGATGAAAAAGGATATACAGTGGCCACCTAGGGAAAGGAAGTTCAACAAATATGATTAAAAATATATATATAATCTCCACATTTATATATAGATTGTAAGTAAAAATTTTGATTTCTGTTCAATAGTGGCAAAAAATATGAAGAAGAAGCGAGGCAAAGAGACACTTCATGCAAGAGGTAACTATGTATTACAAAATGTTTGTAAATAATTGCTTTGTGTGAAATGTGTTTTTCACAATTAAATTTTCTCCAGTTGAGTTAAAGTAAAAAAAAAATTGTTTTGCTTTCAATAGCAACCACTTAAAAAACAACCTCATTTAGTCTTGCTAACTAAAAAAACAAGAAAGGCAATACTCAGTTGATTTACTTTATTTGAAATCACATTAAACGAAATATAAAATTTGTAAATAATTTCTTGTAATAATAAGTGATTGTGTATTAGGATGTGTGTAAAGAAAGACATCTTAGACAGAAATATGATTTCAGGGACAAAGTTGCATGTAAACCCTGGAAGGACAGATATGTGGAAAACGGAGAAATGTTATAGACGCTACAATGCAAAAGTGCCATGATTGAAAACCTGGGGAATGTATGTGATGACTATAGTTACGTGCTTGGGCTAAGGTAGGATAAAATACCATTATTAAATGGAGGGACACAAATCACAGCGCTTTTACATAAAAAAGAGAAGAAAAAATGCAACTTCCTCCAGAAGACCATCGCTGATGCCGTAGAGGCCCACATCACTACCAAACTTATCCACCCTCACTGCCCTACCCTTCCTTCACAGGCCGTCCTTCGTTTCCATGAATCCCTCAGGCCCTACCGCTCCTTCCTCTGCACCTGTGACCGGGATACACTCCACCACAGGCAATTACAATGACACATTTGAAATTTCCTAACAGCAAAAATGCCAGGACTGGCTCTCTCCATCTCTGCATCCTCCAACTCCTTTCCTAACACAACTTCCAGCACCTACCCCTCCTGGATGATGAGCTTAGCCTTGATATCTACCCCTCCTACCAACTCTAACCCAACCTTCCCCCTCCCACTCCTCAGGGCTGCCTCTCCATCTTCCACCCCTTTCCCTCTCCATCTTCCAACCCGTCCATCTCCTGCACCTTTATACGCCCCTGACCCCCCTTTCTTTTCATCCCACCTCCTCGAGACCCCCTCCCCCACTGCCCCTTCCTCTCCCCTCTTTTACTCTACTCTCAGGCCTCCCCACCTTGGCAGGCCCCTCCAGGCAGGTTTTACTGTTCATCATGTGTGGTCTGTCTCATAAAGTGGTTTTTAAATGTCGTTGTTCTGCATTGTTTTAATTCTGTTGCCAACTTTTAACTTGTTTGTGTGACTTCAGTGTTTTCTATGTGCTGTGCACATCGCCCACTGTGTGTTTTAATTATATGTGTACCTTTTGCAACTGTCCCACTTGCCAGTCTCTGTGTACTTGTATATTTTAACCCCAAATGTCTCCCCTTAATATGTTCTCATGTCCCCCTTTATTGCCTTTTATATGTCTCGTTTTCCTCTTTTTGTTAACTGTATCACTCGCCTGAAGAGCGGCGGACTGTGCCGCTGCCAGCCCTCCCCTGCCTATATGGTGCAGGGGAATGAAATAACTGTAACGAAGGAAAAAAAAGATAGAAGAAATCGAAGCATACACCCGTTTTCACATCGCTAAAGTACCATTACTTGTTGTGAAATCTTGCACTATGCTACAACATAAGCCATATTCCCTCTAAGTATTATCTCATATGGTACAAAAATATCATTTCTTATCTGTTACGACCTGCATCACTGCACTAGAATGCTTAACTCATTTTGGCTCATTATGGTGAGCTAAACCATGCTCTACCTCTGTCATGAGATGCCTCTTCACTTTCGCACTCTCTCTTAAAGTAACCCAATATCTCGTCAAAAAGTCTCTCACAGTAACAGCGCAGAAAAGTTATAATACGGGGTTTGTACTATAATACACATAGCTCTATAAATTCCATAATATATCCGATTTTATTACCGTGATAATCTCGCCCTGTGTAGGTTCCACGACCAGATCTCACTGCAATGAAAAAACGCATGTTAACCCTCCAACTATCGAATCATATCCGTGGTACTCTAGCACTCGCATCCACCCGCCCAGCAGCACGTCATTGATATCAAAGTGATACGCACATTAATTAATTTGATCATGACCCCCTTTGCATGGTGGGTATTTTTTCCCGTAATCAGATTAAACTCGCTACGTAACAATTGTAGATGCATCTGTGACGTCTCTGGAGGCTTCTCCCCACAGGCTAGGTAAACACTTCCTCTGATACAAAAATGGGTGGTGACCATCGACAGATAGCTGAAGACATCCAGTGCTACTTGCGTTCTGTCTCTCAGTTGACTTGTGATGCTGGTGAAAGAAAGTCACTTAGGATTCAATTACACTGCTCCTGAACTAATCCTGGTGAGACACTTTTCAGTGTATGCGGCAGTAGGATATTTCACTCTCTTCTCCACATCCAGATTGCATGTGAACAGCTGTCACCAGGGCGTGTACCACTGCCCACGAGTCAGAGCTGTACCGCTCGCCATGCCAGACAGATGTTAATGATTCCAGACTCACAAAAGTTGTCCTATCTTTCCCAGGACTGGGAGCTTATATGTTGCTGGGGTAAATACCGGTATGTTGAACAATATGCTTACTCTCATCCCTCCTGCAAACTGAAACGTTCTCAGCTGTATTTTCGAAATATCCCTGAAAGGCTGACACAATGAGCAATAATAAAATACCAGTGCACCACATCCCAAATGTGTACACGTCTGCAGACCTAAGTTTCCCTCAGAATGCAGCACTATAGAAACGTTCCTATTGTCTCCCTCCAAATTAGTGGCCAGATGATTCGATAACTCGAATAAGAATCCATGTAGGGAAGACGATGTTCTTTCTAGGAACACTATTGAGAACTGGCATTTGAAGCTGACTGCAGAAGGATCCTGCTGCCGCCAAAGTCCATTTCGCACGAGGACCACGAAGATAAGATACGGGAAATTAGCGCTCATAGGGATAAATATAGGTTGTCTCTTTCCCTCGCTGTATTTGCGAGTAGAATAGGAAATGAGATGATCAGTAGTGCTACAGGATACCCTCTGCCACACACCATGCGATGGCTTACTAAGTAAGCATATAGATGTAAATTTAGTCTACCTATTAAGATTTCAGTCCAGCCATTTATAGGCATACAAAACCCATAGAAGAACGTTGTCTCTTATTTATCGATAAAACAAAAGACAAAACTTCTGCTGCTGATTATCTCTCTGCAGAAAACCTTCGTATTAGCCCGTCGTTTTCTCATTGCAGTCACTTTGTGATACATATATGGGAGGCTGTAATATGATTGCCCGTAATACATAAAAGAAACGGGTTATAGCTCACCTTTCAACACCCCCAGTCGTCACAGTGAAGTTTACCTGCCGTATTCTTGTGAATCATCCAGTCTCCGATGTATAGCAGTTGAATTCAAATGATTTGGACGAGTAAGAAATGTCCCCCCAGCCATGTTACTGACCTCCGCCAATTCTCTTGAAATCTCATCACGTTTTGACAGAACTGTTCCATTAGTTTATAGGCTATTAGGTAGAGATTGATCAAATGAGGAAAATAGAACATTAATATTCAGGAGGAAATTTATAACCCTGCAAAGTGTACATGGACTGCACAAAGAAATTCAGAAGCAAAACACCAACAACTCATCGATATCGATTATTGAGTATAAATATCCCTCCAGTACATGACCTGATATCCTTTATCGTATAGTCTTCGCTGACTGCACAATGTCTCTCTCCTGGTTTGTTTGTTTGTATGTTTTTTTTTTTGTAAATACACAACTGAATAAAACTAAAAACTTTGAAAACTTCTCTACCGCCACCTCGTAGAGAACTCAATAAAATTTTACCGCTTCTCTAGAGAACTCAATAAAATTTAAATGCGTCTATCTCTTCCGATATATCAGTCTGCATGATGGCATCAAACATATCTGGTAATCTCATTGAATATACATGTATTGATTCACTGGAGCAGGTGATCAGTGATGGAAGTCGCTTCCAAGGACCTGTGTAAAGTTTTGTTGCCTGTACTGGAGAAAGACCATCATCGACTATCTAACGTACAAGATCATATTACCATTACACTGGTTTCCAGATCTGTGGTGTTACGCTTTCTGTTAGAAATGCTGTCTGCAATTTGGGATCATGTCTCTCCATTCAACCGCACACTTGTGTTGGATCCTATGGAGACGTCTTTTAATCATTACAACCACTGGTGGATCATATTTGTGGCACTCTCGTATATCGAAATGTGTCCCCCTCTTTCGAACCTACCTGTTGACAGCAAACAGAAGAAATTCGGCGTGGTTTTAAACAGTCTCTCTGCATCTTGCAACTGATCCTCAGTCTCTGCCCCACCCTCCCTGCCGAATTATCAATGTCATAGTTCTAATTTAAGTCAGAACTGAGCAGACGTCAGAGAGTTCCATATCAGCCACCTTTTGCAACCCGTGGAAAAACAGGGTGAGTTCGGTTATTGCGAAAGGACTGTGTTTGTAGATAAAATAGATTCTGCACCATCCAAACTTTTCTCTGTTTAATATCCGTTGATAACTTGTACTGTAATTCTGATTCTCAGTCTGTAAACTTTGTTACAGAAACTATAGTGAGTACATAATCGATGTAATAGTGTATTTATTTTTGACTGTATATAATTAATTGTACTTACAAAGGGCGTTCAAAGCATTTTGCACAGTTGTCTCTAATTTTTTTTATTTTTTGTTGGAGGAGAATGAAATTTTTTGTGGACGTACTTGGAACACTTAGCTATAAGTTGGTATATAAAAGTATTTTCTTTTATTTACAGGTCAACCATAATGGACCGTGAAGTTGATGTCAGGATGCGACAACGGTCGATGATGGAGTTCCTCTTCAAGAATGGTGATGACTCTGCCACATCGATTCATAGGAAGTTGCTCCCTGTTTACGGTGAGGACACTGTGGGTCGCAGCAGTATCCAGCGGTGGTTGCAGAGGTTTAAAGAAGGTGATTTTTCTCTAGTGGACAATCCACGATGCGGTAGACAATCGACGGCAGTGAGTGATGTGAATAAGGAGACCATTGATCAAATCATCCAAAGTGACAGATTTGTGACGACACGACAGCTTGCTGAAATGACTCGTTTGTCACTGGATAGTGTGGTATCACTAGTAAAGTCATCAGGGTACAGAAAAATCTGTGCACGTTGGGTGCCTAGATTATTGACAAGAGAAATGAAAACAATGAGGAACAATGTGTGTGAGGTTCCATGAAGACCTTTACTGAAGAATGGAAACAATGTTTTGAAGGCCGCATTACCCAGGATGAAACATGATTGTTATTGTCCGAACTTGAGAACAAAACGCAATCCATGGAGTGGCGTCATCTGGGTTCCCCTGGGAAGAATAAACCAAGACTTTTACTAACAGCTGGCCGAAAGGTGACGGCCTCCTTCTTCTGGCATCAGTGTGGTGTCATTTTAATTGATTTTTTGGAACCTGCTCCGCAATTAACCGGGACTGTTACTGTTTGTTACTGGACAAGCTGCAACGTGCCATCAAGACCCACTGACCACAGCTTCAGGGTCAGCTCATCTAACTACACCATGACAATGCCAAACCCCATGCAGCCCTTTGACGCAGGAGAAAATCAGGAAAATGGGTTGGAAAATTTTTCCTCATCCTCCCTATAGTCCGGACTTGGGTCCGTCTGATTTTTATCTCTTTTGTCGTCTGAAGGCCCACCTGCGCGGTAAAACATTTGATAGTGAGGGAGAGCTTATTTCCTGTGTCAAACGATGGTGTAAAAGTCAATCCCCAGAATTTTTTCAAAAGTGCATTTACATCATTCCACGTCTCTTGAATCAATGGAACTTGCCGAGTCCTCGCCCATCCAAGTGCACAAAATTTCCCCTGGATGCATCCATGTCAAGGAGGGTAGCACTCCTTATCGATGTATAGTAACAGATTTGAAAGTGTTGTGACGTAATAGCAGACGGTTAAGAAGAACAAGAAACTGGTGATTTTTATCCATAATGGAGCTCTAGACGGATGGAGTTGGAAGCATTTTACGTAAATCAACTATGCTATCAATTTTAAAGTCGGTTCTAGTGTCTGGGATCAGTACCAGGAGGGTGTTGATAACAGAGAACACGCACCCCTAAGGCTTCAACGTTCTGCACTTAAAAGAGCCTCTAATGTTAGATCGCTTGAGTTTCCGACCTAGCAGTCGTGTGGAACGCATCGCTGTTAATATTCCAGTGTAAGAAATAAGAGCCAATCATAATACTCCATTCATTCACAAGACTTCCTTTGTGCCGGGTCGTAGGAGCGTCTACATACTGAATCAAACACGATGGATGCAAGGTATCTACGGAAGGTTATGATAAAGCAAGTGTTCAAAGAGAAATTTGAAGCAGACCATCCATCTGGTGGGGATGCCATCACTCATCCACCACTATGGCATTAGGACATCTCCAGACCAGTAGCTGTAGGATGCCGAAAATTCCCGACATTTTTCTCTTCTGTAAGAGAGTGCTTAGAATTCTGTTTGCGTAATTGTTCTGATTTCATCCCGTCTGTTCTTAGACAGTGCTCTCTTTCCAAACAACAATAATGCTTTTATGACTAATTGTGTTTTTGCAGGCGTGCACATATATGATGAGGGCTTTTAGTGGTCAGAAGTTTAAAGTTTCTGAGACGTATGTTGAAAACAGGATATTACGATTTCCGGGAAGGGTAACACGTGGTGCCTCGTTAGGACCATCAGGAAGAATGCAATCGGTGCTATTCTGGGCTATTTTCATGAACAAGTCCTGTTAGGATCGCGAAGGTGAGAAAGCAGTCGATGTTATGCTGGAACAGATTTCTATAGCGCGACCTGTGACGTTAGTATCCACAGGTTTCTCACGCGCAGTCTAGACGTATCTCGCATGTCCCGTTAGGATCGCGAGGGAGAGAAAGCAGTCAATGTTATTCTGGAACAGATTTCTATAGCGTGACCTGTGACGTCAGTATCCACAGTATCCTCATCGGACCACATGTACATTAAATTCAAGTTTGAAATGGGAATCAGACAAACCATAACCTACATTATCCTAGGAAAACAGATTGGGAGACATATAGGAGAGACCTTTACTTAGGCTTGTCAGAAATTAAAACCTCGATAAGGAATCCAGTAGAGTTTGAAGAAGTAGCAGACGCTGTTACCTCTGCCAAAGTGACCTCATATCAGGACAACTACACAGTCACCAAGAAGAGCACAAATAGGAGTGTGCCCTGGAGGAATAATAACTTGGAAATGCAAAGACATAAAGGAGAATGGGCTAAATATCGTGAGGTCCTTGTCAGTTACAACCTTGCAATCAGACAATCAAAGAAGACATCCTGGAAGGCATTCCATGAGGAAGTGGAAAGCACTTAACAAAGTACCCAGAAAGTCGTGTTAGACCTATTTAATAACAATTATCACATACACCTATAAACAAGGTTCGTTGTTAATATTACTGGTCTCATTAATTTTCCTATGGTAATTGCCGTATCAAATCTTTTAACCTTATTCTTTTATCTCCGCTGAATCGACAATTTATTAGCAGATATGAGACTTTGAAGGAACATAGATACTTTTGGCTTAATTGTACTCTCGCCAGGTCAGGGCAATTACTACTTGCCCAAACGTTTGGGGGTGAGGATTTTGAAGCACGAGGCCTTACGAGAGCGACGTAGAACAAGTCATGCTGAATGCACCATGTACTCTTTCGGCATTACCTGGTTAGTATACTGAGAAATAATTTAGCACTTAAAAGTTCATTGGCAGTGACTACTCGCCTACCTCCCCATCCTGGTCGGCTTTCCATCAGGTTTCAAAAGCGCCACCCACCTTCGTAGTAGGTGTTTGTGTTAGCTGGGACACACACCCCCGTGTTGTCTGTCGCCAATTCGCAGAAGGACCTCGGTGGCGACACTAATCCTGTCGACCTTGAGGCTGACTGCCCCCCACAAAGGCTCGCCAGAGCTGCGTCCACAGTTACACGGCCCTGCAAATCTCAACAGTTACCAGTTCATCTGTGGCTGTGTAGCTAGAGGAAGCGCTCGGTCGTACATCAAGGAAGGTGAGTCATGTGTTCTGTAATAGCAATATGTTCCCTGTGCTCATGTTCATAGTTCACAAGCAGCTACGATTCATTCATGTTTGAATGAAACTCTTATTTTGTTTTATCAGGCAGTTAAACATTTTCCTGGTTTTTCTCGTAGTAGACTCGCACTATTTGTGATTTGACGCTTCTTACGTATACCTGCTTAATTTATGGGCTGTTTTTTTTTCGCAGTCAATTTTTTGATTTGAAATTCGTAGCAGTAGGTGAAACTACATTATAACAATATATACATATCCAAATCTGTGGAAAGTCATGCATATGTCACTATAAGTTTCAATCGACACAGGTGTTGCCAAAAGCGTCCCTAAGGAAGATACTAAAATTATCAGTCTTGTAATTAACGAGTACACAAAAAACGAGAATTTAACTTTTGATTATTCAAAATACTATGAACTCATTCATCTACAATGCCAGTCATACAATTTTTCTTTTTCACAACTACATTCCATTTAGTAAAATTAATAAATATTAACATACTCGTGTTTGATAATCGTAGCACCTTTATTGTTTATTTCAGTAACATTTGATATGCTATCTAAGAGGATTTGGCTGTTTGCCATATTGTTTATAACAGACGTACACGTTAGAATTACACATAAGATTTAAAAGTATTGAAGATGAAATCAGTTGTTTTATCCTAAATGTCATCACATTCGATAAATGTCAAAGTGACGCTAATTTCATTATAATCTCAGATGAATGTTTTTGATAAAAGCAAGCATTGTTAAAGAAGCAACTTTGATGTACGTGCCAAGTATAAGCGAGATACTGATAGTATCTCTGAATTTTTTCCACTGTACTACTATCTGCTGTTTTTCCACATGAGGCACGAAGTGTCCCTCGATGCATTCCACTGAGACTCTCCTGGTTAGTGAAATCCTGCAGAATTTTCTTGCATTTCTCAAAGCGTTTGTATGGAATACAGAACACAGAACGACAACAATAACATTCTTTAAAACGGAAATAAAGCCTGACGTGTGAAAAATGTAGATGTTTATTTCTCTCTCTCTTACAGTTTTTTCCCCTCCAGACATCGATGATCCCTTCAAAATTTTTTTCTGTACGTAAAGCTGGTATTATCAGGCGTGAATCAAAGTTTCTGGTCCGTTCACACAGGTAACAATGAGCCATCCAGATTAATAATGGGCATTATTGTGTAAAAAAGTGTCAATAGCAGACGTTGAATGCAAAGTCGCCTTTATATTTTTCACCTTTGACTGCAAGTGTCCTTCTAACGCTCATTCCCTTTTTAATATCAGATCTACGTGCATTGTGCATTCAAGGTTCACTAAAACTGGCGATACCGCACTAGTCAATTTGCATTCGTAAAACAAGCTCTGAGCTCTTCAGTTTTACTCATATCTGGTTGCGATGTATTTCTCGATACAAATTGTATCTCTCTACGGGAAATTTTTTTTGAAACAAATAGGCTAACTCTAAATTCTCTAGCTCTTACATCGTTAGTATTGTCTACTCTAAAGCAACAGCGTGTGCGCTATGTGGTTTCCCTGGCAATAAAATTTGTTTGAATTCAAAGAAATATTAAAAAGTTACGCATTTATTGTCACCGTTATTTCTGCTACATTGTTTTGCTGCTTTGGTTTTTTACCTTGATATTTGACATTCAGACCAAATCAAGCAGTCAGTGGATAAGCTTTCTCTATAACTTACTCCTATTCTCTTCAGAATTTCGAACATCTTGTACCATTTTACATTGTCGAATGCTTTTTCTAGATCGACAAATCCTATGAAAGGGTCTTTATTTTTCTTCAGTCTTGCATCCCTTATCAGTCGCAGTGTCGTGACTGCCTCTCTGCCAAACTGATCGTCACCTAACAGATTCTCAATATTTTTTCCATTCTTATATACATTATTCTCGTCAGTATCTTCGATGCATGAGATGTTAATCCGATTGTCCGGTAGTTCTCACATCTATCTGCCTTTGGTATCTTCGGAATTGTGTGCATGATATTTTTCCGAAAGTCTGATGGTACGTTGCCAGTTTCATAGATTCTACTCACCTAGTTGAACAGTCGTTTGGTTGCTAATTCTCCCAATGACTTCAGAAATTCTGATGGAATATTACCTATCCCCTCAGCCTTATTTGATTTCAAGTCCTCCAAAGCCCTCTTAAATTCTGCCTCTAATACTAGATTCCCCCCCCCCCCCCCCCATGTCTTCCATGTCAACACTCGTCTCTTCTTCTAGCACTCCATCTGACACGTCTTCCCCCTAATAGAGTCCTTCAATGTATTCTTCCCATCTATCCGCCCTCCCCTTTGCGCTCAGCAGTTAAATTCCCACTGAACTCTTAATGTTACCACCGTTGCTTTTAACCAGGCAGCGCACGCTCCTGGAAACGGGACGCACAAACGTCAAACACGTAGCTGTTCTTTCAGACCCTTACAGATTACATTGATTTTTAATTACCATGAGACGACTCTTATTGTTATCTTTTATATGTGCCAACAACATGGCTTCTTTTGACCAATTTTCAGACATTGTATTAATGTGAAGATTTCTCCGTGGTCTGACAGACCAGCTGAGTTTACTGCCGGGTTAATTGCCCCGAATGTTGTTTTCACTTTTCTATATGTTGAAACATTCTTACCGATGATCATTCCATTTTCAATTTCTTCACATTTTTTCTGCAGCCAATTTGCCTTAGCTTCCCTGCATTTCCTATTTATTTCATTCGAAAGTGACTTGTATTTCTGTATTCTTGAATTTCCCTGAACATTTTTATACTTCCTTCTTTCATCGATCAGATGAAGTATTTCCTTTGTTACCCATGGCTTCTTCGTATTTATCTTCTTTGTTCCTATGTTTATCATCCCAACATTTGTGACTGCTGTTTTTAGAGATGTCCACTCTTCTTCACTTGAACTTCCTACTCTGGTATTCACGACCGCAGTATCCACAGCTTTCGCGAACTTCAAACGCGTCTCATCATTCCTCGGAGCTTTGGTATCCCATTTAATTCCCAACTAGTTCTTTCGGACGGTTCTCTTAAACTTATTCCTGCTTTTCATCATTATTAAATTGTGATCTGAGTCTATATCGGCTCCTGGGTACGGTACGCTCTACAATGTAATATCTGATTTGCGGCGATCTCTTGCATGCACATACATTTGCGCAGATATCTGTGCAGACAAATCGTAACGTGTGGACCGGCCTTTCCTTGTAAGCGCCAACACACTAAATAAATGCTTTCGTGATTTCTTTTAGGCAACTTCCACTGTGTCTCAGCAGCTGAAATTTGGCATATGAGTTTAAGCGACATCAACTACAACTGGCAGAAATCAAGGCAAGTTTCGACATGACATGTCTGATTATCTCATCTAGATTCGGCCTCACGTGGGGAGAGTACTTGAGCCAATTGGTGATACCTGAGCCCAGAGGGTTCTTTTGTGTGAGGCCCATTATAAATTATTCATATGTTATTGTTATTATTATATGTATAGGTTCATTTTATTTTCATTTATATTTCATTCCAGGTTAAAATATTTCCTTTCATACAACAAAGAGATGGAATCTAAAAAAACTATCTGGAAGTGCATTTAAAAAACTAAGAAAAGAGAAGGAAAGAATTGCAGTTCTAACTTTCAGGAGAGTTGAAAAATTGGCTAAAACCCAACAAGGAGGTGGACACACGTAACACGTCAACAGATCAAGATGAGAGTAATGCCGATTTTGAATCTGATGATACGGAAACACATCCACAAACAAATGATGACAACCAACCATAACCATCAACTTCCCACCATATAGCTGTTTCAGAAAACAGCTATGAAGAGTACGAATCTTCCACATATAGTTCTTTAGATGAGGAAGGATCAGCAGTTGGTTGTCATGATTTACCTCCACTAGAAGAAGACTGTTCACCACAAATAGGTGAAATACTTTTTAATGATCCAAAAAAATGGCATAACTATCCATTGATTACTGATAGTATTCGAATTGTGCTGGTTGAACGTGACCCTCAAACAGTTGACGTATCAACCTTCAAGATTCCCGTGTCGGATGGAGATAGACGTTTCGATGGCAAGTGGTTTTACAAAAAGCTCGTAAATGGTGAAAGTGTGCGAAGACAACGGTTACTTTATAGCCAGTCGGAAGATTCTCTAGTTTGTTTTCCCTGTCTCCTCTTTGGGAAGGATCATCGTGAAAAATCATCTTCATTTTAAGATTTCAATAAAGGCTTCAATGACTGGAAACACCTAAACCCTCTCATTTACAATCACGAAAACTCGTCCAGCCACAGGTTGTGTTGCATGCAGTGGAAAGATTTGCAAAACTGACTAAAACAAAAGAAAACTGTAGATGATGAAATTCAAGAAAGTATTCAGAAGGAAGTAGAGAAGTGGAGGAACATACTGAATGTAGTCATAGATGTAATTATATTTTGTGCTAAGAATAATCTACCACTTCGAGGAACAGCAACGAAAGAAATCATTGGCGAGTCAAGTAGTGGAGTTTTTTTAAGCACGTTAGAAATAATAAGTCACTATCATCCTAAACTAGCAGAACATATGGTATACGTTAAATCAAATAAAATGGCACTCAGTTACTTTTCCCCTATATCCAAAATGAGCTCATAACTTTAATTGGAAGTAACGTGAAGCAGAAAATCTAGAATCAAACAAAAAATGGAAAGTACTTTTCAATCATCTTTGACTGAACACCAGAAAGTGCTCCAAGTTATTAGATTTGTTGACTTTTCATATGGGAAGTGTCAAGTTAAAGAAAGTTTCATTGACTTTATCAACAGTAATGAAAAAACAGGTGAAGACATTTCAGTGGACATTCTTAAAAAACTTAAAGAAGATGGGTTAAGTATTGATAATTGCAGAGGTCAGGGTTATGATAATGGCAGCAATATGGCTGGAAAATATATCGGTGTGCAAGCTCAGATCCTCAATCAAAATGATAGTGGTCGGTTTGTACCATGTGCTGCACATGGTTTAAACCTTATCGGATCGCATGCTGCCGCTGTTTCGCCTCTAATGATTACTTTTTTTTTTATTTTTTGGAACAGTTCAAAAGATATTTACTTTCTTCAGTGGCCTTACAGGAAGGTGGCAAGCTCTGTTAAGTAACTTCAACATTACGTTGAAGGGTCATTGTGACACTAAGTGGTCAACCAAACGAAGAGCAGTCACCGCTTTAAAAAGAACACTGAATGAACCGTGTGCAAGTCTGTAGGAAATGGCTAATATTAACCAAGACAAATGGAACCTGAAAACGTCAGTGAGGGCTCAAGGACTCACGAAGCAAATCCACTTCAAATTCCTATGTCTTTTGCATCTGTGGGAAAGGATTCTACTCTCGATTGATAAAATCAGCAAGTCACTTCAGAAAGACACTGTTGCAGTCGACAAGGCTAGCAAAATGATAAAGGGATTGTCAAATACGATTCAGGAAATCCGAGATGAAGGTATTGGTCGAGCAATCGACTATACAACAAAGTAAGCGCAAGAAATCGGTATCGATGATAATTTTGTTGAAAATCGACGGAAGATCACAAGCCAACGACTCTGAGATTCAAACAAAATGCATGCATGATGACTATCTGGACTCAAAACAGGGGTTTTAGAGGGAAATAAATTTGGTTTATGATCAAATCCCGACAGAACTCGCTAAGAGGTATGAGGTAATGGCTTCAATATCTTCAGAATTTTATTTTCTAACGGGAGAAGCTCTAAAAAAAGAGCCAACTGATGTTCTTCTTAAACATGCTGCAGATTTTGGGATTAAATATTCACATGATGTAGATGTAGTTGAGCTGTCACAAGAATTGGAAGTTTTTCGAATACTAGCTAAAGAACTCATTAACGATGTTTGACAAGCAACACCACTTGACATTCTTAAAAAGATTCAAGAGCTTTCTTTAGAAGATATATATTCGAATATCCAAATAGCTCTTAGAATTTACTTAACACTTCCTGTTACGGTGGCTTCTTGTGAGCGAAGCTTCAGTAAAATAAAGCTAATCAAGAATTATTTAAGATAATCCATGGGACAGGAACGTTTGTCAAATTTAGACATTTTATCGATTGAACATGAAGAGGTAGCAAAACTTAACTTAGAGGAATTAATTAATAATTTTGTGACCATCAAAGCCAGGAAGGTAGCATTTAAGTAGATTAACTGAACTTAATAACAGCGTTAAGTTAATTGTGATATAGGTATTCGTAGCAACTCAATATATTTTCAAATAGACTTTGTAAAATGTAACTAGTTTTTGTATTTAAATGTGTGTTTCTGTTTCTTAATCCTTCATAACACCTTTGATTCTGGTCTGAAAATTAGTTTCTGTCTGTCTTAATGCAGGTTATTCAGGGTTAGCCTAACAGCAGGAATCATTCCCAATGCTTGGAGGGTAGTGAAGGTTGTCTTCATTCTAAAGCCAGGGAGAATTGATCATACCAAGGCCAAGGATATGAGACCAGTCGGTATGTCCTTCTTCATTCTCAAAATGATGGAAAAACTGGTTAATGTATATGTTGGGGAGAGGAAGCTAATTAGGGGCCTTCTACATTCAAACCAACACGCATATCAACCAGGTAAATCATGTGAGACAGCTCTCCACCAACTCGTTGGTAGGGTGAAGAAAGCACTTCCAAGAAATAGCCCTCTGGATATCGAGGGGGCCTTCAGTAACACAACCTTCGATTCTATGGTAAGGGCAGCAGAGGTGCATGACCACTATATGTAGGTGGACCAGGGCCATGCGTAGTAGAAGTTAGTAGAAGGAAGGTACAGGCTACCATGATGAATGAAAAGATAGTAATTAACACCACTAGAGGCTGCCCACAAGGATGAGTTCTGTCTCCTTTATTATGGAATCTAGTGGTGAACGAACTCATTGGGGAACTAAATTTCAGACAATGCTTCTTCCAAGGACACACATATGACCTTTTCATAGTAATACTTGGCAAATTTACTGACACAGTTAGAAATACAGCATAAAGAGGATTGGACATTGTACAAAATTGGTGCATCAAACAGGATCTGAGGGTTTATCCTAAGAGGACTGTTGTGGTGCCATTTATGAAGAGGCATATCCAACACTCAAGTTGGAATCTAAAGCTCTTTGATGAAACTCTACCTTTGAAGGGGATAGTGCAATATCTAGGGATAGCCTTAGATAAGGAACTAACATGGACCCGTCACATTAAGAGCATCTGCTCCAAGGCAAAGAGTACTCTAGTGAGTACCAGAAGGGCTTGTGGCAAAAACTGGGGCCTAAGCCCCAGTGGTATGCACTGGATATACACCACAGTGGTTAGACCTAGGATTTCCTATGGGGCCGTAGTGTGGTGGAAGAAGGTAGAACAGCAGGTTGCAGCTAAGGAGCTTGCTAAGGTACAGAGACTGGCCTGCTTAGCCCTAAAAGGTGGAATTAGCAGCACACCAACAGCTGGAATGGAAGCCATGCTGGACATACCTCCACAACACCTTTGGGTAAAGATGGAGGTGGCAACTGGGGCAAACATACTTTAAACTGGCAAGAACTGGGTCCCATTCAGATATCCAGAATCACACACTAACATAGTGAGTGAGCTAAGTATAGGAACGGCTGGGGAAATGACTGTCGACTATATAATAACTCCCAGCTGCTTCAACAAGCCTTACAGTATAACAATTGGAAGCAGGGAGCAGAGGGGTAAAACAGTTCGACACCATACAGGGGACATTGTTGGGTTGAAATAAGGCCAAAGAGTTGGGTCAGGGGTGTATGGGGTTCAGCCAAGACTGGAGGGCATCATTTCTCTAGGAAAACTGGCCTCTGTATTCCAAGCTGAAATTATTGCAGTCAGGACATGTGTGGAGGAGAATATTCATAGGTGCTACAATGTCCGTACCATCTACATCTATTCAGACAACCAGGCAGCCATGAACTCATTGGCAGCTCCTGCAACAAGATCTAAGATTGTTGCAGAATACCACAGGGTTCTGGTGGAGCTAGGGGGAAGTAATAGCGCAAACCTAGTGTGGGTCCCTGGCCACTCAGGGATCTGTGGCAATGAACAAGCCGACAGATTGGCCAGGATGGGGCCAATGACTCCATTTATTGGACTGGAACCTGTCCTGACAATTACCAAGGCTATGATCAAACTAGAACTACAGAACTGGCTTAGGAAGCAGCACATAGAATATTGGACCAAGGTCCATAAACAAAAACATGGTAATGTAATTATGCCCAAGAGATGCCTTAAAAGAAGCTCTGTAATCCTGGGATTGAACAGGAAAGAGATCAAACTCATGACTAGACTGATGGCAGGCCATGATAATTTCAAAAAACAACTACACGCAATAGGTATAGTGGAAGAAGACCCTAAATGTAGGATCTGTGATGAGGGTGAAGAAACTGCATCACACCTTTTCTTCGAGTACATGTCAAATGGCTCAAATGGCTCTGAGCACTATGGGACTTAACATCTTAGGTCATCAGTCCCCTAGAACTTAGAACTACTTAAACCTAACTAACCTAAAGACATCACACACATCCATGCCCGAGGCAGGATTCGAACCTGCGACCGTAGCAGTCGCGCCGTTTCGGACTGCAGCGCCTAGAACCGCAAGTCCACCGCGGCCGGCGAGTGCATGTCATTGGAGAGCAAAAGATACGGGAACTTCGGGACAACTAGACCTGAAGAAATTGTGTCTAACAAAAAACTGGTAAAGGGACTCCTTGCACTATTCAAGGGCATTGGTTGGCTTTACTAGATAAACAGAGAGCGATATCGCACAATAAACTCAGTTTCGGTGTGGGTTCAAATGGTTCAAATGGCTCTGAGCACTATGGGACTTAACTTCTAAGGTCGTCAGTCCTCTAGAACTTAGAACTACTTTTACCCAACTAACCTAAGGATATCACACACATCCATGCCCGAGGCAGGATTCGAACCTGCGACTGTAGCGGTCGTGCGGTTCCAGACTGTAGTGCCTAAAACTGCTCGGACACACCAGCCGGCTCGGTGTAGGCAGTGGTGGATTAGACCTAAGCTGTTTCAACTACCCTGTTAAATCAAATCAAATCAATCAATCCACAGGTTTCATGCACGGCGGGTAGATGCATATCGCATGTCCCATTAGGATCTCTAGGAACAATGCAGGCTGTGTTATTCTGGGAAGCATTGCAACAGATTTCTATAGCGCGTCCAGAGGGGGACTTGGCTGTTATTATAGAGATATGTGACGTCGGTATAACACTGAGAACCTTTCAGCTGCTATGCAAACATCTCTCAGCGCTGGACCCGCACCACAGCTATGCATCATCGTGCCAGCAAAGGTGCCTTGGTGAACACATATTTCGACAGGAATTTCTCAGGTGACAAGTATGAAAGGGCTGCACCCGCCTCATGCTTGTGGTACCCAAACGGACACCTGTGTGTGGCTCGGCAGCTGACAGCTGCGTCGTCACTTACTGAGGGCCACTGGTGCACCCGACTCCTGGGGGTGCGTGTAAAGTCGGCGGCATCGGTGTCAGGCATCAGGTGGCAGGATGTGTTTTTTATTAGCGATCTTTTGTCTAAACTATATGGATTTCACCGAGCAATAGAATGCTGTGAATTAAAAAAAGTTACCCATACATCTGAAGTATATTGGTTTAATTAATTTGCATAAATTTTTATATCAATGTGGTGTTGGTGGTACAGTAGTTAATGGGAGGGTGTGCATAAGAGGGTGACATGGAGCAGAACAGCAGGTTAAGTGCAGGACATTGCATAATTTTTATGTAAAATGCAGTACAATTGTTTAAGGGAGTGGGTGACAAAGAAGAAAGCGCCAGAAATGGCGTTCAAAAGCATGTGAAATTCGAAAAGTGTACCACAAAATGGTGGGAGGACATAACTGATTACTTAATTTTGTATCAAAGGAGGTACAATAGTTTAAGGAAATGGGGGTAGCTTGGAAAACCACTTATCAGAACCATAGGTTAAGTGCTGACAAAGGGCCGAACATTAGGTTAAAACACCCAGAGAACAGTGACGAGCATTAGGTTATACAGCATGTTTGTCCCATGCAATTACACCTTACAAGACCTACATGTTTCCAAATAGCATAGAATGATGAGCAAGAGAAATCCAACCCCACAACCTGAATTTCTTATAAATAAACAATATACCCTTGAATTTCCTGTTGTGATATCCTTCCTCTCCACCAATTTTTATATATTCTATACACTTCCTTGAACCCCCTAAATTGTTTAAATAAACAATATGACACACATTGTATAGATTGTTTAAACAATTTTCCATACACTACAATCGAATTCCCTCCAAATGACCGATCAACTGCGTTTTTTTCCCGCCATTTTCCGGGAGGAAGTGCGGGAGGGGAGGGGTTTTCCAGAAGGGGAGAGGTTAATTAATTGATGAATTTAATTAAGTAGTCAATAAAATAGATAAGAGTGAGATGGGCTATTCCAACAACTCAGACCTGAAAGTGTACTTGTAGCAGCAAGGGGTAGGTTTCTTGTGTGAGGAGGGAAGTGGGGGAGGACATTGGTTAAGTACCTGTCAATCAAAAAGAAGGGTCCTTTTAGCAGAACAATAGGTTAAGTACCTGTCAATCAAAGGAGAACAATAAGTTTGCCCCTAAGTGCATATTTTCCCCTGATGTAGGCAACCCACAGTATCACAATGGACCACAAACGGCTTTGTTCCACTACTATCACGGTCAGTTACATCAAAGCCCAGTAGACTGATTAGGAAGGGGAAGGTTACATGCGGCGACCCTAGTAACAGGACAGTACCAGTTTGGTATTGTTCTTGGCTCGAATATTTCATTGTGCAGATTCATAGCGAATTAAACCCTTTCACTACAAATAAAGTTACTCATGCATGGCAGTAGTTAGTGGTGGAAATATGCCACAAAATTTCTAAATTTGCATTAATCAGTAAAACAGGTGACATGATGGTCACAAAAGCAACTGATAATTTGATTGTACTTAATGGGGAACAATCCGTAGAACAAATGGAACACTGACAACAGAACCCATTGTTGAAGATCCAGTGACTAGCATCACTGCTGGTGTCCCTGAAATACAGGAACAGAGGAAAATGGAATTTCTGGCTTTGACAGATGGTAAAGAATTCAGAAAAAAGTCAAAACCCAATCCATTGACGGTGGATATGAGGAAACTATTAAGAAAGAGCCACAGTTGGAGTCAAAACTAGTAATAGTTGGAGATATAATCGATTTGTTTAGCATGTACAATTGAGGCTCAGTCCGAATCAGTTACTGATAAAATTGATGCCCAGTCCAAATCAATTAATGCTCAATCGAAAGCAATCAAGATTGTGAACAATAATATTCGAGTTGTTAATATGAAAGTAGATGAAATCAAGAAAGAAATAATTGTAATGAATGCCAAAATCGGTAATCTCAAACATGACATGACAGAGGTACAGTCATAAATAGAAAGCATAAATGGTCGTCCTGAGACAGAAGTACTGAGTATTGAACAGAAACTGGAACAGTCTGTTGAGCCCATTATTGAAAATAAAACGTAGCATTAGCGCGAAAGAACTATATAGAAAAGTTTACGAATTTGCAAACTATAGTATCAGACATATTTACTAGAGTGAAGAAACAGGTGACTACATGTAATAAGAAAAAGGGGGATGTGGAAACGTTACCGACGACCACTTGCCAAGAAGTTACGAAAGTAACAGAAGTAGAAAGGAAAAGCTGCACCATCTGTCATGCCATGAACATAACATTGAAATCTTAGCGAAGGAGGAGCGTTTCGATACCCTCAAGAAACAGCGTGGATTTCACACTACCGACTTCATTAAAAATTGCGAAAAGTATTGCCTGAATCATGGACAGACGAGAGAAAAATTAAAGCTGTTATCAAAATTACAGTGGACGGGACTTAGGGATGGGGCCTAAATCTCGATATTGTGAATTTGAGCTTTCAAGAATGTAAGAATACGTTCTAGAAAGAATATTGGTCAGAGCAGAAGCAGGAGACTGAATGGTGCGATTTCGTGGTGTCAAAACCCTGCGACACGAACTCTCGCGGCTCGATGAAAGAATTTGACAATTGGAGCCTCAAATTAGAATATTTATGTGATCGATGGACTGTATCGGAGATCGTCTGGGAGTTGTAGAAGAAGCTTCCAGATGATTCCAAGAGGTACATAGACAGTAATTACAGAACAATTACTGCATTCTTAGAAAAGCTCTAAGATGAAGACAATTGGCGGAATAACCTAGAAAATTTTAAGAGTCGTAGTAATAGCAACAATTATCACAATGGCAACCATTATAATAACAAAAGCCATGGCAATAATGGTAACCATCACCATGGTAATAATAACTCACATCACTATAACAGCAACAGTCATAGTCGGAACAACAACAGCAGGAATGACAGAGGTCAGTATCATGTGAATGTGGTATGTGCTTCTCAGCAGAATGATTGTAGGCAGGAAAAAATTAGCAATTGTGACAGCCAGATATAAACGGGCCTGTTGTACTTAGTCACGGAAACTATTGACCGCGAAGGTTTGGAACCGACTGGGTGAGGGCAGACCTTGGCGGCCCAGAAGAAAGCCTAGGCAACGTCCCTATGATAGATCCAGGTAGATAAATCGGCGTTGGAAAGATGTGCAAGAAGACAGAGTGAGTAATGTACCTGTAGTAACAATAATTGAAGATGAAAAGGCAGTCGACAAAGCGATGAAAACAGATTACCGGTCAGTGTAGAAGAGGCGGCCTCTGTTAAGACAACAATGGTGCTGCAGGCTCCAGTACAGTGTGTCCGCTGGAGAAATTAAAGAAGCCGATATCGTATAAAACTTCCGTTGTTCACTAACTTAAAGTAAATTTAATTCAATCCTTCAATAATCAGAAGTAAACTGCTTGCTTTTTTTCTAAATTTTGCATTACGTTACACTGAGGTTACTGAAAGTAATTTTTTTACATAACAAAGTTGTAGTTACATTTATTTAACCAGTAACTCCATTTAATTTTACTTTCAAAATTTAGTATTTCAGAATAAGAAACTGCAAACTCATCGCTTTCTGATTCATTTGTTTTCTTGTGTACTGTTGTGTTGTGCAGAAGTGTGACAGTATTCTGTTGAGATGCTAGTGATTATTTGCTTAAATTTCTTTGCCATTACCTTTATCAAGATTATGGAGATTCATTGCCCTAGTCGGCTGGTGACCGTTTAATTATCCCCTTTCTAGCTAATCAGTGTTTTCTTTCTACTATGAATAATTTTTGTAGTAAATATTACGTGGTACACTTTTCCCTCCTGTGTGGTTTGTCAGTGATTGCAGTATATTCCACCCATTTAAAATTATCATCAGCATTTAGATTATGTTTAGAATAGATTCTTCCTTCAGAATGAACTGTTGTACACTTTCCTCCAACTAACCAGTGTTATTTTCCTTCATAACGATAGCCTTATGCATTGTAAAATTTCATTACATGTATATATATCGTAATCTAGTCGGCCGGTTAGGAAAGGGCGGTTGCAGATGGAAATGAGAACATGTCATAGCTTCACCAGCTGCATACAAGGTGTAAGGCCAGCGCCGGACAAAGTTTTCGCCTGCAGCACAAGATAGTAGATCAGGCAGTATGAGTAGTTATGGTGGTGTTTCTTATTGTAAAAATTAGGAAGACTTGAAACCATACAGAAACTTGGAGAAGGACAAATATTTTGTTAATTCCTTGCCCTGCATCTCCAAACTATATATAGGTACTACAGTTCAAAGGGGATTTGCATCCTTTAGAATGAATTCATGTCTGTCACCCAAACATTGCCTCTATTATCGTTATTTTGTTCCATCCAACAGACAAAAACTACGAACTATAAAAACTCCACTGATATCGCGTAGGGGAGAACTCAATAAGTTATTACTGTGCCTCTCTCTTCTGATACACAAAAAAAAAAAAAATCTGGGAGCTAACATCGAACACAACTCGTGGTCCTGTTAAACAGACAAGTATTGCTCCATTGGAGCAATTGGTCAGTGATCAAAGTCACTTGCATAGGCCAGTGTCAAGTTTCGTCACCTTGTAGACACCAGAATTCTGTAGAGGGCTTGTAGTTGACTTTAAATTATGGATGACATTTTTTCTCAAGTTGTTATTTGTAGAAAAGGCAATATTACATTTGTATTTAATCCGAAGCAACCTTTGAACCTGGAATGACACTGGATCTAAAAATGGAATTGAGAAGAATTTTTTCTCCGATTTTTCTGGGACGCTGATGAAAGAACCAAGTGTAGTATCCTTCTTGCCATTCTTGTTTCTGAAGATATCATCTACCAACCGAGCTTCGTAACCATTATTGACCGCCACTGTTTTAATAAGATTAATCTCATTATTAAAGTTTTCTTTCGAGAGGGGAATGGAAAGTGCTCTGTGAATAGCCGAGAAAAAGGAAG
This sequence comes from Schistocerca cancellata, assembly GCF_023864275.1. Taxonomy (NCBI): domain Eukaryota; kingdom Metazoa; phylum Arthropoda; class Insecta; order Orthoptera; family Acrididae; genus Schistocerca; species Schistocerca cancellata. Next base: position 738,123,446 of record NC_064629.1, read on the forward strand.
CATTTTTGTGAGAGGCTGGATGCTTAGAAGGAGCTGGAACGATTTGATCAGTTTGAGTCTCTTTACGGAAAATGTTGAAGGAAATTCTGTTTTCAATTAATGACAACGTAAGATCGAGGAAAATTAATTTATGATTTTAATTTTCTAGTAGACAAGTCAACTTAATATTATCATGAAGATCATTAAACAGATTGGAAATGTGGTTGATCCCATCAGGAGGACCTTTGTAGACTACTAGTACATCGTCAACGCATCTACAGTATCCCGCTATTGTAATCACTTCATGTACACCGTTCAGGTGTTTATTTCCCTCTCTGCAGTTACGAGAGATGCTTACAAAATAGCTTGTTTTATCAATTAGCCACCTAGATGGCGGTATTGTCTTGAAGTTGCCGTGGCGCACAAGTCACATGATGTTTCAGTTTTGTGTTGACTGTAGCAGAGTACACATGGCAGCCCCTAGTGGCTTGTAAAAAAATGGTTCAAATGGCTCTGAGCACTATGGGACTTAACATCTATGGTCATCAGTCCCCTAGAACTTAGAACTACTTAAACCTAACTAACCTAAGGACACCACACAACACCCAGTCATCACGAGGCAGAGAGAATCCCTGACCCCGCCAGGAATCGAACCCGGGAACCCGGGCGTGGGAAGCGAGAACGCTACCGCACGACCACGAGATGCGGACTAGTGGCTTGACCCCTGTTGCATTTTATTTTAATTCTGACTGTCTGACGCTATCAGGTATGACCGCAGCTTTCGTATTTTTTGGTACGTTATGCTGTAACATTTAGTTTTAATTTTGTCCGAAGAAGGTGTCCCTTGTGACACCGAAACCTAGGTTACAAATTAATTGTGTTCGCAACTGAGGGCTGTGTTTTTCAAAATTTTGTACATACAATTATGATTGCCCATCTTTCCTGTGTGGACGGGAGTCACCGAGTATTCTGGCATTCATTACATGAAGCTGGAGATTGAAAGATCTCCCTGCATTGTCTCTGACCAACCCTCCCTATAACACTGTCACCAATTTAATTTCCAGCTGACAAGAAGCATAAGGGTACTACACCTGTCATATTCCACCTCTTGTGAAGGAACAGAGCAAGCCGGTTCTGAAACTGCTATTGAGTGAAGACTGTTCCATACCAGTATTACCCATGGCATCTATCCAAGTGTACAAGATCTCTCCAGATGCGCGCATGTCGAGGAGGTTAGCACCCTTGATCGGTACATAGCAGGTATGAGAGTTTTGTGATGATATAACAGGTGATTAAGAAGAAACATGTGGTTTATGAACGATGGAGCTCCAGACGGACTGAGTTTGAAGCATTTTATGTAAATCAACTGCGCTGTCAGATCCAAAGTATCGTCTGGGGTCAGTACCAAGAAAAATATTGGTAAGAGAGAAATGACTGTAGAAGATAAACACATGCACTCCTAAGGCTACACGATTCTGCACTTGAACACAGTATAATATTAGAGCCATGTGGTATCCAAAATGCAACTTTTGTGGACTACTAAGCTCTTAATACTCTAAAGCATATATGTCCAACGTCTGACATACATCCACTTTGCAAGTTTTGTATCCCACTCACTACAGTGACAAACTTTAAGATGATAAAACTACTTCCTTCTACACCAAAGACAAATGTAAAGTCTTTGTGATACAGACACAATATAGCTTTGCGGAGGAGTATAGCGCCCACTGTTCACATCAAATGGCTCTGAGCACTATGGGACTAAACATCTGTGGTCATCAGTCCCCTAGAACTTAGAACTACTTAAACCTAACTAACCTAAGGACATCACACACATCCATGCCCGAGGCAGGATTCGAACCAGCGACCGTAGCAGTCGCGCGGTTCCGGACTGAGAGTCTAGAACCGCGTTCACATCCTATCATGGTTTAGACACTGTGCTATGCTCATATCCAACCTATAAAATGATCATCAGCAATGGAGAATGTCTCTTACAAGGAAACAGACAAACACATAACAGTGGTGTATGACGTGTGAAATTACATGCAATGCTGCTCTAACCCCAGGAACAGAACACTATCTCTTCCACACGCAACATCTGTCAAGCAAATTATACACATGGGTTGCAGTACCTCACAAACACCTGTCACTAACTTAGAATCACCATAGTTCTGAAACTTACGACTCCATTTCTGTCCAAGACGCGGCAGGGGAATGGAGTACGGCACATAACTCTTCAGTCATCTAGAGGAGATTGACAAAACATGTTTTCCATCAATGAACGTATTTCATCACAAATGCGATGAAAATCCTCTGCTGACTGTGGTATGAAGAGGTTTGCTGTTTACGATCACAGATAGATACTGCTCTAAGTCACACACAGAAGATGTACCTGCATATGAGATGAACACCGGCTGTGTCAAACATCTGATACACCCTGAGCCAACAATGAAAAAAAATTGTTACGTGTACTATAAACGACTTGCAGCAATATCCCCTCTCTCTAGAATGCATCATCAGACTGACATGAAATCACACCCCATTACAAACCCATCTCAATCGATCACTCCATCCACTTTCTACATTCCTTTAACGCAGATGCAAGTCCATTTAGCGGGAGATGATACTCTTTTAGAGGAAAGCATCAAAGACGGCAGTCAACTTGCATGTATCACTACCTCAATAGGGAACAGTACAAGATTGTTGGAAAACCATACAGCAACTGTTCTGTAAGGTATTTGTTACTTCACAGCACATGCCTGTGATTGGTGGAGAGTACAGAGAAGCACATTATAAATAAACTTTCTTAGGGTTAAAAACATCTCCACAGTCTTGCACAGGGTCAAAGAAGCGATCCATTCTCTAGTTGTATATCATTAACGAGCTTCCAACAGGAGCGATTTATTTACAGATACCTGTGTTGTTACTAGATTATTTTTGTAATGTCTTGCATGTTTGAGTGCTTACTAGGCACAAGCTTTTATTTTAATAACAGCGTAGCATACAGTACCGCCATTGTTATCGACGCTCGTATCGTATAGGTTTTTGTTTGTTTTGGTTAGTGCAGCTCAGTGTCGTTTAGACCTTTAGTGAGAGAGCACTTCGAATTCCTGCTGCTAATAAGCCAAGTACACCATTCGTTTGTTAGATATTTTTATGAGCTTCAAACAGGAGTGAATGCAGTAATGGATAGGAACTGTGATTACTGTGTACAGATGCGCGTTCAGTTGGCGACCCTTCGCTCACAGCTCCAGGCAGCATTGGCTTCCGTCACACAGCTTGTGGCTGCTGCCAAGGGGCATCTCTGTGGGAGGTTGGACATGGGGATATGAGGGAGTCGGGCACGTCCATGTCTCCCTATTGGTCTGCTGCTGTGGCTGCCCCGGGTACTGTCTGCACTGGGGTTGACCCCACACACGTGCCCGAGTGGGAGATCATTCCAGAGTCTGTCTTTCTGACAGGCCGATTGTAGGGCCTCCCCAGTTCGTTTGACGAACAGGTTCCGGGCGTTATCTGTGGCTGACGATGTTTATGAGCTGGATACAGTTGTCCACACTCTTCCAGAGGAAGCTTCCCAACCCACAGGGTCTGGGCATTCACAGAGGGTGGATTTGCTGGAATTTGGGAGCTCTAACGTTAGACGCATAATGGAGCCCCTTAGGAACATGGTTGCCAAGGTGGGGAAGGAAGCCAGTGTGCACTCCATCTGCATATCGCGGGGAGTCATTCCGGGTCTGGAAAGGGTGCTTCCGTATGCCATGAAGAGTACAGGGTGCAGCCAGCTGCAGGTGGTGGCTCATGTTGGTACCAATGACGTATGTAGCATTGGATCAGAGGAGATTATCTCTGGTTTCAGGTGGCTAATGGAAATAGTAAAGAATGCTAGTATTTCTTGTGAGGAGCTCACCATTTGCAGCATCGTCGATAGAACTGGCTTTGGTACTTTCGTGCAGAGTTGAGTGGAGGGTCTGAATCAGAGGCTCGGGCGGTTCTGTGACTGTGTAGGCTGCAAATTCCTCGACTTGCGCCATCGGGTGGTGGGTTGTCGGGTTCTGCTTAATACACTCCTGGAAATTGAAATAAGAACACCGTGAATTCATTGTCCCAGGAAGGGGAAACTTTATTGACACATTCCTGGGGTCAGATACATCACATGATCACACTGACAGAACCACAGGCACATAGACACAGGCAACAGAGCATGCACAATGTCGGCACTAGTACAGTGTATATCCACCTTTCGCAGCAATGCAGGCTGCTATTCTCCCATGGAGACGATCGTAGAGATGCTGGATGTAGTCCTGTGGAACGGCTTGCCATGCCATTTCCACCTGGCGCCTCAGTTGGACCAGCGTTCGTGCTGGACGTGCAGAACGCGTGAGACGACGCTTCATCCAGTCCCAAACATGCTCAATGGGGGACAGATCCGGAGATCTTGCTGGCCAGGGTAGTTGACTTACACCTTCTAGAGCACGTTGGGTGGCACGGGATACATGCGGACGTGTATTGTCCTGTTGGAACAGCAAGTTCCCTTGCCGGTCTAGGAATGGTAGAACGATGGGTTCGATGACGGTTTGGATGTACCGTGCACTATTCAGTGTCCCCTCGCCGATCACCAATGGTGTACGGCCAGTGTAGGAGATCGCTCCCCGCACCATGATGCCGGGTGTTGGCCCTGTGTGCCTCGGTCGTATGCAGTCCTGATTGTGGCGCTCACCTGCACGGCGCCAAACACGCATACGACCATCATTGGCACCAAGGCAGAAGCGACTCTCATCGCTGAAGACGACACGTCTCCATTCGTCCCTCCATTCACGCCTGTCGCGATACCACTGGAGGCGGGCTGCACGATGTTGGGGCGTGAGCGGAAGACGGCCTAACGGTGTGCGGGACCGTAGCCCAGCTTCATGGAGACGGTTGCGAATGGTCCTCGCCGATACCCCAGGAGCAACAGTGTCCCTAATTTGCTGGGAAGTGGCGGTGCGGTCCCCTACGGCACTGCGTAGGATCCTACGGTCTTGGCGTGCATCCGTGCGTCGCTGCGGTCCGGTCCCAGGTCGACGGGCACGTGCACCTTCCGCCGACCACTGGCGACAACATCGATGTACTGTGGAGACCTCACGCCCCACGTGTTGAGCAATTCGGCGGTACGTCCACCCGGCCTCCCGCATGCCCACTATACGCCCTCGCTCAAAGTCCGTCAACTGCACATACGGTTCACGTCCACGCTGTCGCGGCATGCTACCAGTGTTAAAGACTGCGATGGAGCTCCGTATGCCACGGCAAACTGGCTGACACTGACAGCGGCGGTGCACAAATGCTGCGCAGCTAGCGCCATTCGACGGCCAACACCGCGGTTCCTGGTGTGTCCGCTGTGCCGTGCGTGTGATCATTGCTTGTACAGCCCTCTCGCAGTGTCCGGAGCAAGTGTGGTGGGTCTGACACACCGGTGTCAATGTGTTCTTTTTTCCATTTCCAGGAGTGTACATCAGGAGTCCACCACACACAGGAACTGGGGTAGCGGGGACTGTGTGGAAGGGACTGGGCGGTTTCTTAGGTTAGAGGGTCTCCGGGAACCACAGAAAGGGCGTCCGTCTAGAGAGAGACAGGTAAAACACAATAAGCTAGTTGTAGAAACAATCGGTATTGTAGTTGTAAATTGTCGTAGCTATGTTGGGAAAGAACCGCTGCTCAAAGCCCTAGTAGAAAGCACTGAAGCTCAAATAGTTATATGTACAGAAAGCTGACTAAAGCCGGAAATGAGTTCTACGGGAATTTTTCCAAACGACCTAACAGTGTTCAGAAAGGATAGATCAAATATAATTGGTGGTGGAGTATTTATTGCTGTCAGAAGCAGTTTACCTTGTAGTGAAATTGAGGTAGATAGTTTCTGCGAAACAGTGCAGGTAGAGGTTATACTTGAAAATCGGACTAAACTATGAATTGGATTGTTTTACAGACCCTTCCGACTCAGAGGATATAGTTGCTGAACAGTTCAGAGCAAATTTGAGTCTCATTTCAAACATCTACCTCATTCACACAGTTATAGTCGGTAGTGACTTCAATCTACCCCCGATATGCTGGAAATATTATACATTTAAAGCCGGCGGCAGCCATGAAACGTCATCGGAAATTGTACTGAACACTTTCTCAGAAAATTATTTTAACAATTAGTTCATGAGCCCACTCGAAACGTAAATGGTTACGAAAGCATACTTGACCTCTTAGCAACAAATTATCCTGGGCAAATACTGAGTATCGTGACGAATACAGAGATTAGCGACCACAAGGTAGTTACTGCTAGGCTGAATACCGTAACACCTACAACCATCCAAAAGAAACTCAAAGTATATCTAATTAAAAAAGCTGGTAAAAATGCTCTTAACGCCGTTTTAAGAGACAGTCTTCACTCCTTCCGATCTGATCATGTAAGCGTAGAAAAGTTGTCGAATGATTTCAAAGAGATAGTATCGAGAGCAATTGATATATACCACATAAATTAATAAGTAATGGTACTGATCCCCCATGATACACAAAATGGGTCAGATCGCTGTTGCAAATCACGATGAAATAAGAGAAATCAGGGCTCACTCAGAAAAATTTAAGCGCTTGTTTTTCCGGCTTGAAGGTGGTCCATTGAACCCTCTGCCAGGCACTTTATTGTGAATAGCAGAGTAATCACGTAGATATAGATTTAGAAGTCTGAGCGTTACAGCTCTGTTGCACGGGTGGAGGTTCGCATCTCAGGGACAGCTGTCGAAATGCCAGCTGTGGGTGGAGAAGAGAGTGAAACATCTTGCTGCCCCACAGACCGACAAGTCTCTCAGCAGAATTAGTTCGGGAGCAGTATACCACAATTATAAGTGACTTACTTCCACCAGCATGTCAAGACAACTAAGACACAGAACGCAAGTAACACTGGATGTATTCCAGTGTATTTGGCGACAGTTACCACCCATTTTGGTATCAGAGGAAGTGTTTACCTAGCCTGTGGGAAGCCTCCAGAGACATGAAAAAACTACTGACCAAGCGAAGGGGCTCTCATGATCATATTAATTGATTAGCCTAACAGTTTGATATGAATGCCATGCCACCGAACGGATGGATGCGAGGGCGAGAGTCCCATGGATATGATTCGATAGTTGGAGCGTTAATCACGCGTTTTGTCGTTGTAGTGAGGTGTTTTAAAGGAACCTACACAGGGCACATGATCATCATAATAAAATCACATACATCATCGAATTTATAAAGTGCCATGTAGTATAAACCAGATGTTTCCAACTTCTCTGTGCTATTCCCTTGAGAGACTTCAAATGTAGTGAGACATTCGGTTACTTTGAGAGAGAGTTCGAAAGAGAGAAGGTATCCCATTACATAGGTAGAACATGCTCTTAGCTCACCTTCATGAACCAAAATGAGTTTAATATTCTAGTCGTGTGATGAAGGAGGTAACAGATAATAAAAGATATTTTTCTACCTGTTGAGAGAATACATAGAGGAAATATAGCCTATGTCGTAGTGTTGTACAGGATTTTCACAACAAGTAGCGGTACTTCAGCGACGTGAAACCGTGTGTACGCTCCGATTTCTTCTATCTTCGAAAATAACTCGTATAAACTGGAGGAATTTATATTTCATGTGAGTAATTCGAGGTCTACTAACAAAACAACATCCCCGTTTTTGACTTTTTAAACTGAGGATTCTGTGTCAGGGATGGGGCTGCAGTTAGCCTGAGTCAGACCGCAGTGTAACACAGCTGACAGGCTCTTCAGGAACACAATACATTTGGTAGGAGGCGCTGGAATAGACTGGAGATGACTGGTCAGTTTCTTTTTCGTCTTGAGACATTGTGTTCAGGAAAGGTAGTGACCACTACATTCGTAAAAGGTATCATAAAATATATTTCCCATATTTCTGTTATTTCCTATATTTCTGTTGGCTAGGATGTGACTTGCAACTTGTAAATAGGTATAAGTGTGTTTCATTCTCAAAGTATGTTGCTGCAGCAGAAGTGTATACAGGGTGTTACAACAAGGTACGGCCAAACGTTCAGGAAATATTCCTCACACACAAAGAAAGAAAATATGTTATGTGGAAATGTGTCCGGAAACGCTTACTTTCCATGTTAGAGCTCATTTTATTACTTCTCTTCAAATCACATTAATCATGGAATGGAAACACACTGCAACAGAACGTACCAGCGTGACTTCAAACACTTTGTTACAGGAAATGTTCAAAATGTCCTCAGTTAGCGAGGGTACATGCATCCACCCCCCGTCGCATGGAATCCCTGATGCGCTGATGCAGCCCTGGAGAATGGCGTATTGTATCACAGCCGTCCACAATAAGAGCACGAAGAGTTTCTACATTTCGTACCGGGGTTGCGTAGACAAGAGCTTTCAAATGCCCCCATAAATGAAAGTCAAGAGGGTTGAGGTCAGGAGAGCGTGCAGGCCATGGAATTGGTCCGCCTCTACCAATCCATCGGTCACCGAATCTGTTGTTGAGAAGCGTACAAACACTTCGACTGAAATGTGCAGGAGCTCCATCGTGCATGAACCACATGTTGTGTCGTATTTGTAAAGGGACATGTTCTAGCAGCACAGGTAGAGTATCCCGTACGAAATCATGATAACGTGCTCCATTGAGCGTAGGTGGAAGAACATGGGGCCCAATCAAGACATCACCAACAATGCCTGCCCAAACGTTCACAGAAAATCTGTGTTGATGACGTGATTGCACAATTGCGTGCGGATTCTCGTCAGCCCACACATGTTGATTGTGAAAATTTACAATTTGATCAAGTTGGAATGAAGCCTCATCCGTAAAGAGAACATTTGCACTGAAATGAGGATTGACACATTGTTGGATGAACCATTCGCAGAAGTGTAACCGTGGAGGCCATTCAGCTGCTGGTAGTGCCTGCACACGCTGTACATGGTACGGAAACAACTGGTTCTCCCGTAGCACTCTCCATACAGTGACGTGGTCTACGTTACCTTGTACAGCAGCAACTTCTCTGACGCTGGCATTAGGGTTATCGTCAACTGCACGAAGAATTGCCTCGTCCATTGCAGGTGTCCTCGTCGTTCTAGGTCTTCCCCAGTCGCGAATCATAGGCTGGAATGTTCCGTGCTCCCTAAGACGCCGATCACTTGCTTCGAACGTCTTCCTGTCGGGTCACCTTCGTTCTGGAATTCTGTCTCGATACAAACGTACCGCGCCACGGCTATTGCCCCGTGCTAATCCATACATCAAATGGGCATCTGCCAACTCAACATTTGTAAACATTGCACTGACTGCAAAACCACGTCCGTGATGAACACTAACCTGTTGATGCTACGTACTGATGTGCTTGATGATAGTACTGTAGAGCAATGAGTCGCATGTCAACACAAGCACCGAAGTCAACATTACCTTCCTTCAATTGGGCCAACTGACTGTTAATCGAGGAAGTACAGTACATACTGACGAAACTAAAATGAGCTCTAACATGGAAATTAAGCGTTTCCGGACACATGTCCACATAACATCTTTTCTTTATTTGTGTGTGAGGAATGTTTCCTGAAAGCTTGGACGTACCTTTTTGTAACACCCTGTATAGGTGCAAGATGGTAGAGGCGCAGTGGGACAGTGGGTCACTGTTTTAATATCGTTATTACCTATCCTTACGTACCTCCCAGCAGCAGCTATTCACTTATGGATCAGTAGAAGACTGCTCAACTGTACTTCAGTGATATCTTGGTGTCCTATAATTATTTCCCTTGTGGGACTATTGGCTAGACTAGCTGGAGCAACTGTCAAGTGCTAGACTAATAGCGAAAATATCCACTCCACACCAAGCAGTTAGAGATGAAACTGGATGGAGCTACTGTCTAGTGGTCGATCAATAGGAACTCAAATCGTTTAAATAAACAATATTTGAAAGTGCATACAAAATAATAAAGACTTATGTCCATCCTACCCAACAGCCCAGCACAAACTGTGTCCTTTTCCCACCAATTTCCGGATGGTGAGTGGAAAGGAAGGGATTTGGGGAATGGCCAACAGTGTGCCCTGGTGGTGGTGGTGTTGTGAACTAGGTCAGTTGGTCTCCAAACCTCAAGGTGAATACACAAAATTTGATATTCCCATCAATAAATTTGAGTTTCTCGTTAAAATTTCAAATTCCCACCATTATTTTCCAAGCTGCCATCTTGAATTACATCATGGGAGGGGAGGGAACTGGATCTCCCTGAGGGGTGACCCACAGGCCATCTGGGGAAAACACATGACGTCATCAGGAGGTGAGGGTAATTAATTAATCGATTAATTAACTTGTATAACTAATTTGATGTCATACATGGCCCAGACCCCTCTTTGTCCCTCTACTGCTGTGTTTTAACATTATACTGTTCCACCACTTAATCTGATACTGATTTGGATACGCACAGAATCCTGGTTCCTATACTTATTAAGAATACCAACAGTTAATGAAGAAAGAAGCAGGTTTAAACAAAGTAACTGATGAGAGACGTCGTAATTTTCCCATTAAATAACCTTCTTACTGTCCAAAACTTAAAATTTAATTGTTGCGTATTACACACAAATTGTTCAGAAAATTTCATCAAAATAACATGTAAATATCCAGTGAACAGAGTAGGATAATTTAGTTCCAGTACTAGAAGTCCGTCGACTGTCACTTAGTGGCTGAACATTTTTCAGATGGCATTTTATAAGTAACTGTTTTCTGAGAAAAAACAAGTGATTTGCGAACATTTGTTTTGCTATCTGTGTAATGGGGTTCTAACAACATCCTTTGCTTAGTCATTGCTCTGTGAGGGGGCTAAAGGATGTCAGACGCATGTAACCCACAGTATAGTGCCTGTTTATTCAAATAATTAATGGTCAGTATATTTCAGAACTGTAGAAGCAACATCGCAACAATCTGATTACTTAACTGTTACATAGAGAACCCGTGCAGTGGGCCGGCCTGTGTGGCCGAGCGGTTCTAGGCACTTCAGTCTGGAGGCGCGCGACCGCTCCGGTCGCAGTTTCGAATCCTGCCTCGGGCATGGATGTGTGTGATGTCCTTAGGTTAGTTACGTTTAATCAGTTCTAAGTTCTAGGGGACTGATGACCTCAGATGTTAAGTCCCATAGTGCTCAGAGCCATTTGAACCGTGCAGTGGCTGTGATTTCACTTGCACAAGAGACGGTTATTTGTTAAGCAAATACCTGCGGAATTTGTGTATTTTCCAGAAGAATGAACTCTGTGTCTCCTTGTTAAGCAATTACCTGCGGAATTTGTGTATCAGAAGAATGAACTCTGTGTCTCCTCGGTGCTAATGATATAGCTGTTACATGTATCAGATACAGCAGATTCAAAAGTGTTTCCCTTTTAATGTTATGAGATTCTGGCTCCACTAATTGCTTGTTTTCAGTGTAACATGAGGTAGTACGTCAGGACAGATGTTCATAGTTACACATCTGTGCATAGTGTATGCTAGCTTACGGGGCAGGATGATATAGGTAGAGGTTAATCGGAGTTATTAGTCATAAGGAGGAGGCGTCATGAACTGTTTCAGACAGTGCTAGCTTATTTATCGGTGCTTGTCTTCTATACCTAATAATTTTCTCCCTCTCTGTCCATACGTGCTCTATGAGACAATGGTCAGCACCTCTGGGAGACCAGCCGAACAGTTCAACGTCTGTGTTTATTTGAAACGAGTGCTTTACACAGTTTGTTGTGTGGACATGTGAATGGTCGGGTTGGAAGATTATTCTGCCTCTCGAAAATTTCAGACAAACTGAAGGAATCATTACGTTCTCCAGTATTTCGCAGTAATAATGACTCGAAAACGGACGGTCCAGTTACCACATAACACCGCAGCCACTTACTGGTATGCATCCCAAAACTGCAACAGCAGTTCGGCCACTCCTTTTGCCCATGATGGACATATTTGCTGTCGAATTTCGCTCCACATGGACTGAACTATTTGGTGCAGTACAAAACACCTTAGCAGTATGGCAGTGGGTCCACCACACCAATTTTAATAGCAAATTGATATGCAAATTAATTAAATTGATCAATTAATCATCCTCCACCGCAACCGCAAACATGCCCAACTCCACCGCCGGATGAAGTCATGTGTTTCTCTCAGTAAGCACGTGGGCCCAAGCCCCCTTCCTGTCCCCAAACTCCCCCTCCACCAACCTACCCTATTGGCGCGAATTTCGAATTTTGGCAGGAATTTCGAGTTTTGGTGGGAATTTCTTTGTCCCACGGCTGTGCTGAGATCCCGTCCCACCCTCCACCCCTCCCCCCATTAGGATTTAGCAGAAAATTAAAACTGACAGTACCCTTTCTGCGACTCAAACCCTGGCCCTCCAGGACGAAAAGCCCAAGTGCACTGCCCATAACACAATTATACCACCGGACGCACTTGACATAGGAACACAGCATCCGATCACAAGGGGGATATAAGGTGAGCCCAGCAACTCTACAGCCTCAGTTTCAGTTAGTTAGTCCTTCAGAATGAAGCGCCAGCCGAGATCGTCCAGCGCCGTCCAGCCACAGCAGCAACAGAATAGGAAGAATCCGCGGAAGATTAAGTACCCCCTGCTTAATGACTGTGTTTACTGAAGTGTAAGGATCTTTGACCTTCTGTCATCGCTTGTAATGGTTTTTCTTCGCGACGTCCTCAAGCCTGTTGGGGTCTGCAGCAGCTACATGTCCCAGCCCGTCGGGACCCGCAGCAGAGGCAGCATTCTGGGATCCTGTCGAGCACCTGGAGAGCTTGATCGAGCAGGACAATCAGTTGTTATTGTCGATTGAAGACACGCAGCCAGCCCCTAACTCTCTGAAGTGCACCGGGAGTCGTAATCAGCATGACGCAGGTCGGTACTGTGCCCCATCATACGCGCCATAGCAGAATATTCCAGTGACACTGCATGGACAACGTGAGTATGTAGTGGATGAGAAGAAGCCCTGCCTACCATTACTCTTCTCTTCAGTGTATCATTTAACTGTTAGTGCTTCGAAACGTTTACATATTGGTATAGAAGCAAACACAGACAGAGAGTGGCGTTTTGTGAAAGAGATCGAGAATGCCGCTAAAAGTGTTAAAGTGCGGTTTTCGGAGGTGGAATGTTATCAACTGTGTCGTGCAAAAGTGTATATCAAGCAGCAGTTGACCGCCGAGAATCATCCGCGCCGTCCTCCTCTGGACATTTACTGTGCTGCTGTGATATCCCTCTACCGGAAACAGTAAAGCCAAACACAATGTTCATATTTGACGATGTTGCAGTGGAAAACCAAGATCAAATTAGGCGATATTCCTGTTTCGGTCGCCATATGGATGTTGATATATTTTGTCTGAGTCTGACATATTCCAGGATCCCAAAACAGCTGGCGAGGGATAATACAAACCTCCGATACGTCATTCAACGATTTTGTAAAGATATGTGCAGATTGCTGGAATCAATCACAGTATGGGTTTATCGTTACTGATAAAACAAGAAAACTGAACGAACGCAGATATAGACGAAACTTCCAGGAGTTCCTATATACAGGGTGGTCCATTGATAGTGACAGGGACAAATATCTCACGAAATAAGCGTCAAACGAAAAAACTACAAACAACGAAACTTGTCTAACTTGAAGGGGAAGCCAGATGGCTCTATGGTTGGCCAGCTAGATGGCGCTGCCATAGGTCAAACGAATATCAACTGCGTTTTTCTTAAATAGGAACCCCCACTTTTATTACATATTCGTGCTGTACGTAAAGAAATATGAATGCTTTATTTGGATCAATTTTTTCGCTTTGTGATAGATGGTGCTGTAATAGTCACAAACATTTGGCTCACAATTTTAGACGAACAGTTGGTAACAGGCAGATTTTTTAAATTAAAATACAGAACGTAGGTACGTTTGAACATTTTATCTCGGTTGTTCAATGTGATACATGTACCTTTGTGAACTTATCATTTCTGAGTACGCATGCTGTTACAGCATGATTACCTGTAAATACCACATTAATGCAATAAATGCTCAAAATGATGTCCGTCAACCTCAATGCATTTGGCAATACGTGTAACGACATTCCTCTCAACATCGAGTAGTTCGCCTTCCGTAATGTTCGCACATGCATTGACAATGCGCTGACGCATGTTGTCGGGCGTTGTCGGTGGATCACGATAGCAAATATCCTTCTAAATGGTTCAAATGGCTCTGAGCACTATGGGACTTAAAATCTGAAGTCATCAGTCCCCTAGAACTTAGAACTACTTAATCCTAACTAACCTAAGAACATCACACACATCCATGGCCGAGGCGAGATTCGAATCTGCGACCGTAGCAGTCGCGCGGTTCCGGACTGCAGCGCCTAGAACCGCGTGGCCACCAAGGTCGGCAAATATCCTTCAACTTTCCCCACAGAAAGAAATCCGGGGACGTCAGATCCGGTGAACGTGCGGGGCATGGTATGGTGCTTCGACGACCAATCCACCTGTCATGAAATGTTGTTTTTGTTGAGGTCTTCAGTCCTGAGACCGGTTTGATGCAGCTCTCCATGCTATTCTATCCTGTGCAAGCCTCTTCATCTCCCAGTACCTACTGCAGCCTACATCCTTCTGAATCTGCCTAGTGTATTCATTTCTTGGTCTCCGTCTACGATTTTACCCTTCATGCTGCCCTCCAGTACTAAATTGGTGATCTCTTGGTGCCTCAGAACATGTCCTACCAACCTATACCTTCTTCTAGTCAAGTTGTGCCACTAACTTCTCTTCTCCCCAATTCTATTCAATACCTCCTCATTAGTTATGTGATCTACCCATCTAATCTTCAGCATTCTTCTGTAGCACCACATTTCGAAAGCTTCTATTATCTTCTTGTCTAAACTATTTATCGTCCATGTTTCACTTCCATACATGGCTACACTCCATACAAATACTTTCAGAAACGACTTCCTGACACTTAAATCAATACTCGATGTAAACAAATTTCTCTTCTTCAGAAACGCTTTCCTTGCCATTGCCAGTCTACATTTTATATCCTCTCTACTTCGACCATCATCAGTTATTTTGCTCCTCAAATAGCAAAACTCATTTGCTACTTTAATCGTCTCGTTTCCTAATCTAATTCCCGCAGCATCACCCGACTCAATTCGACTACATTCCATTATCCTCGTTTTGCTTTTGTTGATGCTCATCTTATACCCTCCTTTCAAGACACTGTCCATTCCGTTCAACTGCTCTTCCAAGCTCTTTGCTGTCGCTGACAGAATTACAATGTCATCGGCGAACCTCAAAGTTTTTATTTCTTCTCCATGCATTTTAATACCTACTCCGACTCTTCTTTCGTTTCCTTTACTGCTTGCTCAATATACAGATTGAATAGCACCGGGGAGAGGCTACAACCCTTTCTCACTCCCTTCCCAACCGCTG
This sequence comes from Schistocerca cancellata, assembly GCF_023864275.1. Classification (NCBI taxonomy): domain Eukaryota; kingdom Metazoa; phylum Arthropoda; class Insecta; order Orthoptera; family Acrididae; genus Schistocerca; species Schistocerca cancellata. Next base: position 738,138,850 of record NC_064629.1, read on the forward strand.
CTTCCCTTTCGTGCCCCTCGACTCTTATAACTGCCATCTGGTTTCTGTACAAATTGTAAATAGCCTTTCGCTCCCTGTATTTTACCCCTGCCACCTTCAGAATTTGAAAGAGAGTATTCCAGTCAACATTGTCAAAAGCTTTCTCTAAGTCTACAAATGCTGGAAACGTAGGTTTGCCTTTTCTTAATCTTTCTTCTAAGATAAGTCGTAGGGTCAGTATTGCCTCACGTGTTCCAACATTTCTACGGAATCCAAACTAATCTTCGCCGAGGTCGGCTTCTACCAGTTTTTCCATTCGTCTGTAAAGAATTCGCGTTAGTATTTTGCAGCTGTGACTTATTAAACTGATAGTTCGGTAATTTTCACATCTGTCAACACCTGCTTTCTTTGGGATTGCAATTATTATATTCTTCTTGAAGCCTGAGGGAATTTCGCCTGTCTCATACATCTTGCTCACCAGATGGAAGAGTTTTGTCAGGACTGGCACTCCCAAGGCTGTCAGTAGTTCTAATGGAATGTTGTCTACTCCCGGGGCCTTGTTTCGACTTAGGTCTTTCAGTGTTCTGTCAAACTCTTCACGCAGTATCATATCTCCTGTTTCATCTTCATCTACCTCCTCTTCAATTTCCATAATATTGTCCTCAAGAACATCGCCCCTGAATAGACCCTCTATATACTCTTTCAACCTTTCTGCTTTCCCTTCTTTGCTTAGAACTGGGTTTCCATCTGAGCTCTTGATATTCATACAAGTGGTTCTCTTTTCTCCAAAGGCCTCTTTAATTTTCCTGTAGGCAGTATCTATCTTACCCCTCATGAGATAAGCCTCTACTTCCTTACATTTGTCCTCTAGCCATCCCTGCTGAGCCATTTTGCACTTCCTGTCGATCTCATTTTTGAGACGTTTGTATTCCTTTTTGCCTGCTTCACTTGTTGCATTTTTGTATTTTCTCCTTTCATTAATTAAATTCAGTATCTCTTCTGTTACCCAAGGATTTCTACTAGCCCTCGTCTTTTTACCTACTTGAACCTCTGCTGCATTCATTATTTCATTCCTCAAAGCTACCCATTCTTCTTCTACTGTATTTCTTTCCCCCGTTCCTGTCAATTGTTCTCTTATGCTCTCCCTGAAACTCTGTACAACCTCTGGTTCTTTCAGTTTATCCAGGTCCCATCTCGTTAAATTCCCACCATTTTGCAGTTTCTTCAGTTTTAATCTACAGTTCCTAACCACTAGATTGTGGACAGAGTCCACATCTGCCCCTGGAAATGTCTTACAATTTCTAATCTGGTTCCTAAATCTCTGTCTAACTATTATATAATCTGTCTGAAACCTTTTAGTATCTCCAGGGTTCTTCCATGTATACAACCTTCAAAAATGGTTCAAATGGCTCTGAGCACTATGCGACTTAACTTCTGAGGTCATCAGTCGCCTAGAACTTAGAACTAATTAAACCTAACTAACCTAAGGACATCACACACATCCATGCCCGAGGCAGGATTCAAATCTGCGACCGTAGCGGTCGCCCGGTTCCAGACTGTAGCGCCCAGAACCGCACGGCCACACAAGCCGGCCATACAACCTTCTTTCATGATTCTTGAACCAAGTGTTAGCTAGGATTAAGTTATGCTCTGTGCAAAAATCTACCAGACGGCTTCCTCTTTCATTTCTTAGCCCCAATCCATAATCACGTACTACGTTTTCTTCTCCTCCTTTTCCTACTGTCGAATTCGGGTCACCCATGACTATTAAATTTTCATCTCCCTTCACTACCTGAATAATTTCTTTTATCTCATCAAACATTTCACCAATTTCTTCATTATCTGCAGAGCTAGTTGGCATATAAGCTTGTACTACTGTAGTAGGCGTGGGCTTCGTGTCTATCTTGGCCATATGCTATTCAATACCGCTTGAACCGCACGCAAGCTATGTGCCAAACATCCATCATGTTGGAAGTACATCGCCATTCTGTCATGCAGTGAAACATCTTGTAGTAACATCAGTAGAACATTACGTTGGAAATCAGCATACTTTGCACCATTTAGGTTGCCATCGATAAAATGGGAGCCAATTATCCTTCCTCCCATAACACCGCACCGTACATTAACCCGCCAAGGTCGCTGATGTTCCACTTGTCGCAGCCATCGTGGATATTCCGTTGCCCAATAGTACATATGATGCCGGTTTACGATACCGCTGTTGGTGAATGATGCTTCGTCGCTAAATAGAACGCGTGCATAAAATCTGTCATCGTCCCGTAATTTCTCTTGTGCCCAGTGGCAGAACTGCACACGACGTTTAAAGTCGTTGCCAAGCAATTCCTGGTGCATAGAAATATGGTACGGGTGCAAACGATGTTGATGTAGCATTCTCAACAACGACGTTTTTGAGATTCCCGGTTCTCGCGCAATTTGTCTGCTACTGATGCGCGGATTAGCCGTGACAGCAGCTAAAACACCTACTTGGGCACCATCATTTGTTGCAGGTCGTAGTTGACGTTTCACATGCGGCTGAACACTTCCTGTTTACTTAAATAACGCAACTATCCGGCGAACGGTCCGGACGCTTGGATGATGCCGTCCAGGATACCAAGCAGCATACATAGCACACGCCCGTTGGGCATTTTGATCACAATAGCCGTACATCAACACGATATCGACCTTTTCCGCAGTTGGTAAACGGTCCATTGTAAAGCGGGTAATGTATCACGAAGCAAATACCGTCCGCACTGGCGGAATGTTACGTGATACCACCTTGTGACTATTACAGCACCATCTATCACAAAGCGAAAAAAGTGGTCCAACTAAAACATTAATATTTCTTTACGTACTACACGAATATGTAATAAAAAATGGGGATTCCTATTTAAAAAAAAGGCAGTTGATATCCGTTTGACCTATGGCAGCGCCATCTAGCGGGCCAACCATAGCGCCATCTGGTCTCCCCCTAAGAAGCTAGACGAATTTCGTTCTTTGTAGTTTTTTCGTTTGATGCTTATTTCGTTAGACATTTGGCCCGGTCACTATCAATGGACCACCCTGTATACCGGGTATTACAAAATGGTACGGCCAAACTATCGGGAAACATTCCTCACACACAAATAAAGTAAAGATGTTATGTGGACATGTGTCCGGAAACGCTTAATTTCCATGTTAGAGCTCATTTTAGTTTCGTCAGTATGTATTGTACTTCCTCGATTGATCGCCAGTTGGCCCAATTGAAGGAAGGTAATGTTGACTTCGGTGCTTGTGTTGACATGCGACTCATTGCTCTACAGTACTAGCATCAAGCACATCAGTACGTAGCATCAACAGGTTAGTGTTCATCACGAACGTGGTTTTGCAGTCAGTGCAATGTTTACAAATGCGGAGTTGGCAGATGCCCATTTGATGTATGGATTAGCACGGGGCAATAGCCGTGGCGCGGTGCGTTTGTATCGAGACAGATTTCCAGAACGAAGGTGACCCGACAGGAAGACGTTCGAAGCAAGTGATCGGCGTCTTAGGGAGCACGGAACATTCCAGACTATGACTCGCGACTGGGGAAGACCTAGAACGACGAGGACACCTGCAATGGACGAGGCAATTCTTCGTGCAGTTGACGATAACCCTAATGCCAGCGTCAGAGAAGTTGCTGCTGTACAAGGTAACGTTGACCACGTCACTGTATGGAGAGTGCTACGGGAGAACCAGTTGTTTCCGTACCATGTACATCGTGTGCAGGCACTATCAGCAGCTGATTGACCTCCACGGGTACACTTCTGCGAATGGTTCATCCAACAATGTGTCCATCCTCATTTCAGTGCAAATGTTCTCTTTACGGATGAGGCTTCATTAAAACGTGATCAAATTGTAAATTTTCACAATCAACATGTGTGGGCTGACGAGAATCCGCACGCAATTGTGCAATCACGTCATCAACACAGATTTTCTGTGAATGTTTGGGCAGGCATTGTTGGTGATGTCTTGATTGGGCCCCATGTTCTTCCACCTACACTCAATGGAGCACGTTATCATGATTTCATACGGGATACTCTACCTGTGCTGCTAGAACATGTGCCTTTACAAGTACGACACAACATGTGGTTCATGCACGATGGAGCTCCTGCACATTTCAGTCGAAGTGTTCGTACGCTTCTCAACAACAGATTTGGTGACCGATGGATTGGTAGAGGCGGACCAATTCCATGGCCCCCACGCTCTCCTGACCTCAACCCTCTTGACTTTCATTTATGGGGGCATTTGAAAGCTCTTGTCTACGCAACCCCGGTACGAAATGTAGAAACTCTTCGTGCTCGTATTGTGGACGGCTGTGATACAATACGCCATTCTCCAGGGCTGCATCAGCGCATCAGGGATTCCATGCGACGGAGGGAGGATGCATGTATCCTTGCTAACGGAGGACATTTTGAACATTTCCTGTAACAAAGTGTTTGAAATCACGCTGGTACGTTCTGTTGCAGTGTGTTTGCATTCCATGATTCATGTGATTTGAAGAGAAGTAATAAAATGAGCTCTAACATGGAAAGTAAGCGTTTCCGGACACATGTCCACATAACATATTTTCTTTCTTTGTGTGTGAGGAATATTTCCTGAAAGTTTGGCCGTACCTTTTTGTAACACCCTGTATAGTCATGCAAAGAGATGAGTGCATCGGTATACGTATCACCATGGATAAATTTGCATGCATGCCGGATTCAAATTCTCGGTCATAATGTTGGAGGCATACGCAAGGAACTAGAGACGTATTTTAGACCCTTCTGAGACTGAACAGTACACTGAATTATCGGGTTAATGCAGTCGAGAAGAAAGTAAACGGCTTAACTGAAGGGCGGATGGCTGTTATTGAGAACGGGACATTCTAGGAACGGGTTAACGCGATTGAGAAGAAAATAGGCAAATTAACTGAAAGGGAATAGCTGTTACCGAGAAGGGAGAGCAGCATAATAAGAAGAAGAAGCGCGGATATATAAAACGTCACGCTGCACAGAAGTCCGATTAGTAAACACGGAAATGTTGACAAAGCATAAAGTCATCGAGGCACGGAAGGCCGCTCGCGGTAAGTTACGGTTGCTGAGGTTAGGGCATTTGAAGCGGGAGCAGACACTGCGAGAAACCATTAAACCAGTTACTAAATCTCTCGATGAAATCTCAGCGAAATTCCGCAACGACGACGATGACGCTATTGCCGATTTCATTGACCGTCACAGTGACGCTAGGATAGACAAAATATTCGGTGTCAGAGGTGAGAAACCACCATTCATGTTCGGTACACAGCCTTTAGCTTTAAATGAAAAATCGATACAGAACAGCGATAAACAATTTCAAAGAACACCCGGTCTACAGAAACTTATTTTCCTAAGACCCACAAAAACTGTAAATTGTTCACCTAAAGATCTGGAAATGTATTGTGAAATATGGCTTTTAACTGATCTGCGTAAGAACGCAAAATGTCGAAGCAATGTGAAATACAAATCCATTATATGACCTATTTTGGATGGTGAAAATAAATAGCCGTGGTGGTGGTATTGACATTCAGCGTAAAACAGTGAGCAATCGACTCCCGCAGTATAGACGACTCCTGCATACGGCTCATTCGAATGAAGTTGTTTCAGTAATTTCTGTGCTTAGAAAGAGAGGCATCATCGAATAAGAATGGAGACTGTAGTTCGAGAACTGCACAAACCAGCACGCAAAACATGCCCTCTAAGATATGTTATGATTAAAGCTTTGGACGATCTGTGGCAGGCGGATCTTGTTGACATGAGGGATTATTCACGTGTGAATAACGGATTCAAATGTATTTTAATGGCCATTCGTACTTATTCTAAATATGTCTGAGCATTACCCGTGACAGCGAAAACAGGGAAGAAAGTCGCACATGTGTTTGATGGATTGCTGCAGACGGAGACGAATCGAAATCCAGACAACCTTCAAACAGATCACGGCGGTGAGTTTGAGAGGCACCCACATGCCTTGCTCATACTGTGGCATCAAGCAGTCAGGCCTGCAAGATGAGTGGTCTGCCAAGCGAGTGGATTTATTCTTATTTATCGAGTAACATCAATGACTGATTATGAGCTCTAGTACTCACAATTAAGCTACAAATAATTTTCCTGTTTGAATATTACGCAACGGAAACGGGTAACGCACATCTGACTGTTAGTAATTTACACAACTCTGATTGTTCACTACGCACTGGCAATACCACATTTTCTTTCTTACCCAACGGCTTTGATCAACACGTGGCCATCGCACTGAATATGAATGGCGCACACATTATAAATTCTGGATATCATGACTACACACTACTCGAAGAACAAGGCTACGAAGTCTCGTAATTATCTAACGCTACAGTGCACTTTCTGGATAGGATGGTGGATTTTTTGCTATATCTCACACTTCGACTCTCACACCCATCATCACGAAAATTTCCTCCAGACCGAGCGGTACAAAAAGGAACATGCATAACCCACTGCCTCTGAACCTATCTTGCTACTCTCCCATGGAAACCACACATAATTAAATTACGTGAAATACATCACACTGGCAACATAGAATACAATCACAAAGAATAGTCACAACGTTAGAATCACTTCACTTTCAGCTTCCCCACTTCAATTAGTATTCATCCCAGTTTCACACGACACTGCCCCACTTTGTAACTTTTCTTTCCTACTACGAACTCTTGAGGATATATTCACGTCTTCCTGTGCAATGCAAGCCAAATGGCGTTGCTGGATAGACGGCTCACTCACCTTGCTTCTCTCTCAGAGTATTAGAGTTTGAATCTAGCATCACACGGAAATATAACACGCAAAGGTAATATTAAGATCATATTCACTTTTCCTACCACGAACTCTGGAGGATATATGCACGTCTTCCTGTGCAATGCAAGCCAAATGGCGTTGCTGGATAGACGGCTCACTCACCTTGCTTCTCTCGCAGAGTATTAGAGTTTGAATCAAGAGTCACACGGAAACATAACACGCAAAGTAATATTAAGATCATATTCGTTACACACGCGAGTCCTCGACTGATACCTTGGACGAGTACTTCTCTTTATCCTTTGTCTCATACACAGATTGAGACTCACACAGTACTCACCATGTGGAAGTGCTCGTCTCTAATTTCAAGTCCTGCACACGCCATTTCTTAAAATATTTCCAACTTATAGTACACACGCCAGTAATTCAGCTTAACTTTAGTACTCGGAAGTATTTCAACTTATTGCTACACGTGGTTTCATTGTGACTGTTGGTCACTTCCGAAGATTACTACGATCCCCTTAATATTACCTGCCTGTCATTTAATTCTCCCCCCAAAAGTTCCTGAAATAGAGAAATAATTATTCCAAACTACTCTTAAGTATTTCACATGCATACCATTCTCTCCACTCTTTTGTCTTTACGGAGCACACCTAAGACAGGTTTTACCAACACAAGATCCAGTGCCGGAGTACTGAAACATGGCCGTTCTTTAGGTCATCTCGCACCTCCGCCGAGGTGAGGGAGCACCATGCTACCGTATTGGTCAGCCACATTTCAGGCACTCAAAGCTCAGGTAAATTTCATCTCTTTGGTTCCACCAAAGGTAACCAAAGGACCGTCTCAAAGATGATCGTATATTGCACATTCACTGTCTGCGGTTAGCAGACGACCATACTTTCATTCATTTCACAGATCTCACCAAATTGGATTTAGGGATTTATTTTGTGGGAGTGCACATGTGATCAATTAAATAAATAAATTGTTCTTCTTTCCTACACTGGTATCCGGCTTCGGTGTATTAAGTGACATTGAGTTATTATTACAAAAAATATGTTGTTATGACAAGAATAACTAAGAATGTTGTACCAATTTTCAATGTCGGGCGGTACTGTACACTTTCAAGTTTTACAATAGATAGTTCAAGACTGTTATGGAGCAGTATGGAATATATCACTACTCGACGTTCACCCACCTGAAGGCGAGAATCGTGGAACGTTTAAACAGAACAGTGAAAACCCAGATGTGGATACAATTCAATCTTGGCGGTTCACACAAATGGACGATATCCTTCCGCAAATAATTGCGCAGTATAATCGAACCAAAAATCGCACAATAAAAATGAGACAAATCAATGTTTGTGATAGTAGACTTCTAGACACCTTATACAATCGTATTAAAATGTTAGATCCGCGCAGACGGTGATTTGATACGTATTTCGAAACACAAGACAGCATTTCAGAAGTCATACGTGCCAAACTGGTCAACCGAGATATTCACAGTTTCCAAAGGGCAAAGAACGAATCCTAGAAAGTACCTGCTGAAGGACAGCAGTGGTACTGATGTTGCAGGATACTTTTACACACAATAGTTACAGAAGAGCTCGGAACCAGATGTGTATCTAGTAGAGAGGGTCATACGGCGTCGAAGGAATAGTGCGTAAGTTAAATGGCCTGCTTTTTCCGCATCACAAAACAGATGGATCGACACTGACGATTTGTTATATAATAGGGAACGCAGACCACAAGCACCTCAGTAGCATAACATGCGTGATTGGAGACACATTAGAGGAGGCAGCGGTATTCTTGGAAAACTACCACTCGAATTACACATTCCTGGATATAACTACTGTGGACCTGGAACAAAACTTCAAAAACGATCGGCATGCGGCGATAAGGGGGTAAATCTACTAGACGAAACGTGTATAGAACACGACATAGCTTACGCAACAAATAAAGATCGTCACACCGACGATCGAATTTTAGCTGATAAAGCTAAGGCTATACGTGCGAGAAGGGATATTGGAACAGGTCAACGCATTTCTGTATTTGCAGTTGAAAAAACTATGCGTGGTAAAATTAAGTTGGGCTTTGGTATGAAGATCACCCAAGTTATGAGCGCTGCACGTAGGGCGCTAAGGAAGAAAATGAAAACCAAAGGGAGCATGAAAAACTGTATCCTGACAGCGTTGTATGCAGCTAAAAGCATCCTGAAGCAGAAAGGAGTGAGAAAAAAAAGTCGTTTAAACCATTCAGTGTTCTACCAATACCCAAGACGCAGTGCGGAATTATTCCCTTTCTTATTCCTGCCGCAACTGGTCTCTCAGTGGTGGGTTCACTAGCTGCGGGTGCTGTGGCTATTGCCAGGACAGACAAGAATGCACAAAGATCTCAAGAGTATCTGCAGGAGGCAGTTAGACATAACCGCATGATGGAGGCAGCAGCCATCGGAAAAGAGCTATACTTGAAACCATACAAGAAAGGACTAGGTCTCTTCATAAACAAAAAAAAAAAACAAAAAAAGCCCCCTGGCAGTCCTACCAGACAGGACGCTTACAAATACAGATCTGCTCAAATTTGTTACGAAGCACTTCAACATTCTGAGGTTCCGAAGTGTGTTTATGCGGAATGCATTACCAAAGACTATGTGGAAATCAGAAGAATGTGGAATTGTGAATCTGGATGTAGAGGAGGACCTGGAACTCACTGGGTAGCATATGTTAAAAATAGAAATACAAATAACGTCTACTGTTTCGATTCATTCCGTGACCTGCAACCCCCAGAAGAATTACAACGATATTTCACAGTCAGATGACATGTCTTGTACAATTTTCGACGCTACCAAGACTTTAACACATTCGTGTCTGGTCATCTATGCATCATGTTCCTCCTGACGTTTATGAATGATATATAAGGCCGAGTATTAAGCACCTATTCACCAGTCGATGTTTAGATGCAATGTCGTACACTCTGACATTAAAAGAACGATCGTCTGTACTATATGCGAATTACTTCCCACCAATTGATTCAAGCATTGGAGATTGGAGCATCGCGCTGATTGGACTGGAGACATACAACACCATCCCAAATATCACAGAGGCTAACAATAAACTGCAACTGGAAATTAATGGTAAAAACGAAATTGTAGAAATTGAACCTGTTGCATAATAGCAGAATGAGATTTTCACTCTGCAGCGGAGTGTGCGCTGATATGAAACTTCCTGACGGATTAAAACTGTGTGCCGGACCTATACTCGAACTCGGGACATTTTCCTTCTGTGGGCAAGTGCTTTACCATTTGAGCTACCCACACATGACTCGCGACCTGTCCTCACAGGCACGTTCACATCTGGCAGGAATGTCGTGCTTGGATAGTTCAGTTGGTAGAGCACTTGCCCGCGAAAGGTAAAGGTCCCGAGTTTGAGTCTCGGTCCGACACAGCCGTGCTGGATTAGCCGAGCGGTCTAGGCGCTGCAGTCATGGACTGTGCGGCTAGTCCCGGCGGAGGTTCGAGTCCTCCCTCGGGCATCGGTATGTGTGTTTGTCCTTAGGATAATTTAGGTTAAGTAGTGTGTAAGCTTAAGGACTGACGACCTTAGCAGTTAAGTCCCATAAGATTTCACACACATCTGAAAATTTTTTTCGGTCCGACACACAGTTTTAATCTGCCAGGAAGTTTCATATGGTGCATAATATATTGAGGACTGTAAAAGAGGTTTTAAAACAATGTGGAAAAGGGATTGAGCTCCATGTAAAATTCAGTACACTCGAATCTGATATAAGGACGGTGAATGCATCGATTGACTTTAAGCAGAAATGTTCAATATGCGCATTACTGGGTTTCACAAAGAGGCAGGTTTTGAAGACAGATCGCAATAAATTTTACAAATCTGATCAGACAGTGTATATTCTCCCTGTCAGTATATTCCGTGTTGAGTGTAAATTGAAACGAACTCATATCTCAATCCGTAAACTGAATGAACCAATCTATCGTTCTCATCAGTTGGAACAGGGTATAAGACTGTTGAGACTCCTACCAACGTTATATACCTTCCAACGACAGTTCAGACATTGGACTATCTAGAGCTGCGTATTGTGGATCAGAATAACCAACTTGTTGACTTTCGTGGTGAGGAAATCATTGTACGACTACATCTACGGCAAGATGGGCGTAAGGTGTAAAACCAGCGCTCACAGTGCACAGCACAGCACTTCGCAGCAGAGCCGCGACCTGAAAAATCGGGTCATTGTCCTTCCTGAGAGTATTGAGAAGTATATTTCATTCTCCAAATGGATGACGCCAAAAATTATGCTCCCCTTCCTTGACCAGCTACGTTTTATGCAGGCATCATTCCAGAAACTCGAAACTCTGCCTAGGGAGGATATGCATGTATCCCATCTCCGATGAGGAAAAGTTTCAACTTGTAACTAGGAAAGGAGTTTTCCCTTATGATTATCTAGATAGTAAGGCGAAACTCGACGAAACCAGGCTACCTGACATATCTGCATTTACCGGTACTCTCACAGGTGATGCCATAACTAGTGCAGATTATGAGCATGCCACGAATGTCTGGCGGGAATTCGACATTCCAGATTTATGTGAATATGCAAGGCACGGACATGCCCTTGCTTGCGGATTTTTTTGAAAAGTTCCGTAGTGTACGCGTGGCCACATACTCTGTGGACCCTGCCTTTTATTACACGGCACCTGGGTTGTCCTGGGATGCAATGCTCAAGAAAACGAGGCACAGCATCGAACTTTCGACTGATGCCGATATGCTTCTTTTCTTTGAGTGTGGGATCCGTGGAGCTCTTTGCCAGTGTGTCCATAGACATGCCAAGGCAAATAATCCACATATGGGTACTGTGTTCAATGCATTCCTCGATTCAAGTTATGTTGTATATTTGGATGTGAATAACTTACACAGGCACGCCATAATGGAGCCGCTGCCAGTTGGTAGGTTTCAGTGGGTGCCCGAAAATGAATTAGAGGGATTAGATGGAAAAACATTGTGTCTAGTGGCTGATTCTGATATATGGTGGAATTTGCATGAAATGAGAAGCGACTTGCGCGTTGTGTCCAGAGCAACAAGTTCCACGAGGAAGCACTATTCCTAAACTGATAACCACTATTGAACACAAGCAGAGGTATGCAATAGATTATTGTTATCTCCAGCACTGTCTCAGCTTAAGGATGGAACTAGGTAGAATCACCTGGGCTATCTCCTTCGATCAGTTCCCCTGGTTGAAGAAGTATATTTAATTAAATACCGAAAAGAGGGCTGGTATGACTAGTGATTTCGAAAAAGATTTTTACACATTGATGAATAATTCCACTTTTGGTAAACACGCAGAATGTAAGAAATGAACTCGATATTTTGGTAGGACCAAATGGGGTGGCGTTGGAGCATAAGAAACTGCATCACCAGGTCAAATTTTAAGTGGGTCACTATTTTCAACGAGAACCTTGTTGCTATGGAGCTGTCGAAGGTTTTAGTAGATTTTACGAAACCAATCCATTTGGGTATGGACATCTCCAAACTCCACATGTACCGCTTCCACTATGAGTTTGCTAAAACTCATTTCGTAGAGCTGGAGTTACTTTATATGGATACAGACAGCTTCAACTACTGGGTGAAGAACTGCAATCCATATGAAGTAATTAGTTGTCATGGTACCGAATTAGACACATCAGGATACAGAGCCGATAATCCTTATGGTATTGTTTCTACTAATAAAAGATGAGGCGGTTAGATTGCTGATTTTGGAGTTTTTGGGTCTAAGAACCAAAATGTATGCATGTCGTACAACAGATGGAGCCACCCACAGGCTGGTTAAGGGTGTGCAACGTGTCCGCACGGTCGAAGATCACTTGCAGTGCCTGTATGGTGGCGTTTGCGGTGCTCCACCACAGCCTCCGCATTTGGTACAGGAAACTAGTATTCGATCGTGAGGTCACAAGGTGTATACTGTGCTACAATCTAAGGTTGGATGGTCACTTCATGACGATAAAAGAGCCATATGTGACGACGGGATCGAAACCCTCCCGTTCTCACACTATTTACTTGAAGCGCCAGGGGGGTGGGAGACTCCAACAGTGTGAATGAGAGAGAGTGAGTTAGTGAATGGCTGAGTGAGAGCTTGTACCTAACAGTATGGCTCTTTTATTATAGTTTAAATATTGCATGTGTTATGTAAGGCGTGCCTGCATGTGTGAGTGCTTATGTGTCTCTCTGTGTGAGCTTGTGAGTTCGTTTGAATGTGGATGTCCAAGTAAGTATGTATACCTGTGTGTAAATATATTCCATTTTTTTTCTAAACAAGTAGCATAACATCTAGGCACGAATATATAAGCATTATGTCTGGGAAAAATTATAAAAAGTATTAAAAATGTGCTGTATATTTATAAAAGATTAAAAAATTGAACTAAAATCATCAAAGAAGTTAAAAAATTGTAAATGAAGGAAAAAAATAGTTTGCCGTATTTTTCGCTTTTGCACTTCATGTGTGTTTGTGATTGTATGAGTGCATGTGTAAATAGATTAGTTTTGAAGTTTCACCTACCACTAGCTATCCAAGTCATACTAGTTTCAAATGAGAGTTCCACCAGGTTCATTTTAGTGCAGCTGTTTGTGATGAACATTTTAGGGCTGTCCGCTTCATTGTATTATTTTCAGCTGCTTGAGGTGGAAAATGTTTAGAGCCACCCAGTTCAAAGTATAAATTAAGTCTTCTGTATGGGTGAAATTTCACTAGTAATAGTATTAGTGTAAGAGAAGCTATACCTCTGCAATAGCTGTAAACAGTACTGCAATGTAAAGTAGAAGAAAGTTTTTTTCAATGAGTACTACTATTTTTTAAAACCAAGAACTGTAAATAAAAAAATTTCAAACACTAACAAGAACGGCGGATTTAAAAGCAGTATTACTCTGTGTATTGTAAAAATAACAAGATTTATGGATGTGAAGCTGTATTACTACTGTGAGTATTTATGTCTGAATAAAAAGCTGTTATTCGTTACCATACGTCTTTCTTGTTATTTCACAAAGCCCTATCCTTACATATGTATATAAAGGCTGAGCAAGATGCACAAGATATTAGTTTAAAGCATGAGGGAGGTGACGTTTAAGATGGAGGAAAACAAATGCATGGTATTTCGCCTATCGTGCTGCAGTGCTGCATGTATAGGTTTTTGGGAACAGGTGGCACGTGATCGTATCTGCTTCCAAAGACATGCCTGAAATTACACCTCCTGTGCCTGAACAAAGTCACAGACATAGGATCTGGGCAAAGTTACATACTATCTAAGTAGGAGCTAGGTAGAAAGAAAGAAAAACACAGAATGTGAGGTAAAAAATTCATTTGTTTTCATTAATTCAACTAGAAAAGTAATTTTACGTTTTCATAAGCAGACACAACACTATTTTCACACATCTTGTTCATCTTGAACTTATGGATAGTAGGACACCCATGGAATTCCAGGTCTTGAATAGACGCAAACTTGAAGATTCGTGACATGCATGTGATCTTCTCCTCGACTTTGACGTAGATAATGGTCTCAGGATGATCGAATATTCGAAGTGACGTCATCGTTTCTTTACAAGGTGTATCAGGATCTTCCCAGTGGAGTCCATGAAAGAAACGTGTTAGCTACTTTGCACTCCTCCATGTTTCAGCCCAGTTCACATTCTTGAAAGGCCTTGGTGATGCAATTCTTGCTGAGAATGTCTTTATTATACCAGCATCTTCTGTGTATGCTATGAGTGCAACATCTTTAAATATGAATTGTCTACACTCATCATCGTAGAAACCTTGAATGTCAGCAACGACGTTCACATTGCAAGTTGTCATTGTGAAATGCTCTGGGCATGCCACAGCACTACATCATTTACACAGCACGCTGCACAACACCAGTAAGTGGGCAATAGTTAATCACACAGTCATTTAGAACTAGAGCATACGCTGCAGTGTATTCTGAGAAACTTGATGAGGATTAAGATTCGATTTGTACATCTATTGGTCCTGATTTAATTACGTCACTCTGCTTTGAACAGTCTATTACAACGATTGATGCCAGCTCCCTGAATTTCCATGTACTGAGTAGGCATCCTTCCTCTTCTACACCTTCATAGTAAGAAGAACGGAATCTTGCGTACATGTGAAATGCTAGACTGTATACATTCCATTCCCACTGTAGCAGTAAATTGTCATACGGATAGAATTCGGAATTCAGGTAGACTCTGGCATTAGTTAAATTACAGTTGTCAAATACGGTGGAATCATTTGCTAAATTCACCCTTCTTTACCTGATTTTTCTCCCAACCAATTGCTCAACTAGAATGTGAGCGTCATACCTACTTAAATTACGGAAGAAAACGGGTATGTATCGTGGTAACTAATACTTCAAATTGCATGCATTGAGAGTTGCACCGCAGAACTTCCCGTAAGATGACAATGATATCTATTTGTAGTTTCAGCTTTTCTATCTAACTGCAGGCCACAAATATGACAGTTAACCACATCACTGTATAATTTTTATCCTCCTCCAGTTTGGTCAAAGGGGATGTTGCTGCTGTAAAGCCTGTCAACATCCCATGAGAGTTTTTCAAGGTCAGTGAGCAACCAAACCGCAGGATTATCCCCGACATAGCGGTTAAGACTTGAACCATATGAACAAGCAAGTTGGTATGCCACAGCATACGGTTCGTGATTTTGCGTGAAGGTGGTATGTGAGGCTAAGGGGTTCCCTTCACAGCAGGTGATAGGGACGAGGAGACATTCGAAGTTTGCGTATACAACAAATGGACATCATTGAATTTCATGAACTTGTTTTCTTTTGTAGGCATAACAACACATACCGTTTCCTTGGACTGACAGTCCGTCAGATGTCTTTTTAAATACTTTTCTTCTGAATCGTTATGTAGACAACTGAAGCAAATGTGTTTCTTATTTTTATGTTTCGACATTTGGCTGCAAAGGAGGCGACACATATCTTTGATCCATACATAATGCTGATTATCACCTTCGGAGAAGAGCAGCATGCTTGCATGGAGATCACGCACACCTGCATATTTCGAAAAATGGAGTGGTTCCACTATAGTATGCTTGTCCTGCTCATCTGGTTAGGTTTTCTGCTTCTTATTCAGGCCATAAACGTGAACCGATATTCCGGAATTTTGTGCCTCATATTTTAGTATGTTCTGAATCTTTACAGGGAACTCGATACCATCAAATTTATAACCTCCGAGGATTTTATTCTTTCGTACGTTGTATGTTATTGTGAGCTCAGGATGGTATCTGTAATGGCAATTTCTCTCACAAGCCAGAATTTACCATGCAAAACAAGCGTTATCCTTTTCATCTTAAAGGTTAATGCAAGCCTACTTGTTTTTAATATCCTCAGGCAATTTGATATAACTGCACCCTCCATTTCATGGATCACAGACATGAAGAATATGGATGTTGACGTGTGGTATTTGGCTGAGTGCTTTAGCTGACCCTCTTACTTCCATCTCGGAAAATCGGGCCAGTATAGCAACCAAGGTGGATTCACGAAACCACTCGGCGATTGATGTGCTTCGAGGTATAACGCCATTATCATCCCAGATTTAGTGCGAAGTTTTCACCTCAGCAGCATCCTCCTGTTTGGATGGGTAAGTCAACTCGAAGCAGAGCACTGCATTACATTTAATGGCATTATATATCGGATCGTCTACGGCTTTCAGGAGCACTGCCTCCAGTACCAGGAGGCACGCTTCTAGAAACCTGACTGGGTCACGATAGCCCTCAGCCAGATCATCAATTGTAGTAAACGAGATAGGCCCCTCAAAGGCCCTAGTAACTGCCGAGTATTCTAGAGTGGTCATGACACCACTTAATTTGATGCCCTTCACTATCAGGACAGGACTGAGCACTACCGCTAGCTACAGGATCATTATCATTAATACTACAGCTAGGAGACAACAGCGCCCAGCTGGTGGATGAGGGCGCTTTCAGGGGGGAGGGCTATGCGACGAGGCACACGTACCTTTCGTTGCCAGCGAGGGCGAGTAGCCAGAGCATGAGTTGGAGGAGGTGGTGGCAGTGACCCGTGGGAGCATCCAGGCTGTGACGTGCGCGCTCGTTGATACTGCTGCATATTTGAGCCTTCATCATCACCAGCCCTGGGGGTGGGAGATCGCTCCTCTGACTGAACCACCCACGGTTGCCAGATGGTATGCATTGGTTTGGGAGCGGGCACTGCAGCAGCCGCGGCCACCTCTCACGTGACAATGAGTAACGGTTTGCATGGCGCTGCAAGCCGCTAGGTTGTGTGTTTGACAGCTGCATCCACTACCATCACTCTAGGTGCACGGGCTACAGCAAGTTCTTTTCATGGTGGTGTTGGTGTCATCTCTGTAACATATAAGTAACAGAAAAAAATGAAGCACAACTCTCACGATTTTTTTAAATATATGCTGTAAACAAACAACTATAATTCGGTACATTAGCATTCCACAATAATAACAATACACTTCAACGACGATGGTCACATTATAATCACCTTTTACACTCTGGGTCCCAGGATTCAGCAGTTCAGTCGATTTTTCTGATAGCTCTCCCATCCAGTCAAATATCACCATCTCCTGTTTCAGGAGGGATAGATCGCACCACCTTTCAGCAGCCCCCATCTCACGTTTCCACTCAAGCATCTCACCCTCGCCGGAATTGTTGTTGTGGAGTCATCGATCCGTCTCATGGAAGTTGTCTACAACAAGATATTGACTATTAGAAACAACAACAAAAAATTTGTACTGAACATGACTATAGTGATATATTGATTGTACATAACCACGAAAAAAATAAATAAATAAGTAAAAAGATCGTACCAGATGAAAGTGATGACTCCTGATCATCATTCCCGACGCATACCCCTACTAGAATCTCATTTTCCTCTTGATCTGTAGCAACATATAAAACAATAAATAATAAATACCTGCCACAACTGTATGCAATGAAAAAAATCTAACGGTAATATATTACAACTGTACTTACTTTCTTGATGCATTTCCGACTCCAGCAGCAGCTCAGTATCCATCAGCTGCTGTCCTAATGCTGCAACAGCGGGATTAAAGGTTTTATAAACACTTGTTACGATCTGAATACATCAAGAACTGTTTTGTGAACAAGTAAACTAGCACACAGAATTTGGATATGTACTTACATGATGGTAGCACAAGCTCTTCCACATGATGGGGACTTTCAGTTTCCAGCTGCTGCTGCTCTAATGCTATAACAACAGTAGAAATGTTATAAGCACTTGCTACTATTTGAACACTTTAAGAGATGCTTTCTGAACATATAAACTATCACACGCAGAATTTTGAGATGTACTTACATGATGGTAGCACAAAGTCTTCCGCTTGTAGGAGACTTTCAACTTCCAGCTGGCGTTCTACTTCCATCAACATTTCGGGAATGAATGCTGTAATAGTAAGAAAGAAGAACTTTTATAACCACTTGTTACGAAAATGTATCACAATCTCGGAAAATTTGAATACTTTGCTACGAAATTTTGTAACTGTCGCAGATTGAACTCATAATTTTATTTATAGACACTTACATGGCAATTGACCCAAGTTTGGTCATTTCCCACCACCGCTACCGCTAGCAGGACTGCTGGCTGACCGTTTCATGTTGCAGGAATCACACTGACACAACTAGGAGCTATCAAAGACATAATGATTGTGGTGGCGGTTGGGCCTTATTAACTTCAGAGTGCACCCTCTATTTTGCAGAGGATCAATAGGAACTCAGAGTGCCATACCAGCAAGTTATAACTTCCTTTCTTTTTTCTTCAACCAGGCTTGGTGCAGCTGTTTGAGGAAAATATCACAACTGTGGGGTGAGGAAAAAAAGATCTGAGACAAACAGCCTTTGTTTGCTTGCAAGTGGTTGGAATATTGGACGCAGCTGCTAGCTTTAGAAAAACACTCTTTGTTCATTCTGAAGAAAACAGATAGCTTGATATTTCTGACATTAGCTGCACCCTTCGAAATTCATGTTGTTGTTAGTCATGGTATAGCTGTGGGATGAGGACACTAACCTGCTTTCATTCTCTTCTTCAGGCAGGCTTCGTGTAGGCAGTTTCTGTGGGAGCCAAAATATTCTGTGAAGCAAGTAGAGGACCCTTTCTGAAAACATCATTTGTTTGCCAGCAAGTGGATGGAAAATTGTACACATCTGTTATCTTTAGAAAAACACCTTTTGTTCATTCTGAGACATATTGATAGTCTGGCATGCCCAATGCCAGCTGCATCCCTCAAAATATATGTTGCTGTTTTCCTTAGAACACGCTACCCTTCGAAAACAAATCTGTTGTGCGTGGTAATGACCGACAAAGAGAGCCTTGAGAATGGTATTGTACATTATAGTCTTCTGGCGATTTTCAGACGCAAATAGTTAATTGAGCAAAGATGAGTGCAGGCAACTTCACGACAGTTATTGTACACGGTAAGTCAGCTGCTGTGTTCGCTCCTGCTGTTGCAATTCTATTCTTGTGCTCTGCCAATGATAATTATGACCAGTTGATTATGATCATGCATATTTTTATGTGGGGTATCAAGTGTAAGTAAAGACTGAGTTCCATCCGTTAATACAAGATCCTGTCCTTGTGCACTAAAAGACCCCCATGGTGATTTATATTAATATGATCACAATTGGGATTAGCCTGATTGAGACGACAACAAAATGCAATCGGTGTCCGACTGTGGTCTTAATCCTACTTAGAGGGGCATATCCGCCTGACCGCTATTTTGCTGGATTCTAGCGTGCAAACCACGATTTTGCAACATACTTGTAATAAATGGTGTCAGAGGATTTTGAAGCTGATATAATTGCTTGCGTCAGAGGTGCGTTGCATTATTTAGTTCCACCAGAATTCCTCTCCAAAACCTTAGTTCTACATATTTACGAAGTCCCGAATCCACAGGGTGCCGAATAACGTATGAGCAGCTGAACTGCAGGTAAGGGCAGGTAAGATAACAGGCCGAGGAAATGTGCAGGATGACTGCGCTGTCAGCGCAGTGCTTTAAAATAAAGCCAAACGCGTCCAGTGTAAATAAAACTTTTATTACTGTCGCGAAAGACGGAATATTTCTCAATATTACATGCGACACCTATGTGGTACTTAAATTAAATGAGATATTGTTATACAGTAAATTTTATATGAAATTTAGTTATCTTGTCCACATTTCATTCTCAACATTGTGGCAACTAAAATCGACCATACGGAAAGTATACTCTATGGACTTTTACCTCTGCAAACTCTTCAAAATTTCGTGCAATGGTTTACTATATTTAATGGGGCATAATAACTGCGTTGAACATCGAAACAAAATTAAGTCATTTATGGGGGGAAGGTATCAGTCAAGAAGATGTGTAAAAATCTAATTTTTGGGCCAAATAGTTTTTGTGGAATCGAATGATAAGAGTGTCAAAGCAGTCGGAACACGATGTGTCTGCACAGGCGAGCAGTGCAGTGACAAAATCGCGCACAGCGCAGAATGCAGGGAGCACGTCTTTGAAGCAGCGAAAGGGTTAATGCGGCCGTGGTGGCTTTAATTCATGAACTGCGCGCTCCCCCCTAAACGTAAGCTTGTGAACTATGCTATACTATGGCGCTGCTTCTATTGGCGCGTGCGTCGTGTGCAACTGGCAACGCAGCAATCTCCCGCGTCTGGGCGGGCATGCGCGAGCCGCCAAGATAAAAGATTTCAACTATAGTGTCGTCAAAGTTGAAACACGCCGATAGTGTTTAGCTGCACCAACGAGTTGCGCAAACGCGCGGCGCACATGGGCAGTGGCCGGTAGTGCAGTTGCCTGCAACCTAGTGTCGTCGTGTAAACTAGGCTTAAGTAACTGCAGCTGCAGAGCGGCTCAGTAGTTTGGCTTGCGTGCTTACTACGTGGAGGCGGTACCGGTCGAAAAGGGCTGCGTAGCAGCCTTGAATCGTGAGAGCGTTGCGTAAGCGAGCGCCGCAGTGGGGCAAGCTCTGCTGGGCGCGACGAACGGCCGCACAGAAAGGAACGGAGCTAGGGCGCGGTGGAAGCAGACCACCAAAGGACAACAGACAACGTAAGGAGGGGGCCAGTGCAGAGGCTGCGCACAAAGAGGACGGCGCTAGCAGACCAAGGTGGGGCAAGCAGCAAAGGGGCAGTTCGTCAGAAAGTAGTCGAAAACTAAGAAACCGAATTCTATACCAACTGTTGAACAGCGGTTTAACTTTAGAAAAGAGAATGGCTGAGCAGGGTAAAAGTAGCATAGCAGGGAAAGACAAAGGTGATATTGAGGAGGTTATTAAAATGGGTAGTATAACGAGGGAATTAGACAGTGCAGAGGTGTTTAGCCCAGATCTGCATTCAACGAGAATTTTATTGACAGTTGATAGCAAAGTAGAGACCGAACAAACAAAAAGAGGTGCCACTAAACTTGAGTGATCCAATCTCTGAAGGGGTTAAGGCAGGCCAGAATCAGTAGTAGACCAAATGATTTCGGCAGTACCAGGGGAAGCACGGGACCATTCGACCGCCGTGTCATCCTGAATGAGGATGCGGATAGGAGGGGCGTGAGGTCCCGGTCGTTATGATGGTATTCTTGACCGAAGCCGCTACTATTCGGTCGATTAGCTCCTCAATTGGCATCATGAGGCTACGTGCACCCCGAAAAATGGCAACAGCGCATGGCAGCCTGGATGGTCACCCATCCAAGTGCCGACCACGTCCGACATCGCTTAACTTCGGTGATCTCACGGGAACCGGTGCATCCACTGCGGCAAGGCCGTTGCCATACCAGGCGAAGAGAAAACTGTTTTCTTGCTGTCGCTTCTTGCAACTTTGATGAAATTTCGGGAAGAAATCAGTAAAGATATTAAGCAAGGTAATGAACAAGTAAGCTCCAGTATTGCAGTGGAAGTGTCGAATTTGTATGAGGAAGTGAAGAAATACATCGTGGAGCAGTTCACCCAGTGTAAGTTGCTATTGGAGCAGCAAGTAGACATTAAACTACAACAAGTAGTATACAAAATGGGTACTGACCTGGACCAAGTGAAGAGGGAATGTGCTAAAGGGCACAAGAGGGGGTTAGATAAAGTAACTAAAGTAATGGATGAGCATGCTACTGCATATCACAACTTCACAACTGAATTGGAAGTTAAACAGAGGGATTTTGAAACTAGAATAAATACTGAAGTGGGTAATATAAGTGGTAAGATAAGATCTGAACAAGATACTCGTTTTAAGTTGCATGTTAAGAATACGATTCAGGCGTTGGCCGCTAGTCGAGCAATGTGTGACTCGTTTGAGAAACATAAAGAGGCCCATAATCAGCAGGTGGAAGCTAGAATATTGCAAAATGAGCAAGCAATTGCTAAACTGGCCACAACGGTTGGCCAGGGTTCGTCGAGGTATTCACCAGAAGCAGCGTTTATTCAGTATCGTAGGTTTAATACCTTTGAGCCAGAGGGAACCCTAAATCCTAAAGTATTCCTTAAGGAATGTGATGCAGCAATGCCAGAGTACTGGACAAAATGAGAGTGAATTTCGTATGTAGTGGGGCACTTACAGGCTGATGCCTTTCAGTGGGCTAATGAGGTGGTTATTGACTGCAAAGATTTCACAGATTTTAAGAAAATGTTTTTAAAAGAATATTGGTCTGGAGAAATTCAGCAACAATTGTTAGTGGAGTTTTGGGGAGGCAGGAAGTACCAAGCAAAATGTGGCAATATGAAACAGTTTTGTGATTGGTGGTGGCGCCGCTTAAAGCATGTAGATGCATGTATGGCGGTCGAGTTGTTTGCCGCTGGGATAGAGCGGATGTTGCCTTTTTATGTTAAGAAGGAGCTGGTAGCAGTACCACGGGACAGCTACGAAAAACATGTGAGTTTCTTAGACAGACTCGAGCGTTTACATTTGCGCGACGGTAATCAGCCACAGTGGCCTTTGATGCGAGAAGATGTACAGCCGGGAAGATTTGTAAGGAGAGGCGTTCGGCCGGCCGCGGTGGCCGAGCGGTTCGAGGCGCTTCAGTCCGGAACCGCACGACTGCTACGGTCGCAGGTTCGAATCCTGCCTCGGGCATGGATGTGTGTGATGTACTTAGGTTTGTTAGGTTTAAGTAGTTTTAAGTTCTAGGGGACTGATAACCTCTGATGTTAAGTCTATAGTGCTCAGAGCCATTTGACCCAAGAGGCGAACTCGTGTCCAGAATGCGAGAGACAGGCGTAGGGATTAAAGAGCAGAGAGTTCAAACTAAATAGTGTCTCAGTGATGGGCCGACTACAGGCAGCTCACACGAAGGGTCCATATAGAGACAGATGTTCAGGACCAATCCGGCGGGGGGAGAAAGTGAAAGGAAACAGCAAGGAGGCCGTAAGAGATGGCCTTGACGTTTGGAGAGATGTACTGGAGGAAAGAGAGTCAGCTGGTGCTGGCGGAACACAGGTGGCAGCGGATGCACGCGCAGCGAATATAGAAGGATAGAGCGAGAGAAGATCGGTGGTAGGGGGTCACGCGCGTAGGGCAGAATGCGAGGAGCTGACAAGCAATCGGCAGCGCCATGAGCGCGCCGGAGATAATGAAAACACGGCGTTAAAGGCAGGAAGCGGGCGAACTTACGGAATAGCTCGATAGTTTGAAGAGACGGCACCCAAACCTGAGGGCAATAAAAATAGTAACATCTCGT
Organism: Schistocerca cancellata; assembly: GCF_023864275.1. Taxonomy (NCBI): domain Eukaryota; kingdom Metazoa; phylum Arthropoda; class Insecta; order Orthoptera; family Acrididae; genus Schistocerca; species Schistocerca cancellata. The sequence continues at coordinate 738,162,332 of NC_064629.1, forward strand.
TTAGCCACTATGGGATGCGAGAGTAAATATGGAATCTGTCAGTACGGATAGGAATGTTAATGTTGCAATAGCGGAACCATTAGCGGAAGGTGCCAGCAGTGAAGAGTGAGAGAGTGACGTTGTTTTTGAGTTCATGTTTGAACTTTGATAAGCTACATGGACAACCCTTAAGGTTAAACGACGGAGAAGTTGAGCTGCTCGATTCTCGCGCTGAATGGGCAGAAGTTGAGCGTCTGTGCGAACTGTCGCTCCACGACAGATTGCTTGTAGGTTCTTCGGGTTGGAAGATAGGTAAATTTCAATCCGGAAATATTACAGCTGTTCCAGAATTTGGCCGACGAGAGATTACTGCCGATTTGTTAGCAGAGGAGGAAGGCATTTCCGCGGTCGCAGATAGTGAGCCTATTGTCGAGGTGCAGGTTTGAGGAGTGACATATCATGTGTTAGTGGACAGCGGATCGGAAGTTTCCGAAATTTCAGAAGAATATTTTGCGAGTTTGCCAGAAAGAGAAGATATGGCAGTGTGGCCAGTGTCCCCAGTGAAAACATTTGGTGCTACTGGAAAGTTGTCAAATGCTATTCGACAGGAAGTAGTGATGCCTGTGCAGTTAGGGGGAGTAATGGCAGAAAATTCCTTTCTTCTCATTCCCGGTTTCAATGCAGAGTTATTAGTGGGCGTCTATTTCCTGAATGCGTTCAAAGGTGAACTAAATTTTGTAAACTGTGAGTTGAGATTACAAGTAGGAGGTAGAAAACTATTGGTCCCCTTTGTGAAGAGAACAGAAGTATTTAGTAGTCGTAAGGAGGCACAGTAGATAGGAGAGGGAGGCGTCACGGCAGAGGTGAAATTAGTAACGATACATAGCTTGAGTCGGTGTAAAGATGTGGTGGAGACGATCAAGAGAAAATACGAGAGAGGGTTTCAGAGTTGGGGGGTTTGTCTGAACCACAGAAAAGGAAACTGAGTGAAATTTTAAAACGGAATTGTGGAGTCCTTTTCTGATGCACCAGGCGAGGTACAGAACTTCGAGTGCAGTTTAACAATTAAGCCACATGAGGTCTATGCTCCCATGACTTATGTAATACCCTTTGCCCGAAGAAAAGCCGTACAAAAGGAGACAGACCGCATGTTGTCATGGCGCGTAATTGAAAGAGCCAGTAGTGCATATATCAAACCGTTGTTTGTAGTACCCAAGAAGGATGGAAGTGTGCGATTTGTCTTGGATGCAAAAAGATTGAATGAAATTGTGTAACGAGAGATCGACAGGCCAATATCGATAGACGAACTTTTCCAGAAGTTGCATGGAATAAAAAGTTTTTTTCATCCGTGGATGCGACCTGTGGTTATAGAATATAAGGTTAGCACAACAATCTAGGGAATATACAGCATTCCTGCATAAAGGAATCTATTATCAGTTTTGCGTCTTACATTTGCTCTTAACAATTCTGTGTGTGTTTATGTAAGAGCCATGTACCAGGATGTGAGGACCGCCAGTTATGCAAAACATCGTTTTTTTTCCAAGTACCCAAACATGTTTCAGTACCACTGTGCCATCATTAATGGTTTTCCGTTTTATTTAATCCGTAAAGTGAAGATTTTTACCAAATAATTACAAAATTGTGTGGATATTTAGTTCAAACAATAGTTCGTTTCTTTTTGTTAATACCTTTACACTTGTTGTACATGATTTTTCAGGACCACTTGTGTATTATTTATTGCAGGTAGCTTGTCATCTGCAACCAAACGATGTTGATGAGAAGTTTTCTTGTGAGTTAACCTATCACCTAAACGTAATTTAGTTTGTCGCAATATCTCGCGCCTATATTCGTTTTTACTTACGTTTTTGTGTGGCAAGCCCTTTTATTCTCAGCGTCATGGTGAGCCGTCGTGATACACACATAAATATAACACTTACTTTCATAAATAAGGTCGTAAAAGCACTTTGCACTTCACTAAAACACAGTGTAATTGTGGTTGTTGTGTGTCCCAGTCCAGGCAGTGTTCATTTGTTCATCAGAGAGATCGGCGCCAAATTGGAATTTTGTTTACATTTTATCTTTGTGTGTGTGTGTGTGTGTGTGTGTCTATTTTCTGTACGCTTCTTAGGTGTCTGTGTTCTTTTTTACATGGTGTTGCCTCTGTGTGTAAATGGTGTGTCTTTGCAGAGTGTAGTGTATCCATTTTTCGTGTGTGTGTGTGTGTGTGTGTGTGTGTGTGTGTGTGTGTGTGTGTCGGTAGACTTAATCTGTTTGTGTTGTCTTTTTTGTAAAGTTACTTTCATGTGTTAAATAGTGTGCCCTTGCAGAGTGTGATGTATTCATTTATGACCTATTTTCCTTCTGCTATTGCCATCTGTATGTGGAAGTTTTCCTCATTAGTCAGATTGTGGTATAGGCTGCGGCTGGGTTTTAGTGTTCTTAAGTTTGTTTCTATTGTAGATGGGTGCTGACGACCTTATAGGTGGTCAGCAAATGTGCTATGGGAACTACTGCTTTTTAAAGCTCTGAGATGTTCTGAGTATCTGGTTTTAAAATTTGTGCATGTTTGTCCTACTTACACTGACCGGCAAGTGTTGCATGTGAGTTCATATATTCTGGACCTGTTAAATTTATCTGTAGGTATTTCTTGTGTCCTGATCTTTTTCTGTGTTGTGTTCTCTATCCTGTATCCTATTCGGAGTCCCTGTTACTTTAATGTGTTGCCTATTCTGTGAACAATCTTGTTATTGTAGGTGAGTATGTGCCATTTCGTTTTGTTTATGTGTTGTGGCAAGTTGTGTCTTGTGTGTGGTCGTTGTTTGTGATTTTTTTTTTTTTGTTCTGTGTTGGGTGAAACATGTTTGGGTACTTGGGAAAAATGGTATTTTGCATAACTGGCGGACCTCACATCCTACAATTTTAACTGCAAACACGGTAAACACAAGGATCTGCAAATCGAAATGATGAATATCTCGTCGTCCAGCCAGGCATTACCCAGCAAGCTCTACAACAAATACAGGAACACCTTAATGAAGCTTCAGAAGACAACTCTCAGTATACAATGTAATAAAAATTGCGTAGCTAATAATGTAATTCCAGAAAATATGAAAAACTCTGTGAGTAATATGTCATCTGTTCCAAAGAAAGTGAAAAACAAAATGGAGATTTTGTGGCTAAAGCAAGAAATTAAGGAATTATATGCTAAAAATCAATCGCTCAACACTAAACTTTACCAAAGACATTTAGAATTGGCCAACAAATTTACAATAGCAGGTCACTTTGAGGAAATGACAGAGAAAGAAAAGGCATTCATACAGAAAGTAATGCTAGAAAAACAGGAGAAACAAAACAGAAAACCCAAAAGAATAATTAACAGCACAAACACACCCTCTAAAAACAATCACAACCAAAAATATAAATTACATGGCAGAACCATTTACCTAACTGACATAAATCTTATCAAACTAGAAAAGAACGTACTAGAAAAAGGACTAAAACACAACATTAACACAAACATATCACACAAAACAATAGAAAACCTAATAAGGGAATCAGAAGACATTATAAAGGAACAAGAAAGACTGAGCACACCAAATTTTAATGCAAACTTGATAAGAGAGTTAGTAGCTGCAGAAATAACACAGATAACCTGAACACACAAATCCACAATTATTTCTAATCATAGAACATCAGAGCAATTCACAGCCAACAAGCTAAAACAAAAATTAAAACAGAACAATGCCACAGTAACAAGAGCACACAAAGGGAATATTACTGTAATTATGGATGAAAAAGAATACATAGAGTTTCTCAAAGACAACAACATCACAAAACTGACCAGTCACCCAACAGCAAGGTACCAGAAAAACATTCAACAGACACTGAAAAACATCAAAAATACAATCTCAAAAGGCCAGGTAAAGAAGATGACACAGAAAAATCCAAAAGCACCCATCCTAAATTCCCTACTCAAGTTTCACAAGGATAATATCCCATTAAGGCCTGTCATTAACTTCCAAAATGCTCCATCCTATCACCTAGCCCTACAGACACACAAACTACTAAAAAAATTATACACTTTTGATAACAACAGGAACCTGGAAAACTCAAAGGAATTAATCAACAGCATCAAGAACATACACATACCAGACACAGCAACCCTCATATCATTTGACATCACATCAATGTATAATTGTATTCCAATAAATGAATCATTCAGCATCATCACACAAAGATTAAAACAAGGAAACACATCAGACACACACATCAATGAAATAACAACCATACTCAAGACCATGACGTCACAAAATTATTTTGTGTCCAACAAAGAATTTTATCCTCAACACGAAGGACTGGCAATCGGATCACCAATTAGTGGCCTCCTAGCTAACATATTTATGAAATCCTGGAGAACATGATTTGCAGACACATAATAAAACCAAGAAACTACAAAGTTAAATACTGGTACCATTATATCGATGACATAATATGCCTGATCAACCATATAGACACATAGAAGTGCTACACAATCAAATAAACAACTTACACCCAAAAATTAACTTCACATTATAAACAGAAACTTACAACACACTAAACTTTCTAGATCTCACCATACATAAAACAAACAACACAAAATACTTCACAATATTCAGGGCACCGACAACTACAAGCACCACCATTCAAAACCTGTCGAACCACCCATTGACAAATAAGCAAGCAGACTTTACATTCCTGCTCCTTTGATTAAACACAACACATATGAACAAACAGAACTTCACATAAGAACTAAACACAATAAAAGAAATAGCAGTAGAAAATGATTATGATGCCCATATGGTAGATAAGTTAAATCAAAATATAGGTAAACAGTACAAAAATGAACATACCACACACACATAAATCTTCACCCAACACAGAACAACGCAAAACACAAACAATGACCACACACAAGACACAACAGAGCAACAACACGCACACAAAACGAAATGGCACATACTCACCTAAAATAACAAGATTGTTCACAGAATAGGCAACATATTAAAGAAACAGGGACTCTGAATAGGATACAGGACAGAGAACACAACGCAGAAAGAGATCAGGCCACAAGAAACACCCACGGATAAATTTAACAGATCCGGAATATATGAACTCACGTGCAACACTCGCCAGTCAGTATGCATAGGACAAAGCTGCAGAAACTTCAAAACCAGATATTCAGAACGTCTCAGAGCTTTAAAAATCCACAGCTCCCATAGTACATTTGCTGACCACCCTATAGCCCCAAATCACCACCCAACTACAATAGAAACAAACTTAAGAATACTAAAACCCAGCCACAGCCTATACCACGATCTGACTATTGAGGAAAACTTCCACATACAGAAGTCCATAACGGAAGGAAAACTGGTCATAAATGAATGCACTACACTCTGCAAAGGCGCACTATTTAACACAATAAAGGAACTTTAGAAAAAAGACGACACAAACAGATGTAATTAGGCTGTTTAGGATTTCATGTTCGTAACGCCACGTAGCGCTCTGTATGAAGATCACTGACTGTGCTGTGTGCAGTCTGTGGCTGGTTGGCATTGTTGGAATATTCGTTATTGTAGTGTTGGGCAGTTGGATGTGAAAAGGGCGTAGCGTTGTGCAGTTGTAGGTGAGCCGCCAGCAGTGGTGGATGTGGGGAGAGAGATGGCAGAATTTTGAGAGCGGACGATCTGGACGTGTGGCCATCAGAAAGAGTAAATTTGTAATTTTGTATATTATGAACTGATATATATATATATATATATATATATATATATATGACCGGTATATCTGAAACGGCAATAAAAACTAAACGAGCAGCGATAGAAATACACCGTTTGTTGCAGTATGCTTGGGACAACAGTACATTTTCAGGCAGACAAACTTTCGAAATTACGGTGGTTACAATTTTCAACAACAGATGGCGCTGCGGTCTGGGAAACTCTATAGTACGATATTTTCCACATATCCACCATGCGTAGCAATAATATGGCGTAGTCTCTGAATGAAATTACCCGAAACCTTGGACAACGTGTCTGGCGGAATGGCTTCACATGCAGATGAGATGTACTGCTTCAGCTGTCCAATTGTTTCTGGATTCTGGCGGTACACCTGGTCTTTCAAGTGTCCCCACAGAAAGAAGTCACAGGGGTTCATGTCTGGCGAATAGGGAGGCCAATCCACGCCGCCTCCTGTATGTTTCGGATAGCCCAAAGCAATCACACGATCATCGAAATATTCATTCAGGAAATTAAAGACGTCGGCCGTGCGATGTGACCGGGCACCATCTTGCATAAACCACGAGGTGTTCGCAGTGTCGTCTAAGGCAGTTTGTACCGCCACAAATTCACGAAGAATGTCCAGATAGCGTGATGCAGTAATCGTTTCGGATCTGAAAAATGGGCCAATGATTCCTTTGGAAGAAATGGCGGCCCAGACCAGTACTTTTTGAGGATGCAGGGACGATGGGACTGCAACATGGGGCTTTTCGGTTCCCCATATGCGCCAGTTCTGTTTATTGACGAAGCCGTCCAGGTAAAAATAAGCTTCGTCAGTAAACCAAATGCTGCCCACATGCATATCGCCGTCATCAATCCTGTGCACTATATCGTTAGCGAATGTCTCTCGTGCAGCAATGGTAGCGGCGCTGAGGGGTTGCCGCGTTTGAATTTTGTATGGATAGAGGTGTAAACTCTGGCGCATGAGACGATACGTGGACGTTGGCGTCATTTGGACCGCAGCTGCATCACGGCGAACGGAAACCCAAGGCCGCTGTCGGATCACCTGCTGCTCTAGCTGCGCGTTGCCCTCTGTGGTTGCCGTACGCGGTCGCCCTACCTTTCCAGCACGTTCATCCGTCACGTTCCCAGTCCATTGAAATTTTTCAAACAGATCCTTTATTGTATCGCTTTTCGGTCCTTTGGTTACATTAAACCTCCGTTGAAAACTTCGTCTTGTTGCAACAACACTGTGTTCTACGCGGTGGAATTCCAACACCAGAAAAATCCTCTGTTCTAAGGAATAAATCATGTTGTCTACAGCACACTTGCACGTTGTGAACAGCACACGCTTACAGCAGAAAGACGACGTACAGAATGGCGCACCCACAGACTGCGTTGTCTTCTATATCTTTCACATCACGTGCAGCGTCATCTGTTGTTGAAAATTGTAACTACTGTAATTTCGAAAGTTTGTCCGCCTGAAAATGTACTGTTGCCCCAAGCATATTGCAACAAACGGTGTATTTCTATCGCTGCTCGTTTAGTTTTTATTTCCGTTTCAAATATACCGGTCATTTTTTAAACACCCTGTATATATATATGATGACTTTTAAATATTATTAAGATAATACATTATTTGTTCTCTATCAAAATCTTTCATTTGCTAACTATGCCTATCAGTAGTTAGAATCCTTTATTTACCTGGCAGTATTGGCGCTCGCTATATTGCAGCAGTTCGAGTAACGAAGATTTTTGTGAGGTAAGTGGTTCATGAAAGGTATAGGTTATTGTTAGTCACGGCCGTTCTTTTGTAGGGTTTATTGAAAGTCAGATTGCGTTGCGCTAAAAATATTGTCTGTCGTTTAGTGATGATCAGAATAAGTAAAGAGAGAAATGTCTGAGTACGTTCAGTTTTGATCAGCTGTTTGAAAATCAAATAACGTAAGGCGTTTACGGGCACAGTAATTTATAATTTCTTCTAATGGGACGTCACACAGATAAAGTCTACCCACACATATAGGCACACGCACGCACACACACAAACACACACACACACACACACACACACACACACACACAATGCACGAAAAATGGATACACTGCAGTCTGCAAAGACTCACCATTTACACACAGAAGCAGCACCATGTAAAAGACAACACAAACAGCTAAGAAGCGTACAAAAACACACACACACACACACACAAACACAAACACAAAGATAAAATGTAAACAAAATTCAGACTGCCGGTAAGGGAACAGAGCTCGAGGAAAAGGGAAATTTAGATGGTTTGCGGATGTTGATGATGCGAGGATCGAAGCATGAGGCCGTAATTAGGCGACTATGTAAGGATATAAGAAGACAACAAAATCACGACAAACATTTAAGATATGTTAAGCAAATTTTAGGATCAAAGCAACATCGCAAAGTGAAAATGTTTTATAAAATTCATCAAGGGGTATTGTTTTGGAGGAGGAGAAAGGATGAGGAGGGGTGGAAACTCTGTTTTCCGCAGCAATATGTAGATGAATTAATAGACGTAGTGCCCGAAAGTTATGGACATTATGGGGTACGAAAGTGCATTGCAGAGTTACAAGAAGTGGTAATATTTGAGAACGTGTGGCAAAGGGTGCAGAGACGAGTCCAAGCTTGTGATAAATGTCAAAAGATGAGAGCAGTTACGGTTCCCTTTCAAGGTTTGCGACAGAATGTGCAAGTAGAAGGACCTAGAGAATTGATTGCAGTGGACTTGTTTGGACCTCTCCCAGTATCCAGGGGTTGTTGTAACTATATTTTTGTAGTGTTAGATGTGTTTGCGAAACACGTAAATTTGTACCCAATCAGGAGTTTGAATGCCAGATTATTGACTGAAAAACTGGAGAAAGATTTTTTTTTGTGCAGGTGGGGAAGCCAGGTGCTTTATTGTCAGACAATGGTCCTCAGTTTACAGTCCACAAGTTTACAGACATACTGGAGCGACATGGACTGAGACATGTCAGAATTTCGCCTTATTTCCCTCAAGGGAATCCCAGTGAGTGGGTCATGAAGGAGTTGAACAGGTTGTGTAGGACTTATTGTCACACAAGAAACACGACTTGGGCAAAATTTCATTATAAATTTTGAAGATATAATCAATAATGTATGGCGTGAAGCAGCAGGTTTTGATTCATGTGAATTAATGTTCGGGCATCAACCAACGAATGTTATTGGGTGTGAGGTAGTATTTCCGGTGAGCAGAGTTCTAACTAAAGGTGAAATAGAAAAGTTGGCCAGAGGAAGAATGCGTCGATGAGCAACTGAAAGAAAGAAGAGACATGATGCCAGGGATGAGGCAGGGGTGTAAAAGGAGGAAGGACAATAGTCCGAGTGGGGTGAAGTAGCTATGCAAAAGCATAGTAACAGAATTACGTGCGGTAAGGGGGTATTTAAAATTAAAGAAAAGGTTTAATTTTTAGGATGAAGGTAGATGGAGTCTAGTACTATATGCGAGGCTGCTGAAATGTGAGGCAGATTGAAAGTAGAGAGCAAAGACGAGGAATAATGATCAGAGCCCATAGAAAGCACCAACTATTAAGGAAGCCTTACGTTGAAGTTTTTCTGTAGTAGTAGTGAAGGGAGCAAGACGCTATGACTTAATTGTAAGATGTGAAAGGAGAGTCCTGTAAGATATGGGGAATGGACTCAGCAGCCATGAGCGCCAGATATACGTAATAATAGACTTCTACATATACAAAGTATATTAAAGTAATTCAAACATTTAAGAGCACAAGAGAGTAGCGGAATGTTCGGTTCTGGTAGACAATACAAAAATAATATGCCAGTGACAAGGTTGTGAATAAAGGGGTATTACATAAGATAAAGTAAAAAATATCAGCAGACAGAAAAAGAAGAGTAAGTGGTGGCATGAATGATGCCGAGGCCTCAAATCAGTAGGTCTGTAAGTTCACAGTTGGTGTGGTAGGCAACCAAAGATAGTAATTAGAAACTGGAATCGTGAAATGATAGTAGTCATAGTGCAAAGTTACTGTCTGTGTAGCCGGCCGAGGTGGCCGAGCGGTTCTAGGCGCTCCGGTCGCAGGTTCGAATCCTGCTTCGGGCTTGCACGTGCGTGATGTCCTTAGGTGAGTTAGGTTTAAGTAGTTCTAAGTTCTAGGGGACTGACGACCTAAGATGTTAGGTCCCATAGTGCTCAGAGCCATTTTTTGAACTGTCTGTGTAGCATCTAATAAGAAAGTTATTGGTATCTAGTATTTAAGTGACAATAGTATTAAGTGGGATGGAAATTGGTGTGTTGGGAGGAGAAATGAGAAACAGGAAACAGTGGTATTAAGCTTAATCATCGAAAACGCAGACTGAAGGTGTACGAAATGAGAAACAAAGGAGTGAAAGATTGAAAATGGGTAATCATAAAGGCATAATTTTAAAGCACTGCAGAGGTAACATATCTATGTCTACTGTTTTTGAAAAAAGCAAGCTTATTTTACACAAACAATGGAGGCGGCATAATAATGTGAAAACTTTATTCAGAAAGAATCTATTCTTATTATTGCAAGAGGGATTTTCATTAATTACTGATTAGTGAAGTGGAATGAATACACACAACCGGACGAACCACAGTAGGTAGTAGAATCTATCACTTTTACCGGTGAGCACTTACAGGATTGCAAATGAGGCCTTTCCTTTATTCATCTTAATCATTACTTCTGCCTTTAACTAGTTTTCTAAACAGGTTTTTCACAACCCACATCAGACAGTGTAGCACATGATAATAGTCAAGTTCAAATAACACACATTGACAGTACACAACAATAAAGTAACACTGTACACAAACTTCTTGATTCACTTTTTCTATAATCACTTTAAGTTCCTTTGGTTAGCAAACAGTTATTCTGATTTGTCTTTTATGATTCAGCAGAATTTCTTCCAGTGTAAAACCTGTGGTTTCATGATAGAAGATATTCATAATGATCTCAAAATCTAACAAACCTACCCCAAGCCTTGTGATTATGGTGGCAGTAGGTTCTACCTAGCGTGCCTAACTCATGCATGCATCTTTTCCACAGGGTTACTTGCTGGGTGGTACGCCAAAGTATATTTAATTTGTACACCATATTGCTTCTTGCCTTCGTTCCATATTTTGGAGATAAACTGAGGACCTTTGTCAGACAGTACTGCCTTAGGTTTACCAATTGTGTTAAAGTATTCAGTCATTTTTCTGAAGACTGCTTTTGCTGTACCATTTCTAATAGGATATAACTTAATGAATTTAGAGAAGACTTCCAAAACTACCACAATATATGAACAATTTCTTAACTTTTTTTGGGAGAGGTCCACACAAATCTACTGATAACAATTCCAAAGTATCTTCCAGTACTGTATTTTGCATATAATCTTGATTAATCCAGTTAGCAACTTTTGCTCTCTGACAGACATCACATGATTTAATTCTATCAATAATTTTCTTCCTGGCACCCACATTATTTAATTTTTTAATGCATTTCTTAGGACCACAATGTCCTAAAGCAAGGTGGAAATAGTCAATAACCTCGGTTTCGAACCGAAATGGCCAACAAACTTTCCACTGTTATACATTTGCATTTCTTCTTCTGTACAAAATTCCATTAAAGATCTTATAGAATTTACTGATTTTACTGATTTGCGGAAACTTGAGGTTACTGAAATTTATTTTCACAGATTTCGAAATTTCGTCTTCATTTTGATAGAAACGCATACTTCCGCAAATCTGTTCAATTTTCTTTCTACCTTGAACCTCTTTAATATACTGCGTATGGAATTTACCATCTTCGTTGCTTTCCTCTGGTAAATTACTCATGTCCTCAGGTAATCGGAGCAAAGCATCTGCCACATAATTATCATTCCCTTTAATATATAAAATTTCATAATCAAATTGCTGTAAAAATAGAGCCCAGTGACTTAATCTACCGGTAAACAGGCGACAATCTTTCAAAAAGGTCAATGCTGTATGATCTGCATGGATAATGGTTTTGTGCCCCAGTAATTTCGAAATTTCTTCAAGCCCTAGATAATAGCCAATGCTTCTTTCTCCAAAATAGTATAATTTCTCTTATATTTTGTTAGGGTCCGACTAGCAAAAGCTATCGTTCTGTGTTTTGATTCCCTTGATTCCGTACTTTCCTGGAAAATTTTAATACCGATCCCATGTGCACTACTGTCTGAAATCATATGGAATGGTTCACTCAAAATCTGATCATGCAAAACATTTTTTCTAATTAATTCATTTTCCAGTTCCTCAAAAGCTCTCTGACATTCGGGCGTCCAAATATACGTGCTGTTTTTCTTTAGTAACCCATTCAAATGTGGACTGTTAAAAGCTTACCCCTTCGCAAATTTGCGATAAAACCCACAAAGACCGAGAACTGATTTCAACTGTTTTCGGTTCTTAGGTAGGGGACATCTTTCTATTCCGTTCAGCTTTTCTAGGTCCTTTCCAACCCCAGACGTAGATATAACGTTACCTGAAAACTTTATCTCTTGCTTTACGAATTCACACTTCTTCAGTTTCAGAGTCATTCCGCCTGCTTGAAGAGCAACGAGGGTTTTGTTCAATAGTTCACAATGTTCTGTCCAATTTTCCGCATCAATCAACAAATCATCTACATAGATAGTTAACCTAGTGCAAAGTTCTTTCCCTAACACATATTCCAATGCTTTTATAAAAACTGAAACAGAAGTGTTTGAACCAAAAGGCATAACTTTATACTGATAACACTTCACTGCAAATAAGAAAGCTGTATATTTTCGGGATTCTTCGTGTAGTGGGATTTGCCAGTATCCCGCAGTGAGGTCAAGGATAGTTAAATACTTCACGTTATGGAATTTTTGCAATGGTCGGTCTACTTCTCTCCTAACAATTTTGTTCAGAGTTCGTGTGTCAATAACAACTCGCACGCCTCCATCCTTTTTGTTTACTATAGTGAGTGGGCTGTTATACTCGCTGTTACTCCTTTCTATTACTCCCCATTCTTCCATTTTGTCAATTTCAGCCTGTACTGCATTTTTCTTTGCTAGCGCTAAAGGATACAGTCTTACGAAAAACGGTTGATGTTCAGTTGCATCGATACGGTATTCAAAGTTCCTAACCATACCTGGTTTATCAGAGAACACTTTCTCATTTACTTTTAAAATATTAAATTAATCAGCTTTTTGTTCAGATTCTTGGATTTCGTCGACAATTGCTCTGAAAGTTTCATTTTTATGTGATAAATTTCAAACAGCTTAGACAAACCATTATTTCTTGGATCCAATTTTAACATTAGTGATTCAACATAAGCTTCACGTAAGGTTTCATTTCCTTCAAATTTAATTTCTAAAACACTGGATACCTTATTAATTTTTACAATTCCGTTCCTGAAAACTAAAAACACTTTTTCTTTGTCCACCCAGTCAATGCCCAAAATCATTTCTGCACTTAATTAAGGTTCGACTAAGAAATCGTGTTCGAATTTTCGCTTTTTGGTCTCAGAATCAATCAGTACTTGTTTACAGATAGGCTTACTGGACTTGCCATTTGCACCTACAATCTTTACTCCATTTACGGACATCATAACTAATCCAGGTTCATCCGAGATATGCTTGGAAAATGATTCTGATATAGCACTGATTTGGGATCCTGTATCCAAAAGTAATTGTAATTCAATACCATAGATATTAATTGGGATAATGGTTTGTTTAACTGTTCTATGTTCCGTCTCTTCCTGTTCTTCCCATAACAAATCTCGTTCGACCATTAGATATTCCCAAGAAATGTTACCCACTGACATTTCGGTATGTCCAGAGGCTCTCTCGGTTTTTTGATTTCTATCTCTTTAGTGATCCTTAGTAATTCCTTTCCCACTATCATCTCGTCAGGAAGTTTTTTGGTTACGAAATTTCAAATTTCTTCATGACAGTAAGTAGACCTTGCCCCAGTATAGTATCATCTGGAGGCTCTCTTAATTCGTACCTCAGCCCTGTATTATCCAGTGGCTCTTTTTTCTTTGGTTCAATTTCAATTTCTGGATTTTATTTTGAAATGACTTCACTTATTCTTTCATACCCTCTTTCTGTAAACGTGTATCCATTCTTGTCTACTCCTAAGAATTCAACCTCATCCAAACTATCACTGATTTCGTCTTCACTCTGTGACTCAAGTAAGAAAGCAAATTTTAATAAGTAATGAGGCAGATCATCATTTGATGTTTCATAAACTTCGGGTTCTGGCTATCTTTTACATAATGCACTAGATCTTTGGTTACAGGTTACCTCAGCTTTTACTTTATATTTAGTATAATCTTCATCACTTTAGTAATTCGCATGCTGTGTTCTGACTCGTTCTCTTCCTCGCTGTCACTGCCAGACAATTGTGCAAGATTACTGTCACTTCCAACTTCATCTGCTCTATAGAGGTCCTCATCCTCCAATCTGTTTTTATTTATATGAGGCATTCCATTACTTTCCCTTTATTTTCACTAATAACAGCAGCTCACGTACTTTCCGCGGTGTCTTCTTTTCCAACATTTACCTCCTTAATATTTGCGGCACGCGTACTTTGTGTGGCACTTCCTACTTCCACCTTCTCTCGACCTATAGATTCCACCTATACTTCTACTACTTCTAGCCTTGTAATATCATTGGCTGTATAAATCCTCTCAATTTTAATTATTTTATTCTGCTCATTTTTACCCTTTGACAACTCTTTCTTGCACAATATCTCTTATTTAATGTTGCTATTAATCGATATGCTCGACTTTTGACTGGTTTTAGTGTCATTAACTGCCTAAACTTGTCTACTGATGTGTCCAATTCCATGCTCGCTTTTCGCTGCATCTATGTCGACCGCACAGCAGCCAGCAGCCTGCCTATCAAAGTTCACTGGGTTCTGCCGCTCAGAGCGGGAGCGCCTGCCTGTACCTTTCTCTCCCGGGTATGACTCATACACAATGCCATTTGTTATTCTGCTCGCGTCTACCAATGATGCGTTCTTATAGTTGACTCGCTGTCTGCTTTCATTACTTTTGTTATTTTGGTACGATTTCCTTCGTTTGGGCCTCATGCCACTGTCCGTGGAGATCTGGCCCGTAATACACACGAGAACTAGTTTATGGCATCGTCTCTATTTTGATAATTTCGTGGCGTAAATCCCCTACCGCGAGTTGCAATGTTTCCGCGTCCTCTACCTCTTCCTCGCTATACCATATTTATGCGATATCTTTCATGTTCAGTTTGTTCATTTCGACCAGGGTTTCGTCTCATTCGGTTGTTATTGGTTGGATGATAGTCACGGTTTCCTTTCCAGTGATCTTCGTCTTCAACTCGCTCTAAGAATGATGACAAGCTTGAATGATTGCTTCCCACATATCTCTCTGAGTCTTCCGGGAGCTTCTTCCACAGTTCCCATACTATTTCGGACTCTGTCCGCCTAGCTCTTAAATGGATTAACTTTTGGAACCATGTCTCACAAAATTCTTTCATGGAATTCCTGCCTCTAATATCATATAACCTGGCCATCACAAATTCACGCCACAAATAGTCTTGTTTCTGTTCGGACCAATATTCTTTGATAAATTTCTGTTTAAATTCTTCAAAAGACATTTAATCTGTTTCTAAATAATTTAATCAACGACATACACTCCTGGAAAAGGAAAAAAGAACACATTGACACCGGTGTGTCAGACCGAACATACTTGCTCCGGACACTGCGAGAGGGCTGTACAAGCAATGATCACACGCACGGCACAGCGGACACACCAGGAACCGTGGTGTTGGCCGTCGAATGGCGCTAGCTGCGCAACATTTGTGCACCGCCGCCGTCAGTGTCAGCCAGTTTGCTGTGGCATACGGAGCTCCATCGCAGTCTTTAACACTGGTAGCATGCCGCGACAGCGTAGACGTGAACCGTATGTGCAGTTGACGGACGTTGAGCGAGGGCGTATAGTGGGCATGCGGGAGGCCGGGTGGACGTACTGCCGAATTGCGCAACACGTGGGGCGTGAGGTCTCCACAGTACATCGATGTTGTCGCCAGTGGTCGGCGGAAGGTGCACGTGCCCGTCGACCTGGGACCGGACCGCAGCGACGCACGGATGCACGCCAAGACCGTAGGATCCTACGCAGTGCCGTAGGGGACCGCACCGCCACTTCCCAGCAAATTAGGGACACTGTTGCTCCTGGGGTATCGGCGAGGACCATTCGCAACCGTCTCCATGAAGCTGGGCTACGGTCCCGCACACCGTTAGGCCGTCTTCCGCTCACGCCCCAACATCGTGCAGCCCGCCTCCAGTGGTGTCGCGACAGGCGTGGATGGAGGGACGAATGGAGACGTGTCGTCTTCAGCGATGAGAGTCGCTTCTGCCTTGGTGCCAATGATGGTCGTATGCGTGTTTGGCGCCGTGCAGGTGAGCGCCACAATCAGGACTGCATACGACCGAGGCACACAGGGCCAACACCCGGCATCATGGTGTGGGGAGCGATCTCCTACACTGGCCGTACACCACTGGTGATCGTCGAGGGAACACTGAATAGTGCACGGTACATCCAAACCGTCATCGATCCCATCGTTCTACCATTCCTAGACCGGCAAGGGAACTTGCTGTTCCAACAGGACAATGCACGTCCGCATGTATCCCGTGCCACCCAACGTGCTCTAGAAGGTGTAAGTCAACTACCCTGGCCAGCAAGATCTCCGGATCTGTCCCCCATTGAGCATGTTTGGGACTGGATGAAGCGTCGTCTCACGCGGTCTGCACGTCCAGCACGAACGCTGGTCCAACTGAGGTGCCAGTTGGAAATGGCATGGCAAGCCGTTCCACAGGACTACATCCAGCATCTCTACGATCGTCTCCATGGGAGAATAGCAGCCTGCATTGCTGCGAAAGGTGAATATACACTGTACTAGTGCCGACATTGTGCATGCTCTGTTGCCTGTGTCTATGTGCCTGTGGTTCTGTCAGTGTGATCATGTGATGTATCTGACCCCAGGAATGTGTCAATAAAGTTTCCCCTTCCTGGGACAATGAATTCACGGTGTTCTTATTTCAATTTCCAGGAGTGTATTATTAATTTCTCATTGAATTTCAGGCACTCTTGGATAAATCAAGAATTTAACCAGTTCTTTTTGCAAAGGATACTCGGATTTCATCATTTACAAGGAGATGGTCCTAGTTGGATAAGTGCACAGGGCACACTCATTGTTCAAACACGGTTTTTCAATATTAGAGTTATAATTTCACAAAACCAAACACAAAATTACTGATTCATACAGTTCTAACCTCTCGTATGTGTGATGCTGCATCCACACGCTTGCCAAACCTCGACAAGCCATCACAAATTCAAACATGTGCATAGGGCGTTTGCCTTGACTTGCGTAGGCTTGCTAGCGCTTGTGGCCGATCCGGTTGAGTGTCGGTGTTTTGGCACAAATCAAAGGAGGTTTGCGGCAAGCGCTTGCCGCACGTTTGTTGTGGACTTAGTATTCTTTGTGCACTGGCGGCGGACAGAAGTGCGTTCCTCTTTGTATAGAAGTAGGCTACAGCAGGGAAAATGAATACTGGTCACTGGTCCAACGAGGAAATACTACAATTCATCGAATGTTATGAAGCAGAACCCTGCATTTGGGACCCGAGGAATAAAGACCATTAAGATAAAAAAAAGTGGCTGATGCCTCGAGTCGTCTCAGTGAAGTTTTAAAGAAACCTGTCATGGAGATTAAAAACAAAAAGGAAATCATTATGGTCACATTTCGTAAACATTTAAAGAAGATACAAGATTCTATTCGTTCTGGCTCAGGTAAAAATTTATTTATTAATATTTACAGGATGTATACAATAAATTTGATAAATAGATGATTGGAACAAAGTGTATATTTTTCAAAGTTCTATATTTATTTTTACTAAAATAGTTGTCTTACTAACCAAATAAGTATGTATATGACGTAAACAATAAGTAATAATAATTTTACCTCAGGAGTCAAAGATATTTGCGAACCAGTTTGGTTTGCATATCAGCTTATGGAATCATTTCTTCTGCCAATATATACCAACAAGATTGGTTTGATCTCAGATACGGTAAGCAAAAACACCTCAGTACTTTGGAATCTATCATTTTTGATTTTTACTGTTTCTATAATATTAAGTACATGCTCTAAAATTAAGAAATCAGAACTCCTCATGAAGCATTCATACTCCTACAAAAGTATGAAGTAGGTTCGTCCCTAATCTTGACAGTATTTAGCGGTGATCTTCGAGGTATAAGTGGCAAATTTTGTATTGCATTATATTCTTTTATATTCCACCACGCACCAGGTGTTATCAGATTCCCATTACTATCCCATGCATCCAAAGTTCCAAGGTGAATATATCTTTCTGGAGAAGATCTACTTTTTCTGAGAAAGTTATGTAGTAGCACACAGGTCATAGTAATTTCTTTCACAATTTTGAGATCTAAATTAATAGGTCTTCGAAAAATTCTGATCACTGAAGTTAAAATGCCAAAAGTATTCTCCACTCCAACCCGGGTTCTAGACAATCGTTCGTTAAATATTCTTTTTGGCGATCAAATCTCCTGATGTCCATGGTAAGGATTCATAACATGCGTACTGAGTGAAAAGGCACCATCGCTAAAAATACGTATGGCACGTTTACGTTATTATTCGATCCAGGAAGTGGGCATGGTGTGGGGAAGTTCATTTCGTTTCTGCAGATTCTTTGGCATAATAATGAATTGTTAAAAACACCACCATCGCTAATCCTCCCTTGACATCCTATGTCAACAAATATAAAGTTGTAATTGTTATCGACTAATTCCAAAAGCACTATGCTGAAAGTTTTCTTGTAGTTGAAATATTCAGTTCCACTATGAGGCGGACACTCGGTAACTAAATGTTTGGCATCCAACGATCCCACACAATGCGGGAATTTACTGTTGTATCCCCTTTCTATATTAATCCAATCTTCCGCTGTAGAGGGCATCTGAAAAGACAATATTAAAATAATAATTAAAATTTTAAATAATTTTTTAAATTTTGAATTTTTCAATAAAGTCTAATTTTTGCAGCAATCAAGATCATCAGACACAGCTGTCGAAGAAACGGTGGGTGAATCTGAGGAGACATAAAATTATAACAGCGTGGCGGGTTCCCCGACTCCTACATCTACGGTTTCTTCACCATCTACAAGTAAATCTAAGGAGAAATATCGTCGTCGTACTGCTTCGAATATAGCGGAACAGCAAATAGCCACAGAATTTTGGTCAATTAACGAATGTACTTAGTCAACGTCCATCATGTGCAAATGCTGAAGATGATGAGTGTGATCTGTATGCTAAGCTATTAGCCAAAAAGATGCGGGAACTTCCTCAAGACGACAGAAAATTAATGATGAATGAAACAGATGGTTTATTTATCAAAAGAATTAAACAGAGGTCATTTTCGTGTGAAACACCATCCCCTCATAATTCATTTCAATATTCTAAACCATCATCAGTATCAAGTGGATATATTTTAGTACCAAACCTCTCAGCACGTGTTCAAACGTCATTTTCTGAGACTTCTACCCCAAATCATGACCCCTTCTCTACCAAATCCCATCTCCAATTTTGAAAGATCCTCCACTCCATTACCACCACCACATCCTCGAAATAGAGATGACGATGTAACTATTTACTCAACCGAATCCAACCCTTCAAAGCCCACCTCTACAATTACAGTAATACCAGTACCGGTATCGTGCTTCAGAGACAAAACATTATTAACGAAGCATTCCAGAAAGCTTACGAAGATTTTGAGCAGTATGATACTAGTGCATAAGTAATAACAATTGTACAGAAGACTGATTAATATTATTACACCTAGCTCTTCAATCTAATAAAAAATATTAAAAAAAATACCAAACATGTTTCACATTACCTTTATTTCATCTTTCAGAATGTTATTAATAGCTCTGCAGACTTCAGGTATAATTTTGTGATATTGCCTGGGT
Source organism: Schistocerca cancellata (assembly GCF_023864275.1). Classification (NCBI taxonomy): domain Eukaryota; kingdom Metazoa; phylum Arthropoda; class Insecta; order Orthoptera; family Acrididae; genus Schistocerca; species Schistocerca cancellata. The sequence goes on from NC_064629.1 coordinate 738,182,052, forward strand.
GGATACTTTAAACAAATATTGTAGACTTTCGTAACTGTCTCCACATGCTAAATATCTTAGTGTTATTGCCAGACGATATTTAGCTTGTATAGCTTCTCTGAAGTCTGTATTTTTCTTCGAAATCATAGGTGAAATTTCATTCAGCAAATATTCAAAATCAGCGTAGCTCATCCTGCAGAAGTTATCAAACTGTCCATATGGTTCATCAAGAAGCTCATTACATTTTTCTTATATGAATTCTCTGCAGTCACAAATTGTAAATCAATAATTTTTCATAGGCCTAATTATATTAAATTAAATACTCATAAGTAACTATATAATGATCATAGGTGCATGAATGAAGCTATAATGTAATAATTTAACAATTACCTGGTACGGTTTCTATGAATTTTTAACATCCACCAACTTCTTTGCCGTAATTTTCGTTTCTTTCCTATTTTTTTTAAATAAAGGTAGGTTAAGCCAAAGGTTATAGACGACACAACCTCTACGTCCGTCATGCTTGCTTCTCCAGAACAAACAAGCGCACTCGCGAGCGTGTGGATAGTTACGCAACCGTAGACAAGCGCTTGTAGAGGCTTGGAGTTTGGGGCAAGCGCCAAGTGTGTGGACGCGGCATGATGAAGTGGTTGCGCAATCGTGATGATGAGCATGTAGCGGTTACGTGGTATCGCCGTTGGCATTAATAAGCTCTATTTACTTCTTCTTGGCGTCGTTAATATCATTTTTAGAACCTTTCCCAAAGCGAGAGCACCATTTTCAGCCACAAATTACATCCGAGGCCATTCCATCTCAGTTGCAGTACTGTAAGCCTCGCTCGGCAACTGCGCTATTCACTCATAGGTTACTGCCTGACTACTGTGCTCTCTCGTTTGCTGCTCAGGCTGGACCCTGATACCACCTTTTCGCTCGCGCCGAACCACTTCCAATGCAGAGGGGAATTACTCTTGGTTTTACTTATACAGGGTGGTCGATTTATCGTGACGGGCCAAATACCTCACGAAATAAGCGTCAAACGAAGAAACTACAAAGAACGTAACTCGTCTAGCTTGAAGGGGGAAACCAGATAGCACTATGGTTGACCCGCTAGATGGTGCTGCCACAGGTCAAACGGATATCAACTGCGTTTTCTTTAAGCAGGAACCCCCATTTTTTATTACATATTCGTGTAGTACGTAAAGAAATATGAATGTTTTAGTTGGACCACTTTTTTCGCTTTGTGATAGATGGCGCTGTAATAGTCACAAACAGATGGCTCACAATTTTAGACGAACTGTCGGTAACAGGTAGGTTTTTTAAATTAAAATACAGAAAGTAGGTACGTTTGGACATTTTATTACGGTTGTTCCAATGTGATACATGTACCTTTGTGAACTTATCATTTCTGAGAACGCATGCTGTTACAGCGTGATTACCTGTAAATACCACATTAATGCAATAAATGCTCAAAATGATGTCCGTCAACCTCAATGCATTTGGCAATACGTATAACGACATTCCTCTCAACAGCGAGTAGTTCGCCTTCCGTAATGTTCGCACATGCATTGACAACGCGCTGACACATGTTGTCAGGCGTTGTTGGTGGATCACGAGAGCAAAAATCTTTCAGCTTTCCCCACAGAAAGAAATCCGGGGACGTCAGATCCGGTGAACGTGCGGGCCATGGTATGGTGCTTCGACGACCAATCCACCTGTCATGAAATATACTATTCAATACCGCTTCAACCGCACACGAGCTATGTGCCGGACATCCATCATGTTGGAAGTACATCGCCATTGCCGGCCGGAGTGGCCGTGCGGTTCTAGGCGCTACAGTCTGGAGCCGAGCGACCGCTACGGTCGCAGGTTCGAATCCTGTCTCGGGCATGGATGTGTGTGATGTCCTTAGGTTAGTTAGGTTTAATTAGTTCTAAGTTCTAGGCAACTAATGACCTCAGAAGTTAAGTCGCATAGTGCTCAGAGCCATTTGAACATTTACATCGCGATTCCGTCATGCAGTGAAACATCTTGCTGTAACATCGGTAGAACATTACGTAGGATATAAGCATACATGGCACCATTTAGACTGCCATCGATAAAATGGGGGCTAATAATCCTTCCCCCCATAATGCCGCACCATACATTAACCTGCCAAGGTCGCTGATGTTCCACTTTTCGCAGCCATCGTGGATTTTCTGTTGCCCAATAGTGCATACTATGCCGGTTTACGTTACCTCTGTTGGTGAACGACGCTTCGTCGCTAAATAGAACGAGGGCAAAAAAATCTGTCATCGTCCCGTAAGTTATCTTGTACCCAGTGGCAGAACTGTACACGACGCTCAAAGTTGTAGCCATGCAATTCCTGGTGCACAGAAATATGGTACGGATGCAATCGATGTTGATGTAGCGTTCTCAACACCGACGTTTTTTAGATTCCCGATTCTCGCGCAATTTGTCTGCTACTGATGCGCGAATTAGCCGTGACAGCAGCTAAAACACCTACTTGGGCATCATCATTTGTTGCAGGTCGTAGTTGACGTTTCACATGTAGCTGAACTCTTCCTGTTTCAAAAAAAATGGTTCAAATGGCTCTGAGCACTATGGGACTTAACATTTGAGGTTATCAGTCCCCTAGAACTTAGAACTACTTAAACCTAACTAACTTAAGGACATTACACACATCCATGCCCGAGGCAGGATTCGAACCTGCGACCGTAGCGGTCACGCGGTTCCAGACTGTAGCGCCTAGAACCGCTTTGCCACCCCGGCCAGCACTTCCTGTTTCCTTAAATAACGTAACTATCCGGCGAACGGTCCAGACACTTGGATGATGTCGTCCATGATACCGAGCAGCATACATAGCACACACCCATTGGGCATTTTGATCACAATAGCCATACATCAACACGATATCGACCTTTTCTACAATTGGTAAACGGTCCATTTTAACACGGGTAATGTATCACGAAGCAAATACCGTCCTCACTGGCGGAATGTTACGTGATACCACGTACTTATACGTTTGTGACCATTACAGCACCATCTACCACAAAGCGAAAAAAAGTGGTCCAACTAAAACTTTCATATTTCTTTACGTACTACACGAATATGTAATCAAAATTGGGGTTCCTATTTTAAAAAACGCAGTTGATATCCGTTTGACCTATGGTAGCGCGATCTAGCGGGCCAACCATAGCGCCATCTGGTTTCCCCCTTCAAGCTAGACGAGTTATGTTCTTTGTAGTTTTTTCGTTTGACGCTTATTTCGTGAGATATTTGGCCCGGTCACGATCAATGGAAAGCGTCTCTCGGATTCAGTGTCTGTAAATAAACTGTCACGCACCTGCGTATTACAAATATTTCAGACAATCTTCCACGCCACTGGCTCACATGGCGAAAAAAAAATACATTCATTTTACGTTTGACAACAACAAGCTATAAATCAAGAGAACATAGCTGTTTTGTACACTATGACAGGTCCCCTTTTACCAATGCGATGATATATCGTACTATCGTTTACGAATCAAACCGTGAGAGCCTGTCTCGCCCTGTGTAGGTGTGAGATTGAAATTTCGTTAAAATATATCACCGCAACGAAAAAAAGAAACGCCGCTCAAGAATTATTCCGTGCTGCCCTAGCCATCTCTTCCACACACCAGGTTGCACGTCATTGATATCAATTTGATAGGCTATGTAATTAAATTGATCATGAGAGTCAGTTTGCATGGCGAGTAACTTTCTTTTTTTTCTGCAGTAGTTGGATTACACTCACCAGGCAGGTCAAATGGGAATCGCTGGAGGGAAGACGATGTTCCTTTCGAGGAACACTATTGAGAACCGACATTTGAAGCTGACCGCAGAGGGATTCTACCGCCCACACCATGCATTTCGCGTAAGAACTGAGCTATTAAAAACACGATCGTAGTGAATATGTTACCGTCACTCTGCATAAAAAGCGGTCTTCAGCCTACAGGCTTACACACAAGTCGCTGATAGTGTTACGCTTTCGGATAGAAATGCTGTCTGCGATTTGGAATCAAATATATCCATTCTACCACATACTTGCATTGTATTCTTGCAGAGACGTCTTTTATTGATAACAGCCACTGGTGAATCATATTCATACCATTCTCAAATCTCAAAACGAGTCATGTTTTTCGAACCCATCTGCTAAGGTTCCCATACAGTAGAAACTCCAGCGCTATTTTTTACACAGTCCCTCTGCATATGGGTCGTGATCGCAGTTGCTTCCACAGACCTGTGTAAAGTTTCATCATCTGTACTGTAGGGTGATCATATCCAACAGACTATCAATCACATGAGAGGGTTCCTGCATTGTTCCTTCATAAGCAGTATAATACATCGTTTTTTCAGTTGTAACACAACCAATCAGTGTACACCATGACTCACTTTGTTTTTTTCTACTGTGACTTAGTGATCCTTGCCAGCTGCTGCTAAACTGACATTAACACATTTCGATCATCTGGCTCTCACAGAAAGCCGAACATCACATGGCATAAACTGTACAGTTACCATAATACAGGCTGGTAGAGATAAAACACAGAGGCAATATTTCCCATTAAGAAAAATATGGAAGACATCGCAACATATGGAAACTGGAAGAGTTTGCGGTATTGTAGAGCGCTTCCAACAGCAATTTGAAGGTGATGACCTGTACAGTTAATCTCATCTTCCCCATCGACAGAGCAGCGGATGTCTCGGTGTTCCATTTCGAAAATCATTGTTCCTTCATTTTGTAGTCATGTACATGATTACTGTTCCAGTGTTGACCATCACCAGGAGGTGCTGTTCACAACACGTGTGGAGTAGTACAAATAAAGAGGTACTGTAACCTTATTGGTGCGAAAAAAATAAAAACATGTGGAGGGCATCGCAGCCTATGGAAATAGAACCAGTCTGTAGCATTGAGGAACGCTACCAAAGAACTGTATGGAGGTGATGACCTCTACATTTAATCCCATACTCCACAGCAACAAGTAGAAGACATCCGGTGTTCCGCCAAGGCTTCCTCCATCTCAGCCGAGTGGTGTCAGTCAATCATTATGAGTAATCATCAGTGTACCCAGTGGACGGTCAGGATGAGAAAGACACCGTTGATATGGAATGATGTACTGTAATACACACCACAGTTTACAGCGAGATCAATTTTACCCAGAAGCTGGAGACAGCTATATCTAGCACATTCTGCATTCTATCTAGCACATGCTGACATGTCGCTGTAGGTCAATTGACCTTTTTTCCGTTGTTCTGTTGGGATACATCAGTTGTGTGGCATAACCTGCGTTCGACTCGCATACAATTGCGTGTTCTGTGTGTGACTTAGACCACTATCTACTTGCAATCGTTAACAGCAAACCTCTCGGTCATCAGAGGACTTCCATCCTGTTTCGACACATTACTCTAGACGAACGAAGATTTATGCGACGTACTCCATCCACCTGCCGCATCTTGGGCATAAAATCGAGTCTTCAGCTTCATAACTGCAGTGATTGTAAGTTAGCGACAGGTGTTTGTAAGGTACTACAATCGCCATATTTACATCTGCTTGACAGATGTCCTGTTTACGGAGTTAGTGGCGGCATGACGTGTAATTCCACATGTGAAACAACACTGCTATCCATTTGCTCTTTCTTTGTAAGAGGCATTCTCCGTTACTAACGATCATTTTATATAAGACTGATGCGAGAATAGTATAATTTCTGAACCGTGATCGGTTGTGAACAGTGGGGGCTATACACCTCTGGAAATCTATATTGTACATGTATCACAAGGAATCGTTGTTTTAAGCAAGTTTTTCATTTTACAGTTTGTCACCATAGTTTATCGTAGAGAAACCGGCAAGGAGAATGTATGTCATGCGCTGGAAATGTATTTCTTACAGTGGGATAGTAACAGCGTTGCATTCCATATAACTAATAGGTCGGAAACTGCAACGATCTAACATTATAGTGTGTTTTAAGCGCAGAACCTTGTAGCCTTAGGAGTGCACATGTTTATGTTCCTACCACTGTATTGCAGCACCATTCGCAAAAGCAGCATTTGTCTATGACTAGTGCTGTTTCTCTCAGAACAGCATTTTCTGTGGGACTAGTGCCCTTTTACCCATCACAACATTATAATCAGATGCCTTCATTTTTTAGCACCACTAGTAAGTACAGGTGTTGATTTGAGAAATTCTTCTAAATTTCGTGCAGCTATGGCTAGAAGGTAGTAGTTACTAGAGAAGCAGCAGGGTGCTACCCCACATTGCATTGTTGCCAAATTTATTCAAGATGGCGGATGCAAGATGGTGGCAACCTTCCAGTGACATCATGGCAGGAACTCCAAATTTTGGAGTGAAAATAGGTCAATTGGGACATCTCCACTAACCTAACCCCTCCCCACCCCTCTCCCCCTTCCTCACCCCTTCCCTCACCCATCTGGAAATTGGTGGGAAAAGGACTCAGCCAGTGCTGGGCTTCCCGATAGGATGGATGTAAGTCTTTATTTTGTATGCATTACTCCCCTCCCCTGCCCATCCAGAAATTGGCAGGAAGAGGACTCAGTCTGTGCTGAGCTGCCGGATAGGATGGACGTAAGAATGCATTGTTTATTAAACAATTTGAGTTGTCATAGGCAGTAGTTCCATCCAGTATGATCACCATGAGGTGCCGAGCCTAACTGACCTAGTTCACAACACCGCCACCAGAGGGCACTCTCGTCCCTCCCCCTCCCCCCTTATTCCCTCCCATGATGTAATCCTAGATGGCAGGGGGAAAATGGTGGGATAAGGACTCAGTCTGTGTCTAGCTGCTGGACTGGAAGGACGGACGTAATTGTGTACTGTGGTCAGTGGACGATTTGTCTATGCTGGAGAAGAAGGGGTATAATAGCCTCTGAGGACTTTGCTGATGGCAATGATATTTGGTGAAGACGAATACGCTGCATGAAATAATGAACATGGCGCTAAGTTATGCCTCGCAACTCGTGCTGATAAATGCCTGTGCTGAACTGTAGATCATTCGATGAAAGTCCAGTCAGTCTTACAGAGTGCAATAGGAAAGACGTTCACCCCAGAGTCTCCGCGCTCCGCTGGAAGAGAGGCAGCGTGACAACCCAGCTTATGGCACAACCAGGGACCATGCTGGGTTATGGCACGGTCACGTGGTGGCCACTAAGCACTTCCTGTCACGTTGGAAATATCCACAGCCTTCGTCCTTCCCATCCCCACCGCACAGACAGTCTGTCATTGAACACGAACTACTTCAGGAGTTATCACATGTGGTGTTGCAGAGTACTGTCACATACATAACTTGAAGATATCACATTAACTAAATGTACCACTGCACAAACAGAGAGAGAGAGAGCTTTGCAGATGACGCGAGAATATTCAAAGAATTACACGTTTTATTCCGAGGAGTACCACCTCCGCCACACTTGAACGTGGGCTCTAAAACAGAAAGATCGCGACGCAGTTGTGAATCCATCCCAGAAACATTTCGCTCGCTTTTGTGGGAAGTGCCCTGGTCTTTGAGCACGAGCTACTTCAGGAGATACTAAAAGCAACTGAATTTGTCTCTAAATGCATTTTCAAAATGATCGCTGCACAGGAGTTTATTTCAGTTTTGCGATGTATACTGCCACACTCGAACATGTAATCTAAAAAAAGATTGCTACAAACTTGTGAAACCTTCCTGAGACACTTCACACACTTTCGTGGGAAACAGATCCCGAAACCGATATTAGATTCAACAGCTGATTTTACATGCCAAACGATGATATTTAGTAATCGATATGAATATATTCGTAACTCTGAAAACAGGACGCTCATCACTTTTTGAGTTTTAGCTGCTTGTCTGAAGGCACTTCCAGAGAGAGAGAAAACTTTCTGAGTCCTACAGCTGCTGTGGTGTTCATCATTTTTCTGAAACGGTGAGTGGGCTTAGTTTTATATTTGCTGCTGCTGGAGTCAGGGACGTTATGTTCCTCACTTCTCGAAGCACTGTCTAAGCTCAGACGAGAAAATCGAAACAATTACGCAAACAGAATTCGAAGCACTGTCCTACAGAAGAGAAAAATGGCGGAAATTTTCGATGAATTTTCAGTGTCCTACAACTGCTGGTCTGGAGATGCTCTAAAGCCATAATGGCAGGTGAGGGACAGCATCCCGCCAGAGGTTGATGGTCTGCTTGGACTAGTCTAACACTCGAACGAAGAAGACACCACGTGACTCACAGAACTTTCTGTAGATACCTTTCCCCCATCTTGTTCGAACCAGTCTGTAGAGGCTCCTGTGCCCCACATAAAGGATGTCTTGTGAATGGAGCATTCTGATTGGCTCTTACAGAATTTGCCCACGAAACTGCTGCTGCTGCCAGTGTGGGAGCACTGTCCGCCATTTTCTGCGGACGAGGCTTTCAGCGGAAAAAGTATTTTGTACAAATCGAAAAGAAAAAACATTCAGCAGTCATAGTGCACCGACAGTTAAACCCTGCAAAAGTGCTCTTACAGATCATAAAATATGGAAATTATAACAAAACACACTTCCTCAATTACACTGCTCTGTTACTGCCGAGGAAAGCTTCAATTTGTTTCAGTGTAAAACCCGTCTCCAACCGGGCTATAACACCACGTACCATATCGATGTAGTAGTAAACACAATTCATATCCTGCACCATACAAAATCATCACGTCTGCGGCCTGCATATTGCTATCGACCACCAGACCGCGAAGGCAGACAGCATAAAGAGATGCACCGTATATAGACCTCGCAGCACTAGATATTTCCCGCGAGGTCGGTAGGTCATCCATTGCAGCTAACGGTCACAAGTCAACTGCCCTGGTACACACGCTTTCCCGACGTACGACCAGAGCGCCCTCAGTGGACCTCGGTCACTCTTGGAACTGTTGTACAAAACTGGACTGGTTCGTCTTGGCACAAAGGCATTACTGTTCCCGGCCCTGACCTGCTTGCTTTCTACACCCACCTAAATATTCTGGGATGACAAAAACACATGTATTTTCACGTGGTATCATACTATTTACGCGGTAGTTCTCGATATCAAGCACATAGCAGTATGCTACCGATCGCTTGCACAGTATAATTACGAAGATAAAGAGTGGAAATTATTTCTCTAGAAACCCGAAACTTCGGCGAGGTGGCGCGAAGTGGAATGTGCTGTAATTCACCGAGCAACTAGAAACTATCTCGTCTGCGAAGATTTTTACGTAAAAACTCGAAAAAATAGAGGAAACTGGTAGTTCCAGTCGCGAATACCGATATCAGTAATATAATAGATTCAAAATCATCCTTCTTCTTTACAAAGTCAACTAACGTGTTTGTCATGTCTAGAGAACCAGCCAACTTCTCTTCCACCTATCGTTCATCATCTAGATGCACAGAGCACACGCCACAATCGATGATCTGCCAACAAAATAAAGACTGCAAATATGTAGAAGCAGTCAACTGGACAGTTTACATGGGAGGGAATAATGGTCCAGCGCAAACACACGTCCATATTGAATCTTCTCAAATTTCCACGGAGAATACACGCAATCACAAAGGCTGCCCAACATATACTGAATACTACTTTGTTATTCATCCGATAGGGTTAGGTCAGCTACATTCCTGCACCCCCGTTGGCTTCTCCAGTCCGGACGCGTCCCACCATAAGCCGGAAGTGTCAATCGTTGCGGTGACAGGCCACTGCCACCGAGCGCCCCACACCTCAAAAAGAATCGTCCTAGGAAACCAGCAACATATATTTGATCACTGTACTTACAATTAAATATTACCATTGCATCCTCATTCTGCTGACATTCAACAATGAGCGAAGTATCGGAAATGCCTCCTCCTGACGGCTCCTCTGGAAATATCAATATATGTACCATTCGTATGACTCTACTTAATGTTCCAAGTAAAACAATTTTTCACTCAGGTTATGGCTATCGCAGTTTTCCACGTCAAATCAATACCTTCCTTACGACAGGACATAGTCATTTTCTTTGCACATGTCGGAACACACACTATAAACCCGCTGATCACAGCAAATGTATCACACATTCCCAATAATTCTTGCACTGGCCAGGTCCTCTGCCTGACACAAGACATAGAGGACGGTTTTGAGAATGAAGAAAAACCTGGTATGGTGTTTGTCGACTTATCAGCAGCATACGACACGATAAACCACAAAATCCTCCTGGGAAAATTTTTCAAAATGACGAGAAACTACCATCTTCCTGAAGTTGTTAGATCACTGATAGGTAGAAGATACTATGTGAAACTTCAAGAGCAAAGAAGTCGCTGGAGGAACCAGAAGATTGGGCTACCACAAGGTAGTGTTTTGTTCCCTCTACTTTTGAATCTGTATGCAAACGACCAACTAGTTGGAGCAACGATAAGAAGTTTTATCTATGCTGATGATGTAGCCATTGCCTGGCAATCCAGATCAGTCAAACAGATTGAGACAAGCCAAACAGACGCCTTAGAAGTACTAACTGAATATTACAACGGGAATCAGCTTCAATCGAATCCAGTAAAGACGCAGACTTGTTTATTTCCACTGAACAATAAGGAAGCAAACAAGGAATTACAATTGGAATGGAACTCAGTTAAACTTAAGCACTGCTCAAACCCAGTTTATCTTGGAGTCACGTTAGATCGAACCTTGTCGTACAAGAAACATGTAGGGAAAACTATAGCGAAAGTCAACACACGGAACGGTATAATCCGCAAACTTAACAACTCACACTGGGGAGCAAATCCTGAAATTCTACATGCATCATCCCTGGCATTTTACTTTGCTCCAGCTAAATATGCATGCCCCATAGGGAGGAGATCGAAACATGCCCATAAGCTAGGTACAGCACTGAATGACTCATGTCGATTAATTACAGGATGCCTGAAGCCTACAAACTGTGATCTCCTTTATATGTGTTCTGGAATAGCCCCCCCCCTCCTCCCCCGCGACAGATCAGACAGCAAACGTTGGCGATGGCTGAACGAAGCAGGCAGTGGGAAGACAGAAGATATTCCCTGTACACACATCAGCAAGAGCAGTGGAAAGACTTAAATCTAGGTAATATTTCATAAAGGTTGAACGTCCACAAAATGAAAGTCAATTTACAACCAGAGAATCAATGTGGAAACAGAAATTGCATAAAGGCAGCCTGAAAAGTTGGAACATTAAGTAAAAACTTCCTGCTGGATCACAGTTGGAATGGAGAGTCTGGAAGAGTCTAAATAGACTTAGGTGTCAAATTGGAAGAGCAAAGGATAACCAGTTCAAGTGGGGATACACCGAAGAAGAGTCCTGCCAGTGTGGAAGAAAACAAACGATGACACACCTACTGACCTGTCTATCGTTGCTGGCCCCATATATGAATGTATAACTGTTATTTAGTTGTATTTATAACCTAGTTTATATAGCCTATTAATTAATTATAGATCTAGGTCAGACACGATTAAGTAAATAAATACGACTAAGTACATGGTGGTGACACCCAACAGTACTGAGCGAAAATCCACAATAGCTGGATATTTCTCATAAGTTTTTCCTGCAGGTAGTATCACTATGCCTTAGAAAGAGAAACGTAATCGTCTTACAAGCCACCAAATGTTAAAAACACCGTCGCAAAGGCTATGTTACTGTCACAAGTGGTTTTGGTTCTACAGGAGCACACACATATCGCTAACAATACCCATGTAAAAAAATATACAAGCTTTATAAATTGAGGTATGGCATTACCTCCGAATGAAGTGGTTTTCCACACAAATACCGCGACACTGAATATAGTTGCTGATCGCCGGTGTGTGTATTAAAAGACCAACAGTCTGGGTACACGTCGCTGGTGGTGTAAGCTCGTAATAAAATTTAGCTAGTGATCTGTCTAAGGTATGTGGTATGGAACCAGTATTTGCGTCTTCCTCATGCCGCCTCTAGATATTTCTCCAGTATTTGTAACACATTCTGTCTTGGTGCCATGACAGAGGTTCTGCGATACATCCACTGGGCTATAGGCGATGGTTGATTGAGAATGATCACATACAGTAAATGGCATGCTATGTGACGAATCACTTTGAAAAAATGCAACGCTAGATTGAGTTGTAACAAATGTACAAAATACACTTGCTTTTCAGATCTATAGTGTTACGCTTTCTGGTAGAAATGCTATCTGCGATTTTGAATCAAGTTTTTCCATTCAACCACAGCCTGTTGGATCCTATAGAGATGTCTTTTAATGATTACAGTTACTAGTAAATCATATTCGTGGCACTCTCATATCTCGAAACGATTCATCATTTTCGAATCTATGTGCTACAGTAAAATTCCAACATGGTTTTTGATAGTCTGTATGCATCTTATAACTGTTCCTCAGACTCTGCCCCACCATCTTTGTAGCTTTGTGCATGTTATCGTTCCAATTTAAATCGGAACTGAGCAGAAGTGGGAGAGTGCTATATCTACCACCTTTTGCAACTGTGCAGAAACAAGATGAGCTGAGTTAATGTGACGTAGCTGTGTCTTGATCACTCAGTGGGAATGGGAACATGTTGTCGTAGCTCCGCCAACAGTGTATCATGTGTAAGGTCAGCGTCAAACGAAGCCTGCTCGTGCAATACAAGGTAGTATAAAAGACAGTACAAGCAGTTAGAGGAACTGGGTGAGGGACAAGGATTTTACTACTGCATTGCCATGCATCTCTAAACTACATACAGTTACTGCAGTCTTAAGGAGATTTTCGTATCTCAGGGTGCATCCACGTCTGTCGCCCAAACATTCTCTCTATCATGTACCACCCACAAGAGAATAAAAAAAACTGCAAAATATAGGAACTCCGCTAACTTCGTCCAACAGAGAACTCAATATTTATATATCAAAAACAAATACCATCTATGTGCTGGCATCAAACATACACGCTGACCCCCATTAAATATGTAGGTATTGATCCACTCGGTCGCCTGCACAGACCAGTATAAAGTGTCACTTTTGTACTGTAGGAAGAGGACCATAACCCACAGTCTGTACTATATGTCACAAGAGAAGGTCCCTGTGGACCTGTGTGGTTGTTTGTAACATTGTTTTTTCTGCTGTAACATGTCCAAGGAGTTAGGTTTAAGTAGTTCTAAGTTCTAGGAGACTGATGACCTCAGCAGTTAAGTCCCATAGTGCTCAGAGCCATTTGAACCATTTACCTCACAAACACCCGTCACTAACTTAGAATCACCGTAGTTATGAAACTGAAGACTCGATTTTAAACAGAAAATGTGGCAGGGGAATGGAGAACGTTGCATAAATTTCGTTCGTTTAGAGGAAAGTGCCAAAACAGGATGGAGATGTTTTATCATCATCACACTTGAGATGGAAGTCCTCTGATGACTGAGAGGATTGCTGTTAACGACCGCGAGTAGATAGTGGTCAAGTCACACACAGAACACGCAGTTGTATATGCGTCGAACGCAGGTTATGCCACACAACTGATGCACCCAACAGAACAATGGAGCCGTTTGGGGTAGCCACGCAGTCTGAAGCGCCTTGTCCGGTCCGTGCGGCGCCCCCCGTCGGAGGTTCGAGTCCTTCCTCGGGCATGGGTGTGTGTGCTGTCCACAGCGTAAGTTAGTTTAAGTTAGATTAAGAAGTGTGTAGGCTTAGGGACCGATGACCTAAGTAGTTTGGTCCCATAAGACCTTAGCACAAATTTCGACATTTTCCCAAAGAATGGAAAAAATGGTTAAATGACCTGCAGCAACATCTTCCTCTCTCTCTAGAATGCATCATCAGTCTACAATTAAATCATACCTCATTACAACTTCTTCTCAACCTACCACTCCATCCACTTTCTTTCATCCTTCAACGCAGGTGCAAATAACTTTAGAGGCAGATGGCTCTCTTTTGTCCAGGAAAGCATCAAAGACAGCAGACAACTCGCGTGTACCGTTTTTTTTTCTTCATTGTGATTTTTATCACCTTACACAAGGCGTGCTGTCAGCAGCTGACTACGCCGCTCTTCAGCCTTGAGGTTTACAATAAGTAATACATAGAGGGGCCACAGAGAATACAATCAAAACGGCGGGCAAAACAATGTAGACACTAAAAAACAAAAAACATGGAGCCGTTCACGCTGGACGAGAAAACATTACTGACACTAGTTGACACGGCGCACAAAAAATGGACGATGGCGACAGTACACGTGAACAGTGGCGGCGTGACGGTGAACAAACACTAAACACAAACGAAGGCACACACACGAGACACTGATGGCGATGACCTCCGGCGCGCGAATGTTCACTGTGCGTGTGCGAGTCCGGGGACCAGCCAAGAGAGGAGGAGGAGGAAGGGGAATGGGAGAGCGAGAGGGGAGAGCAGAGATGCCACGGGCAGGGGAGATAGGGGGAGGGAGGAAGGGGAAGGGAAGCCTGGGGGAAGAGGGGTGAAGGGAGGGGATGGGGGAAAAGGAAAGGGAAGGGAAGGGAAGAGAAGGGAGGGAGGGTGCCTAAAGGAAAGGACACCGGAAGTGGGGGGTGGGGCAGGGTCAAAGTTGATAGGAGGGGTAGATGGAGGGGAGGAGGACATCATCAGGGAGGGGGAGCTGGTGGAAGCCACCTTGGGAGAGGGTAAGGAGGGTTGAGAGATGGAGACCGGGTGGGACGTGGGAATACAGGCGCGGCAGCGGGCGGGGGTGGGAGAGGATCGGGGAGACTAGCGGGTGAGAAGGATCGAGTTTACGGGAGGTGTACAGGATCCGTATCCTTTCAAGGAAAAGGAGGAGGTGGGGGAAGGGGATGAGATCGTACAGGATCCGCGTGGGGTAGGGGGGACGGATGCGATAGGCGAGGCGGAGAGCATGGCGTTCAAGGATTTGGAGGGATTTATAAAAGGTAGGGGGGGGCGGAGATCCAAGCCGGATGGGCATAACAAAGGATAGGGCGGATAAGGGATTTGCGTGTATCGCTGTTATCTCAATATAAATACAGTAAAATGTTGCCATACATCAACTGTCTGCTATCTGACACTGCAAGGTTGTGATTGGCGGAGAGTACAGACAAGCACATTATGAATACTGTTTGTTAGAGTTTAAAATACCTAATCAGTCCTGCACAGGGTCAAACACAGGGTTCATTCTGTAGTTGTATATCGCAGTCACCCCAGCTCGTAATACAAGGACACATAGCATCCCACGCCATCTGCCGGCCTGCAACACGCGTCTTTTGCCGGGACACGCGACTCCGGCCAGGGCGCGCGCTCTGGTGGCAGTAATCCTCGGCACACATCCTGCCTCTCGAGAATATTGCATTTGCGCTACTTGTTGATGACTGTACTACCACATTTACAAGCAGTTTTAGAATACATGGTGCGAAGTGGTGTCATGATGGCGTCGGCATAAGTGAAATAAAATTACGAAAAAATTGACAGAAAATACGTATAAATTGAGGGAGAAATACGCCGAAATGCGGAAGAGAATTAAAGCAAACTACTGTGCTGCGAATTTTTAAAAATGCATTTAGAGACATATTCAGTTGGATTTAGTAACTCCTGAAGCAGCTCATGCTCAACGATAAGAGTATTTCCCACAAAAGCGCGTGAAGCGTCTCAGGGATGGTTTCACAAGTGTATCACAAAATTTTTTTAGAGTCTGTGTTCAAAGTGTGTGGTATACATCGCAAAACTGCAACAAATGACTGTGCAGCGTTCTTTTTGAATGTGTATTTACAAATGTATTCAGTTGGATTTAGTAACACCTGAAGAAACTCGTGCTCAAAGACGAGCGTATTCCCACAAAAGCACACAAAGTGTCTCAGGGACGATTTCACAACTGTGTCACTATCTTTTTCTTTTAGAGTCCGCGTTCGAGTGTGGCGGCGGCGGTATTCCTCGGAATAAAACGTGTAATTTTTTAAATACTCTCGCTTCATCTGCAAATCTCTCTCTCTCTCCCTCTCTCTCTCTCTCTCTCTCTCTCTCTCTCTCTCTGTGCAGTGGTTCATTTAGTTCCCTTGACATCTTCAAGTTATGCAAGTTATGTATGTGACAATATTCCGCAACACGAGATGTAATAGCTCCTGAAGCAGTTCCTCTTAAATGACCATGTCCTGCGCTGAGGACGGAAAGGAGGAAGGCCACGGGTATTTACAAAGTGACAGGAAGTGCTTAGCAGCTTCCACGTGACCGTGCCATAAGCCGGTGCATTCCCTGTCCATGCCGTAAGCCAGCACGTTGCCTCTCTTGCAGTGGGGCGCAGAGACTCTGGGGTGAACGTCTTGCCTCTTGCGCTCTGGAAGACTGAGTGACTGGACTTTTATAAAATGATCTACAGTTACAGCACCCGCATTTATCAGCATGAGTTGCAACATAACGGAGCCCCATCTTCATTATTTCATGAGGCGTATTCACTTCACCAATTATCATTGCTCTCAACACAGTCCTCAGAGGCTAATATAGCCCGTCTTCTCCAGCACAGACATCTCGTCCACTGAACAAAGCACACAATTACATTCATACTTTCAGTACAGCAGCTAGACGTAGACCGAGTCCTTTTCCTGCCGTTTCCCCCAGACCGCCATTTTGGATTACGCCATGGGAGGAGAGGGACGACAGCACCCTCTGGTAGCGATGTTGTGAACTAGGTGAGTTGGACTCGGACCTCATGGTGAACATACTGGACGGTGCTACTGCCTGTGACAACTCAAATCGTTTAAATAAACAACACATCCATCCTATTTAGCACCCCAGCACAGACTGAGTCCTTTTCCCACCAATTTCCTGATTGGGGAGGGGAGCAGAGGGGATCAATGTATACAAAATAAAGATTTACATCCATCCTATCCAACAGTCCAATCGGCCTGCTGAAGCTACCTCCAGCCTCTGCTGAACGGACGCGTCATTGCTGTGGCGGGGCGCGTCGCTCCTTGGAGCTGCACTGGTACGAGGAGCGAGAGGGCTGCTGGCCTCTGCTCTCTGGGTAATATCGTCTGGCGAATTGCAAGCTGCCGTCCGTAGGAACGGGGTCGAGGCGCGAACTCTTGGCCTCCTGGGTGCAGAGCTGCCTGCGGGCACTAAACGAGCTGCCCTGGGCGGACAGCAGCGGCTGCTAGTGCTCACGGCAACGACGGCGGTCGGCTGCTTCCCTTTGGCGCTCTACGTGGAGTTCATGAGTCGCACTTGAGGAAACAGTCAGCAATGTTCCGGGCTATCGGGCACAGGTAACTCACGCAGCGGCCACCTAGCCGTGGCGTGAAGAGGAGCGCTACGTCCCCAAGGCTGGGCGATCAGGCGCCTACGTTGCAGATTCCTGCATTGACTCGGTGCTGCGGCGCCATCGCCGAGTTCAGCAGAAGACTCGCTGTGTATCTTCGATGTAATAAAATCAGTGACACACTTGCCTGTGTTTCTCGCCACGGTTCAGCGTGTGTGATCCCTCTCTCCCAAACCATACTTCTCGGTCGTTCTGACATACTACAACTCCTGAGCTGGGGGAGTTATAAAAATCAGATGTCAGGAAGTTCGCTTTCCAACACAATACGTTGCGCCGAAAAATGTTCGTCCACATCCAGCACTACATTTTGGTAAGGGAGTTGGTTTTGGTAAATGAGGCAGTGCCAGTTGCCGTAGATACCAACCCGGCACATTGTGGTGCGGTGAGAGTAAGTTTTGATTGAATCATTTTATATGTTTGCTCTCACTGTCAGAGTTAGTTGTGTGAGCTAGGTTACAAGATGCTTAGAGCTCCTTTTGTGAAGCCACAAGTACCTGTGGACTTATCTTTGTTTAGAGGTAAGCCGGACGGAGTGGCTGAGAGTTTCCAGGCGCTTCAGTCTGGAACCGCGCGACCGCTACGGTCGCTGGTTCGAATCCTGCCTCGGGCATGGATGTGTGTGATGTCCTTAGGTTAGTTAGGTTTAAGTAGTTCTAAGTTCTAGGGGACTGATGACCTCCGCTGTTAAGTCCCATAGTGCTCAGAGCCATTTGAACCATTTTAGAGGTAATGGTGGACGTGATAATTTAGTGTCAGTGAGGTGCCCATTTTTAAAATTTACCGGAATCGTCGTGTACCAGAGTTGTAGCAGCTGTTTGTTCTGTATGTAGGCGTATTGGTTTATCTGTCTAGTAGTCCCACTGAGTGTAGATGGCGATGCTTCACCAGAAGAATTAATTTTTGTTTATTTTATTTTTTTTTTTTTTTTTGTACAGTTGAATGGGAGTTGGTGCTTTATGTCTCGTTTAAAAAAAAATGGTTGCATTGAGATGGAACCAGAGTACGCAAAATGGTGAAAAAACGTGCTACTACCACAGGTGCAATTGCTGCTTTAACCCGGCAAGTGCAAGCGTTAACAGAGCAGTCCGAGAACATAAAGGAGAGAAATTTCGAACTCAATCGTGAGTTAGAGGTTCGTAAAGAGAGTAATGATCAGTCGCAATCGGAGGTTCGGGAACGCAAGTCTGGATTGATAGTGCCTTCTGGTTCATATGATCCGGCAGTGGTCGCACTGATTAATCCCTTCTCGGGCAAGGCAATGGAGGATGTGACTGTTTTCGTTAAGGATATTAGGTACGCTGCGGAAGCACATGGCTGGTCAGATGAAGTAGCTCTGTATGTTGCTAATATGCGTATGGTGGGGAACGCCATACATATGTTGTCTAGCACGAGACACGAGACACGTTCCAAGAATGGGCCGCATGCCGGCCGTAGTGGCCGTGCGGTTCTAGGCGCTACAGTCTGGAGCCGAGCGACCGCTACTGTCGCAGGTTCGAATCCTGCCTCGGGCATGGATGTGTGTGATGTCCTTAGGTTAGTCAGGTTTAATTAGCTCTAAGTTCTAGGCGACTGACGACCTCAGCAGTTAAGTCGCATAGGGCTCAGAGCCAATGGGCCGCGAATTTGTGTCAGCGGTACCAAAAACAGAACAGTGGGCGATTTCTTCGGGAGAAACTAAGTACGTTGCCGATACAGCGCAACGAGTCAGTGGAAGCGTTGTCAGATAGAATCCGCGAAGACATATGTACAGACCCAGAATGCAGAAGAGTACTGTTACAGGAGGCAGAGAATAGAGCTTGTAAGTAGGCTGTTTAGGTTTTTATGCTGGTAACACCACGTAGTGCTCTATATGAAAATCACTGGCTGTGCTGTGTGCAGTCTGTGGCTGGTTGGCATTGTTGGAACATTCGCTATTGTAGTGTTCGGCA
Organism: Schistocerca cancellata; assembly: GCF_023864275.1. Lineage (NCBI taxonomy): Eukaryota > Metazoa > Arthropoda > Insecta > Orthoptera > Acrididae > Schistocerca > Schistocerca cancellata. The sequence continues at coordinate 738,201,212 of NC_064629.1, forward strand.
GTTGGCTGTTAACAGCGCGTAGCGTTGCGCAGTTGGAGGTGAGCCGTCAGCAGTGGTGGATGTGGAGAGTGAGATGGAGGAGTTTTGAGAGCGGATGATCTGGATGATTGTCCATCAGAGAGAGTAAATTTGTAAGACTGGATATCATATATATTATATATATATATATATATATATATATATATATATATATATATATATATATATATATATCAGTTCATTATATATATATAATGATTTTTGAACACTATTAAGGTAAATACATTGTTTGTTCTCTATCAAAATCTTTCATTTGCTAACTATGCCTGTCAGAAGTTAGTGCCTTCAGTAGTTAGAATCTCTTATTTAGCTGGCAGTATTGGCGCTCACTGTATTGCAGTAGTTCCAGTAACGAAGATTTTTGTGATGTAAGTGATTCATGAAAGGTATAGGTTATTGTTAGTCAGGGCCATTCTTTTGTAGGGATCATTGAAAGTCAGATTGCGTTGCGCTAAAAATAGTGTGTGTCAGTTTAGTGATGATCAGAATAAGTAAAGAGAGAAATGTCTGAGTACGTTCAGTTTTGCTCAGCTGTTTGAAAATCACATAACGTAAGGGGTTTACCAGCACAGTAATTCATTAATTTTTTTAAGAGGATGTTTCATATGTCGACCCTTAGCCGAGGATACCTCACTGGAATTTTCTGATTATTTCTTGTAGTTTGTGTAATTAGTGTAGCTATTGTTTATTGCTAGCGCGTAATTATAGAGAGAATTTCCTTTGTAGTTGTGGTTTTTCATTGTTGTACAGTAAAATAGTTGTGGTACGCATTTAGATTTGCACCAAGTATTTCGCAGCTGCGCTTGCAATTAACGAGATATTATTTTCAGTGCTATGCTAATGTGTTTTCTTGTTTTTGCTCTTCAAATTGTGCTTTTCTTGTTATCGTGTGAAATACGTGATAATTATGGCGTGTCAAAAACGTAACACTAGGCTCCAAAGTAAATTGAGAAATGATAGTGACGACGAGCGTAGCTTATCAGCACCACAGTGTAATGAATTAACAGACATTCAAAGTAGTAATTTGGTAATTGTGCATAGGGAAATGGAGCGGGCGGCAAATAATGGTGTAGGCAGTGAAGCAATTACTGAACAGGGGAGCATTATCGTTCGATCGGTCGGCAACAGCTCGCCTCAGGAATCCGAAATGACAGGACACAATCTTGCAGATACCGTAGATTCAGGTTTTGCGTCCTCACCGTTTTCTCAAATAAGTCAAGACACATTTTCTGCTTTTCAAAATGCGAATATTGCCGGTTCAAATGCCCTACCGAATAGCACTGAGGAACATGTTTCAGACACCAGTGCATTGTTATTACAATTAATACAACAAATGGGACAAAAGCTTCAAAAGTTAGACACAATGTAACAAAATCTTCAAACGTTATACACCACACTTGAACAAACACGTGAAGATTTAACTACTGAGTTACATAACATCGAATCGAAATGTCAAAAAGTCTGTAATGACGTAAAAGCACAAATTTGTGAGCATTTTCAACCTACTTTTTTCGCGTCATGAAAATGCATTACAGAATCACGAAGCAGCCATAAAAGAACTGCAAACTATTGTTCATGAAAATCACGAGACCTTGCGGGCTAAAATTGACTCTGTTGCATCTACCGATTTGGTTACGCAACTTGCAAAAACTCCGGAAAACTTAAAGGACACGTTAGATACTCTGAAAATTGGTTCAGAAAGACACATGGAGGAAATTAGTTCATTATCAGAGAAAGTAGTCGAACTTTCGGATCAGCTAAATAATTTATCTACGAAGGTAGATGATAATCTGAATGACACAAGACCGGTAGTCTTTAATGACGCAGAAGAGTACGAACAAATTAGGAAATTCAAACAAAATCAGTATCAAATTAATACGCAACACCAAAGAGAAATCCGGGAAGTACAAGATCAGTTGACGCAGGTAATACAAGAATTACATATTTCAGAGGACACTCGCGCTCCAGTACGGGAAGAGGGACATATAAATACGGAACAGCCACAAAATAATAATACAGGGAACTTCGGAAATTATGAAAGAAATTGGCAAGGTACACCGAATTTTGAGATGGAACCGCCGAAACGACGTAACAATGACCGACATGCGACTCGCCGACACGATGATTTTGACTATAAGCTGTTTATTACTACACGTAAATTTAAAACATTTAAGAATTCCGGCAACGACATTCATCCAGAAACATGGCTTCACCATTTCTCTCATTGTTTTCCTCCCAAATGGTCATTGGAGCACAGATTAGAATTTACGTGTGGCTATTTAGAGAATGAACCAGCTGTAAGAATTCGATCGGTCATTCACAATTGCCACAGTGAAGGACAATTTAATCATGCCTTCCTCTCAGCATATTGGTCTCAAGCTACTCAAGACCGAGTAAAACATAGCATCATAATGATGAAACATTTCGAACAATCTGAATTTTCCAGTCAGGTGAAATATTTTGAAGACATGTTGCACAAGAATCAGTACCTGTCAAACCCATACAGCCCCTCAAAACTCAACCGCATTTGCTCAATCAAATTGCCTGAACATTTACGATATATTATTTTGGCAGGACGTTGCAAAGACGACATTGAAGCTTTTCAGGGATTGTTACAAGAATTGGAAATTGACACTGACAATAGCGGAATGCGAAAACAGGAACACAACAATTACAGGTCACATCCGTCACAATTCCGCGATGAAAGAAATAATAACTGGACACGACAAGGCTATTCTTACAACGTAAATCGTGACCAAAGCAGACACCATCCGTATGACAACCGTTGGCAGAGTAGTAATAATTACAGGGAAAGATCACCACTCCATGGTAATGACTATCACAGAGACAATCAGAGAAACAGACAATATGGGAACCAAAATAATTATTATCAAGGGAGACAGAATAACGTCAGACGCAACGGTCCACTGCGCAGTTACGATTCCAGGAGAAATTCTCCACCACATGACCGACAAAAAAGAAACTAAGTAAACTACCGACAAAACGACAGACCCGAATTTCATCAGAACTGGCGGTATTCAAAAAGGGCAGGGCCCTCTCGACAAGGTGAATTTGAAGAAGTTAGATCTCCAAATCCGAATAACGACGTGCGGCAACAAAGAGACAACAGGCAATTACTCACACCGCTGTGAGCCACAAAACATACTTACGAAGCTGACGACATAGCTGCCGTGGCTAGTAATTACGTAAAAATGGAAGACATTAGGGACATCTTACTCCAGGAACACGACGTAAAACATAACAACATTGCATATCCTGTGATTCACATTACAGTAAATGACATAAAATTTACGGCAGTACTTGACTCTGGCAGTCCCATTTCAGTAATTAGTGAAACAGCCTTTAGCAAATGCAACAAATCGAACGATTGCCCCACACTTCCGTTACGTAAGATAAAATTACAAGGTGCAATCGTTGGAAAAAGTGTAGATGTACCCCAACAAACCAACTTCGAATTATTTTGTCAAAGCCACAGCTTCTCTATGAACTTTCTTATTGTTCCATTATTGTCGACGGAAATTATGTTGGGAGTAGACTTTTTGAATGAATACAAAGTAATCTTAAACTTTCACGATGCTGAAATAAGTTTAGAGAAAGAAGGTAAGTCAATAGCTTTGAAATTTGAAGATTGGCTCTCAAACCATGACGAGGAAATTAATCGGCTTTACCTTCTGTTAGACAACAGTTCGGAATTTTCGACGGAACTAGCCACTAACAATCACTCTGCAAGTACTGACAGGGATGATATCGACGACATATTTGATACTAATGGGTTAATTCAGAATAAAATTCAAACAATTGAGAATTGTAATGACACTAATAGGCAGGACCTGTTTGAGATTTTACAAGCAGATTCCACTGTTTTTACTCACAAAACAGGAACAATCAAGGGATTTCAATACCAATTTCGTGTTCGTGAGCATGCCAAATATTGTGTTAGACCATACGTAATTCCAGCACATTATAGGGACCTTGTTAGAACAGAAATACAATCTATGCTTGACGAAGGCATTATTGAGCCTGCAGTAAGCTCATACAACAATCCATTACATGTTGTTGAGAAGAAAAATGGATCGATCAGGATTGTATTAGATTCGAGACAAATCAATACTATCATCACTCCTGAAACAGACAGGCCGCAAATGATGGAAGAACTTCTTCAAAATTTTAATGGTGTAAAAGTGTTGTCTTCTACTGATCTCAGATCCAGCTTTTATCAGATCGCACTTCATCCAGAGTGTAGAAAATACACAGCTTTTCTATGTTTCGGCGTTTGTTATCAATTTCGGAAACTTCCTTTTGGTTTGAGCATTTCTTCGGCGGCATTCATTTGCGGGCTAAATTCCATATTACCTGATTTCTTAAAACGTCACATCACCTTATATGTGGATGATATTCTAATAGCAGAAGATGAATGGGAACAACATAATCGAATCTTCAACAGTTTGTTACCTATTTTTGCTGAATCTGGAATTACAGTTAACTTGGAAATGTCTGAATTCGGTAGGTCAAAGGTGAGGTTTTTGGGACATATTATTTCTTCCGAAGGCATTCAGCCGGATCCTGAAAAGTTGGAAGCAATCATAGCCATTCCAGTTCCATCCACAAAAAAACAAGTCCGCAGTTTTCTAGGTCTCATAAATTTTTACCGTCATTTTCTGAATATGCAAATTCTAGTTACATCAAAACTTTGTTCTCTCACTGGAAAATATACTATTTGGAACTGGGACGAACAAGCACAGTTGTAATGCAATTCTTTGAAAGAATCGCTTCTTAACTAGCTCATCCAGATCTGTCACAAGATTTCTGCCTTAGCACGGATTCTCCTAAGGTCGGTCTTGGTGCCCATTTATTTCAAGAAGCCATAGAAAATGACACTACTGTTCAGAAAACCATTGCTTTTGCTAGCCGAGTGCCAATAAAATCTGAAAAAAATATCCCGTTACTGAATTAGAAGCTTTAGCTATTGTTTGGGCATTTAACAAATTCCGTTTCTTTCTTTCTGGTAAGCATGTAAAAGTATACAGTGATCATCGTGCATGTCTTCAAAATTAAATCATGACAAGTTAAAACGTTGGGCACTGTTTCTGCAAGAATTCCACTTCACAATAGTCTACATTCCCGGCAAGGAGAACAATGTTGCGGACGCACTGTCACGCGCACTGGCTGGGCTTGAGAAAAGTAACACAGAAGGCAACCTCGAGAAAAATTTCAGGATTCTTTACAATCAGAAAGTCGCCTTTAGAAACTTCATCACTACGTCTTTGAAGGACATTGCTCATGATGGTGCAAATGGCTCTGAGCACTATGGGACTCAACTGCTGTGGTCATAAGTCCCCTAGAACTTAGAACTACTTAAACCTAACTAACCTAAGGCAGCACACAGCACCCAGCCATCACGAGGCAGAGAAAATCCCTGACCCCGCCGGGAATCGAACCCGGGAACCCGGGCGTGGAAGCGAGAACGCTACCGCACGACCACGAGATGCGGGCCATTGCTCATGAACAAGATAAAGATCCGATTTGGGAAGACATCAAAAGTAAATGGCATGAAAAGACACACACTCAGATTCGGCATTATTATCTGGTTAGAAACAACACACTCTTCAAACGCTGCACTGTTGATGACAAGCTATGGGTACTTTGCATTCCAGACGATTGTGTTAATAAGCTCATTTGGTACATTCATTTCAGCTACGCACATTTTGGTCGACGAAAATGTTATCATATTCTTCGAACGAGTTGTTATTTTAACAGTATGGAAAAGAGAATTCGAAGAGTCTTGTCTATTTGTAAACTTTGTCAAAAGGCTAAACCATCTACTATCTCACATCGTGCTCCGTTGTTTCCTATAATTCCTTCTAAATTAAAAGAATTTGCTGCTGTTGATCTCTTGGGACGCCTTGTCAGATCATCGAATGGATTTTCGTACGTTCTAGTCGCTGTTGAACTTACTTCAAAATTTGTTGCTTTCACTCCGTTACGTAAAGCCACTGACGCTCTGTATCCAATGCCTTTGTTAAAAATTTCTTACATGAAGTTGGACACGTTAGTAAAGTCATTTTAGAAAACGGACGGCAATTCAGATCTGCTGTTTGGTCACGCATGCTTCAGAACCATAAAATCAAACCTGTTTTTATTTCATTGTACTCACCACATTGTAACCCGTCTGAACGGATTATGAAATAAATCAATAAGCTTTGCAGACTTTATTGTCACAGAAAGCATCAGCATTGGGACAGATATTTACACTTATTTCAAAACGTGCTGAATGAAATGCCTCATGACTCCACTGCTTTACCACATATTCTTGTACTGAAGAATGAAGAACCACCGAACAGAATCAGAGAGATTGTACCTTTTCCGAATACATGTAAATTTCGACACAAAAATAATTAATTGATTTGGCTATTAAAAATATAAAATCTGCAGCAGACAAAAGGAGAAAACTACACGGTAAAGCAAATGCAAATAAATTATCTATTGGTCAGAAAGTTCTCATTAAAGCTCATTCATTGTCACATAAGAAGAAACACTTGAGTCACAAATTCTTTCTGATTTACAATGGACCTTACAGAATCCGACGTATACCACATGATAATTGCGTTGAAGTTGAAACTCTGCGTACTAGGAAGATTAAAGGATTGCACAACATTTCACGTGTAAAACCATTTATTGAAAGATAATCTGCTTTTTAACTTATTCTTTACCATAAAATTTTTCACTTCACGCTACTAGTACGCTTTGTCACACTTAGAAACTGTTAACATGCAACAATGGTTTGAAGTTAACTGTCCAGTCTAGAACCTAGGGAACATATTTAGACGGTAATTACGAATACATTGTTACAGTGAACAGACGACACAGCGTTATTGTGTGTGTACATTCTTGCTTGTTAGTTGCACGAGTACGTAACGACTATAAGGATCACATACTTAAAACATATACCGGTACTGCTAATGAGATTTTAATACAACATTTTGGTTTACTTGAAAATACATTATGGATCTAAAGTGCTTTCTGAGAGATATCAGATGACTCAGTGGTTAGTTTATTTGACAGCTACACGATTATATCACGACGATACTAATGAGTGACACAATTTATATTATTGCTTTTGCGCTGTATCTGTCTTATATCTGCACAGTTTCTCTGAATTATTCTGGAAAGTAAAACATGTTTTAGTAGTAACTCTTGTGGTATAGCTACAGCAGCCTTTTTCATAGCACAACAATAAGTTACAGTGTAGTGCTTTCTTGATCACGGTACTGTACGTAATAACTACGATATCTATACGCATAGCATTTCGCTTTTGTTTGTTATGAGGTAAGTACATTGACTTCCACAGAACTTTGCTTACGGACGACGATAATTACGACACTTGGCACATTTTTTCCCCTTAAATAATAACAGAGATTATGTTACAACAAGCCGCACAGTTAAGCGCTGCAGTACACGTATTTGAGTGATTAATTTTGTACTTAAAACATTTATTTTTAAAGATTTTTGAATTACAAAGATACAAAGGTTTTCCGTGATACATTTCATTCCATTGCTGTAATCTGTAACACCTGAGTATATAATTACATTAATCCTCAGGGGGGTACTCGCCTACTTTGTGTGCTAAGCATGGCGAGCACTAGGAGTCCTAGCTAATTTGGTGTTTGCTTATACATCTTTACACATCGGTACCATATTTCTGTAACACAGAATTACACAGCTATCTGATTATTTAACAGAGAAACAAAAATTTTTTTACTACATCAGTGACACATGTTTACGCAATTACACAGTTGGATAACTTCACACTTATGTAATTGTATTTTGTCTGTACTTTGTGAACTGTTCATATTTTTGTCAGAACCATTCTGATACTATGAGAGCTTTGAATGATGTATTTGGTATGGGATCATGATTTTTAAAGTACGTTTGAGGTAGATGATACTACTGAAATGAGCAGAGAATTCTTTTTAGGTTTTGGAATTATTGCAGAAAGCTACGATTTTTTTTTAGATTTGTCTGAGGTGTTATGATATTATTACGATGAGGATGTGTATTATGCTGTTGAGGTATGTTTATGATCAATAATCTGGTGCTCTATGAGGAATTTTATCATGCTACATAATTATTATGATGAAATATTGAAGAAGTGTCGATGAATATGTATATGTGTAATAAGGTAAGGAGTAATGAATAGTGATTAGGGTCTGTGATATTTGAAAAAGGATGTTGTAAACTAAGAATCGTATTTAAGAGTTATGAAATGTGTGTAAATGCGTGAATGTACCACAATGCCACCGAAAATTTTTTTGGACACTGTTATATTTATAGGATTTTGTTTCTACACAATTGTAACGCAAATTCTCAACCTGTGAATTTTTTTTATATCAGACTGTCACTGTAGTGCAAACTGCTGTCGTAAATATTTCGGTAAGAAAGCTAAGTGACCTTGACAAAATGCGTTGTGGGCACCCAGCTGTGCTAGTCACCTGGAGAAAAAGCTATTAGGTGGAGAAAAAAAGAGGCCATTAACCTCGCTATTGACATTCCTTTACATAAAGCATCGCAAATATGACACGCTCATTACTTGGAAACATATGATTATATTGTGGAGCACGTACTTTGTGCTACTTACTGAAATGCTTATAAACTGATGGGAAATATTCTTACATCTGCGCACCTGATTATGACAAGTGCCTTTCTACGATAGTTGAGAGAATTTCTACTAACTTATGAAATACCACATGACTATTGAATGATATTTTTATGCTTTGCTTTACATAGTTGCTTATTTCATTTGATATCTGGTTTCCAGCTGTGTTGCAGCATTGGTTTCATAAAATAAAATTAAATGCATTTGCTAATGTGAACACTTTCTGTCAACAGATCTATTAAATAATAATTTTATGATCCACATTCTTCGAAAAATGAGCACTTGGAAAGGAAAGAACAATAAGAAGGGACTAATAACAGTAACTGCATACTTAATTTTCTTTTCAAGTACTTGGTAATTTTTTTTGTAGAATAAGTTGTGGTGCACCACTTTAATGACATAGACATTAAGATGTGAATAGACATTTCCCTTACCTGCATTGTTGTTTTTAGTGTCCTATTTTTTCTACTTGTGGGTTTGGCATGATTAGATATAAGTTACTGCATTTGCTGCTGCTGTTTGCCAGGCATAGTGCTACTGAATTTCACTTAGTATTACTCTGTAAAGCCAGTTTTACTACTGATTTATTTTTCTTGTTTGCTGCACATTGCCTTTTATTAGTTATAATGTTGCATTTGCTTTGCTAATTTAGATATACTGCTGCTTGCTTTGCCACTTTGCATTTTTTTGTCATTGCTGTTTGTGTTAATTGTTTTGTACTGCTGCATTGCCTCGTCTCTTAGTTTACGTATCTGAGCTCAGTAGATTTAGGTTAGCTTAAGAGGGGGGGAGGTATACTATATACGAAACTAACTATGGAGAATAGGGGAAGAATGCATTGAGAAGTTATATGAAAAAGATTTGGGCCAAAATGTGTATTGTACAATGAGAAATAATTATTTTGAAAGAGGATATGAACCAAACAGCAGGGTTTAGGGACGACAGGTTTAGGTAGGATTTTCTTGGAAATAAATGATGAAGTAAGATAATGGAAAATAAATAATGAGGTGAGAAATAAGTGAACATATAAATACAGAAAGCATGCTTGGATAGGATTTTTTTGGTGGAAACAAATGTTGAAATAAGAGGAAAGATCTATGGAATGAAGTTTTGGGTTGGACTGCAGTACCAAATCTTACACTGAAAACAAACCCTGTCCTTTCCTTTTGTCTTATTCCGCTATGTGTTTGTTTACTCTTGTGTATTTGTGTTCTTCCTGTCTTTATCTGATAAGAGTTATGTTGTAGAATTTTTTTAATAATGTGTTATTTACTTTGTAAAGATGTTTAAACATTATTTATTCTGTTCTGTTTTAATGCTCATGTGTAAAATTAATGTTTGGAAAATTATTCTCATTATTTTATTTACTTATGTCATATTTCCTGTAACACTGATGTACATGTTTATTTCTATTCTTTTGTAAAGCCTGTATTACTACAAATGTTATCTGTATTGTTATGTTCTTTAATTATGTATTTTGTACCTTTCTTATTGTATGCTCATGTTATAAAATTGTAATTGACACCAGTTCATCAAATTAGGTAACTTGTAGGCATTCATTTCACTGCACACATTGTTGTTGGTCATAGTATATACACAATATGTGAAAAAAAAGAGCACTATCAGTGCTCGCATGTGTGTTGATAATTCAGCAAGGGAATGGTTAACAGCATTGCTGGTTCTAAGGACATTTCAAAAAAATTTTGTGAGTGCACAAGTGGTGGTTCATGGACTTGCTATATTATCCACAAGACTCTAAAATGGTGATTGTGCACCCGCACAGTCACAACGGATGGCTGCTAGCCATCTCTACAAGGACTACAGTGGGTCTGCACCTTTGATGGCCCACCAATACCATAATTTCTACAAGGACTACAGTGAGTCTACACCTTTGATGACTCACCAATACCATTATTTGTACAAGGACTGCTGTGGGTCTCCACCTCTGGTGGCCCATCAATACCATAATCTCTACCAGAACTACAGTGGGTCTACTCTGTGATGACCTACCTACCAATATTCTTCAAAACTTCGACTGGCTCTGGTGTGGGTTTGCTCTGTTGTGGCCCATTACCTGTCTGCATGTCAAGAGCCAGCACTGTCGTACGTTGGAAGGACAACACTACTTCTTCAAGACTGCATGGAAATCCACTATATCCGTGTGCATTTTCTTTTACTGCTCAGACATTGTGCATAAAATAGTTATTAATACTGTGATGAATGATCAGGACTGTCTTTCTGGACTGTGAGAAAATTTTAGCTTTTGACCAACATTGTATCGATAAGTGTGTGCATTTGATATAATTGTTAGCGTTAATATAAAAATTTTTAACAAATACACTCCTGGAAATGGAAAAAAGAACACATTGACACCGGTGTGTCAGACCCACCATACTTGCTACGGACACTGCGAGAGGGCTGTACAAGCAGTGATCACACGCACGGCACAGCGGACACACCAGGAACCGCGGTGTTGGCCGTCGAATGGCGCTAGCTGCGCAGCATTTGTGCACCGCCGCCGTCAGTGTCAGCCAGTTTGCCGTGGCATACGGAGCTCCATCGCAGTCTTTAACACTGGTAGCATGCCGCGACAGCATGGACGTGAACCGTATGTGCAGTTGACGGACTTTGAGCGAGGGCGTATAGTGGGCATGCGGGAGGCCGGGTGGACGTACCGCCGAATTGCTCAACACGTGGGGCGTGAGGTCTCCACAGTACATCGATGTTGTCGCCAGTGGTCGGCGGAAGGTGCACGTGCCCGTCGACCTGGGACCGGACCGCAGCGACGCACGGATGCACGCCAAGACCGTAGGATCCTACGCAGTGCCGTAGGGGACCGCACCGCCACTTCCCAGCAAATTAGGGACACTGTTGCTCCTGGGGTATCGGCGAGGACCATTCGCAACCGTCTCCATGAAGCTGGGCTACGGTCCCGCACACCGTTAGGCCGTCTTCCGCTCACGCCCCAACATCGTGCAGCCTGCCTCCAGTGGTGTCGCGACAGGCGTGAATGGAGGGACGAATGGAAACGTGTCGTCTTCATCGATGAGAGTCGCTTCTGCCTTGGTGTCAATGATGGTCGTATGCGTGTTTGGCGCCGTGCAGGTGAGCGCCACAATCAGGACTGCATACGACCGAGGCACACAGGGCCAACACCCGGCATCATGGTGTGGGGAGCCATCTCCTACACTGGCCGTACACCACTGGTGATCGTCGAGGGGACACTGAATAGTGCACGGTACATCCAAACCGTCATCGAACCCATCGTTCTACCATTCCTAGACCGGCAAGGGAACTTGCTGTTCCAACAGGACAATGCACGTCCGCATGTATCCCGTGCCACCCAACGTGCTCTAGAAGGTGTAAGTCATCTACCCTGGCCAGCAAGATCTCCGTATCTGTCCCCCATTGAGCATGTTTGGGACTGGATGAAGCGTCGTCTCACGCGGTCTGCACGTCCAGCACGAACGCTGGTCCAACTGAGGCGCCAGGTGGAAATGGCATGGCAAGCCGTTCCACAGGACTACATCCAGCATCTCTACGATCGTCTCCATGGGAGAATAGCAGCCTGCATTGCTGCGAAAGGTGGATATACACTGTACTAGTGCCGACATTGTGCATGCTCTGTTGCCTGTGTCTATGTGCCTGTGGTTCTGTCAGTGTGATCATGTGATGTATCTGACCCCTGGAATGTGTCAATAAAGTTTCCCCTTCCTGGGACAATGAATTCACGGTGTTCTTATTTCAATTTCCAGGAGTGTATGTATTAGCCACTGCCCAAAACAATTTGTAAAATTTTTTGTGGGGAGCATGGGGGCTATGTAAGTAGGCTGTTTAGGTTTTTATGCTGGTAACGCCACGTAGCGCTCTATATGAAAATCACTAGCTGTGCTGTGTGCAGTCTGTGGCTGGTTGGCATTGTTGGAACATTCGCTATTGTAGTGTTCGGCAGTTGGATGTGAACAGTGCGTAGCGTTGCGCAGTTGGAGGTGAGCCGCCAGCAGTGGTTGATGTGGGGAGTGAGATGGCGGAGTTTTGAGAGGAGATGATCTGGACGTGTGTCCATCAGAGAGAGTAAATTTGTAAGAGTGGATGTCATGAACTGATATATATATAATGATTTTTGAACACTATTAAGGTAAATACATTGTTTGTTCTCTATCAAAATCTTTCGTTTGTTAACTATGCCTATCAGGAGTTAGTGCCTTCATTAGTTAGAATCTTTTATTTAGCTGGCAGTATTGGCGCTCGCTGTATTGCAGTAGTTCGAGTAACGAAGATTTTTGTGTGGTAAGTGATTCATGAAAGGTATAGGTTATTGTTAGTCAGGGCCATTCTTTTGTAGGGATTATTGAAAGTCAGATTGCGTTGCGCTAAAAATATTGTGTGTCAGTTTAGTGATGATCAGAATAAGTAAGGAGAGAAATGTCTGAGTACGTTCAGCTTTGCTCAGCTGTTTGAAAATCAAATAACGTAAGGGGTTTACCAGCACAGTAATTCATTAATTTTTCTAAGGGGATGTTTCAAGCTGTGGAATTCTATTGCGTGGTATACCCGCTGAAATGTCACGGAGCGTACGGGTGGAGAACCTGGAGGACTTAGATTCAGCTCTTAGGATCGCAACACTTGTAGAGGAGGTGGATATGGCCACAAAGCAGAGAGTGGACCACCACGTGTTCGCTTTTGAAGTCAAGTGTTATAGATGCGGTCTCGAGGGGCATGTATGGAAGCAGTGTAGGCAGCTGGAGTACTATGCGTGTGGCGTAGTGGGCCACCGGGAATTTGAGAGTAGAGATAGAAAGAGTGGCAAGCACCGGCAAGGGATCCCGGCAAACGGGATCGCTTCCGTCGGCACAAGTTAGTGAACAGTCGGAATGTACCTTAGTGGGCTTAGTGGGTGGCAGAAAACAGAGACTTTTGGTGGATACGGGTCCAAATGCGTCCTTTACCAGCCTGGACCTCGTGGGAATGAAGGGACTGGGGCCATCATGGAGTCGGTTACATGGGGATTGCGATAATATGGTGGGTTGATTGGGTATGGCATTACTGGAGCTTTCAGTCGGGAAAACTAAATTTAGCAAACACACGGAGGTGTTGCCATGCATAGGCGAAAGTTATTTAGTGATTATCGGACTAGACTTTCTCCACAAACGTCACACTAAGATAGATCTTTTGCAACGCACAGTGGAACTTAGTGAGACTTTGTTTCAAATGGGCGAAACAGTTGCAACTGAAACAATGGTGCAAGGTTCACCTATCATGGGGGTGAGATCAGCTAAACTGCGTATGTTTCCAGTAAAGATAGATCAGTAGGATAAAATACCAGCAGGTGCGGGAAAGATAGAGTGAGTTTCAGTGGATACCGAATTGCCGAGGGAATCATTATATGTGGTTGAACCGCTCTTAGGCAGTGAAGAGTTAGACAGTTCCCATTGTTTTATCTACAGTAGTTCAGCGCATGTCAGTGACATTAATGGAAAATACATAACTTTGTCGGTGAGGGGGGTGGGGGTTGTCTCCGACAAAAGGTGCAATAATAGCCACTCAGGAAGTCTTGGAAGATGAGGACTAGAGGAAAGCCACAAGCTAACTGTCGATAAGGAAATGTTACGAGGAAAAGTAGATCATTTGAAGAGCTGTGATCGAATGACAATTGAGAATTTGTTGTTGAGGTTTAGCGATTTATTTTGTGCCAACATAAGGTTACTAACAGTCCCGCTGGTGCAACATCACATACCGACAGGAGATGGTGCACCAATTTATTGGAAGCCATAACATATAGCTAGCAGTTGTAACCATTGGTAGAAGAATTTATTGAACAACAACTAGGGGATGGACTCATAGAATCGAGTGATAGTCCCTGAAGTGCAAATGTTGTCATAGTGCCAAAAAAAGTCGGCGGACTGGACACAGAAATACAGATTTTGCTGTGACTGCAGGTATCCAAACGCAAGAACCATGTCGAATACGTATCGAATTCCAAACATCACGGAAACTTTGGATAATCTGGTTCAGTGTCGGTTCTTTACAAGTATGGACTTCATGTGTGGATACAGTATTTACCGTCCCAACAGGACATTTTCATTACAATCTCAGGTCATTTTGACTAAAGAACGCACCGGCATCTTTTCAGCGGTTGTTAATGGGAATCGTGAAAGATTTTGTGAAAATAACAGGACTCTTGGACAAGTTACTGACGAAGGGAACGAAATTCCATTGGTTGCAGGAACGTCAGAAAGAATTTGAAAAATTGAAAGAAATATTAGTTTCAGATCTATTATTGGTTTTTCCAGATTTCGAGAAAGAGTTTATCCTTTCGTGTGATGCTTCATATGGGGCAGCCGGCTGTGTTTTAGGACAGATGGTAGATGGTCAGGAACATCTGATAGCTTACACTTCAAGCCAGTTAAACAAGGTGGAGCGTATCCACTCGACAATAGAGAAAGAGATGTTGGCAGTAGTTTATGGTATTACATATTTTCTGTGTTCTCTGTACTCTCTGTACGGTAGGAAGTTTAAGGTCGTGACACATCTCGTAGCACTGAGATGGTCCTTTGGTTTGAAAGATAAGTCTAATAGATTAAGTCGGGGGGCGCTTAAGCTTATTGAATTCGAGTGCGAGGTTATTCATAAGCCAGGGAGATCACACGCAAATGCAAATTCGTTATGCCTTGGGGTAGTAATGTTAAGCACACTAGGGAAAAGCGTTGAAGAATGGCAGCGGGCGCGGGTAAGGGACGAGTGCCAGGCACGTAGGTAACAGCCTCATTTCTTTATGCATGAGTGTTTATTGTGTAGAATGACAGGTTATGATTGCTTGTTATGATTCCAGAGGATTTTCATAAGGAAGTTTTGCAGCGAGCTCATGATCATGTGTTGTCAGGTCACGGTGGGCGATGTGCGACAGTCAGACGTGTGCAAGCACAGGTTTGCTGAAGGAACAGGAAGCGTGACATGGAGCAGTATGTTAGGCACTGTGTGCCATGCGCGCAGAGGGCCGACATTACGCATCACAAAGTGCCACTGCAAAGATTACCAGTGGCGTACTGTCCATTTTCTGTGTTGGGGTTTAACGTTCTCCACGTTCTAACGATCATCGATCATTTTTCTCGATTTTTGGCAATAGTACCGAAGCCGGAGCAACGGGCTATTGCTGTAGCGCAGGCGTTAGTAAACAACTGGATATTAAAGCTTGGGGTGCCTGAGACTATAATTACGGATCAAGATACGAATTTTGTCTCTGATTTAATGAAGCAGCTATGCCACATGTTGCGCATAAGAAAGTTACGGACGAGCCCGTTTCGTCCGCAGACCACTGGGAGAATGGAGCGCGTGCACAAGACGATTGCAGAGATGTTGGGCTATTATGTAGGTCCCACACGCGACTATTGGGACGCCTGTTTACCACTTGTACAGCGTGCCTATAATTCGAAGGTTCATACTGCAATAGCCTTGTCGCCATTTGACGTTTTGAGTCCTAAATAAGGACAGATGGTGAGTCAGTGAGGAAGTTCGCCAGAAGAATTAGGGAAGTTTGGAGGAATGTGCAAAAGGCAAACCCGAAGGAGCTATAACGCCAGAAACAACCAAACAGACGCATGGGGAAATTACTGCAATACTGTGTGGGTCAATGGGTAATGGTCACTAGTCCCTATCGTCGAACAGAAAACGAAGACATTTTTAAAAAAATACCAGGGACCATACCAGGCCGTGGTAATGACCTCACTTTACAACGTGAAGATACAGTTCCCCACAGAAACGTGTGCTATACACGTTAGTCGCCCTTGCCACAGTTCGCGCGGCTGCCCCCCGCCGGAGATTCGAGTCCTCCCTAGGGCATGGGTGTGTGTGTTGTCCTTAGTGTAAGTTAGTTTAAGTAGTGTGTAAGCCTAGGGACCGATGACCTCAGCAGTTTGGTCCCGTAGTACTAGCCACAAATTTTTATTTCCACGTTAGTCGCATAAAAGCCTTTAAAGGAATGATAGAGAGGATACCGCAGTTATCAGCAACCAACCAAGAGATGAAAGTTACAAAGGGTAAAAAGAAGGAACCAGGAATTGGCGAGCAGCGCAAGCTGTGTGATGTGCCATATTGGTTAAGGTCGCGTAAGTAAATTGTATAATTGTATTTTATTGGTTTTTTATTTTGGTATGTATTTTTTGCCGTACGGATATTTGTTATTTTTATTAGTTCTTCATGTCGTTATTACTAATATTGTTTTTCTGTGGACTGTTCGTTCTCGGAAAGAGGTAGAGGGTGATAGAGTAATCTGTGATCTGTTCGGTTGGCCAAGTACGGACTGATATTCGGACATGTGAAGCGAGTTCGTTTCTGGGAAAATAAATGGGACGAATTGTGGGAAGGAGCTTCTACCAGCCGAACGTACTTCCAGGGGCTGGATATTCATTGTTTACACTCAGTAATTACTCAAGAAACAGTATGGCTGAATTGTTGTGAAGGAGGCAGACCGGTAGGGCTGAAAAAAGTCGAGCTTCGGGAAAGCGGAATGATCATTAATAACGCGACTTGTGAGGTAGCTGGAACGGATTTTCGTCTTCCGGCTACGCCTACGAGATCAACTGTTACGACACTGTCGCGAAATACGTTGTATTAGCCAGAAGGATCCCTGAGGTACCTGATCAAAATTTAACGCATTTAAATGACACACTCAATCCAGAGATTTTCCAGCCATTGGACAGATTAATAAAGTTCCAGCAAGGATGAATTTCGATGGAACTAATGTGGCAGCATGTACACCATATCCGGGAAGAACAAGAGCACGAAGCATTAGTGGTGAGCGTATCTGCCACCAGTTCCGGCGTGTTACTAGCAGGCTTTTGCGTACTGTATTTCCGGGTAAGACGCAAGAGGGCACAGGCTGTGGACGTGCCAATACAACAATTACCAGCAGAATGATTGACCGGCATTGGTCGGGGAAGCAGTTAGTTTTGAGCTCTTAATTAGTGTATAATGATATGATAAGGGACATATGGTAGTAGTAAGGTATTGTATTGTGAATTCGGGCGTGCCGCTGTTGCCGAGCGGTCCAAGGCGCTTCCGTTCGGAACCACGCTGCTGCTACGGTAGCAGGATCGAATCCTGCCTCGGGCATGGATGTGTGTGGTGTCCTTAGGTTAATTAGGTTTAAGTAGTTCTAAGTCTAGGGGACTGATGACCTCAGATGGTAAGTCCCATAGTGCTTAGAGCCATTTGAACCATTTTTTTGTGAATTCGGGAGATTGTCCCCAATATTTAAATCATGAGAGTGAAGGTAGATGAGTGGGAGCACGATGTTAAAGATTCGGGACGAATCTTCTCGGCAGGGAGAAGGTATGCTGCGCCACGAATAGGTTCAGGCCGGAGTTGGGAAATTCTTGTAAATTTCGTGCAGGGATGGCTGGAAGCCAGTAGTTAAGGGACCAATTGGCACATCGTATGGCAGGCGGGGGCAACGTTGATGTAGATTTTTCCCTTTCATGCGAGTTATTTTCGAAGAAAGAAGAAATAGAGGCACACACGCGTTCTCACATCGCTGAAGTATCGTTACTTGTGAAAATCCAGTAACAGTATGGCATGGTCTCCATTGTCTCAGTATTTTCTCATCCGGTAGAAAAAAATCTTTTCTTTCCTGTTACGTCATGCATCACCGGACTACAATATTACACTCACATTTGGCTCATGATGGCGTGCCAAGATCTATCACAGGACGCCTCCTCACTTTCGAACTCCCTTAAAGTAACAAAATGCCTCGCCACATATGAAGTCTCTTGGGGTAACAGCGCAGAAAAGTTGTAAACGTCAGGTTTATATTACGTATCACTTTATAAATTCGGTGATTTTATCACGGTGGTCGTCTCACCCTGTGCTGGTCAGAGAGTAAAACATCGTGAAAAGATATCACCACAAAGCAAAAAACCCCTGTTTACCGCTCCAAAAGAAGAATCATATCTGTTGTACCCTAGCCACCGCTTCCACCCACCAGACGGCACGTCACTGATATTAAACTGATAGGCTAATTAATTAATCATGAGAGTCACTTTGCATGGCTAGTAACTTTTTCCCAGCAGTCGGATTACACTCATAAGATAGCTCAAATGTGATCACGATTTTAATAGTGCGCTCCTTACGCGAATTTACAATGTACTTCACTCTACTCTCCACCAATCACACCCTTGCAATCTCAGTTAACAAATACCTTACAAACAGTTGCTGTATGGTTTTTTAACAACATTCTATTGTACGTCTATTGAGGTAATAGTGATACATGCAAGTTGCGGACCTTTGGTACAGAGCCGTGTGGAGGGTCTGAATCAGAGGCTCAGACGGTTTTGCGACCGTGTAGGCTGCAGATTCCTCGCCTTGTGCCATAGGGTGGATGGGTTTCAGGTGAGGTGACTACACGGATAGCAGGGGCTGTGTGGAGTGGGCTGGGCGGTTTTTTAGGTTAGAGGGTATCGGAAAAGCACAAAAAGTCACAAAGGCTGCAGACCGAACACAGGAAGAACGTAGATACAGGAACCATCGGTATAAAGGTTGTAAATTGTCGTAACTGTGTTGGGAAAGTATCAGAGCTCCAAGCGCTAATAGAAACATCAATGTAGGCCTGTGTTGTGATAGTGCCACGCAAAACAACATGGGGTGCAAGCCCCCTCCATGAAAAACACGACCACACCATAACACCACCGCCTCCGAATTTTACTGTTGGCACTACACACGCTGGCAGATGACGTTCACCGGGCATTCGCCAAACCCACACCCTGCTATCGGATCGCCACATTGTGTACCGCGATTCGTCACTCAACACAACGTTTCGCCACTGTTCAATCGGCCAATGTTTACGCTCCTTACACCAAGCGAGGCGTCGTCTGGCATTTACCGGCGTGATGTGTGACTTATGAGCAGCCGCTCGACCATGAAATCCAAGTTTTCTCACCTCCCGCCTAACTGTCATAGTGCTTGTAGTGGATCCTGATGTAGTTTGGAATTCCTGTGCGATGGCCTGGATAGATGTCTGCTTATTACACATTACGACCCTCTTCAGTTGTCGGCGGTCTCTGTCAGTCAACAGACGAGGTCGACCTGTACGCTTTTGTGCTGCACGTGTCCCTTCAAGTTTCCAGCTCACCATCACATCGGAAACAGTGGACCCAGGGATGTTTAGTAGTGTGTAAATTTCGTGGACAGGCGTATGACACAATTGACACCCAAACACCTGACCACATGCGACGTCCGTGAGTTCCACAGAGCGCCGCATTCTGCTCTCTCACGATGTCTAACGACTACTGAGGTCGCTGATATGGAGTACCTGGCAGTAGGTAGCAGCACAATGCACATAATGTGAAAAACGTATGTTTTTGGGGGTTTCCGGATACTTTTGATCACATAGTGTAGTTTCCAGAACGAAATTTGTCTCGAAACCTGGCGGAAAATCCAAAGAGATTCTGGTAGTATGTGAAGTATGCCAGCAGCCAGACATAATCACTGCCTTCTCTGCACGATAGCAATGGACATACTATCGGTGATAATGCTGCCAAAGCGGAGTTACTAAACACATCCTTTCGAAATTCCTTCACCAAACAAGACGAAGTAAATATTCTAGAATTCGAATCAAGAACAGTTTCCAACATGAGTACCATAGATGTAGATATCCTCGGAGTAGTGAAGGAACTATTTATTTATTTATTTATTTATTTAGCGTATGGCAGTGCACATCGTTTTACGCTTCTTACAACTGTTTAAAAAATATATACATAAAAACACAATAAAATATCCTATACAAGAAGTATAAAACATACAGATAATGGGCAATAAAATTAGATAGATACATCAAGATTATGTAAGGTCAATATAATTAAATGCAAACATCAACATTATATGTAAAATCTTTTGCGGCGTCTGTTGCCATCAGAATATTACTGAACTTGCCACTGTATGCTCTTCTGTCTCACTCTTAGATTATGTGGCGGGTCATCTATCTGTTGGCTCCGCAGTCACAGTTGGGAGTTGGTGTTCTTCCCCATTTGTAAAGAGTATTTGGGCGTGTACTGTTAAGGGATGACCGTATTTTACGTGCTAGTTCATATCCGGGCGGTCTCTCAGTGATGCAGGGGAGGGCTTGACAATCCTCAGAGCACAACTCTCGTATTGTTCCCTAGGTCTTTATTGCATCAAAGTTTATACTTTGCAGTTCCTTGGCTGTTATCATTGCTGAATGTCTAGATCGAAGTCTGTTTCTTTCCAGGTCAGGCATGTCGCATTGTTTAGGAGGCTGGGCGTTGTCGAATATCTTCCTATATTCCCGGAGAAGAGCATTTTTCCGACGTAGGTCCGTAGGTGGTATGTGGCTTAGAATTGGCAGCCAATGTGTTGGGGTTGATCTCATGGTTCCGCTGACAATTCTTAATGTCTTCAAGTCAGATGTCAAGGTCGTTTCCATGACCTCAAAGTTCTTGTGTTGTGTTGCCAAGACCCAATCGCCTGCTTACCCAAACTTCCTGGAAGATGTACAGGGTTATTACGAATGATTGAAGCGATTTCACAGCTCTACAATAACTTTATTATTTGAGATATTTTCAAAATGCTTTGCACACACATACAAAAACTCCAAAAGTTTTTTTAGGCATTCACAAATGTTCGATATGTGCCCCTTTAGTGATTCGGCAGACATCAAGCCGATAACCAAGTTCCTCCCACACTCGGCGCAGCATGTCCCCATCAATGAGTTCGAAAGCATCGTTGATGCGAGCTCGCAGTTCTGGCACGTTTCTTGGTAGAGGAGGTTTAAACACTGAATCTTTCACATAACCCCACAGAAAGAAATCGCATGGGGTTAAATCGGGAGAGCGTGGAGGCCATAACATGAATTGCTGATCATGATCTCCACCACGACCGATCCATCGGTTTTCCAATCTCCTGTTTAAGAAATGCCGAATATCATGATGGAAGTGCGGTGGAGCACCATCCTGTTGAAAGATGAAGTCGGCGCTGTCGGTCTCCAGTTGTGGCATGAGCCAATTTTCCGCGGGCTACGCGTGAAACTTGCCCGCACGCGTTCAACCGTTTCTTCGCTCACTGCAGGCTGACCCGTTGATTTCCCCTTACAGAGGCATCCAGAAGCTTTAAACTGCGCATACCATCGCCGAATGGAGTTAGCAGTTGGTGGATCTTTGTTGAACTTCGACCTGAAGTGTCGTTGCACTGTTATGACTGACTGATGTGAGTGCATTTCAATCACGACATACGCTTTCTCGGCTCCTGTCGCCATTTTGTCTCACTGCGCTCTCGAGCGCTCTGACAGCAGAAACCTGAAGTGCGGCTTCAGCCGAACAAAACTTTATGAGTTTTTCTACGTATCTGTAGTGTGTCGTGACCATATGTCAATGAATGGAGCTACAGTGAATTTATGAAATCGCTTCAATCATTTGTAATAGCCCTGTAGATGGCATATCGGCAATATGTAAGCTGAAAAGTAGTGGGACCAACACCGATCCCAGCGGTAGGCCATTGTTCAGGATTCTTAGGACGCTTATCTGTTCTCCTGTTACTAATTGGAATGTTCTGGCAGCAATCATCGCATCTATAAGTCTGGTAGTTCTCAGGCAAGGGGTTGTTCGCATGAATTTGTACAATAGGCCATGTCTCCAGACAGTGTCAGAGGCAGCAGACAGATCTATGAAAACAGCTGATGTTTTTAATTTCCTTTGGTACCCAGCCTCTATGTACGTAGTTAGTGACATAACCTGGTCTGTACAGCTGCGCGCAGGGCGGAACCCGGCTTACGCCACGGAAACTGACTCCAGAACTTTGGTGGCAATGCGGTTATAGAGAAGTCTTTCCAGGAGTTGATAGACAGAGCTCAATAATGCAACTGGGCGGCAGCTCTTTGGTTCGTTACTCGGCTTCCCTGGCTTTAGGAGAGCAACGATTTTTGATCGTTTCATTTGCTGAGGGACTATGCCGTGTGTTATAATATCTGTAGAGAGTTCTGCTAATCATCTTTTAGCATATTTTCCGCAGTTCAGAAGAAACTCCGGATGTAATCCATCAAAGCCAGGTGCTTTTCCCGATTTTACGTCTTGGAGAGCGCTCGTTATGTCTTCTGCCAAGAGTAAGGCTAGTTCGCGTCCGTAGTAGAATACTACACGTGCTCCCTGAATAGCGTCTAATTATAGACGTGAACTAAATGAACTAGCACTAATGGGCAGCCAGACAATCATATTGATCTCCTGGCTATTTAATAGCACATCCTAATCGAAATGGCACAGTGAAGCAACTTAAATCATTTAACAAAACCAAGTCTTCCGGTCCAGACTGCATACCAGTTACGTTCGTTTCAGAGAATGCTGATAAATGAGCTCCATCATATCTAACCTTTCACTTGACGATAGATCCGTACCCAGTGACTGGAAAGTTGCACAGGTCATACCAGTATTCAAGAAATGTAGTAGGAGAAATCCAGTAAATTGCAGGCCCATTTCATTAACCTCGATATGCAACAGGATTTTGGAACATATATTGTGTTCGAACATTATGAATTATCTCGAAGAAAACGGTCTATTGACACACGGTCATCACGGATTTAGAAAACATCGTTCTTGTGAAACACAACTAGCTCTTTTCTCACACGAAGTGTTGAGTGATATTGACTAGGGATTTCAAACTGATTCCGTATTTCTGGATTTCCTGAGGGCTGCATTCGTGATTTCCTGTCAGAGAGATCATAGTTCGTAGTAGTTAACGGAAAGTCATCGAGTAAGACGCTGTCGTTTATCGACAAGTAAGGTCATCAGAAGATAAAAACAAATTGCAAAACGATTTAGAAAATATATCTATATGGTGTGAAAATTGGCAAGTGAACCTAAATCATGAAAAGTGGGAGATCATCTACATGAGTGCTAAAAGGAATCCGTTGAACTTCGGTTACACGATAACTCAGTCAAATCTAAAGGCCGTAAATTCAGCTAAGTAGCTAGGAATTACAATTACGACCAACTTAAATTGCAAGGAACACATAGAAAATATTGTGGGGAAGACTAAACAAAGACTGCATTTTATTGGCAGGACACTTAGAAAATGTAACAGACCTACTAAAGAGACACCCTACATTACGCTTGTCCGTCGTCTTTTAGAATACTGCTGCGCGGTGTGGGATCCTTACCAGATAGGACTGACCGAGTACATTGAGAAATTTCAAAGAAGGACAGCACAGGCTAGAGAGTGTCACAGAAATGATGCAGGATTGGTGGTGGACATCATGTAAACAAAAGAGTTTTTCGGTGCGGCAGAATCTTCTAACAAAATTTCAATCACCAACTTTCTTCTCCGAATGCGAAAATATTTTGTTGACGCAGACCTACATGGGGAGAAACGGCAACCATAATAAAATAAGAGGAGTCAGAGCTCGAACAGGAAGATATAGGTGTTCGTTTTTTTCGGTTGGAATAACAGAGAATTATTGCGAAGGTAGCTCGATGAACCCTCCGCCAGGCACTTCTACGTCATTTACAGAGTATCTATGGAGGTGAAGATGTAGATGACTACTGTCTTTGATGCTTTCCTGGAAAAAAGAGAACCATCTGCCTCTAAATCGGCTAGCATCTGCGTCAAAGGATTACAGAAAGTGTATGGAGTGGTCAGTTCAGATACGGTTGTAACAAGCTATGATTTAATGGCAAACTGGTGATGCATTATAGAGAAAGGGAGATGTTGCTGCAGTGCATTTAGCACGCATTTAACCTTTTTTTCCGTTGTTCTCTCGGGGTGCAACAGTTGTGTGGTATAACCCGCGTTCGACTCGTATACAGCTGCGTGTTCTGTGTATGACTTAGAGCGCTATCTACAGGGCTATTACAAATGATTGAAGCGATTTCAGAAATTCACTGCAGCTCCATTCATTGACATATGGTCACAACACACTACAGATACGTAGAAAAACTCATAAAGTTTTGTTCGGCTGAAGCCGCACCTCAGGTTTCTGCCGTCAGAGCGCTCGAGAGCGCAGTGAGACAAAATGGCAACTGGAGCCGAGAAAGCGTATGTCGTGCTTGAAATGCACTCGCATCAGTCAGTCATAACAGTGCAACGACACTTCAGGACGAAGTTCAACAAAGATCCACCAACTGCTAACTCCATTCGGCGATGGTATGCGCAGTTTAAAGCTTCTGGATGCCTCTGTAAGGGGAAATCAACGGGTCGGCCTGCAGCGAGCGAAGAAACGGTTGAACGCGTGCGAGCAAGTTTCACGCATAGCCCGCGGAAAATTGGCTCATGCCACAACTGGAGACCGACAGCGCCGACTTCATCTTTCAACAGGATGGTGCTCCACCACACTTCCATCATGATGTTCGGCATTTCTTAAACAGGAGATTGGAAAACCGATGGATCGGTCGTGGTGGAGATCATGATCAGCAATTCATGTCATGGCCTCCACGCTCTCCCGACTTAACCCCACGCGATTTTTTTGTGTGGGATTATGTGAAAGATTCAGTGTTTAAACCTCCTTTACCAAGAAACGTGCCAGAACTGCGAGCTCGCATCAACGATGCTTTCGAACTCACTGATGGGGACATGCTGCGCCGAGTGTGGGAGGAACTTGATTATCGGCTTGATGTCTGCCGAATCACTAAAGGGGCACATATCGAACATTTGTGAATGCCTAAAAAAACTTTTGGAGTTTTTGTATGTGTGTGCAAAGCATTTTGAAAACATCTCAAATAATAAAGTTATTGTAGAGCTGTGAAATCGAATCAGTCATTTGTAATAACCCTGTACTTGCAGTCGTTAACGGCATCACTCTCAGTCATCAGAGGACTTCCATCTCAGATGTGATGATGAAACATGGCAACCTTGTTTTGGTACCCTCCTATGGACAAGCGAAGATTTAAGTGACGTACTCCATTCCCCTGTCGCATCTTGGGCATAAACTCTCGAGTCTTCAGTTTCATATAGGCTCGAAGCGACTGTTACTATACTTTTCATGTCCGTCCTATCTGAAATGCATGCATATGGATCATGGCTGGTTCTAATGGCTCTGAGCACTATGGGACTCAACATCTGTGGTCATCAGTCCCATAGAACTTAGAACTACTTAAACCTAACTAACCTAAGGACATCACACACATCCATGCCCGAGGCAGGATTCGAACCTGCGACCGTAGCGGTCACGCGGTTCCAGACTGGAGCGCCTAGAACCGCACGGCCATACCGGCCGGCGCATATGGATCATCGTGGAAAGCGAAAGTATTAGGATTTTTTAGTAGTTTGGTGTGTAATCAGCGCAAATGTTCTCGTAGAGAATCAAACAGCACGTGGATATGTCAGCAATATTAACTGAGACATGACATAAAATCGGTAAAATTCGAATAAAACCTAGCATAATCACGAAAAATTGATGTGCAACGTAAAAAATAAGGGAAGTACTATGCAATATATAAAATCGCGAAAACCTAATAAATTACGGAAATTGAATGAGAATACACAAATTAGAGAAAAATACAATGAAATGAGTAGTGAGCAAAATCAATGGAATTGCGTGTTCTGGAGGTGGTGAGTAGACTGATACTACATATAAACGCTTAATGGTGGAGAAAGGAGGCATTCTAGAGACGTGGCGTCAAGGTGAACAGCTATATTATCCCGCACGTGAGCAGTACAACCTAATATAGGACCATCACTTCCGTATGCAAGAGGAAGGTTACGATGGGCGATAAGCCTGTTGCATCTCCTCAGGCAACTGCCAGTGGTGTTTACTTCCACGTAAGATGTTACTGTTTCTTCATATGCATTTTCGGCTGCCGAAGATCATTTTATAGGACTGGTGTGAACATATCATATTTTCCGAAGTGTAATCGGACTGGAACTTCATAAACAATAGGCGTTATACACCTCTGGAAACCTACACAGTGATGGTGTTACAAGGACTCGATGTTTTCTTTGGTGTGCAAGGTAGTCGTTTTATAACTTTACAGTTTGTCACAGTACTTTTTCGTGGAGAAACTTGCAGGGAGAATTTGTGTCACAAGCTGAAAATATATTTCTTGTACTGGAACACTGACATCGTTGCATTCCACACGTCTAATAGGTCGGAAACAGCACCGCTCTAGCATTATAGCATCTTTAAGTGCAGAACGGCACAGCCTTAGGAGCGCATGTGTTTATGTTCTACAATCACTCCTCTCTTGCCATTAACTTCTTGGTACTGCCCCTGACAGTAAAATAACGCTTCAGAATTGACAGTACAGTTGATTTACGTAAAATGTCTGAAACTCTGTCCATCCGGGGTTCGCCTGGGTTCCCGGGTTTGATTCCTGGCGGGGTCAGGGATTTTCTCTGCCTCGTGATGACTGGGTGTTGTGTGATGTCCTTAGATTAGTTAGGTTTCAGTAGTTCTAAGTTCTAGGGGACTGATGACCATAGATGTTAAGTCCCATAGTGCTCAGAGCCATCCGGGGTTCCATCATGCATAAACCGCATGTTTCTTCTTCATTGACTGTTTTATCATCACAGCACTCTCATATCTACAATACGCCAATAAGGGGGTTATCAGGGGAGATCTGGTGCACTTGGTTGGGTGCTGTAAGTAAGATTCGTGCGGAACAGTCTTCACTGAACGGCAGTTACGAGACATGGAATGCAGCGCTCCGCTTCTGGTCGGCTGCAAGTTAAATCGAGGACAGTTCGAGGTGTATGGTCAACAACACCCCTGCCTCGGACTGGGTAAAGTGGATTTTTCAAACTGGTTGGTCTATGCCAGGGTGGAATTGTTTAGAACTACTGCAGCTGCGTGTTTCGCAATACACCACAGCTTGCTGCAATGGCAGTCACAAGGCTTTGGCGACCTGAAGTTGTGGATTAGCTCAGCCTGTGATGGGCACAAAGAATGCGCTGACCTGTCTGATCTTACCCACGGCAGCCAAGGCTTTTAAAAAAGATATACTTTATTTTGATATTCAAATAAAGTTTCACAAAAACGATTTAATGCCAAAATCATTTGAGAACATTAAATTTGTGTTTATTTGATAAACATAAAAAATTTATGAATGTTATTTAAAATTTGATTGTGAAAAAACTGCTTCGAAATTTAGTTTTGTATTTTAAGAAACGTTTGCTAGTTTATTTATGTCTTCATTCAATTGTTTTCATGAATATTCAACCAAAGTGCCAAACAATTCTTAAATTTGCTTTCATTCACTGATATAAACCTACACTACTGACCATTAAAATTGCTACACAAAGAAGAAATGCAGATGATAAACGGGTATTCATTGGATAAATATATTATACTAGAACTAACATGTGATTACATTTACACGCAATTTGGGTGCATTGATCTTGAGAAATCAGTTCCCAGAACAACCACCTCTGGCCGTAACAATGGCCTTGATACGCCTGGGCATTGAGTCAAACAGAGCTTAGATGCTGTCTACAGGTACAGCTGCCCACGCAGCTTCAACACGCTACCACAGTTCATCAAGAGTAGTGACTGGTGTATTGTGACGAGCTAGTTGCTCGGCAACCATTGACCAGACGTTTTCAGTTGATGAGAGATCTGGAGACTGTACTGGCCAGGGCAGTAGTCGAACATTTTCTGTATCCATGAAGGCCCGTACAGGACCTGCAACATGTGGTCGTGCATTATCCTGCTGAAATGTAGGGTTTCGCAGGGATCGAATGAAGGGTAGAGCCACAGGTCGTAACACATCTGAAATGTAACGTCCACTGTTCAAAGTGCCGTCAGTGCGAACAAGAGGTGACCGAGACGTTAATCAACGACTCCCAATACCATCACGCCAGGTGATACGCCAGTATGCGATAACGAATACACGCTTCCAATGTGCGTTCACCGCGATGTCGCCAAACACGGATGCGACCATCACGATGCTGTAAACAGAACCTGGATTCATCCGAAGAAATGAAGTTTTGCCATTCGGGCACCCAGGTTCGTCGTTGAGTACACCATCGGAGGCGCTCCTGTCTGTGATGCAGCGTCAAAGGTAACCGCAGCCATGGTCTCCGAGCTGGTGGTCCATGCTGCTGCAAACGTCGTCGAACTGTTCGTGAAGATGGTTGTTGTCTTGCAAACGTCCGTATCTGTTGACTCAGGGATCGAGACGTGGCTGCACGATCCTTTACAGCGATGGGGATAATATGCCTGTCATCTCGACTGCTAGTGATACGTGGGCGTTGGGATCCAGCACGGCGTTCCGTATTCCCCTCCTGAACCCACCGATTCCATATTCTGCTAACAGTCATTGGATCTCGACCAACGCGATCAGCAGTGTCACAATACGATAAACCGCAATCGCGATAGGCTACAATCCGACCTTTATCAAAGTTGGAAACGTGATGGTACGCATTTGTCCTCCTTACACGAGGCACCACAATAACGTTTCACCAGGCAATGCCGGTCAACTGCTGTTTGTATATGAGAAATCGGTTGGAAACTTTCCTCATGTCAGCACGTTGTAGGTGTCGCCACCGGCGCCAACCTTGTGTGAAAGCTCTGAAAGGCTAATCATTTGCATATCACAGCATCTTGTTCCTGTCGGTTAAATTTCGCGTCTGTAGCACGTCATCTTCGTGGTGTAGCAGTTTTAATGGCCAGTAGTGTATTTCATCCAGTAAATAATTAATTCTAAAAAATTCTTCACAATTTAGATATATATTTCTAATATCTATTTGATTTTGTACATTTTTAAATTCTTTTCAAATAACACAATATTCATATTTGAAATCATGTAATCTTAAAATAACAAAAGTTGATCTTAATTTTGATCACTTAATACAGGAACAGCGTGTGGTAATTATGTATTTATTTTTCGTTTATTATTCCAAATGCATCAGAAATCTTCTACACTTCTTTCTTTGATTTTATTTAAATTTTACAAGTGAGCCACTTTCTTTTTCATTTTATCTTAACAATGTTTTCTAATGGATGGTAAAACTTCTTCATAAACCCAATCTTGAAAATTTTCTGCAAAAGGCATTTTGGATTTCATAATTAAAGAATATAAAGCAGGTTCATTTGTAAAATTTATATACTAATGTAAGTGTAATTGTTGGATACACTTCAATTCTTTATACTTTATATATATTTACTTTTAACATTATCACTTAAAGCTCCTGAAGTATTCGAATATTAGAATATATCACAAATATTTTTAGCTTTAAATCAAAGATTTTTTCATCAATAATTATTAAAACATGTTTGTTATTATATATAAATTCTGTCTCGGAATCTAGCACAAAACCCAAAAAGATTCTGCTCCTATGTAAAGCAAACCAGTGGCAAGATGCAATGAATACCATCGCTGTGCGATAACAACAGTGAAGTCACTGATGACAGTGCCAGTAGAGCAGAGTTATTAAACACAGTTTTCCGAAACTCCTTCAGCAAAGAAGATGAAGTAAATATTCCTAAACCCCAGTCAAGAACAACTACCAGGATGAGAATTATAGACACAGATACCCTCGGTGTAGCAAAGCTGCTTAATCACTTAATAAAGGCAAGACTTCCGGTCCTGATTATATACCAGTCACATTCCTTTCAGAGTATACTGATACGATAGCTTCATATTTAGCAGTTATAAACAACTGATTGCTCACAGAAACATCCACACCTAAAGACTGGAAAATTGCTCAAGTCACACAAATACCCAAAAAGGGAAATAGAAGTAATCCACTGAATAACAGGCCCATAACACTTATGTCGATATGCAATTTTAGGGTTTTGGAACATATACTGTGTTCGAACATTACGAATTACCTCTAAGAATTGACAAATAGTCAGCACAGATTCAGAAAATATCGTTCTTGTGAAACACAACCAGCTCTTTGTACTCATGAAATAATGAGTGCTGTCGACAGGGGATGTAAAAATGAATCATATTTTTAGATTTCCAGAAGGCTTTCAGCACCATTTCTCCCAAGCTTCTTCAAACCAAACTGCGTGCCTATGGAATATCGCCACAGTTGTGTGACTGGATTCGTGATTTCCTCTCAGAAAGATCACATTTCATAATAATAGACAGAAAGTCATCGAGTATAATAAAAGTAATATCCAGCGTTCCCAAGCAAGTGTTATAGGCAGATTATGCTGTCATTCACCATTCTGTAAAGTCATCAGATGACCAAAACGAATTGCAAAATGATTTCAGTAAGATATCTGTGTGGTGCAAAAAGTGGCAATTGACCCTCAATAAAGAAAAGTGTGAAATTATTCACATGAGTACTAAAAGAAAGCCGGCCTGGATGGCCGAGCGGTTCTAGGCGCTTCAGTTTGGAACCGCGCGACCGCTACGGTCGCAGGTTCGAATCCTGCCTCGGGCATGGATGTGTGTGATGTCCTTAGATTAGTTAGGTTTAATTAGTTCGAATTTCTAGAGGACTGATGACCTCAGAAATTAAGTCCCATAGTGTTCAGAGCCATTTGAACCCTTTGAACTAAAAGAAATCCGATTACGCGATAAGTCACACAAACCTGAAGGCTGTAAATTCAACTAAATACTTAGGGATTACAAATACAAATACCTTAAACTGTGTGAGGTAACGGGCGAGTCGTCGGGCCCTGAAAATATTCTAAGTTCGGAGGAAGCAGTGGCCGCACAAGGCGCTTGGCGGGCGCGGGCCACTCGGCAGGCCGATCACGTGGTGGCAGACACTGGCCGAAGCAAGAGGGGTCCCGCTGCGTGGCTGGGAATTCCATGGTGACGCTATGTTGATGAAGGAGACACGCCGTGAGTTCCAAAGATGGCAGACTTTGTGAAACCTTAATGGCAAACATTTCACAGTTCATTTATAAATTAATAGTAGCCAGATGAATCGTGATACCTCAAAAAGAAACATGTACATTACCATTATTTGCACGACAATTCTGATGGTGTAATCAGATTTTCAATATCTTTATTAGTTTACAGTTTAGTATCTGACGGTAAATTATACAAGTAACACCCAGCAACGAATTTCCAAAATTTAAACGCTTCATCCGATTAGATCGATCGACGAGTCCTTAGAAAGCTATTAATGTAAACCTAAATTGGTATAACTTTCAGGCATGTAACTTGATTATTACATGAGTTATAGGAGGTCAAAGTGGACGATTACTATCGATCACATCAGGCCATAAGTACTCCACAGTTACACGAAAAAGCTGCAGCAGCATGCTTATAAATATATTGATTCATCTATATCTTTGTTAATATCCGATATATGCTATTCATGAAAAAACTGGTCAATTATTTACTTTGTTTTAGAAATCACAGAGACATTAGGCTCCTGGCCTACCTTTTGCTTCTTTTCTTTAGACATATGTTTATTTAATTGTTTATGTATTTAATAACGTGTGTTAGAGCGTGTTTATGGTCCAGCCGTAGGAATATTTATTTAATTTCAAGTATTTAAATGCAAATCCAGTATTTCGAATATGTTTCATTATGTTTGTTCAAATGTTCAAATGTGTGTGAAATCCTATGGGACTTAACTGCTAAGGTCATCAGTCCCTAAGCTTACACACGACTTAACCTAAATTATCCTAAGGACAAACACACACACCCATGTCCGAGAGAGGACTCTAACCTCCGCCAGGACCAGCCGCACGGTTCACGACTGCAGCGCCCAAGACTGCTCTGCTAATCCCGAGCGGACATTATGTTTGTGACTGTTCGTTGGCATGAAGACATGGCGCGAGTGCTCTAGCTGATCACAGCGCTCGTGAATGGGGAGACTGTATGGAATGGAGTTTCCGGTGAGGACACAAGGGAGTCCTGAGAAGTTTGCAGTTTTGGACGGTACGGCACAGCACACGGGAGTGAGTGCTGCACGTGAAGGCGCGACGTACGGTCGCAGGAAAGACTGGGAGAGTGTGGAGCGGTTGGCGCGTGATCGCTGGAGATAGAAATACTTCAGAGTTTCGACTTGTGAACGTGTTAGATTTCCGTGGTTTCTACGGTGAAGACGTAGTATACTTTTAGAAGTGATTACATCGCGAGCTATGTTGTTAGTCATAACTAATTACGTGCAGTAGGAATCTATTGTTACCCTGTTATTCAACTTATATTTTATTTAATTGCTGTACCATCGACACGAATAAGTTTTTTGCAGAAATATACCTCATTCTCAAAAGCACTTCTACAATCGTACTCATCATTTTAAGTCGTTAAGCTAGTACCTGCAGATTTTATTTAATTTCAATCCTTAATTTATAGATTTATATGTTACAATCATAATTCGCAATTGCCGAGTGATAGAAATCTTCGACCATTCGACTCATGTGTGTATTCTAATCGTATATCGTAGACTCAGCAGTATTTGGCCTGTAATGCAGCAACTACGTAACCCAGACGCTAGACTACGAAACCAGCGAAGACTTTTAATATCGCAACTCTGAGTTGGAGGGTACGTAGTTCAGGGCTACCTCACATCATTTATTTATTTTTGAAAGCCTGCAACTGAAATGATCATATTGATAATTTTGTGGGTACTACGATTCATTGGCAGAACACTTAAAAGGTGCAACAGCTTCACTAAAGAGACTGCTTACACTACGCTTGTCCGCCCTATTCTGCAGTATTGCTGTGTAGTGTGGCATCCACATTACGTGTGACTGATAGGTGACATTGAAACAGTTCAAAGACTGGCTGCTCGTTCTTTACTATCCAATACTTCATTGGAGATAGTACCACAGACATGATACATGGATTGGAGTTGCAATCATTAAAACAAAGACGTTTTTCGTTGTGACAGAATCTTCTAATGAAATTTCAATCACCACTTTTGTCTTCCCATTGCGATAACATTCTGTTGGCACCCAGCTACATAGTAAGAAACGATCATTACGATAAAATAAGAGAAATCAGGGTTTGCACAGAAAAATTTAAGTGCTAGTTCTTCTACGTCCCGTTCAAGAGTGGAACGGTAGATAGACAGCTTGAAGGTGGTTCAGTGAACCCTCTGCCATGCACTTCATAGTAAATAGCAGAGTAATCACGCAGATGTAGATGTAGATGAAGTTTATTATTTTTAGATCAACAAGCGTTTCCATTTACACATAAAAAATTTAATACCTTTTTCATTTTTTAATTTCAATAAATTTTTTTCTTATAAATGGAAAGCAAAAATAAAATTATTTGTCCACTGTGCAATGAAGGAAAAGATATTCATAAGGAAAAAAGAAAATAGAAAGACAGAATTTGCCTTCAAAATCAGGTTCTTAAAACTGTAAAAAAAAACAATACAGAAAGAATGTCTTCATAACTGGTATATTAGAATATTATTTTTGAAAAATGTGGAAAGGAAATTAAAACTTCTTCTAAATATATTCATAACTGTGCTCATTCAAAATATGAGAAAATAACTTTACTTTATTAAAAAAGTTAAAAAAATTTCAGAAAGTTTAATGTTTTATGCTAAATTTGTTTTTAAGTTTTATTTGCAAAGACATCAAAAATTACCATATCATATACAAATATTAAAAACTAATTAGCTTTTATGTTTTATTTAATCATGTGTGCAACTGTTTAGTTCTTGTATAGAATTATTCTTATCAACTTTTATTTTTTGGGTGTAGTTTATATTGACCATATGGTAACGTATTAACACCTTTATCATCATCAGAACTTGAAACAAATTTATTACATTGAACTGTATATAATTCACATTTAAATGATCAAATTAAATTCATTTTTCTGTATTCATTTACTCTGTCAGTTAAATATTTTTTTATAATCATCAAAAGTAATTTCACTTTTGAAAACTGATTTCTTAACTACTTCAGATTTTTTCTCTTTTTTATATATAACTTTATAAGAATATAATGTCGATCTTAAACTAATGTGTTCTAACATAATTTTTCCACAATTTTCATCTTCAATTTTTACTATAAATTTCTTATTTACTTGCTGAGTATTCATGTATATTATCTTTGGGACAATCACTTTTATCAAAGCAATCAGTCATTGATTTCATATCTTTATAAAAATCTCAAGTCCTTATATCATAAATGAATGAATCAATGTCCATATAATATAAATCTATATCTTCACCATATTTTGGTTTCATAAAATGATAAAGAACATTTTTTTCCAAAATATCTAGAATACTCATTCCAATATAAATTGGGCTATTGAACATTATTTTTATTTTCTTTATGTGAACTGCAACTAAATTTTCTGAAAATACAATATTCTGTTCATAATTTGATTTCAAAATATAATTTGTATATTTTCTTAGATCTGTTATTATTTTGTGTATTTTTCCATCGTTTTCCAATTACAGAATTAATCATTATCTTTTAGAAATCTTTTTTAAAATCGTTAGCTGCCCTTTGTCCCATTTCTGTATTAAAATCAATGTAATTCTTCTACCTATCTAACTGTTGAAAATATAAGATTATATAAATTTTCGTTAATTTTAATCCAAGATTTAAACATTGTTTAAAATTTCTATAATGTAAAATATATTTATCTTTATTATTTAAAGTTTTTAATAATTGATTTCCTACTTCTGGTTCTAGTGATAAATCTGTACCTGAACATGTAATTTCTTTTGGTATTCTAAAGGATCTTCTAAAATGTAATCAAATTTATAATCATCTTTCATTTTAATTTTTATTCAGAATTAAAACTTTCTGGTTCCACTCTACTGAAAGTTTTAA
This sequence comes from Schistocerca cancellata, assembly GCF_023864275.1. Classification (NCBI taxonomy): domain Eukaryota; kingdom Metazoa; phylum Arthropoda; class Insecta; order Orthoptera; family Acrididae; genus Schistocerca; species Schistocerca cancellata. Next base: position 738,236,572 of record NC_064629.1, read on the forward strand.
ATGGTAAAAATTGAGACATTGCCCAGCTACATAAATTATTTGCATGCAAATATGTAGTACAAGTTTGATTGTTTGGTTGGCTTAAATTTTTTCACGTATTTGTATTTTGATGTAACATAACTTTCAATACTTTAAGAAATTCCACCTCGAATTCCTTTTTCAAGAAATAAAAAACATGTAATAGTTTTTAGCCAACTTTTGTCATTCTTAACACTTCACTTTAAATGAAACAACAGGTTTACTGTTACCAGTCACTGTTTATTTACCTCTATGACATGTTTCAAAGGTTGAAACTTCCATCTTCAGGTAGATTTAAATTTGTTGCTATGACATGTGTCTGTGTGTTGTGTTATGACGTTTTTGGAGGAATTTATGGCAGTGTCTCCCATGCTCACAGCTTCCTTTTGAAATAAGTCTTGGAAATAAATAAACAATGACTAGCAACAGTAAACTTGGTGTTTCATTTAATGTAACACAGTAAAGCCTAACCAAAAATGTTTGCATTTAAAGCTGATTGTTAACCTTAAAAATATTTTTCTGTGTTTCTAAATGGTTGTTCTGTAAGATTAGAAGATAATTTATCAATACTTGAGGCCACATATTTAAATGTATCTAAAATTTTAATAATTCATCTTCTACATATTTACTAAAAGAAATATATATTTTTTCATTATTTGAAATACCATTAGTATCTTTATTAACTATTTCTAATTCTTTAATAAACAAATGAACATTGTAATTTGTTAAATTATGAATATAAAGTGAAATATATTTAAGATTTTGGTTATTAAGATGACAGTCTTTAAGTGCAAATCCTCGAAATTTTCCTGTTAAATTGAAATCATCTTTTACTTCCTTGTCACCAAAATTATATTATTTTTCACAAATAAACCAAATTTTTTGAATATTTAAAATTGATTCTGTTTCTTACTCACTTTCATTGGAATATTTGGACCATTTTTTTACCAATTTCTCTTCATTCTTCTTTTTTAACATTTCAACGAATTTTTTGCTACACCTTTACCAGTATAAGTAACTGGATTTTTATAATCACAATTAGAATATTTAACATAATAACTGAATGAAATTGGTAAATCATTTTGATATTTGTCGGTATATAATTTTTCAGGACTTGGTTGGCAACATTTAATATCTTTTAATAATCATTCAAAATCTGAATAAATTACAAAAGGTACCCTTAAACAATTAATATATTTTTAATTCAATTTTTTGACCTTCAAAACACATATTTATTTTTATGTGTTTATGTTCTTTACAACTTTTCTTGTAAATGAAAATATCTTAAACATCGATCACAAAGATAAATTTGATGTCTATTTTTAGCTGCTTAGGAACTAATTACTTTAGATAGATTTTTTATCCAACAATAATATGAATAATTTTCTTTTCAAATTAAAAGGAGATTAACACATTTTTCTTGTTTAATATATCCATCGTAAAGAGGACGTATAATAATTTTTTCTTCTTCTTCATTGTCTTCAGATGCCTAAACATTAATTGAAGTATCTGACTTCTTACCAAATTTTGGAATATCTGTTAACTGAACAGGAAATTTAATTTTCTCTTTTTCGTAAATTTCATTTAATTTTAATCCAACATTTTTATGTTTACTAACTCGTTCTGCATTGTGTTTTACAGCACATAAATCTCATTTTATTAAATGACTAATAAACTGTTAATCTCTGTTTTTTACATTAATTACAGGTTTTCTATCTTTAACTACTTTTGGTAAACCAATATAAGAAGATCCCAAAATTGGACTGTGTTCATTAACATTTCATTCTACATTACCTACATAAAATATATACCAACCACATTATTTCCTTTGCATTTCTTCTATTTCAGTTAATAGTTTATTCATTGATTGTTGATAGTAATCCAATCAATCAGTTGTTCTTAATAAACTTGATTAGTTGTTTCAAAATAAAATTCTTATATTTCGTCTTGTATTAAAATATTCTTTAATTTGGTGATTATTTCTTCTTTAATTCGATCAAACATTCTTGTTGGTCAACAATACAATGATTATTATTGATTCCATAAGTTATTGTTCTTGATTTTAAAGGAGAACCTTTTCCATTAATTCGTTTGGGTGATTTGAAAAAAAATCTTCATCATGTACAAAAGTGGAATCTGGTAAATTTTTCTGTTCATTTTTTTGGTTACTATCTTGATATTTATTTACTGTGAGCGTTTGAAAATTGTTCTCATTATCATTGTTATTAATTATGTCCTCTGATCTGTTGATAGATTGAATAATTGTTGCTTATTAAGATTAGAATATTTTTTTAAATTTCGCATTTCACTCATTTTACAATGATTACTTAAATTTTTTTTTCTTATTCATTGTGAATTTTACCTGTAGATCTTTTATTAAGATCATTTAATTGACTGTTTCAAAGTTTAGGATAATTTTCTATTATTTTTCGTTTAACACATTCGATGAAGTCCTTTTAAAGATATTTTTATTCAATTTATTATCATTATCATTGTTATTAATATCCTCATTAGGATTTACAATAAGATCGATTAATTTTTGTTTATCAAGTTTGGAAGAGTTCTTCAAATTTTCTGTTTTAGTAGTTGATAAAAGTTCTTTTATAATTTTATATTTTATTTCTCTCTTCTTCATTTCTTTCCTATAAAAATAATCAACAGATCTTCTCTAGTTACAACAGATCTACTCTAGTTATACTTGAATAACTATTTATCTTGTAATAATTTTCTAAACCTCTATAACTCAATCCATACTTGCCTTTACTATAATTTTATAAGTTATTAAGTAGATCAGCTTTGTTGCCCTTTTTGTTTTTGTCTTATTTATATAGATTCTAATTTGAGTTTCATTTTTATTAAATCGTTTACAGGTAAAATGTACCTATGAGATTTTTAATTTCAATTTCAATCAATGATACACATAGGTAATGTTTGATGGCTCTTATTAATGAAGAATAAAACTTATCAGATTTGTAAATTTTTAAACAAGCAAATGAAAATTTGTTTTTTTTCGATATAGACAAATAAGGTTAGATGGTTCTTATTTGTAAAGAATAAAATTTATCACATTTGTAAATTTTTGAATGAGAAATTGAGAATATGGTTTTTTTGTTACAGGCAAATAAGGTTTCATGTTTTTTGTTTATAAAGAATAAAATTTATTAGATTTGTAAATTTTAAAATGAAAATTTCAGTTTGCAGGTATAGATAAATTTTTTGGTGGAGGAGTATTTCCAAAATTAGATTCTTGGTTTCCATTCTGCACTTTTTAATCCAAAATGCTCTTTGTGTCATAATCAGCATAAACATACTACTATAATCTTCTTAGCAGAACTGTATATCATGGGCCTATCAATCAAAAGAGAACAATTGGTTTGCCCCTAAACTTATACTTGCCCCTGATGTATGTAACCATTTAATATGGGGTGATGCCCCCCTTGTCCCACTACTTCCACATTCCCACTCCCCAAAGGATGTTTAACTAAAACCATTTATAGTTTATTGTAATGTAATTTCGCAGTTTCTTAAATAATTTTTGCAAGAACAGCAGGAAAACCCACCCCATAAACCACACATCTTGCCTAGGTAGGGTGGCTTGCGTCCCTCAGTGAAACAGATAGCCATACCTTTGGTGTACTAACAAGGAAGGGTTATCTGTGGAGAGGCCAGATAATGATGTGGTTTCTGAAGACAGGCAGCAGCTGTTTCAGTAGCTGCAGGGCAACGATCTGAATGATTGGTTGATCTGGCCTAGGAACATCGGCCAACACTGCATTTGCAGTCGTTACTTTCCCAAAGGACATGCAGCTCTGATCTATGGTGAAATTATGATATCATCCTGTTGAATAAAATATTCCAGAGAAAAAATAGTCCCCCATTCAGATCTCCAGGAAGGGACTACTCAGAAGGATGTTTTCATCAGGAAAAACAAAACTGGCATTGTATGGACCAGAGTCTGGAATGTTAGATAACTTATCAAATGGACAGGTTAAAAACTTAAAAAGGGCAGAGACTTATAGTTGGGATTAGTGAAATTCAGTGACAGGATGAAAAGTACTTCTCGTCCGATGAGTACAGAGCTATAAATGCAAAATCAAATGGAAGTAACTGAGGAGTAGGGGTGACAACGTATAAGAAAATAGGAATGAGGGTGAGTTATTATGAGCAGCATAGTGAACGCATTATCATCTCCAAGGCAGACCCAAAGTGGACACTGACCACAGCACTGCAAGTTGGAATGCCAACCAGCACCGCAGCTGATAAACGGATTGAAGGAATTAAATGCAGTGCCTTGTGTGTTTTAAGTACCTTTCTATGGGAATTGTGCAAAGGTTCCTCAACAAATAAATTTAGTGAATAGGTAATAATTATTTAGTTCAAACTCTCTAACACCTTTTCAGGATAAGGGAACCACCTTTCACCACATCAAGTGGAATTTATTTCATGACGCACAGCGAGCCATTTCTTTTCACTTATTTGGAAGGGAAGGTTTTCATTTAGTTATCAGCTGTTCCGTAAGTGCGATGGTCGCAATGGGGCTGCGAAAACAAACTCGGTCCCGACGAAGACAAAAAAATGGCTCTGAGCACTATGGGACTCAACATCTTAGGTCATAAGTCCCCTAGAACTTAGAACTACTTAAACCTAACTAACCTAAGGACATCACACACAACCATGCCCGAGGCAGGATTCGAACCTGCGACCGTAGCAGTCCCGCGGTTCCGGACTGCAGCGCCAGAACCGCTAGACCACCACGGCCGGCTCCGACGAAGACAAGCGCAAGATCCGCACAACCTTACGGAGACCGACTAAGCAAAGCATTTATTGATTAGCCGTAAGAGTTAAAATGCCGTAGCCAGCTGCTCTTTCGTGGGAGGGGAGTTTCATTGAACTGATGAATGCAGATGGACATTAGTATGACATCTTTATTACAAAAAAGGCGTAAACGATAACTTGCGTAAGTGCAAAGAAAATAATGTCGTTATTCCCGCTCATACAGATAATTTTGCGGGAGGAAGGAAAATTTGATTCAGCAGTCTGCCTTCTTCACAATGGCGAAGAAGGAGTGGCCGGAAAAGGAATAAGGGTTTCGAGCGTTGTGACTAAAAGAATTTCTTGCAAGAGAATGATATTGCCGTTATGCACTCACCACTGCCGTAGAGTAAACAGAATAAGAGATAAACACGAGAATAAGAAATTGTCAAAGTGGCCTCCCAGCGAAAACCAGGTAATTCGCATCAATATCCGTCATAGGGACGCTCGTTTAGGCGAAGAAAATAAAATCACTGCAAAGCTAAGAAATGCTATGGAATTAGCAGAACACAAGACCAACCGCTCGCCACGTGGTCCTGTGTTCTATCACAAACGACCAGGAGTCCATTTCGCGAAGTTACACTCTAGCAACTTAAATCCACACGAGGATCACAAGAAAGAGACTAAGGAAGAGATGCTCAAGGCGATACTGTAGCTTTGAGGATCAGATTTTCTGCTGGCCGTGATGGCCGAGCGGTTCTAGGCGCTACAGTATGGAACCGCGCGACCGCAACGGTCGAAGGTTCGAATCCTGCCTCGGGCATGGATGTGTGTGGTGTCCTTAGGTTAGTTAGGTTTAAGTAGTTCTAAGTTCTAGGGGACTGATGACCTCAGAAGTTAAGTCCCTTAGTGCTCAGAGCCATTTGAACCATTTGATCTGATTTTCTACCCTGATATAGCCCATAGGTGACCTCGTGCTCGTAACGGACAAAGGTCAGACGCCAAGTCTAACGTTACCCACGAATTGTCGAATGTACGAAACAAACACGTAAATAAAAAAGTGCTCTCTCTCTCTAACGAGTCCCTAGTGCTCTGAGTGCATTATTACCAACTAAGTTGGCATTCATTGAGTGCACTCATGCTTATCGATATCAGCATCGCCACATCAAGCCACCACCAGCCAGCAGGAACAGGACAAAACTGTCCGAGGTTCCACGTGTCCAAAGGATAGCTGAGAGCGTTGCGTCGCGAGAATTGGCGAATCAGAACCCACGGGATTGCCGCGAAACACGATGCCGTCATGGCTAGCCTCCCGACACCGGAAAATGGGTCGTGATTCGTCAGAAGACGGTCAGAGTTTCGTCAGGAAGGGAAAACTCTGAGCCTTAAAAGAGTGTGAGGAGTTAAGCTTCAGGGTTGATACCAGAACTTGTGAAACTAGGAAGGGAGACAACTTTGGCCACAATATACACTCCTGGAAATGGAATAAAGAACACATTGACACCGGTGTGTCAGACCCACCATACTTGCTCCGGACACTGCGAGAGGGCTGTACAAGCAATGATCACACGCACGGCACAGCGGACACACCAGGAACCGCGGTGTTGGCCGTCGAATGGCGCTAGCTGCGCAGCATTTGTGCACCGCCGCCGTCAGTGTCAGTCAGTTTGCCGTGGCATACGGAGTTCCATCGCAGTCTTTAACACTGGTAGCATGCCGCGACAGCGTGGACGTGAACCGTATGTGCAGTTGACGAACTTTGAGCGAGGGCGTATAGTGGGCATGCGGGAGGCCGGGTGGACGTACCGATGAATTGCTCAACACATGGGGCGTGAGGTCTCCACAGTACATCGATGTTGTCGCCAGTGGTCGGCGGAAGGTGCACGTGCCCGTCGACCTGGGACCGGACCGCAGCGACGCACGGATGCACGCCAAGACCGTAGGATCCTACGCAGTGCCGTAGGGGACCGCACCGCCACTTCCCAGCAAATTAGGGACACTGTTGCTCCTGGGGTATCGGCGAGGACCATTCGCAACCGTCTCCATGAAGCTGGGCTACGGTCCCTCACACCGTTAGGCCGTCTTCCGCTCACGCCCCAACATCGTGCAGCCCGCCTCCAGTGTGTCGCGACAGGCGTGAATGGAGGGACGAATGAAGACGTGTCGTCTTCAGCGATGAGAGTCGCTTCTGCCTTGGTGCCAATGATGGTCGTATGCGTGTTTGGCGCCGTGCAGGTGAGCGCCACAATCAGGACTGCATACGACCGAGGCACACAGGGCCAACACCCGGCATCATGGTGTGGGGAGCGATCTCCTACACTGGCCGTACACCACTGGTGATCGTCGAGGGGACACTGAATAGTGCACGGTACATCCAAACCGTCGTCGAACCCATCGTTCTACCATTCCTAGACCGGCAAGGGAACTTGCTGTTCCAACGGGACAATGCACGTCCGCATGTATCCCGTGCCACCCAACGTGCTCTAGAAGGTGTAAGTCAACTACCCTGGCCAGCAAGATCTCCGGATCTGTCCCCCATTGAGCATGTTTGGGACTGGATGAAGCGTCGTCTCACGCGGTCTGCACGTCCAGCACGAACGCTGGTCCAACTGAGGCGCCAGGTGGAAATGGCATGGCAAGCCGTTCCACAGGACTACATCCAGCATCTCTACGATCGTCTCCATGGGAGAATAGCAGCCTGCATTGCTGCGAAAGGTGGATATACACTGTACTAGTGCCGACATTGTGCATGCTCTGTTGCCTGTGTCTATGTGCCTGTGGTTCTGTCAGTGTGATCATGTGATGTATCTGACCCCAGGAATGTGTCAATAAAGTTTCCCCTTCCTGGGACAATGAATTCACGGTGTTCTTATTTCAATTTCCAGGAGTGTAGCATTCAGATTGGTTCCACATGCTCCCTACAGCAACAATCGACGAGGGAAAAGGGAAGCCATCATAGCTACTCCATGGAGACTGCTAAACAGGGTTCTCAAATAACCATTCTCTCTCACTGACCAGCGTACTATTGCTGTAGAAAATTGTCCAGCAGTGTAAGCATCCTACTACAATTGTAAGACGATGAAAGAATTGCCAAACGAATAAAATATGAAAAGCGCGCATAGTGAATGAGAATGAAATGCACGTCTTCCAGAATGTATGATGAGATACAAGAACTTACTCATATAGTTGAAGGTGACGAAAATTTAATTCTAATGTTTGACTGGAATTCTGTAGTAGGAAATGGAAGAGAATGAAAATTAGTTGAAGGTTATGGGCTGGCTGAAAGGAATGAAAGACCAAGCTACCTTGTAGAAGTTTGCACATAGCATAATTTAATCATAGCTAACACTTGGCTTAAGAACCGTGAAATAAGGCTGCATATGTAGAAAAGATATGGAGACACTGGAAGATTTTCGATAGATTATGTAAATAGTACATCAGAGATTTCGGAACCATATCTTAAACTCTAAAATACTTTCAGGGGACCGAGCGAGGTGGCGCAGTGGTTAGACACTGGACTCGCATTCGGGAGGACGACGGTTCAATCCCGCGTCCGGCCATCCTGATTTAGGTTTTCCGTGATTTCCCTAAATCGCTCCAGGCAAATGCCGGGATGGTTCCTTTCAAAAGGGCACGGCCGACTTCCTTCCCCGTCCTTCCCTCATCCGATGAGACCGATGACCTCGCTGTCTGGTCTCCTTCCCCAAACCAACCAACCAACCAACCAACCAACTTCAAGGGGCAGATGTGGACTCTGACAACAACTTATTGGTTACGAATTTGTGACATTACTGACATACCGTTGCATGATACCAATTCATTTCTTGGCCCAGTTTTGCGATTACATTTTTGGGCATTGGAGATGTGCACTTGAGGAGGAAGCTTCGAGTCTTGTGAATCTCATAGGTCAAGCACGTGTCTCCGCGGTGTTCAGCATGTGTAACAGAAGCCAGTGTGTGGCCCACTCCGCTAATTTTGTGTGAACTCGGCCGATACCTACCCACATGCTGCATAGCGAACATCGTGCATGCCTTGCCATCCACTTGTGATAATTTCAGCACAACATTTTTGCCTTGAAGCAGTAACTTCAAAGGCCCAGGCATTTGGCTCCCATTGGAGTGTCAGTTCTGTTTCGTTCAGAAATTGGGTTTATCGAGTGAGACTGAACTGTGCCACCTAGCGCATGGTGCACTTGGGTCGAACAGTCACCGTAACACTGCTTCACCCCAGTGTCAAACTCGTGATGATAAAATGTGCATCTTGTACACAAAATGTGAGAAGTTTGCACCTTTGCCCGAGTTTTCGTAAATTTTGCTACATTTCTCGTCCGTCAAATTGGCAACAGCTTGGTGTCGTCTACTTCACATTGAATCTTTGAAAGTTTGGAAGTTGGGTAGAAGAAAATAATTCTTTGGTTATTTGGGGACATACTATCAGAGGAGTCAGGAGCTTTCCCCAGTCTGGGGCTGTCTGCCACACTTCGCTGATCTCCAGGACATGCAAGTTTTCACAGTCTACGATAGCGTGATCCATAATCTGAGAAACTCGATTCTCATATGTTTCGAACATTCCAGTTTGTATTTTGTTTCTTTACTCTTGTATCCACGAGTTGCACAGATAAGTATATCTTGGTGCTTCATTTTCCATGCAGTCTTCCTTACATTTGGTAACTCTCACAGAAATAGTGCCACTTTTGTTAAAGTTATTTCGTAGCTCAATTATTCTTGTTCATTGGTAACTGTTGATTAACCTTGTGAAGCTTAACGATAAATATAACTGTATTAAAGATAAACTTGACCTCTATTTCACGATCCTTAACTTGTCCTACAACTTTCCTGGATTGATGACTCATGAAAAAACAAGTAGGAACTGGGGTACTTGTGGTTTGCTGTGTCGGCGTTCTCCTTTGGGTACGGTAACAAGATTGCCCGACGGGGTACTGTCTATGTCATTCTGTATCAGCAACGAAAATGGCACTTCACTCGAAATCGCAAACAGACTTACTTATCAAATTGTAGAACAAACTCAAGAATTTAAACGCGTAGAGAATTAAGAAGATGAGAAGCAGCAGTTGTTGAGAGTTTCAAAGGAATGTTAGACTGAAGCTCTTGAATGAATACAGTAGGAGACAAATCGGCAGCTTTGAGATATGAAATAGTGAAGGCAACAGAGGCTCACATAGCAAAAAGGACTAGGGGTAGTATAAATCCTTGGACATCGAAGGACACATTAAATTTAATTGATGAAAAGAGAAGATTTAAAAATTCAGCAAATGAAGCAGGTGAAGAGAATACAAACATCTAAAAAATAAGGTTGTCAGAAAGTGCAAATGATTAAGAAGGAGTGGCTAGACGACAAGTATAGGTCTATAGAAGCATTTATAACTAGGGGAAAGATAGATGCCACCTACATGAAAATTAAAGATGCCTTTGGAGGAAGGAGAACTAGCTGTATGAATTTAACAGCTCAGATGGAAAACCAGTAACAAGCAAAGAGGGGAACCCTGAATAGTGGTAGGAATATATAGATGGAGTTTACAAGGGACATGAACTTGAAGGCGACATGATAGAAAGGGAAGAGGAAGTAGATGAAGATGATACTGCGAGAATAATTCGACAGAGTGCAGAGGGACCTAAGTTCAAACAAGGCTCCTGGAGTAGACGACAATCCTGCAGACCTATAGATATTCTTGAGAGATCCAGTCATGGCAAAACTACTCCAACTATTCATGATAACGTGACCGACGTATAAGCATACAGCAGCCTAGAGCTCACACCATCAGATACCACAAATCATCTAATATAAGAATCAGGCTCAGTGCCCGTTGCTAGGAGGAGGAGTCTGTAGGTAGGAAATTAGTAAATCTTTTTATTGTTATCTTCTATGGTGGTAAAACTGACACTTACCTACGAAACTATTAGTAATCCTTGCATATTGATGATTTTCTCTTATAGATAGCAGTCTTCTGGGTAATTATATAACATTTCTGTTAATGCGACCTGTCGAGAATCTCAGACTGACGAACAAATCACGTAACATGACACGTTTTTACGTAATACGCATTGAACAACGTGTCGAAACATTTTTCCTTAACTCGATATGTAAGTGATAAATAATAATTATAGATTAGATCTAACATGACGAATAATGATGGATACTTTTACGACAGTTGATTGACATTAGCATAGCGTTGTGACCTACTTCCAAATATTATACAGTATGTGATCAAAAGTATCCGGACACCTGATTGAAAATAACTTACAAGTTCGTGGCGCCCTCCAATTGTAATGCTGAAATTCAATACGGCGTTGGCCCACCATTAGCCTTGATGACAGCTTCCACTTTCGCAGGCATTCGTTCAATCAGGTGCTGGAAGGTTTCTTGGGAAATGGCAGCCCATTCTTCGCGGAGTGCTGCACTGAGGAGAGGTATCGATGTCGATCGGTGAGGCCTGGCACGAAGTCGGTGTTCCAAAATATCCCAAAGGTGTTCTGTAACGACTCCGCCATAGGCCGTGCTTTATGAGCAGGTGCTCGATCGTGTTGAAAGATGTAATCGCCATCCCCGAATTGCTCTTCAACAGTGGGAATCAAGAAGGTGCTTAAAACGTCAATGTAGGCCTGTGCTGCGATAGTGCCATAGAAAACAATAAGGTGTGCAAGCCCTCTCCGCGAAAAACGCGACCACACCATAACACCACCGCCTCCGAATTTTACTGTTGGCACTACACACGCTGGCAGATGATGTTCACTGGGCATTCGCCATACCCACACCCTTCCATCGGATCACCACATTGTGTACCGTGATTCATCACTCCACACAACGTTTCTCCACTGTTCAATTGTCCATTGTTTACGCTTCTTACACCAAGCGAGGCGTCGTTTAGCATTTACCGGCGTGATGTGTGGCTTATGAGCAGCCGCTCGACCATGAAATCCAAGTTTTCTCACCTCCCTCCTAACTGTCATAGTACTTGTAGTGGATCCTGATGCAGTTTGGAATTCCTGTGTGATGTTCTGGATAGATGTCTGCCTATTACATATTACGACCCTCTTCAACTGTCGGCGGTCTCTGACAGTCAACAGACGAGGTCGGCCTGTAAGCTTTTGTGCTGTACGTGTCCCTTCACGTTTCCACTTGACCATCACGTCGGAAAGAGTGGACCCAGGGATGTTTAGGAGTGTGGAAATCTCGCGTACAGACGTATGACACAGGTGACGCCCAATCAGCTGACCACGTTCGAAGTCCGTGAGTTCCGCGGATTGCCCCATTCTGCTCTCTCACGATGTCTAGCGACTACTGCGGTGGCTGATAAGGAGTACCTACCATTAGGTGGCAGCACAATGCACCTAATATAAAAAAACGTATGTTTTTGGGGTGTCCGGATACTTTTGATCACATAGTGCGTATCTGTAGTACCGTTACAGCGGCACGTAAACCGAAAACATCTTAAGCTAACCAACCACATTACACGATTTTTTTATCTGTAGTGTCAAGATGTGTTCTAATTTTTGTAGGAGACAAGATTGGAAACGATGTCATAATCACGTGATCAACATATAATACATACACGGACGATTGCCAAGTTAGAAATATAATAACATACATCAGTCTGTAATCATGTTACTCAGTCTCTATCCCGTACTTCAACTTCTGGAACTTTGCTCTCCGACTGGAGTTTTCTTAAACCATCTCTTGAGAATGGGGACTGATGACCTCAGATGTAGTGTTTAGAGCCATCTTTACAGAATAATAATTGTGCTAATGATTATTTGTTGCACATTCTTGATCAAAGCACCTGATAATCCGAATAGTTCCAGAAACGTGATACGCAAGTCATAAGCGCCTGATAATCCGAATCAACAACTAATTATAGGTTAGATCTACACAGAGTGATAATCATCGGGCGACGCGTTGCTTCCGGTTTCAAGTTCTACTCTTATCTGTACCAGACAGGTAATTTCTAAAGAGAGATGCGTAACCTTCACCGTCTTCACAGTCCTCACGCTTTGACACTACTACTATAAAAACATTTTGCAGCAAGAATCAACTGTTCTCATTTGGAAGTGGTGCTATTATTACTGCAGGAATGTCTCAACACGTTGGTAAAAACTACAACAAAAACAATTTCGTTAAAAAGGTGTAGTATAAGAAATGAAAGGTACATGTATCATTGTCTCGCAGCTGTGATGCACCGACGAGAGACCTAGTGAGAAAGACATTCTCTCTCTCTCTCTCTCTCTCTCTCTCTCTCCCTCTCTCCGCCACATAGGGTAGTGGTAGGGAACAGGACCTAACCGCCAATGACGAGACACACAAACCAAAGTGGGGAATATGGATCTAAACTCGATAAACAGCATCTTATCAGAATCCAGTCTGTATCACATTTAATTACACACCCTCGAGTATAGTTCCAGAAATGAAGTGTTATTGAAATTCCACATACTCTAAAATCAAAATAGGTAATGGTCTAAGTCTGCCCAACATGCTGACTTCCTTAGGTATCTATATATTTGCCAGAAAAACAGTCAGGCCTCTGGAGACGTGTTGCAAGTCTTTGCATTCTCAGATTTACGATTAACAGAATTTTTCATATTCTTAACACAAACAAAAAACCTGCGGGAAGGTCCTGTAATACATACTGTTTTAGAAATGTTACTTTCTTACGACAAACAGATAGTAATCCAGATGCACAACACAGAACAGCACCAAGATATGGTCTACACTAGAACTGTCCGAACTGCTGTTTGATAGTATGTGTAATCCTCAACTTCCACACTAAATAATTAAAACTTTAGACATACAAAGCATAGTTTTATAGCCAATTATGGATCCTGATTACGTGGAATGTATGTACCTGCACGCAAGTCAACAGTGTTTAGCTTAATTCTCCAGAAGATGCGGGTTTAGATCCAATGTCAGTATGTCTTACTATTCACATATGTGTAGGACAAACATTGGAATGTGTTTTAGCCTAGGAATGTGATAAGGACGTACACCAGTAGCAAAAACCTTCAGGTAAACATCATGATAACAGCACTTCATGTCGCGTGACCTTCCAGCAGTACCTTTTTAATTTGATTGCGCTTGTAATCTAATCACACTATTTTGCGTATGCTGCAATATAGGTACACCAGTGCCATGAGGTAGGGTGTGGGTCCAGTAATGACAAGCAACGTGTATGTGTTTTGTCTGTATTTTATTCTGCCCTCCAAAAAACGCGTACTTAGAGGAGTACATTTATTCAAGTATCAGCCCTAACGTCAATAAAAAATGTGAGATGCCACTCCCAAGTGAACAGCACAGCACATAACACTGATATCGTTTTAAGTAGAGACAGGACACATATTTTGATAAAATAAAACGCATGATCTGGACCCTGTCCCTCAGTCCTGCACTTCTACACCCTCTGTAGTAGTAAATGTCCCGTAATGCATTATGTTACACGTGTACACCAACAGCACAAGTTTATGTAACCGGCTTTTGTGTTACACAATTGCAATTACAGAAAGGCAGATAATATTTTGCATTAGCCCCCAACCGCCAAACACTGTTTCGTCGATTAGTGGTACCAATAGTAAAAACCTCTGAATAAAGACCCAAGATAGCAGCAATTCGGTGATCCTCTCTTAGGTTGGTAGAATCTTTAACTTCATTCCCAGCTGTAGCCCACTGAATTTTAGAACACAACTAGTTTCACATCTATATCAGCAGATCTATACATTCTAGAGAATAAAATTCTTTTAATACACGTTGCGGTATTGTTTTAGCATTTACAGCAAGTGAGGGTGGTCGTACAATGTCTTCCGTTAGGCGTTAGGTGTACTGTCATGACTCATTGTGTTTGCAAGGCATACGAAATCAAAATTTAGAAGCGATTTTACTTATATTACAGTAAATATCTATTTCAATGTATTCTGCAGACAATTTAGATGCAGCAATATTTAATTTGTGTTTGCAAAGTGTGCGACGTATCATAATATATGGTAAATAGTTTTGTTTCTTGTTTGCCGAGATATCGAATCTGACGTTGTCTTTGGAAATGTTATATCTCTCCCCGTTACCGCCTTTGGTCATGCGTTTATAAATAGTCCATGTTCTTCTGCCACAGACCATAGATAACAGACTGCGCATAACATCCAGTGGTCTCTATACAACTTGGATGTAGAAGTGTGGTCTCTGAGTATAGAACTGCAGCGTGGCTGAGACTCATGTGCTTTGCATCGTCTGCCATGTTGCAGCTTGGCAAACGAATTGCCATCGTCCTCTAAATGATACAAATTGCTGACTGATTTCTGTTTTGAACTTTATGTTAGCATGTTATATAATAGGCTGCTGTGGGAGCGGAATCTAAAAGTATTTTCTTTCCGTGCACTAGTGACATTTCCTAGCAGACATTTTGTAGTTTGGCAAGAAAAGAAATAGGAGCATCAATGGCTAGCACTATCAGACAGCTGAATTTCAACATCCAGGTAGAAAGGAGATCACTGATAACATCGTACACTGAAAACAACATCTAAGTCACGTGACTCACGGCAAGAAGAAGCTTCTTTCATTACGCACTGTGTGGAGTTGACAGTTACAGTTTTTCTCTTTTATAGGTGCAATCAGGCATTAATTTTAACAAGAAAACAATTTGCCTTGGTGCTAGTAGCGCAGTTAACCTGATTTCTCTGAAACACCTAACGTTAATGCGATGGTTATCGTTTTACATATGGGGAGCTGAAACGTACTGACAGTTCTGTTTACAAGCAACAAAATTATAGTTATTCAGTGAATACTTTTTTTTCCCTCGCTGTGAGTCTTTTAATCCACCGCTTCCACAGGAGTGTAACAAACAGCATCAGTTTGGCAGGAAACATTACTTTTCTGAAGATTCCTCAACAAAGCTTGTGAAATGTTTTGTTACACTTTTATAAGAAATGAAATCCATTGATAATCAGAAATTCCAGTTTTCACTCAAAATAAGCTTTCATATTTTATGACTTTTGCCACTTAGTGATGCTGGTATGTAAAGCAAGTACAAGATTTCCAGCTGACGTTAAAAGACACTCCTGAGGGAACTTCACTGGTTCACTCAACAAGAACTGCTTTTATAAGTATAATTAACAGTCTATACTCATCTTTAGTTGTGTATGACGCTGTCAGAAGTAGATCTGCACCACGAAGGACTTTCGTATTGGCGTATAAACTCAGTCAAGACCTGCTGGAAGTGTTTTTCAGTACTGTGATATGTCGCAGAGGAGCAGAATATCAATCCAGCAGTCTGGAGCTGCTTGCATTATATATTTGATACACATTCAGGTTGGTACATCTACTAATGCTCATTGCTCTACCATTGTAATGAGTAACGACTGTGGTTACATACGCTACCCAGTTTATTACTATTCGTATTTGGCTAGCGAACTGAACAGAAAACTGGAGTGCCACATCTGGAAAATTTCACCATGGCGTAAAGTTTCTAGTACCGGTATCTCGAACAGAAAAAGCAGAGGTCGCTTGTCTATTACATCCAATGACCAGTTAATCTGTGCAAAAATGGCCAGGAAGTATTAGACAAATGACCACTTTTAATGTGAAAAAAACCTTTTAAGTAATTAGTTACCCCAGCATTGCAGCACATAAGGATTGATGTTTTCCTCCAGATGAATAAACATGTTTCAAACAGTCATCCCCTTGATAATCACTTTCATCAACTGAAAAGTCCGCAGCCAGTGGTCTCGTGAGCCGGCCGTTGTGGCCGAGCGGTTCTAGGCGCTTCAGTCCGGAACCGCGCTGCTGCTACGGTCGCAGGTTCGAATCCTGCCTCGGGCATGGATGCGTGTGATGTCCTTAGGTTAGTTAGGTTTAAGTAGTTCTAAGTCTAGGGGACTGATGACCTCAGATGTTAAGTCCTATAGTGCTTAGACCCATTTGAACCATTTTGTGGTCTCGCGGCTAGCGTTGCTGCCTCCAGATGATGGACTCCTCGAGTTCGATTCCCGGCTGGGGCGAGGATTTTCTCTGCCTGGGGACTGGGTGTTTGTGTTGTCCTTATCATTTCATCATCTTCATCATTTGTGACAGCGTCTAGATTAGCTTGTGAAAAAAATGAACTGTGTAAGAATTGGGACTTTGTACAGGCACTAATGACCCCGCAGTTGAGCGCCCCACAAACCAAACATCATCAACACCAACTGAAAAAAGCTGTACTCATTGAGTACTGTAAAATAAGGCTACATGATGAAGTCAGACTTAACAGCAAGAAGTTACATCATGCTCTGATAAGAAGTGTCCATACAAAAATTGTTTTGTTTAGCAATCATTGATTTTGTGATTGTTTTGAAAATAGAATTACATACATATGTGGTGGCACCTACAACTGAAGATGTCAAATCACCTACACCTGCTGTAGTTTCTGTGTTTGTGCAATACATTAATGAATTTGAGTCCCATTCTGTAAACCTTTTTTCTGTATTTTTCTTATTGTTGCTGATAACTGAGAAATTAATGGCTTATATTTGTTTGAATGTGTCATTCACAATATCAGTTTCCAAATTTCTATGCCTTAAAACAGTGTTATCATCTTAATTTTTAAGATGAAGGAAGTATTTTTTTCTTCTTCTCCCTCAGAACAGAGTTTCGGCTGCAGCAAAAACTGGACTAAATAAAGTTGATTCTAAAAGACCTGTGTTAAGTGATACAGTAATAAATTACCGGAGTACAAGGATATAAGTTTTGCATAAATGCTGGTTTTCCATGGCACCAATATTCATAAATTAAGTGCTTCTCATATTATCAACAGCTCATTCATTTTTCTGTTGTGTTCACTGCTGTCCTAAGGAATCAGTTGAACATTTTGGCACCAGGCCAGGAATAGTAAACTGTCAGTCACCAGAAAGCATTTGTCTCTGAAAACTTACATTTAAGACAACAATCTTTATTCCCTATCATATACCATACAGCCTATTGTAGATCCTGATGAATTAATACATTTACATGAAACAGGGGCTGTCTACATAACAGGGAACTATCCTCTGAGGCGGGTTACTTAAAAGGCACCAAGTGTTTTTTCACCAGAATTTAACAGCAAGTTTATAGTGTAAAGCAGATAACCATAAACTGTGCAGAATGCATTTTAAGATTCTTGAAACTCATGACACACTCTCCAATACATGTACTCCTTAATTTTTTTTATTTTTTTATTTATTTATTTATTTATTTATTTATTATTATTTTTTGTAGCCAACAGCAATTATCTTCACGTGAACTGTGATCCACACAGTCACAAGACAACAGACAGAAAGTAATCTTCATGTACACTTTCGTGTTTTGCGCTTTGTTTGGGGTGGAGCTATGCAAGGATAATTCATACCAATCTAAAGGGGAAAAATCACTTAATTAGCTTTTTTCTAGAAATTATCTGAAGCTCTAGCTAAAAGGATTAAAAAGTTGTCAGTTACATGGCAGGAAAGAGTGTTCTTTGGAAAGCTATATGTCATATAGTAATTTACGGATGGAATCAAATATTTTGTTTGATAAAAAAAGGGGTACTCAGGTAAACATCAAGCTGCCAGTAGGGGGTAATCGGTAACTGTTTAGTATAACTGTCGAGGCAGCATTTTCTTTCAGAGTAGCAGTTTTATTTTTAATCTTCTTGCTTAAAGCTAGTGTAGGCATGAATAATGCTAATCAATACAATAGTAGATAGATTAATGTTAATACCTGAACAGATTAAGGTCTAAAGTTTCATTGACTTTGGTTAATGTAAATAGTGACTCGTTCTACATCCCTAAAGGTTCTCATTCTTCATAGAATTTTGTCTCAGATCATATTTTGTTCTTCGCACTAGAAACAGAAGTAATTACCTCTATATATACTCTGAGGACTGTTTTGAAGGCTACATATTAGGCAAACAGACGAAAATATCAGTTGTAAAAGAGTACTGTTTCACAATCCTTGTAGAGATATTTCCGTGATTTGAAAGTTGTGTTCTATGTTAGTCCTTAGAAGTAAAACTTCAGATTTTAAGATTACAGAACCTTAATATCCAACTAGCTACAGGAGTTGCCTCTATAATCAAAGTTTTCTATGGTATTACGATATATATTGTTTCGGTATCTGACTGGATTACGCAAAAGTCATAAAATATAGATGCTTACTTTGCGTAGAACACAAACATTATGGATACATAAGGATTTCATTTCTTTAAGAACCATAATAAAATATTTCACATGTATTGTTGAAAAATCGTCATTTGGTCTTTTACTCTTGTGAAAGCGGAGGAGTACAAAATTCACAGTGCAACAAAAACAGGTATTCACTGAAGAATTGTGATTCTGCTGTTTGGAAACAGAACTGTCAGTATGTTTTACCTGGCCAGGGGTAAAAACGATTACCATTGCATTAATATTGGGAATTTCGGAGAAATTAGGTTAACTGTACTGTTGCATGTGTAATAGCAATAAGGTAAGTTGTTTTGTTGTTCAAATCAATGCTTGATTTCAGTTATAAATGAGAAAAACTTTAACTGTCAATTCCTGTTCACATAGCTCGTAATGATAGAAACTCGGCTTCCTGCCCCGAATCACATGACTTAGATGTTGGTGTAAAACTTTAGCAAGGCAGAGATAAGGGCATGCGCAGTCTGTGTAATTTATGAACTATGTTTTCTGCAGCTGAAGTGATATTTGGTAATAAAAGCACCTTATTCCTTCTTTCCCTCATAAGATGACTGTATTGTGCGTGTGTTTGCGGTGATGTACTTAGTTACAAGTTTTATTTTTGTGATCCATAGTTTCCAGAAATGCAAATGTACGGATTGAATACACACTTTACCCATCAGATACCACTGCAATGTGAACATCGCTCTTTTCGCATTGCTGACGTATTCTAGAATATTATAAATAATAATATAGGAAAAATACAGTCTACAATGCTTTTAGGGAGCCTTTTGATTGCAAACTACTGTTATGTACATAGCCTCCAGTAGGCCTGTTTAATTTGTAATAATAGCTGTCAGTCAATATCATCAGTTACATTTTTTGTAGTGTACATCATGCTGCATTATCTTTGTCCCACCTAGACTTGTGCTGCTCGAGAACAATTTAAATGTAGAAATATTTACTTTGATGGTGTATTGTGAGCTACACCAAGAGTAGGCCTAACTAGTTACTGTACATTCAGAGTGTCACTTTGCTTGTGTGCCTGTCTGTTTAGCATAGTAATTTAGCTGACACATATTTTTCTGAAGTTATGAGCCTGGTCAGGTTAGTTTTATAACATCAATTCAGTTAAAATGCCAACTGTTATTAGGCATAGTAGCCTAACTGTGCAGTAGATAATTTAGAATTTTACAATTCGGCATATGGAAATTAACTTGCACTTTCTTTTACATTGCAGAGACATGTGGCAACAAATAATTAATTTATGATTTTTTTTAACTTTTTGGCAATCTATTGGTTGCTGTAAGAATTTGCGTTGCATAGATCCAACATTGTTCGATTTGCGGTTCAGCCATCTGCTGGTGGCAGTAAGCACTCATTTCTACAGTACAACCATCTGCTGGTAGGAGGGAAAAGCAGGATGAGAAATAAGACTTACTTAAATTTCGTATTTTCAGTGTTTTTGGGTAGTATTTAAGGTATACCTCATTTTCAACAAATATGAGTTCCTAATTTGTTACTTATATTTTACAATCAAATGTTTGTTTTTATTTGTTTGTAGAGATATATGTTATCTACTCATCCTAGTATTCCACATCGAAAGATATGTGGGGTGAACCACCTAAAATGTACGCCTGATCACAAAGCTCAGCCCCTTGGTCACGGAGGCAAAGGTGTTGGCGGAACTGAATGCCCACCCTGCCCTGGAAATTCGCTCAGCCCAACGCGTCTACAACAATTCCTACCCTACCTACCTGATTTTCTTGTTCAGAGTCCGCCTCCTCTATTGACCACCTCCTCACTCAGAGAGCCCTGATTTTTAACCGTCGCCACCCTGTTGACCCCTCTCGTTCCCCTCCTCAGTCCTACCACTGCCAATGCTGCTTCCTCTACAATGATCACCTTACCCAAAACCGCAAAAACCTCCCACCTGCCTCCTCTGTAAGGCGTCCCACTTTCTAAAACAATGTCCTAACCTCATCTCTCTTCTTTACTGCAACACCTGCAGTGAATCCCATTTCACCTGCTCCTCCAAATCCAAGGCCAAACCCCCTCCCACCAACCCCAAGCTCACCATTCCCATTCGCCCTATCGATCTGCCCATCCACCCTAACAATTCCCTCTGCCTACCCACTGTGACCGAAGACATCATCCTTTTCCTCACCATCATCATCCAGAATATCCACCCCTTCCAATGTCCCCACACCCTCCAGCAGATCTCCCTTGCCACATGCTCCGTCTTCCATTTGAACACCTATGCCATACGACAACCAGGCCCACTTCATCTTTACCCACCTCAACACCCTCATTTAAACCTCTCTCCTCCACCTTCTGCTCCATTTCCCCCTTCCCACCCTGGCATGCCAACGGTTATCATCTCCAATACCTTAACATTTGCTCCCTCCATGCCAAGACATACCTCTTCATGCATACCCCATCACAGGGGGTCGACTCTTCCGTCCTTAATGAAGCCTTCCTACAATCTCACCATATTGTCCATACCTCTCCCTACCTCTTTCACAGCACAGGCAATTCCCTTCCCATAGCATGAGGTGGGGTCCCTGTTGGCCACCACAAGCATATCTCTGTCTTGCCACCACTGCTGCTCAATGACCTGACCAAACACTTCATCGTCAGCGCCTTTTATCCCTTCCTCATTGTCACCTGGGCTACTATCTATGGTCATCCAGCAGTTCCTCTCCCCTAGGAAATCATCTCCCATGTTGACCACACCTTCTCCATCTATGTGATTGTCGCAGACCTCAACATCCACAGCCGTGACCCTTCCACCTTTCGGAGGTGGCATCAGTTCCTCACTACTGTCCAAGGTGACCTTGTTCCCCTCCCACAGCACACCCATCCCAAAAGTAGCTCCACCCCCAATGGCATCCTCATTTCCCCCAACCTCCTTGGTCATATTCCCACAGACATCCCAGATGCCATGTGTGGCGACCATCTCTTCCGCACACCACCCACCTCCTTCCCCCCACCCTGCTGCCCCTCCAAAGTTGGTCCATGACTACCACAGAGCCGGCTGGGATGCCTACCAGGAATCCATTGCCTCCCAGGTCCAAAGACACCTACTTAACTTTCAGCATCCTACTGATATCACCCATGTCTCGTCCTTCCTCCAGAAGACCATCGCTGACACCGTGGAGGCCCGCATTCCTACCAAACTTATCCATCCTCATCGCCCTACTCTTTCTCAACAGGCCATCCTTCTTCTCTGCGAATCCCACAGGCTCTACTGCTCCTTCCTCTGCACCCATGGCTGGGGTACACACATCCACTACCAGAAATTACAACACATATATAACCTCTTAACATCAAAAATCGCCAGGACTGTCGCCAGACATGCACACAACTCAATGCCACCCTCCCCGTCAACTCCTCCAATTGCTGGTCTGCCTTCCACCACTTTACTGGTAGCCATTTCACCCCAAATTATCCCCTTCTCCACGATGACCGCCCCTTCCCTGACAACCTCAATAAGGCTAACCATTTTTCTTCCCACCTCTGCAAGGTCTTCTCCATTCCTGATGCTCCTCACTTTGATTTCTCCCTCTTTCCCACAGTTCTTGAAGTCACTGATACTTTTGCCCTGCCGCTCACCCTATTTCCAGTACTGGGTCAGTTACCCCTCATATTTAAACACTCCCATTACAGCACACAACATCAAACTCATACTCCACTCTAAATGCAACACCGCCCTTGGTCTCGACTGTGTCCCCAACTGCCACCTCAAGGAATCCGCCCCCCTCCCCTCCTTCGTGGCTGTCCTTCCTACCTTGTATAATGTCATCCTCTCCACCGGGTTTTACTCCAACCTGGTCTTCAGGTCCATCCTATCCTGACATATTCATCACCACCTCAACCTGCACCACCTCCTTCCGCTTGCCCAGTGTGGCGTCTGGCCCTCCTTCTACAACGACGACCACCTCCTTAACCTTACCAATCTCCTTTCCCTCCAACTTATTTCCTGCTGTCCTGCTATCTTTGTCTCCCTCGACCTCCAGAACGACTATGACCATGTCTGCCATCCCACACTCCTCTTTAAGCTCTAAACCTACGCCCTTCCTATCAATTTCGTCTGTCTCATTGCTTCCTTCCTCTCCCACCGTCCCTTCTATGTCACTATCCACAATACTAACTCTCATACATTTTTTTCCTCCATGGGCATGCCCAAAGGCTCTGTCCTTTCCCCTCTTCTCTATCTCCTGTATACTGCAGATATGCCGAAACCTCTCCTACCTGTTCATTGCCTCCAGTTTGCTAATGATACCACCTTCCTGGCCCTCTATCTACCATTCAATAGTCCCAACATACCCTTCAAGCTCACCTCGACAAGTCCATTGCTTGGTGCAACCAGTAGTTCCTTTGCATCACCCCTTCCAAGACACAGACAAACATCATAGGTTATACCACCCCCTCCTTCCAGCTTCACGATTTTTTCCCTAGCATTTATGGTCGTTCTATCCACCTCACTCCTACCCTGAAATACCTTGGCCTCACCCTCGACTGTCACCTCACCCGGACTCCCCATCTCCTTACAAACCAACACAAAGCCTGCGATAGATTCCGTCTCCTGAAACTCCCATCCAGCTAAATATGGGGACTGTATTCTTCCACCATCCTTCACACCTACAAGTCCTTGACCCATCCCATCCTTTGTTATGAAAGCGTCGCCTGGATTACTGCACAACCCAGATTCTATCAAGCTCTCTGAATCCTTGAACGCCATACAGTCTGCTTCGCTTTGTGTATCTGCCTCTCGTCCCCACACGAATCCTGTATGACCTCGTCCCCTTCTCACATCTTCTCCTGTTCCTCAGACACATCCACAACCTGTACATCGTCCACATATACGATCCCCCACACCCACTGGTGTCTCCTATCCTGTCTACCCTCTGCCCGTTGCTGTGACTTTACTGCTGTGTCCTACCCTCTCTCCATTTCCACACTCTCCACCTCCTTTACGAACATACCTTTCAGTGCCTATCGCTCCCGGATGATGAGCTTCACCCTTATATCCACCCCTCGTAGCAACTCTGACCCCACCTTCTCCCCTCTCCTCAGGGCTCCCACTCCCCTCCTTTTCCCTTCCCATGAGCGGTTTTTCCTCCCTCCTATGCCCCTCACTTTCCAGCACATCCCTTCCATGTCTCTGTGCTCACTCCTGGCTTGCTTTCCCTATTCCTCTCCCACTGATCCCTGCCTCCTTCCCCTTTGTGCGCCAATCAACCCCCTTTCTTTTCATACCACCCTCTCCAACGCCCCATCCGTCACTGCCACCTCATCTCCCCTCTCTACCCTCCTCCCAGGCTTCCCCTACCTTGGCAGGTCCCTCCCATTAGTTTTTACTCTTTGTTGTGTGTGCTCCATCTCATGCTGTGGTTTTGATAGTGCCATTATTTTGATGTGGATTTTTAATACTGTGGCCAACTTTTACATGTGCTTGTGGCTTTGGTGTATTGTACATGCTACACACCTCACCAACTGTGTTTTATCTTTTTTTAACTGTGTCTTGCAATGAAAGTCTCTGTGTAAGCGGATATTTTAACCCCCATTGTCTCCCTGCTTATAGTATTCTTATGTTACCATTTTGTGGCCTCTTTCTACGTTTCATTTCATCTTTTTTAAGTACTGTATTGTCCCTCGCCCGAAGAATGGCGGACAGCTCTCCCCTGTCCATACAGAGCCGGGGAATGAAATTACAACAAGGAAAAAAAGAACTTACGCCGAAAATGTTGCGTAAATGGAAAGTGCTATTGACGTGGGCTTTCACAGAATGGATTGGTTGTAAGGGGCCCGAATTGTTAGCCAACACACAGATAGTAATAATACTTAGAAAGTGCATTATTTGTGCAAATAGACGCTTTTTCAAATGGAATAACAAACTAAAATTAGGATAAATTCGAATGTCACTGGTATCTATTTCCGAAGGCTGCTGCATGCCGTTTACAAGACACCATGTTTCGAAAAGTTTCCACAGTGATACTTGTTTGTGCCATTCAACCTGTGTAGTTGCTAGATTGAATATTGTTATGTTTGCTTACAATGTACCTGTGTGTTCCTCCAGTGCATTACAACTTCCTAGTCAGTCAATGTGTCACAGCCCAAGTATTAGGTCATAAGCGGACCATGGGATTTACCAGTGCAGAAAAAGTCACCATGCTTATGGTGTATGGAGGGCATAGGAAGAATGCAGTTCATTCTTGTATAGTGTATGTAGCAAGATATCCCAGTAGATGTCAACCATTTCGGCAATTATTTATCTAACTTTTCAACCAGTTCCGTGAGAGTGGTAGTGTAACACCCAGACAACGTAACAGAAGGAAACAAGTGACGATAGCAGAGGGAGAAATTAATGTTCTTGCTGTTGTTGCAATTGGATTTCACGTTAACTCCATTGAAATCACATTAGGAAGTGGAATGAGTCAGACACGTGACCTATGCATTTTCCATTGACATAAGATCCATCCTTATCACATTCTCCACCACGAGCTGCACAGAAAAGATTGTGAGAATCATGTACATGTTGTGAATGTACTTGTGTACATAGGCACCACGACACGATACTCCAGATGTATCATGTATCTCTTTTAATGATGAAGACACATTTACTGATCATGGCCAGATAAATCACCGAAACATGCACTATTGGTCTGTTGACATTTCCCATTGACTTTGTCAGGTGGAGCGTCAGGGTTCGTGGAGTGTAAATGTGTGGTGTGGAATAGCGAAGCATCAGCTCATAGGCCCGTTTTTCACAGACAGAACACTGAATCCACACAAGTGTCCGCTGAAATGCTAGAGCATGTGCAGTAATCACTCTATACAGGATTAGAAGTCCTGCTGCTTCTTCCTGCTGCTTCCAGTGGTCATTTTGAACGCAACCTCTAATGGCCAATTCTATCTTTACTTGACACAATCCACATAACTGGTCTATACAATAAGTCGTTCTTTAGTGTGTGCTACCACAGGTATTGTAAAAGTATTGGTGTGGGAACATTCAAAAATGCGATATCTCGTAAACACCTAGCACGAAAATCCTGCGAAAACCACTGACAATCTAATTTCTCCTATTTTTAGTTTGTAATGTCAATAGGCATTGTTCAATTTGAAGAAGAATATGTTTGCATGAAAAATACACTTTCTAAGTGTTATTACAATCTGTGTATTGGCTAACAGTATGAGTCCTTTACTATCAATCCATTTTGTGAAAACGAAGTATCAATGGCACTTTCCGTTTTCGCAATATTTTCGGTTTAAGTTTTAGATGATTCACCCTGTAGCGTTTCGAATGAAATTTGCCCATATGGCTGCTGAGCCTGTCCTTAAACAAATATTTAGGAGTCAGTAATGCAAACATAGCTGACAAGTTTTTCTGCAGTTCAGATACTTTACCATATTTGCATGCCAAGCAGGATGTGCTTGATGCAGTGGTAGATATGGGCCAAACAGTTATTTTGGTATCACGGTTACAATTATTTTTATACTAGTTATTTTTAACAGTTATTTGTAGAAGTTAGTTATCTTTACTATCGAATTCCCAGCCCATGTTGCAGTTTACTCTCAGTACCCATGAAATGCAAGCTGCTCGATTTCTTTCAGCTTATGTATGCACTTAAGTCCAGTTTATTGACGCGGCCAAATGTCAGTGACTGGTCAGTAGCCAGCACAGCTGTAGTATATCACAGCTCATTTTGAAACTTTTTTGTTAACTAAAATTTTCAATATTTTGGTTTCATTGTGTCCCATATCTCAATCTGCAAAACATATGTTGAGGTATTTATGGAAGTATATTTTTATTTGGTTTGGTAGTCATGCAACTTGATTCTGGCGCACAGTACCAGACGAACGGCTACTGCACACAGGTTAATGATAATACATGTGTGGTGACATGTGGAGCATGTTAGGGGCAGTAATAATCCAGTTACTTGTAAACTCTGCAGAACAGCTCGACAATCATAATCTGTTTCACTGTGAGTGAATAGTATAACTGCCACAGAAAAGTACTTACACTCTCCTACTTATGGTTATTTCCACAGTTATATAAATTCCTTATGGTCACTCTATGTAGTTAGATTGTACGAAATCTATGCACACGTTTCAATAAACTGATGCGGAACAGTCTGACAGTTATTTCTATGAGCTACAGAATACCTTGCAGATGTCCCTCCTGCTCTGTTCATTTATCCTTGATCAGATCTCAAATGAGACTAAAGCATAGTATGCTCTTCAGTGAACAGTTGGTGCCATTCCCTATAGGCACTTTTTAAACTAACTGCTAGTAACAGATGAGTGGTTATTACAGTAACTACTACTTCTCAGTAACTGCTTATTTCTGTCAGTTAAGTTACTTTCTATCACCTCTGGGCAGGGAATGTAGGGGTCTGACATCCGCCTCTCCTTCTTGGCCTACGCATGTGGTTCCCAATATGGCTTTGGAGATATGGAAGTGCTGATGTTGCTGTCAGCGAAAAATGGCATGCATAATTGTCTCAGCTGTAATATGACACTGCAAACAAGAAAGTGATGAAGCTGATGGCAGAGAATTCGTGACCAGAGCTCTCCTTGCCACCCCATTAAAAGGCAGTTACCAAGCTTTTTACCACTCTGAAATTTTATTGTGATTTAACTGCAAATTTGTGCAACCTTGGTTACGAATCACTTCATAATCTGTCATAAGTCTGAGGGTACTATTAATACCGTCTCTAAGTTGTGGGTAGCGACTTTGTGTCGTGAAACACTGAACAAGGCTGGAGATTAGTTGATTGTTAACAATCTGTAGAGCTTCCTCGAATGTTACCAGAAAAACAACATGAGTAGCAGGGTGTGTGGGTATTGGAGATGCAGTCACCGACGAGGAAAACAGGGTGAGCTCACGAGCGCACGACGCACGAGGTACGTCAAGGTCACGCTACAATCGATACAGTTACGTTACGAGCGCCACTAGAGCTGTCAATTCTGAACTTACCTCGCAGCTGCCTGCAACACACTCGCCCACTTATCACCCTCTGCCAATCCCTTGAGTTTACATGTCCCACAGGAATTTCACATTTCTGCTAATATGGCCCGGCAATTTTATACGCCGACATTGCTGGTCCCTCGAATTGCAGCCACATGTTTGACTTCATTCCTGACCACTGTTTCCCAGAAATGTTTTCGGAAGTTCATTGTCGGGTCAGAAGTGTTTACACAGGCATAGCAGTGAAATGGGCGAAAGCGATCTATTGGCAGTGAGTGCAGCTCTCCTGTTTTTGCAACCCACAAGAAGACTGGGTGATAGTTGATTCAAACAGCTATTTGATACACCTCTTTAACATGACCATCTCATCGATAAGCCTCTTGGTATCAGATGTTTGCAACACTTTGGTGGAAGGGGTCGAAAAATTCATCCAGGTAGTTAGAAATAACAATCGAATGTTTGTGTTAACGTTTTACTGTGCCTAACGGATACAGTCAGATAATGGATTACATCTCTGACCAGAGTTATGAGATGTGAAAAATAATGTATACGAAGGCCATAATCATAAACATGAGATTTGACAAGTTGCTGTCCAAGAAGACAGGCACACACATGATGAATCTTCAAATAACTTTAGAAGTCTTGACAACCAACGTAGAATACAGTTATTGGTGATTACTGCAAATCTTGTACTATTACGGTAGCAGGCAGTATGCATTTCTTCAGATTGCGGTCTTTATTTTATAGCAGTTTTTATGTTCTCTTGTCATTGATGTACATATCATATTTACAGAAGTCATGATTCTCCCATTTTTCCACTTCTGCATTCCTGTGGACAATAAAGAAATCGATTGCATCTACAGATCCATACCAACTACCGAGCTGCAGTGACATAGTTGTGACTTGGCACTGCACCACTGTCGACGTAAGAAAGGGGAAGGAGTGATGAGACCGAGAGGGACAAGGGCCCAGGCAGATATGACTCAGCCATCCGTAAATTCCACCCTTGGCGGACGACACTAACAACACCTCGGCCATACTTCTGAAATTGCCTGCAGCAACCTACTCCATCAGCGATGTTACCTTGTATTGCAGCCACATTGTTGCAATGTTGACAGAAACACTATTTCGACCACATGTTTAATTGTATGCATATTTTGCATTCTTCCATTCCCATCTAAGTTACGAAATACAGCTATAGGGTATTTCTTAGGCTCGAAATTAGTGTTTAAATGCCGAAATGAAGCTATCAAGTGCGTTGCAGGCTTCAGCTCATCTGTATCATATAGAGATTATTTCAAACAAGTAAATATAACAACAGTACTCAGCGTTTACATTTGTAACTGCCTTGTCTTTATTAAGGGAAACCCAAGTAAGTATGACGTAAAGAGGTCATCCGATTACTATAACACAAGCAGTGGGCGTACAATTAATAC
Source organism: Schistocerca cancellata (assembly GCF_023864275.1). NCBI lineage: Eukaryota > Metazoa > Arthropoda > Insecta > Orthoptera > Acrididae > Schistocerca > Schistocerca cancellata. The sequence continues at coordinate 738,265,893 of NC_064629.1, forward strand.
GCCATATGCTAAGCTGGAAAACGTAAAGGAAAACCTATACCTAAACATATTAAATAATAAATTTTTCAGAATTGTTGTGGACATAAATATAGATCGATTACTCTTGAAACGATATTTGTATCTTAGGAATGGCGATATCGTAATTTATAAAATTATTTGCTTTTACGTACGCATTTGAAAATATAAAAAGGTGTAATAGTTGAAACTTCCTGGCAGATTAAAACTGTGTGCCGGACCGAGACTCGAACTCGGGACCTTTGCCTTTCGCGGGCAAGTGTTCTACCAAGAGCACACGGTCCGGCACACAGTTTTAATCTGCTAGGAAGTTTCATATCAGCGCACACTCCGCTGTAGAGTGAAAATTTCATTCTAGGTGTAATAGTTATTTATATAATTGTAAATAATTGCAGTACTCCAAGTATTAAAAAAAGTAAATGGTTAAAAGTAAAAATACTACCACGAAAACAAGTAATACTTGATGATTAGGTTCGTGCGCTCCGAGGTGACCTACAGAGCAGGAGAGGGAACGCAGACAGTGGAAAGGCTGTGAACTGTGTAGAAGCTATGGCGATGCCCGCAGATGTAAAATTTTTGTGCTCTACTTATGACACTTAGCAATTGCGTGAGTCATGGCTGCCGAAGGAACAATGACTCTGGGACGCGTCATGTTGGTTGGCTTATGTTAATTTATCAGAGACGTCAGGAAGCCATGTGAGATAATCGTTCACCACACTCTGGACGACACAGCCATGGCCAGACAGGACTTTCACTTTGTTTAGTAGAGATTTATGTACAAAGTAACAGTCATAATGCGCCTAGTGTCAATATTCAGTAAACTTGCAAATTACACTTAAAGCTTCCGGGCTGATAGGCCGTGGTCGAAGTATAAAACACTCTCCTGACGTTTCGTCTCCGACTGCGGGAGACATCCTCGGAGGTAAAGCGGCGAACTGCAGTTCGCCGCTTTACTTCCGAGGATGTCTCCCGCAGTCGGAGACGAAACGTCAGGAGAGTGTTTTATACTTCGACCACGGCCTATCAGCCCGGAAGCTTTAAGTGAAGACAATACCGGCCGTGAAAGCTTACATTGTATGTTGCAAATTACAGTTCATCTGTAACAGTGAGATGAATTTAAACTGAACATTACATCACTCTTCTATCCTCAGTCCTTTGTCATTTTATTGTAATTAATAACTTTTGTCAAATATACGATCTTCAGAATCGTACCCACAATTTCTCAAACTTCAGCATTTCATAGTACAAATTTTGCTTATCAGTTTGTTTAAATGGTTTAAAACCTAAGTCTTATGCATTGGTCGCCTTAGCTTTTCCCTTTGCTGACGTAAATTTCGCTGAAAGGAAGCTCATAATTCAAGTAATAATTTTCAACAGTCACTTACATAGAAGTTTTAAAATCGGTGCCTGAACGTGGAATTCGGATCAATATTGTTTGCTTCCATCTTGCATAAGTACAAAGCACAATTAACAAAACTGCTCATTAAATTCACAGTAAATGTCATAATTAATAAAAATTAAATTATCTCCTTCAGAGCTTGGCGATCGCAAGACCCTGGACATACACCTTTCAGAGTGTTTAATAAGATGAATTACAAACATCTCTTTTTCTGTGTCCGCAACAATAAGTTGTTCAAGTGGCAGATGTAATCACGGTGTCAAAACGATACCGAAGATAGACAGTGCTAAGTTTAAGAGGACTTGGACATCATGGCCAGTAGTTTTACTAGTATTTTGAAATTTAATGAATCAAAAACTTCAATAGATATTTGCCTGTAAATTTAACCATATAATTAGTATATTGTGACCTCTATGTGAGAATAATTTTGAAAATGTGGGATGGATAGTGGAGTGAATTTTTTTTTTTGTCTTACACACTGAATTACATGTAATTTTCATTTTAGGTGCACTGTACCTCCACACTGTTCAAAATAAGAGGTCAAAACAAATTTCATTCTTTGAACTGTTAACTTGAACAGTAAACCAGGCATATTTACCAATTTTTTGTTTTCTGTATTTAAAAAAAAATGTTTTTTACAAGTCAGATTTTTCTCCTAATAATTCAAGAACATATGACGTGCTTCAGTTTAAAATATTTAATACATTGTTGAACAATGTGATTCACTGTGTAGGCAACCGAGATCTACATCTACATCCATACTCCGCAAGCCACCTGACGGTGTGTGGCGGAGGTTCCTTGAGTACCTCTATCGCTTCTCCCTTCTATTCCAGTCTCGTATTGTTCGTGGAAAGAAAGATTGTCGGTATGTCTCTGTGTGGGCTCTAATCTCTCTGATTTTATCCACATGGACTCTTCGCGAGATATACGTAGGAGGGAGTAATATACTGCTTGACTCCTCGGTGAAGGTATGTTCTCGGAACTTCAACAAAAGCCCGTACGGAGCTACTGAGCGTCTCTCCTGCAGAGTCTTCCACTGGAGTTTATGTATCACTCCGTAACGCTTTCGCGATTACTAAATGATCCTGTAACTAAGCGCGCTGCTCTCTGTTGGATCTTCTCTATCTCTTCTATCAACCCTGTCTGGTACGGATCCCACACTGGTGAGCAATATTCAAGCAGTGGGCGAACAAGTGTACTGTAACTTACTTCCTTTGTTTTCGGATTGCGTTTCCTTAGGATACTTCCAATGAATCTCGGTATTATTATTTATGCAAAATTTTCTTCTTGTAGCTTTATTATTGGATGAGATAGTGATAACTTAGTATGCAAAAACGTTGACTACGGGCAACTGAAACTAAAGATTTGCATATCATTCTATTCTCAATGATAATGTGTCAAAATATTCCAACTCCATAATCTTGCTGATTCTGAGTATCCTTTCGTCTTCTTTAGTTTTCTTTCTTTCCTTTATTACCCTGGGCTCCTTTGTCATGCTTTCAGCAACTTTTGCAGCTTCAACAACACATTGCCTGTCCACGCGTAGCAGTCCATGTTGTCCCCAGTTTGATACCTAGTATTGCTTATGGTTTTGAATCTGCTTGTAACTCCATCATTAAAGCATATTATGGCGTCCATCACACCAATCTGAAAAGCTGACATGCTGAACAAACAACTTTTAGCGAGTGCTCCCAAATGCACCTATTGAAGCTTTCATTTAGATTCTGTTTTTTGCTACGTAAACGTTTATCCAGGAGTTTAGAATCTGTGAAATCTCTTTATATTGGTTCTAGTTCTACCATAACAGTTTCTGGCATCGCGTCTTCATGTCTATGTTTTTGTCCATGTGTTTCACATCATTGTACTTCCACCATGGTGTGTTTCCTTTTGGGCAGAGAAATGGTTCGAGCTCCATTGGCCCCTCAACACTGATTATTGTCTACTTCCCACTGTCGCCTAACATAAGGGTTGAGGTTGTAGGTTGAGGTTGTAGGGTTGTAGTAGTAAGACTCAAGCTGGTGTGCTGGCCTGTCTCTAGGGTGGAAGCATTACCAGCCATAGATAGCGGGGGGGGGGGGGGGGGGGGTGAGGCAATACTTAACGGCATGGTTGGAGCTGATTTCGGTGCCCGATCAGCTGCCCTTGGCTGGTCCCAGTCATAAACATCTGCCTCACCCTATAGCTCATGACGACGATAAGACACCTTGGGTCCACCCAGGGTTCAGCTGAAAGTACAAACCCACTGGCGTCACCCACGCAGCAATATGTCTGTGTTTATGGGTGGTGGGCCCAGTGATACTGGTGCAACATTTCGAATAGGTGTGGGGTTTGCACCCATGTAAAATTTCAGCCGAGCTATGTCCAATCATGGGGCACGGGGGTGAACCGGTAATAAGCGAGAAAGATGGGGGAGTGCTTCCTTGAAGTCATATATCATCAGTAGCTTCTGCATCTGCGTCTTTAATGTCCTGTCCATCTGCACAGTTTCCAAAATAGACATAGGAAACAAAATGGCGATGGTCAGCTGTGCGCCAGTACCTGACGGTTACTGCTGCTGAGTAGTAGCTCTTCCACACACCATCACATCTGAGGAAACCTCATATTGCTCGTACCTTAGCTAGTTGAGCTAATCACTGCTCTGTTTAAAAAGAATATCACAATGTTGTCATAGGGTCGAGCTACACACGTCTGTTTTCATGGTCAGAGCTAATTCGCTGCAAATAATAACCTATATCTGTGATCCTGCAGTCAAATATTCTACGCATTGTCTAAAATTTCGAGTTAATAAAATACACAGAAATACAAAATTAAGTTAAATGAATAATTTAATAACAAGGATTCTATTATAACGTCTGCAACTGATGTAAACGACAGAGAATTATGTTGAATAATGTTATTCAAGAAAAGGTATCTCAAATAAACGGGAAATAGTCCTAGGACGTTGAAATAAAATACAGACAGAAAATACTCTTAAAAATGCAGTAAAGCTGAGAGCTTTACGAGAATGGTAGCAAAATCAGCAAACTAAACAGCCATCGAAGATACGCTAAAACTGCGTCTATTTCGTAGTCACATACACGAAATATTCACCAGCTCAAAACAGTTCATAGTTCAACAGGATGATCTGCAAATTAACACACACGATACAAAGAATAACAACTAATACTGTGTCAACGCAGAGTTTCGCATTACAAGCGGATAAGTTAGGGTCCTACTCTGGAGCACATTCATATCTCTCGAATTATAAAGTCCCTTCAGAAGTATAGTAGCGGCCGTTCCCCACCCAGAATCAGACACATCCGTGATCGAATTACAGATGTTACTACAGACAGGTCTGCCTTCTTCAAGAACTCGACATAAAGTGTCCCGAATTTCTCCCTTGAGCTTATCACTCGAAAAGTCCCAGTCTCCAATTGACTCTTGTAGTGTTTTTCCACTGGCTGCTTTTCCATTGGCTGAAGGCCATCCCCACCAAAAATATATACTCTTATGTGCTACAGACATGATTTCACTGACCTTTGACCACTTCTCTGACTAAACTAAAACGTTAAAACAATTTTTAAGTAAAGAAATATCATAAACATGTGGTTACACTCAGGTCATTTACATTAAATATAAGTAACAGCGGATTCATAAATAAATGATAAGCCAACATTGTTGCATAAGTGTGCTCTTAATAAATGACAAAAGGCTGTCCTTAAATATTTTTTAAAGAGGTAGTTACGCCTTCTTGACAAAGCGGCTCTTGTTTCTCCTTTCAATTGCGATCTCTGATAACACATGCGATTGTCGACGCTTAAATTAGCACATGCTAAAATAGCAAACTGCTCATTAAATAACTACACAAATATGACAATATGAGGTATTGATGGTATGTTCATGTGCTGTGTAAATGTGGAGAATACGATGTAGTGACAAACATTTGCCAATTGAAAAAAATGTAAAAGACATCATTAATCAATGGATAAAATAGGTACAGATATTTGGCTCTCAGGGATGATAGCTATAGTGCAATGCTGTCATCGGAGATAACGTTTGTTCAAATCGCATGAGACAATTTAAAGTTCTTCATTGAGATGTTCATCGTGTAAATGTTTATTCACTGTGAAATATTAGCTTTTGTAGTTTTAAATATATTGAAATATTGTTGTGTCATTAGATGAACCACGTTTTTCTGAGATTGCAAATATATTCAGATTTACATTAATATTTGATGTGAGTTATTGTCGACTCTCAAGGTGCTGTAAATTAGCCATCTTTCAACTTTCATTTCTGGAGCATTGTCTCCTGCACAAATCCATGTGAGCAACAGCTGTCCAAATTGCCAGAGATGGGCTTTACCCGTTTCCAGTGACACTTCTCATCTGTGCACCTGGCTGACTAGTAACGGTCCAGTAGCCCGACTGCCTTCAGCGCGCCCTGTGCCCTGGGCCTGCTAGTGTTCAGCTGTGCAACAAATTCATCTCTCCTCAGTACCAGGCCTAAGTGGATAAATAATTCGCCCACACACTCGTAACATTGCAGGTGCTCAATGTCACTGCGCCGAAAAAGATCCTAAAATGCCACGAACTGAGGGCTGTTGCTGGAGACCAGGAAACCTCTATTACGAATATGATGGACAGTGCACTGACAGTAGCTGCTGTACTAGCTGTAGCCATCTGTGTGACATATGGAGAGTCAGAGAGGGCATCGACAACAGCAATCGTATCTCTCCCCAGAATGGACCAGTGGAATCAACATGTACCCTTGGCCAATGCTGGTCAGGCTCCACCCAAGGGTTCAGCTGCTGTGCTGGGATTGGCTGGTTGTGCGACCAGGCAAGGCAATTCCAAACAATGCGTTCAATGACAGCGTCAACTCCAGGTCAATAAACATGACGCTGCGCTGTTGCCGTCATTCTTTAACTGTAGACCATGAGAGAAACTAATACCTGACATTCAGCATCATCTGTACCCAACTAAATGACCCCTTCAGTGTCATTAAAACTGTGTTACAAGGTAAAATAGGTACACCATTCTGGGTAGGTGACCTTAGGCAAATGCTCTGGCCTGCTGTACAGCAGACAACACCCTGTGGAGAAGCGGATGACGAGCCGTTTCTGTCTCTACGTCACTGGCCGTAATCGGAAATCTGTCAAATTCGGCGTCTGGCCAAACGGCAACCGAGAAAGCGCTCCGCATTGGACTGCTGCATGGTGGGCTAATAATTTGTCTCATAGGTATAGTTATTGAGAAACAGCGCCCACCGTTGCAGCCGCTGCACCGTTTTGTCAGGGAGTTTCGAATGGGGGACAAACAATGAAATAAGAGTCTTTCGATTCGCGATCAGGTGATACCTTACACCATAGAAGAATATGTGAAACTTCTAGACCCCATAAATGGTAGCCAACGTGTCCCTTCCAATTTGTGAATAATTTCTCTGCACCGCTTTTAATGTTTCAGACCCAAATACAGTGCGCTCTTCCGTACCCTCGGCGTATTTGTGGGGCAATAGGGCACCAATGACACAGTCTGATGCGTCAGTAGCCACGGTCAAATGCATACCGTGCTAGAATGTTGCTAGATCAGGGGCTGCCCTGAGACACTTTATAAGTTGCATGAAAGCCTTGTGGACCACCTCTGACCACAAAAATGTAGTCCTTTTTTATACAACTGATTTATCGGATAGGAAATATATGCCGCATCTGGAATAAACTTGGTGGAATAATTTACTTTGCCTAGGGACGACGGTGTTCTTCGAGGGTCTTAGGAGCCGGGAAGTCAACGACGGCGGCCACACGGTCCTGCCTTGTGGTAAGCCCATCTCGAGTTAACATACACTCCTGGAAATGGAAAAAAGAACACATTGACACCGGTGTGTCAGACCCACCATACTTGCTCCGGACACTGCGAGAGGGCTGTACAAGCAATGATCACACGCACGGCACAGCGGACACACCAGGAACCGCGGTGTTGGCCGTCGAATGGCGCTAGCTGCGCAGCATTTGTGCACCGCCGCCGTCAGTGTCAGCCAGTTTGCCGTGGCATACGGAGCTCCATCGCAGTCTTTAACACTGGTAGCATGCCGCGACAGCGTGGACGTGAACCGTATGTGCAGTTGACGGACTTTGAGCGAGGGCGTATAGTGGGCATGCGGGAGGCCGGGTGGACGTACCGCCGAATTGCTCAACACGTGGGGCGTGAGGTCTCCACAGTACATCGATGTTGTCGCCAGTGGTCGGCGGAAGGTGCACGTGCCCGTCGACCTGGGACCGGACCGCAGCGACGCACGGATGCACGCCAAGACCGTAGGATCCTACGCAGTGCCGTAGGGGACCGCACCGCCACTTCCCAGCAAATTAGGGACACTGTTGCTCCTGGGGTATCGGCGAGGACCATTCGCAACCGTCTCCATGAAGGTGGGCTACGGTCCCGCACACCGTTAGGCCGTCTTCCGCTCACGCCCCAACATCGTGCAGCCCGCGACAGACGTGAATGGAGGGACGAATGGAGACGTGTCGTCTTCAGCGATGAGAGTCGCTTCTGCCTTGGTGCCAATGATGGTCGTATGCGTGTTTGGCGCCGTGCAGGTGAGCGCCACAATCAGGACTGCATACGACCGAGGCACACAGGGCCAACACCCGGCATCATGGTGTGGGGAGCGATCTCCTACACTGGCCGTACACCACTGGTGATCGTCGAGGGGACACTGAATAGTGCACGGTACATCCAAACCGTCATCGAACCCATCGTTCTACCATTCCTAGACCGGCAAGGGAACTTGCTGTTCCAACAGGACAATGCACGTCTGCATGTATCCCGTGCCACCCAACGTGCTCTAGAAGGTGTAGGCAACTACCCTGGCCAGCAAGATCTCCGGATCTGTCCCCCATTGAGCATGTTTGGGACTGGATGAAGCGTCGTCTCACGCGGTCTGCACGTCCAGCACGAACGCTGGTCCAACTGAGGCGCCAGGTGGAAATGGCATGGCAAGCCGTTCCACAGGACTACATCCAGCATCTCTACGATCGTCTCCATGGGAGAATAGCAGCCTGCATTGCTGCGAAAGGTGGATATACACTGTACTAGTGCCGACATTGTGCATGCTCTGTTGCCTGTGTCTATGTGCCTGTGGTTCTGTCAGTGTGATCATGTGATGTATCTGACCCCAGGAATGTGTCAATAAAGTTTCCCCTTCCTGGGACAATGAATTCACGGTGTTCTTATTTCAATTTCCAGGAGTGTATGACCCAAGTATTTGACACTCGGTGCAAAGAAAGTACATTTGTCGAGGTGACAGTGCAGACTGTTGGCTTGAAGTCGCTCGCACAACAACTGGAGTGCGCAGGTGCTGCTAGTGTGCGGCCCCTCTAACTAACAAATAGTCTAAATAATTAAAACAGTTGGCTATACCTTGGATGAGTTTCTCAAGATATTTCTGAAATATCGCGAGAGCACTTGCAACCCCAATTGGAAACCTATTATAACGATGCATTCCGAACGACGTATTAATCACTAACATCTGTTTCGTCTGATCATCTACTGACAGCTGAAAGTGGGTTTCGGGAAGATCTAGCTTTGAAAAATATTCGCCCCCGCGCATTTAGCCAACAATTTCTCCTGTCCAGAAAGTTAGTACAAATCGACATTTGCCTGAGCATTATCGGTAGACTTAATACCACCAATGTATAATGATGCATTACTTTCTGAATAACGGCCATGGGCGTAGCCCATCGACAGTACGAAAACGAGAAGGAACACAGGCATTTTACAACCTCTGTAGTTCTGATTTGGCTTGCCAAAAGCACCGGATGAGCACTACGAAAATTAGGTGTTGCCGATTGCTTTAAGGAAATTTGGGCCTGGAACCCTGTTGCATTGATTAGCGCAGGGTGACACAGCCGTTTGAAATGCACACAGAATGCAGCAAGTGCTGTGAATGGGATCACAGGTGAAATCATATTAACCTGGTCCTGAATTTGAAAACCAAAAAGTGCAAAAGCGTCTAAACCAAAAATGTTACATGTCGTTCAATAGTTGCCTACAAGCAAGGTTAGAATCCGAGCGACATTTTCATACTTAACTTGGACGATGATCTGACAGCAGCGGGATCGACTGGCCATTGCACCTCACCACTTGGCGCTGACGAGACTTCAGCTGCATGGAACCAGTGCACCGGTATGTGTCATGAACTTTGGCAGTTTTTAACACATCACTCAGGATAGGATCAGACGCCTCTAAAGCTTTCGCGCTGATGTCTCGATCTGGAGTGAGATGGATAATACGAGAAAAACCACGGATTAAGGAGTCAGCATATGACGTGTCACACTGGTTACAGGAAAAGTCAAATTGTGTGACGAACCTTGTAAGTTAGCAGCCCGTGCTGCGTAGATTTTTTTATGTTGCTTAACACATTGATTGAACAGCTTGAAACGTCCCCTTAGAACAATTATACAGGACTGAGCTTAAACTGACACACAATATTTTTTAGCGCAACGCAATCTATCAAAAATCCCTACAAAAGAATGGCCCAGACAAACATTAAACTATACCTTTCACAAATCACTTACCTCACAAAAATCTTCGTTACTCGAACTACTGCAATACAGCGAGCGCCACTATTGCCAGCTAAATAAAAGATTCAAACTACGGAAGGCACTAACTACTGATAGGCATAGTTAGCAATTGAAAGATGATAATAGAGAAAAAACAATGTATTTACCTTAACAGTCTTAATATATATAGTAGTTCATAATATCCAGTATTACAAATTATCAAAACTCCGCCATCTCTCTCCCCACATCCACCACTGCTGGCGGCTCACCTCCAACTGCGCAACGCTATGCGCTGTTAACATCCAGCTGCCCAACACTACAATGGCAGACAACAATGCAAACTAGCACACAGAGCGCTACGTAACGTTGCCAATAAGAAAACATAAACAGCCTACTTACAAGCTGCCTAGCCGCAACGACGTGAGTTTGTTGGACGTAATAGTCAGTCAGCAAACCACAGATATAACAAAAAGTCAGACAACTAAGATCCGAGAGTAAGCGTAATTTTTGCACCAATTCGTACAGTTTACCACTAGGGGACACTATGGACGCACACTGGCGCCCAGTCTTGCAGTGAGGAAAGAAACGAAATATATAGACCTCCCAACTCTTATGCGCCTCGTCGAAACAAACGAAGGATGGAGGAGGAGACGAGCCAATCGTGACCGCCGACTGCTGTTAGTTTTGCAGTAGTTGTAACTGCTGTGTCTTCTGTTTTTTTTTTTATAATACCCACTACTTGTCTTGTTGTTGCTGTCTCCGTAGTTGCTGTTGCTGTTGTTGTTGCAGTTACTGCTGCAGCAGCTGCAACTGTTGCTGCCACAACTTGAGAAACTCGGGATCCGTGCCGCACTGGAATAGTTACACGGTGAGAAAGTTCTCGTCGCCAATTTTCTATCCTACTTTGCATAGGCAGAAACACAGTTTATAACAACTTGCACTGTTGGTAATGTGGAGAGTTACGGACGAAAACAGGTCGGTCCACAGGTGAATAACAGTGAAGCTCACGAGGTGAACGAATAACAAACACAAGTCGAAGACGTAGCCATGTCGTCTAAACATATGCCACAATCCAAGGGAAAATCTAAGTCACAAAACGTAATCAGACAAGGTCAAAATGTTGTACTATTCAATGGAGCTATGCTCAGAGTTCAGAGACTAGCGAGCCAATGGCTGCAATGACCGTGATGGGGTATATGAGAGGGATGCTCCGCCTCAGGTACTTGCCACGGCCGCGAACCTCGGCTGTGTGTGGAAGCCGAGTACCGCTCTCAATGGATACTGGGGCTAGGCTGGGAATCCAAATCACCCTAGGATATTAAATCCTCTCCTACATGCAGATTGTGTTTACTCGGCACGATGGCATCTAACAGCAGGGTAATGTAACGTATCACATTGCTCGTAGTGTATTTATGTGGTTCAAAAAGCACTAGGATGAGTTTATCGTTATCCCCTAGCCACTAAATTACCTGGATTTAAACCCAGAATCTGTGGGACCATCTCGATTGGGCTGTTCGCGCCGTGGATCCACAACCGAGAATCGTATCGCAACTGGCTACGGAACTGTTGTCGGCATGGCTCCTTGTCCCTGTCGGTACCTTCCACAACTTCACTGACTCTCTTCCTGCACGTTTCGCGCTGCAAAGGTTGGTTATTTTGGTTTTTGTCCCAACAGTCATGTGACTGGGCAGTGTAATATTGTTATTCGCCCAAGTAATAACATTTCAAATACTCCACTGAGTGACAGGGGAAACCTTGTATCTTTGCTGATAACTTTTCGAAGACAAGTGTTACGGTCTGTTTCACAGCGAAGGTCGTGTGCCAAAGGCCAGCAGACGAGAGGTACAGTGCCCGACTTCGCTCGTAGTGGCTGATGACACGGAACTGTGGGTTTTGTAGTTCAGTATAAAAGTTTTGACCGCACTTGGTGCACATAGACGTTATTAACTCATGCAACAAACAATAATAAGACCAACTTTTCACAAAGTATCAGTCTTACCAGCAAGAAGTGAATAAGAAACTTGGTGCGACTGTATGCAGTTAGTCGCCATATAAAAGCACAAATTGTATTTACACAAAATCGTGAGGGTTCGGTCACACCAAGACTCATAGGAGATACAAATCTTTAGATTTTGTCTATTGCACAAGATTGCCTGAATACACAGTGCTAGCTAATAAATTTAAATTTAGTATTGTAAAATGGATGAAAAGTCGGTGCTTTTACTCCCTCAAGAGTTCCTCGAGTATCTGAAAACTGACCTACATTTCCTACGTGAATAAACAATAAGCAATACGCAACTAATAATTAAACATTATCTATTGTCTTCGTCACTCACCTAACTGTGTTGTGCATTTATCTTGTAATTACTCTGTAATGTAGTTGGTCATTGTTATTGTTGTCTTTCTAAATATGCAGTTACATTCTTAGTGTTTTTTCCTGTACTTAGTGACGTTTGTTTAAGCTTTTTTTTTTCTTTTTTCAGCTTTCGACGACACCAATTTAATGTGAAGTTGCTCAAAGATAAATAAAGCACTTGTATTTATGAATTATTGCCCATGTAAAAGTACCTTAAGATTGGAGCAACATCGGTCAGAAATGTGATATCAAATGCACTGCATCGACGCTGCTCCCAGCTCTGTCTTCTGGACTTAAGGTACAAGCGCAAGGTCTTAGTGACGGTCGCGTCTCCTAATACTTCAAACTAGCCGAAGAAGATAGTTCAAGAGGGGAGAAATGCTGTATAGGTTTACGTACCATCTGAACACTTGTTTATTTGATATCATTGAATATATCTTCCTTATACGTAAAATTTTTTGGTCCTTAAACTATAATGCACTGACAAAAACCATCACAGTGAGTTGTTGTGTGTCAAGTCCTGGTGCAAAGGTTACCAAAATGAGATAGCGTACCGCCGAGCTGAGAAAAGAAAGAACGCCTTTCTTGAGTTGCTGCGACGCGAATTTCTTCATAATATGGAAAACGTAGGTGATGCAGGCTTAGCTAAAGTCATCTTACACACGCAGTTAAGAGCTATTCGCCAAATTCATTAAAATTACAGATAGCCCGATTCGTTACGGCAAACGAACGCAAAAAACACTTCTCCAACCTTTAGCAGTAAATGAAATGATAATTACATCAGGGCCCTAAGCTGTCGACAGGTGTTGATGTACATCAACAGGGACATTTGAAAACATGTGCTCCGACTGGGACTCGAACCATGGAGCTCCTGCTTGCATCGCAGACACTCTATCCATTTGAACCAACGAGGGCACAGAGGATAGTGCGACTGCAGAGACCCACATTCACAACTTAATGCCCACACACTACATTCGTAGTGCCCCTGCCCATTACACTCATTACACATGTCCAGGAGAACAGATCTTCATATACCATTTAGTAGTGAAGTCTATTTGCGACAGACTACTGTTTCCTGTGCTTGTGTGGAGGGTCCGGAACTGCAGACGAGTATGATGCAGGCTACTCATTTTTATGACTCTCAACTTGATTCTCTCTGTACCTGTCAAGGTGGAGGCTTGCATAGCCTCCCTATTATTGAAATCGTAGACATCTGTGGCAACTTAAAAAAAAATGGTTCAAATGGCTCTGAGCACTATGGGACTCAACTGCTGCGGTCATAAGTCCCCTAGAACTTAGAACTACTTAAACCTAACTAACCTAAGGACAGCACACAACACCCAGCCATCACGAGGCAGAGAAAATCCCTGACCCCGCCGGGAATCGAACCCGGGAACCCGGGCGTGGGAAGCGAGAACGCTACCGCACGACCACGAGATGCGGGCAGGCAACTTAAAAGTGACTGCCTTTAAGTTACGTTTGTCTGTGGACGGAACGGGGGGGGGGGGGGGGGGGGGAGGGGGGGTGAGAGGAGACTGTCAATAGTGTGACTGCTCCCTAGCCGAGAAGCGGTCCCTGGATATGCATCCGGTTAGAAGTAGGAAGAGTGGTAGGTTTGGGACTAGGCGGAGGAAGACATGTTAAAACGGCGCAGTGAAGTTGCAATAAAGTCTCCAAAATAAGATATTTCAAGAATATGCTATGTGTTTTTTTTATTCAGATAAGTCATTGTTTTCAAATATATTTCCAGTAACGACATATTTCTATTCAAAACGTTACTCTTAAAAATTTGGCAATGGACCCATTACATTCGTCACTTGCGAACTGAATTCAGTTAAGACGGGTAACTGTTTACTTGCTGGGAGAATTAACGCAACGTTACTGCGAAACTTTTCAAAAATAGAAACGTAAAACGTCAGAATTGTTTCATTTTTTGGAATAATGAATTATAACATCCTCAAAAATTAATCTACGATGCAGCACAATGTAAAATTAATTTTCTTGTAGCCTTATTACAGTATGGAAATAACGTTGAGGATGACCTTTAACATTTCTGCCACCAAACTGCCACGTAAATTCATGTCAACTATGGTAAGAGATGCAACCTAACATTGTTTACTTGCTTAACTAAACATTCTTATTACCTGATTAGCAACAACTGCCGGCCTATCTGGCCGAGCGGTTCTAGGCGCTTCAGTCTGGAACCGTGCGACCGCTACGGTCGCAGGTTCGAATCCTGCCTCGGGCATGGATGTGTGTGATGTCCTTAGGTTAGTTAGGTTTAAGTAGTTCTAAGTTCTAGGGGACTGATGACCTCAGATGTTAAGTCCCATAGTTCTCAGAGCCATTTGAACCATTTTTTAGCAACAACTTTTGAAGTGCATTTGGGTTCTGGAACGTATACAGGATCTTTATGTGACTCTTATTTATCGACATCACAGTTATCTTCGTAGAAATCATCCCTAAGAACCATTTTCCCGTCACGAACACCGCAAACATTATTACCTTTGGCATTTACCACTGTTTATAAGCACACGTCCTTCCGAAGATGCCATTAGCGAAAATCTGAAATTAAAGGTGGAGCTACCATTTCTCGATGTACTCTAGAACTGTCAACTAATATAATAGAAACACATCAATAATCATATTTTACTTGCAGTAATTTAGTTTCTCATAGACTACCCTTACCATTGTTATAGCTGAACTCTTCTTTTCAAAATTACTGTAAAAATGAGC
This sequence comes from Schistocerca cancellata, assembly GCF_023864275.1. NCBI lineage: Eukaryota > Metazoa > Arthropoda > Insecta > Orthoptera > Acrididae > Schistocerca > Schistocerca cancellata. Next base: position 738,280,932 of record NC_064629.1, read on the forward strand.
ATCTTTGTGACAACGGTGGCTCCAGCACTTTTTTTTCTTAGATAGTGTACTTGGGGGCAACATTCAACATACATCTTTGCTGTAGTGTGACCTCGCATAGTATTGCCGTTAGTGCTGTTCATAATCTGTTCAAGGAGACTAAACATGTAGGTCATTAGTGTCATATTCAACCCCAGGACTGAATCAGTGTAGCCCATCTGTTTGCGTAATGTCTATCTGAGGCGTGACGTTGTGTAACAATCCAATATTCACCAAGTGGGATATGGGAAACAGCCTAAAAACCACATCCAGGTTAGCCGGCGAACCAGCCTTTGTCGTTAATCACGTGCGCGTTCTATACTGAGACTCCGAGGTGTTAACTTCCTTGTCGTCACGGAGCGTTGTTTACTTGGATTTCCATGTCTAATGTCACTCCGTCACTTGTGTTCGTGCTACTTTTGTGAAAACGACCTACATTCGCGCAGTTGCTACGCGCTAATAGTGTACAATAATTAGCACAGGAGCTACAACTATGTTTTCATATTAGGTGCATTGTACTGCCATCTACTGCCAGGTACTCCATATCAGCGACCTCAGTAGTCATTAGACATCGTGAGAGAGCGGAATGGGGCGATCCTCGGAACTCACGGATTATGAACGTGGTCAGGTGATTGGGTGTCACTTGTGTCCTACGTCTGTACGCGATATTTCCACACTCCTAAACATCCCTAGATCCACTGTATCCGATGTGATCTTGAAGTGGAAACATAAAGGGACACGTACAACACAAAGCGTACAGGCCAACCTCGTCAGTTGACAGATAGTGCGAGCTAACATCCCAAAGATGTTCGGGCTCACATGCGGTTCCTCTTCGTCGAAATGCCTTGGCTCAAACGCGTCTAGGGGTTGAACCGCATGTGTCGCATTACACGCCCTAAATTAGACACTTGTGACCCTTTGGTTAAATTGTCTGGCTGATGGCAAGTTCGCGAAATTGTATGAGACAAAGTTATTGCAACATATAATAACAACAATAATAATATCGGGAACTAAATTAACAACCGATAAATGATGTAGGCCACACAGTTGCGATTTGGTTAGAATAATGTTTATTCAGAAAGAAAACTAATAGCGAAAGTGATCGTATTTAGAATTACTATTACACTCGAGCGCATATCCATTTGACATAGTTCGATCATTCATAATCCCAATGCAAAACACAAGTCCAATCACTCCACCTCGATATTTGTAAGAAAAGTTAGAGTTCACACCATGTGCGGGGCTGCTCACCGTCAGAGACTAAGGCCCGCGATACCACACAACGCGAAGTTTTCTAAGTCGTTTCACTTCCTAACTGCCTTAAGACCAACTGTTCGCTTTCGCGTCTCAATCCGAACTGTACCCTTTGGTGTCTCCAGCCGAACTGTCCGCTTTCGCGTCTGCACCAGCCTTGTACCTCTGCCCGTCCCCGGCCGTGTTTCCCGCGCGCCGAATATCCTCGCTCAACTGACTAGGACGGTTTCCGTCCATTTCATTGGCTACAGCTTATTCTACATTTTTTTACATTTTAACATATTTAAATAATCAAAGCATGATCACTTTCACGTTCTAAATAAAGTAACAATAATATCCATTACATAATAAACGTTTAATTCCTTTACATAAAACCAATACAATTTCCTTCTTAACTTTGAATGTCACAGCCAGTATCCTTGCACCAATATGCTTTCTGATAAATAAATAAAGAACAAAAGTAACTATTATGCACTAAACTTTACATCAAATATTCTGTAACGTAATGATTCAGTGAGGTGTCATACTGCCATCGTTCAATGTGTTTTATGTGGAGGAAATGATGATCTGATGCTTAAATGAAAATACTGATAATTTAAATTTACTACATTTTTTTAAGAAATAAAGTTTCAGATTTGATATTTACAACATTTATCATTTTAATGATGTGCTTCAATACGAAATGTCGATCGTTAAGATCGTCTAAGTGTTCAGATTTTAGCATTCAGGTCTGTGTTACAAAACTTGTGAATTTCACTTTAACAGTAAATCCTAAACTGTTATAGATATGATCAATATTCAGCTTTTGTTGGGATAAACATGAAAATGTATGAAGGGTGGTAGATTACAATTACTGTGGCTTCATTCCCTGCATTACTACTGAATTAAATAGTTTCCATAAATGTTTCCCTTTATGGCCGATCTTAGGTCCGCCATATTTAACACTGCTATGTCTCCCTGGTCACAAACGCTTTCTACTTGGTTTCCCTATGACGGAAGTTCTCGTCAGTCTCATTCACACACTACAGCGCGTAGGCATCAATACACAATAGACACCTGTGAGTTTCCCCATCTAGTGGTGAATCTGCGCCCTTTGTGGCACACGGTCCTGGACGACGGGGTTCGTTTCACAATTCCTGAAGGCTAACTCTTTCGGGCATATATTTAAATGAGAGAGCAATGCTCGTTAACTCACAACAGAGACCACCGACAGTTGAAAAGTGTCGTAATGTGTAATAGGCAGACATCTATCCAGACCATCACACAGGAATTTCAAACTGCATCAGGATCCACTGCAAGTACTATGACAGCTAGGCGGGAGGTGAGAAAACGGATTTCTTGGTCGTGCGGCTGCTCATAAGCCACACATTACGCCGGTAAATGCTAAACGACGCCTCGCTTGGGGTTAGGAGCGTAATAAGTATTTGGACAACTGAACAGTGGAAAAAAGTTGTTTGGAGTGATGTATCACGGTACACAATGTGGTGATCCGATGGCAGGGTGTGGGTATGGCGAATGCCCGGTGAATATTATCTGCCAGTTCGTGTAGTACCAACAGTAAAATTCGGAGGCGGTGATGTTACGGTGTGGAGGGGCTTGCACCTCTTGTTGTTTTGTGTGGCACTATCACAGCACAGGCCTACATTGATGTTTTAAGCACCTTCTTGCTTCCCACTGTTGAAGAACAATTCGGGGATGGCGATTGTATCTTTCAACACGATCTAGCACCTGTTCATAATGCACGGCCTGTGGCGGAGTGGTTACACGACAATAACATCCCTCTAACGGACTGGCCTGCCCAGAGTGCTGACCTGAATCATATAGAACACCTTTGGGGTGTTTTGGAACGCCGACTTCGTGCCAGGTCTCATAGTACCTCAGTGCAGCACTCCTTGAAGAATGGGCTGCCATTCTTCAAGTAACCTTCCAGCACCTGATTGAACACATGCCTGCGAGAGTGGAAGCTGTCATCAAGGCTAAGGGTGGGCCAACACCGTATTGAATTCCAGCATCACCGATGGAGGGCGCCACGAACTTGTAAGTTATTTTCAGCCAGGTGTCCGGATACTTTTGATGACAAAGTGTAGTTTGCAAACACCATGTTCACCTTATTCTCTGTATTGGATGCAAGAAATAGTTTCCTCACTTTAACACTGAGCAGAAATGCCGATCGATTCTCACTCGGCAACTGACACAGCTGATATCTTTGTTTATGGACATCTAATCATAATGTACAACTAAACAATAATTTGTAATGTTACGTGTATGTAGGCGAGCTTATCAGCTTCGCTGTATTGGTATGAGCTAAAATGAACTTGTTGTATGGCTCAACACTTAGGGCCAGCCACAGCAGGTCCTGCTAAATATCCAGTATGGACGACTCCAGATACAAAACCGAGCGAGTTGGAGCAGTGGTTAGCACACTGGACTCGCATTCGGGAGGATGAAGGTCAAACCCGAACGTGCCAATTCAGATTTAGGTTTTCTGTTATTCCCTTAAATGGCTGCAGGCAAATGTCGTGATGGTTCCTTTGAAAGACCACGACGAATTTCCTTCTCCATCCTTGATACAGTTTAAGTTTGTGTTCCATCTCCAACGATCTCGATGTCGACGAGACGTTAAACTAAGTCTTCCTTCCCTACTTCCTTCTACGTAAAAAGACGAGCGGCGTCACCAGAAATACGTAAATCCCAAAACTGGGAATTTGGATGGCTATTGCTGACACAGCCTTTGTTCAGGAGATCCACCAAAAATGGCAGAGTCACACAGGCTGAAAGATGGTTTCTTACAGTGCTGGAACCTGTAACAATTTATCATCAAGTACGAGGGCAATTCAATAAGTAATGCAACACATTTTTTTCTGAAACAGGGGTTGTTTTATTCAGCATTGAAATACACCAGGTTATTCCCCAATCTTTTAGCTACACAACACTATTTTTCAACGTAATCTCGATTCAATGCTACGGCCTTACGCCACCTTGAAATGAGGGCCTGTATGCCTGCACGGTACCATTCCACTGGTCGATGTCGGAGCCAACGTCGTACTGCATCAATAACTTCTTCATCATCCGCGTAGTGCCTCCCACGGATTGCGTCCTTCATTGGGCCAAAGATATGGAAATCCGACGGTGCGAGAACGAGGCTGTAGGGTGCATGAGGAAGAACAGTCCACTGAAGTTTTGTGAGCTCCTCTCGGGTGCGAAGACTTGTGTGAGGTCTTGCATTGTCATGAAGAAGGAGAAGTTCGTTCAGATTTTTGTGCCTACGAACACGCTGAAGTCGTTTCTTCAATTTCTGAAGAGTAGCACAATACACTTCAGAGTTGATCGTTTGACCATGGGGAAGAACATCGAACAGAATAACCCCTTCAGCATCCCAGAAGACTGTAACCATGACTTTACCGGCTGAGGGTATGGCTTTAAACTTTTTCTTGGTAGGGGAGTGGGTGTGGCGCCACTCCATTGATTGCCGTTTTGTTTCAGGTTCGAAGTGATGAACCCATGTTTCATCGCCTGTAACAATCTTTGACAAGAAATTGTCACCCTCAGCCACATGACGAGCAAGCAATTCCGCACAGATGGTTCTCCTTTGCTCTTTATGGTGTTCGGTTAGACAACGAGGGACCCAGCGGGAACAAACCTTTGAATATCCCAACTGGTGAACAATTGTGACAGCACTACCAACAGAGATGTCAAGTTGAGCAGAGTTGTTTGATGGTGATCCGTCGATCATCTTGAACGAGTGTGTTCGCACGCTCCGCCATTGCAGGAGTCACAGCTGTGCACGGCCGGCCCGCACGCGGGAGATCAGACAGTCTTGCTTGACCTTGCGGCGATGATGAGACACGCTTTGCCCAACGACTCACCGTGCTTTTGTCCACTGCCAGATCACCGTAGACATTCTGCAAGCGCCTATGAATATCTGAGATGCCCTAGTTTTCCGCCAAAAGAAACTCGATCACTGCCCGTTGTTTGCAACGCACATCCGTTACAGACGCCATTTTAACAGCTCCGTACAGCGCTGCTACCTGTCGGAAGTCAATGAAACTATACGAGACGAAGCGGGAATGTTTGAAAATATTCCACAAGAAATTTCCGGTTTTTTCAACCAAAATTGGCCGAGAAAAAAAATGTGTTGCATTACTTATTGAACTGCCCTCGTATTAAAGCAAATCTGAATACATATGTAGTCTCAGAAAAATGAGGTGCATGCAGTGACACAACAGTATTTTCAGTACCTTTAAAACTACAGAATTTAACATTTCACAGTGAAGAAAAATTTTCAGTACGAACCTCCGAATTAACGACTCTTAAACGCTCCATGCGATTTCAACAAACAATATGCCAGACGATAGCGTTGCACGATAGCTATCATCTCAGAAAGCTACTTATCTGTATCTATTTCATTTATTGAGTTGTGACGTCATTGATATCCATTTTATTATGAAAATGTTTGTCAGAACATCATATCATCCGCAATCACACAGCAAATAAGTAAGGCATGAATACTTCAAATATTGTCATACTGATGTAGTTATTTAATTGTGAATTATCTGAGTGTGGCCGAATATTTATAACATTTCTTTATTTAAATATTGCTAAAATACATTAGTTTAGTCAGGGAAATGGTCAAGTAGAGTCAAATCATGCCTGTTGAACTGAAGAATGATGTATTTTTAGTGGGGACAGCCTTCAGCCAGTGGAAAAGCAGACAGTAGTGGAAAACTATGGGAGGCAAGTGGAGACAGAGACTTTTCGAATGAAGAGTTCAAGGTAGTCATTCTGGAAACTTGGATGTTCGTTCTGGAAGAAGGAAGACCTGCCTTTAGTATAGTGTGGTTTTTGATGTAGTGGGTGATAGATTCCATGGCTGCAAATGGGTGCTATCATACGTTAATTTCTCAAGAGATATTATATTTCGAGAGGTCTGAATATGCCCCAGTGTAGGACTCTCACATTTTCCGCTTGTATTACGGAACTGAGGAAAAACAGAGTGTGAGTTTCTACTCGTCATCTCGTGCGTGTTAATTTAAAACATCATGCTGAAATCTGAACTGTTCCGAGATGGTGAATATTTCGTGCAATCTGATTATGAAGTGGACTTCATGTATCTTTGATGACTGTGTGGTTTGGGAATTTTGCTACCATTATCCTAACGCTAGCAACGTATCGTTACTGTATTTGATAAGGGTACTTTCTGTCTGTATTTTAAATAATTATCGTACGAGCGCTTCCCGTTTATTTGAGACGTTCTTTCGTGAATAAATATTAGTCAACATAGTTCTCTATCATCTACGTCAGTTACAGACATTAGAATAGAACCCATGTTATCAAATTATTCATTTAACTGTTGTTTTGTAATTTGGTGTAGTTTGCGAACTCGCAATTCTAGCCAATACAAAGGCTATTTGACTGCAGGATCGCAGCTGCAGGTTATTATTTACAGCGAATTAACTGTGCTGAATGAAAGCATATGTGCGCGGCTAGATCCTATGACTACATCAAGCTATTCTTTTTAAACAGAGTTGTGCATAGGCCAAGTATTAAAGTACAAGTAACTCTAGACTCAATTAACTGTAGACGCTTCTAGTTTGCTAGTATGGGATGCTGTCTAGAAGAGCAACTACACTAGCAGTAACTGCTAGGTTACGTCGCAAATTGAACAAGATAACAAACGAAGAAAGGGTTCCCAGGAACAAAGGAAGAAGGAAAACAAATACAAAAAAACATAGCCATAATTAACCTAATATCATTTTATTTAACACTGTACACTGCCATCCCAACATTTCTTGAAACAGTTTATTTTTTAGGCATCTCTCATTTTGGGGCGACGCAAGTTCGTTTCAGTGTATATGATGTCCATCACCAATAACCAGTAACACACCATCCCTAGGACATAACTACTGTTTGTAATCATAAAAAAACATTCCATGCTATTCACCCATCTCCACCATCACTCATCATGTTAGTAACTCTGCGTCTTAGCCGACTCTTATTGTCTGAAGCTAAACAACACTTGTATTCCTACTACTTGAGCTTCCCCAACCATCTCTTCACAGTATCTCCAACGGTGGTCATATTATTCAATTTTTCATCAACAAACTTCTTATTTCCCCAGTACCGTGGCCCATATCGTTAGGTATGAAGCCTGTCTCTTGCTGCTCCACCACTGCTACCATTCTCGCTTTTCTTTTGCCTCTGCTTTCATTCCTTCTGAGAGGGGGATAATTTTTGTGGTTATTTTTCGATCACGACAACAGAACCGCTCATTTCTTCTCTTACAATATTTTCTCTGAGGCTCGTCTACAGGTTCCTGAGTCATTATCGCTGAAGATATATTACAGGGCTTGTAGCAGGGATATAAAAGTTTCCTCACTGCCAGAACATCTGTCCACAAGTGTCTGTTGTTAGTTCAAAGGTAGTTTCTTGTAGCAGACTCGCACTAACTCTGTGACGCTGAACAGCGCGTCTAACAACTGATTTTCCTGAAACATACGCTCCAATAATTTCATCGTACTGCGCATCACAAAGTTGACCATAAGCTCATATTTTGCGCCCGCTTGTGCGGTATTGGCCAATATATCACTACAAACATCTCTCTAAATTCCGCAGACGACGACCATTGCCGATTAATAGGACGGATCCTGTTTAACTTTTCTGTGTCGAGGTAGTTGTATGCAAAAACCAGCCAATGTCACGCTGACCACGTGGGTGAAAAGCAACGGTTGAATTGTTGACTACAACCTTTGGGAGTCAGAAACCGTTATCTTCCTTAAAGGCTCTAAATTATATACCTGCAAGAAAAATTTGTAGTCAAAGATCCCATTCTCCGACGGCGGGCTCATGTGGCCAAATACGAGCCGAGGTTGAAAGCAAGATCCGCTTGGCCTCTGGGGCTGTACTGTTCCCTTGGTGTTCACACAACTAACCTGTCCCGATCCTGCAGTGACGTCCAGTACTGATGGTACCCAATATTCAACTTTCGTTATGCTACCTTCTGCTCCTAGGGCTCCTGCTACGCTCTCTTTAATGCGGCTCATCTCCACAACAGTTTCGTCTCCCGTTTGCTTTTGCTACCTATTTAATCGTACCTGGTTCTCCTTCAGTCGTACCAGTTTCCGTATTTATGGCATCTCTGATGCCAGTATTGTAGATGTTGATCTTTCTTGCATTTCTCCCCGATTAGCAGTTCTGACTAACGCCGTAAATTCCTCTAGTCGCCTTTCCACATTAAGCAGAACTTGGCTCATGACTCTTGACGTTCTGCATTCTTTTCACTACTGAATCTATCTGTTTTTGCTGCTCCTTCTGACACTGTTCTCTCTTTCACTTGTTTTCCATAATCGGGAGTCTCTTTAACTTACGAGTATTCTCTGTTATCTTCGTATCATCATATTTCCCTAACGTCGCTTTTATCTCCTTGACAATTTTCCCTAGCTGATTCTAACATTTTTTGTTCTTTTCCTCCTTTTCCTTCGGCTGTTTCGAGAATCGTTCCTCTAACCCATGTTACATTTCATCATCTATATTATCCCTTTCCTCATCTTTCTTATCCTGTTCCACGAATCGTTCCTCTATCTTCTTACCCTTTCCTTACTTTGGTTAGTAAGTAGCAAGATTAGAGCCTTATCTTCATCAGGCTTATTTGCTTCCCTTACCATGGATGCAGCTGTCGTGGCTGGCTGCCTCTCCTGAACATTCGCACCTAGCGTATTACCAATACTCTCGTCTTCCCCTGCGCTTTATGATTCCAAAGTCATACCATTGAATTCCTCCCTTCGTGCATCGCCCTCATTGCTAGCACTTGCGCCGCGCGGGATTAGCCGAGCGGTCTGGGCGCTACAGTCTTGGACTGTGCGGCTGGTCCCGGCGGAGGCTCGAGTCCTCCCTCGGGCATGGGTGTGTGTGTTTGTCCTTAGGATAATTTAGGTTAAGTAGTGTGTAAGATTAGGGACTGATGATCTTAGCAGTTAAATCCCATAAGATTTCACACACATTTGAACATTTGCTAGCACTTGCATTGTGACGTGCTAGCACAACAGATTGCTTGTTGACTATCTCATGTGTTTCATCACCGTGGTAGCGATTAAGCATTAGAATCCTCTCTACATCTACATCTACATCTACATAGATACTCTGCAAGCCACCGTACGATGCGTGGCAGAGAGTACCCTGTATCACTACTTGTCATTTCTCTTCCTGTTCCACTCGAAAACAGAGCGAGGGAAAAACGACTATCTATATGCCTCCATATGAGCCCTAATTTCTCGTATCTTATCTTCCCGATCCTTATGCGCTATGTATGTTGGAGGCAGTGGAATCGTTCGGCAGTCAGCTTCCAATGGCGGTTCTCTAAATTTTCTCAACAGTCTTTCCCGAAAAGAACATCGTCTTCACTCCAGCGATTCCCATTTGAGTTCCCATAGCACCTCCGAAACAATTGCGTGCTGTTCGAACCTACCAGTAACAAATCTAGGAGCCTGCCTCTGAATTGCTTCGATATCTTCCTTCAATCCCATTTGGTACGGATCCCAAACGCTCGAGCAGTACCCAAGTGGCCGAGTGGTTCTTGGCGCTTGAGTCCGGAACCGCGCTGCTGCTATGGTTCAAATGGTTCAAATGGCTCTGAGCACTATGGGACTCAACATCTTAGGTCATAAGTCCCCTAGAACTTAGAACTATTTAAACCTAACGAACCTAAGGACATCACACACACCCATGCCCGAGGCAGGATTCGAACCTGCGACCGTAGCAGTCCCGCGGTTCCGGACTGCAGCGCCAGAACCGCTGCTATGGTCGCAGATTCGAATCCTGCCTCGGGCATGGATGTGTGTGATGTCCTTAGGTTAGTTAGGTTTAATTAGTTCTAAGCCTAGGGGACTGATGACCTCAGATGTTAAGTCCCATAGTGCTTAGAGCCATTTGAACCATTTTTGAGTACCCAAGAATAGGTCGCACCAGCGTCCTATATGCGGTCTTCTTTGCAGGTGAACCACTCTTTCCTAAAATTCTCCCAAGAAACAAAAGTCGACCATTCGCCTTACCTATCACAGTTCTGACATACTCGTTCCACCTCATATTGTTTTGCAACGTTACGCCCGGATATTTAAACGACTTGACTATGTCAAGCAGGACACTGGTAATACTGTATCCGAACATTACAGGTCTCATCTCTCATACCCTGAGCATCGTTTACATCTGTATAGTAAGTGTCAAATACAACGCAGTCAACTTCCTTCAGAGGATGGCATCGTCATCGTATTGTTCATACTGTTATTATTATTTACACCACTGAGGTCCAAAACAAAAATCTACTGCTGCAGGGAGGCCCCACGAAGCTAGAGATCATCTTGGTGAACCAACAGTGCGAATGAGGCAAACGCCTGTTATCCTACTCGATTTAATCGTGGTCGTAAACGCTACCTGATGGTGAAAGAACCCATTGCAATACAAGTAAAAAGGTACTCTTTACAACAACAAAATGAAATTCATAGCTCTGGCAAGACATAATGTCTTCAAAAAGATAATAAGTGAAATTAATGATTTGTAAGTGAAACATAATAAATTAATACAGATTAATACAGGCCCTCCAAAAGTGGAAGTCACTGGACAATTAATATCCAAATGTCGGCCATTACAAAAATGAGACTACGTTAAAATTTATGAATTCGCAGTTCAGTAAAAAAGGACACGGAGGACAGAACCCACAATTTGGATGTTATTTAGCATCAATAATTTCGCAGCTATCTTCACCATTAATTTATAAGACAAGTGACTATTCGACCTGTTACAATCACAAAAAGATAAACAGGACAAGAAAGCTCGTGTAGCGACTCTGAAATTTCACACTGCGTAGATACTAGGAATCCCATGAACGTAACCGTTGTAACAGAAAGATACGACTCTAAATTATTACACACTTCTGACCATCCATCGCACTGCGATGCCGTCTTACCACCGTTGAACTGCCTGCCGAATGGCTGACGGTGCGGCTCTGAGTTTCGCTGGGGTGTAGCAGTAAGTGTGAACAGGATTGTCTGTACAGCAGAAGTGTTTGCAGAATCCGTACTCTTTCGTAACAGAAGCCATTCCGAAAGAAAAATTTTAAGACTCGAAACACGAAAAGGGAAGTCACACGTTGTCCCAGAATAAGACGGCCCAGTCCTCGCCTCTCTGGCTTTCCATCTAAACTTGGAACAGTGCTCACAACACTCCCTCGCGGGCGATAGTAGGGCGCGCCAGATAAGCTCCTCCAGTTGTGACAAATTGTAATGAACGTATTCCTCCCACCCAGTATGCGATTTATGCTTTTACCAGTGGGGGGGGGGATGTCTTAGGGGGTTAGTGTAATTATATATATTACTAGCTTGGACCGTGGCGTTACCCATGGTTAAACAGTTATTTATAAATAGATGTTAATGCCGAAACTCACTATTCACGCGTATGCACTATCAGAAAAGCCATCCCTTCTTATATCTTTAAAAGTACATTATAGGTAAAGCTTATATACAAAATCATCTACATACAGGTATACGAGGGGAATTCAAAAAGTAAAGGCACATTTGTGAAAAGCTGTACTTATTCTGATGATAGAAAACTGAAACATGCGTTATTTTTCTACGTAACCTCCCTGTAGTTCAATGCAGTTTTCCCGACGTTTTACGAGTTTTTTTTTCATCAGAATATACGTTTATCGGTTGCATCTGTAACCAATTTTGCACCGCAGCAATGACGTCTTCATCACTTTCAAATCTTCTTCCCTGTAGTGCTTCCGTTAAGGGTCCAAACATGTGAAAATCGTTTGGAGCCAGGTTTGGACTGTATGGTGGATGTTCCAGAACCTCGAATCTCAACTTCTTTATTGCGTCGGCTGTCCGTTTGGCAGAATGTGGGCGAGCGTTACCTTGAGAGGTGGCATGAGCCCCCTCTCATATTTCTATCTTACGATTTTCCTCTCTAATTGCATGCAGTGAAAAGTCGCTATTCCTTCACACGCGGACTTCCCACGCAGCGTCTCTCGTCACCCGGGTGGTCCGGTGACAGGCGGGCTCTGCTGATCTGGAAAGCGTTAAGCCGACGGGTGTGAGGAAGTCGAGTGAATGCTTTGCAGACGCCGACATTGTCAAAAGAACGCCCGGAGGGTCTGAAGTAGCGGCTGGGCTAGAGGTTCCGTTACTTTGCAGAAACTTAGCGAAAACACTTTCTGGCGGGCTACCAGCGAGGCGTGGGAATGACTTGTGTACCCAGGCAGTTGTGGCGGGAAAATTCCCGCGCTTTCTGCAAAATAGTAACTGTGATTGGCTTGCTCAGGGCATAGCTCCGTGACGTAGCAAAATCAGCGCAGAAATTGGCGCCAAGAATCTCCATTGGTGGAGTGCTCCAGCAATAGAGTGGGATTTTCCGCCGGTTTTAGAGTTGCTGATTGAAACGTTTAACCACGGCCACTGTCGTGGGGGCGGGAATGTTGTGTGTTCGGCCTGTACGGGAGCTCTAGGTAGTCGGCTCTCGCCTTTCGGTCGAGGACGTCGAAGCAACAAGCCACCGCCTCCGGTACGCCAGATCGTGTTCTGGCAGTTAAGAAGACAGTTTGGTAATGTATGTCCGCAGCACCGGCAGATAGGGATTTTCCTAGGTGATAATCAGAGCTCAGCAGAGGGCGCCTGTTCGTCTTTTCCTAACTTTGTTCTGTCTTGAGTAGCAGCAATTAATGTTGGGTTAGCTGTGTGTCTCTCTTAAGATTTGAGTGGCAAGGAATTGGCTCCACATACCACTTCGTCTTAAACCTCACAATCTAGTTTAGGGACAACTTCACCTTCATAGCGTTTGTTTGAGTATCCAATTTGAGCCAATTTGATGTATTATAAATGTTTCATGTGTTTTTGTTTATTATTTTGTGTTTAGTCTTAATAAATCATATTGTTATTTTGGACAGAACTTTCATTCTGTTAATCGGTAGAGCAACCCATCATTTCTCACTACGTTAATGAAACCTTATTGCAGGGTTGATTACAGTCAGTTCACGTATATTTTTTAATCCATGTGCAACAGCAAAAGTCGGAGTTAGAATAGGGGGGGGGGCTTAGAGCATCATTTACATATGGAGATTCTAGAAGAATTTAGTGTTAAATACACTGCTTGCCCCGGCACCTCACATAAAATGGCGACCCTTAGCCTCGGATCTTTCCTGTGAATCACTGATAAGCAAGTATTATTAGTAGTAGGGACATTCAGAATTTTTTTTGCTTAATTTTTTTTATTGATTAATACCCAAGTTTTTTTCTTGTAGTTCCGCATTTAGTTTTAAGAAGCGGCGCATGATTACAGTTTTTGTTTTAAATGTATATATTTTTTTGTTCATTGTTTTTGTGTTCCTTTGATGGTGTGTCCGTATCACATCACACTTTGTCGGGTTTGTGTGCGGTTTCTGTACCACAACAAATCGTGCGTATAATTACAGCATTGGAGAGGCGTTGTTGATATTTTATGTCTATGTGTAAAAAATATATGGAGTAGATTAATTTTATTGTGCATTTTAGATAAATTTGTTTTTCATGAATGATAACGAGAAGTAAGGCACGACTATTATCGAGCGAAGCTAAAACAAAAGAGTATAGCATAATGGATAAGGGGCAGTTTACTGACGGGAATAGGTTCAGAGATGAGATGGGCACATTTTTTGCAGGACAGGACGCCAGGGTCATTGATGAGGAAGGTGATTTGGACGCGATCTCAGAGCAGCGTTGCAGCCGTGATTATGATAGTGATTTAGAGGATGAAACAGAGACAGGCACACAGGTCGAGACGGTAGCAGAAGTTTATAATCAAACGAACGAGAGCAGACAGGGACTAGCTCGGCCACGTCAGAGCTCTAGCGCCCAGGTGTCCAGAGTTACATCTCCCACGTTTGAAGAGGATCAAAAAGATGACGTAAACTCAATACTGAGCTTCCTACGATCAATGAAAGAAGAAGCTGACGAACAGCGTAAGAGGGAGAAGGAAGAAGAGGAGAAACAACGTAAGAAGGAGAAGGAAGAAGCTGACGAACAGCGTAAGAGGGAGAAGGAAGAAGAGGAGAAACAACGTAAGAAGGAGAAGGAAGAAGCTGACGAACAGCGTAAGAGGGAGAAGGAAGAAGAGGAGAAACAATGTAAGAAGGAGAAGGAAGAAGCTGACGAACAGCGTAAGAGGGAGAAGGAAGAAGAGGAGAAACAACGTAATAAGGAGAAGGAAGAAGCTGACGAACAGCGTAAGAGGGAGAAGGAAGAAGAGGAGAAACAACGTAAGAAGGAGAAGGAAGAACCTGACGAACAGCGTAAGAGGGAGAAGGAAGAAGAGGAGAAACAACGTAAGAAGGAGAAGGAAGAAGCTGACGAACAACGTAAGAAGGACACTGAGGCAATAATTTCGCATATAGGGGAAATTCGTGGGGAATTACTAACAATAAAGAAAGAATGTAGAGAAGTAAAACAAATGTCAATGGCTGCACAAAAAGTAGCAGGCCTGGCCAAAACGGCAGCTATAGGGGCAATGAAAGTCGCGGAAGCAACTTCTAAACTCGCAGGGCGCTTGCGACGTACAACACAATCCCACTCAAAATCCCTAGCATTCTTAAAAACTCAAGGTAATATCGCGGTTGCGAACACCACGAAACGAATGGAAGAAGTAGAGAGTCGGATAGCTAAACTAGAGCAAAACGGGCACACGAGCACTGCGCGTTCGGATACCCATGATGGAGTACACAGAATTGTGTCTCCGAGGAAAAGCCCGCCGTGCTCTAGCCCAATGACCGAGTGCGGAACTAACAATGCACACGCAGAAACAGCGAGTAATAGCTCCAATAATTATAGCCCACTTAGGAGAGTGAATTCTGAGTGCCACTTCCACTGTGATACAGAGGTAGCACATCACAGTTATCAGCAAGATGGAGCAGAACACTCAGTAGACGTGCAAGTATCGGAAACGAGTGACAACACCAGTGCGAGGATCAGACAGGATTTTGATCACAATCACTTCCTGTCGATACTAAAATTCCAGAAGTTCAAAGAAAATGGAGGGTCGATGCATCCGAAGAGCTGGGTGATGCAGTTCACAAATTCATTACCGGCATCATGGCCAACCCAGGCAAAATTAGAATTCATCTGTGGACACATCGAAGGCCAAGCCGCGGAAAAGATGCGGGGTGTGGCAGTGACGTGTCGGACTTATCAGGAATTTGTTGGTGCATTCCTGCGGACCTATTGGTCAAAGGAAACGCAAGACAGGATTAAAGAGGAAATAATATTTTGTCCTGAACTGGAAGTGTCCGGGCATAGGAGCGCAACCAAATTTCTTGATGAGTTACTCAAGATGAATCAATTTTTAGATAGTCCATATAACAACGGAGAAATCATTAAATTTTGCTTTTCCAAATTGCCAGTTAGGTACCAACAGACACTTGTCGGCAAGTGTGGATCTGACATAGAAGCATTCAAGAGTCTATTGCGCGAACTCGAAGTAGTCTTTGATAAACAAGACGCAAGGACAGGAAGAAGGGGCAAAGTAACAAGTCAAGGTTACGCTATTCAAGGTTATGGAAACCAAAGACACGGAAACCAGAACGTCAGGGAGCAGGGTCAATCTAGACAAGGAATCTAGGATAGGAGGAATAACGAACGGCAAAGCGACCGTAATTGGAGAGAGCGAAACCAAGGACAACAGTGGAACCAGGAGATTGAAACTAGACCCGCAAATCCTAATGCACGTCAGAGGAGGGGGAGCTTATTAAGGGATTGACGCCAGACTAGTGCGAACACAGGCCGCCGGAATTTCGCACGTAATCTCGGACCTGGCCAACTATGGATGATACATTACGAAGATTTATCAGAAATCCTGCTCGAGGAACATAAAGCAACTCCTCGACAAGATCGGCAGCCTCTTATCACAGTAGCAATAACTGAAAAGAGTATGAATGCGATAATAGATAGTGGAAGCTACATAACAGCAATATCTGAGGCAGCATACAAGAGGTGCTCTCAGGAGATGGACTGGCCTGTTCTATCGGTTAAGAAAACCAAAATAAAAGGGACATTAGCGGGTAAATGTACGGAGGTCACCCAACAAACAAGACTGGAATTCTCCTGCCAAGGACACAAAATAGAGTCTAACTTCTGGATGGTGCCAAATCTGGCGATCGACATGATAATAGGAACGGACTTCCTAAATGAACATGAAGCGATAGTTGATCTAGGACGAGGTGAAGTGGTTTTGAGGAAAGGGAATCCCGTCCACATTAAGTTCGACGACCAGCTGATCCCAGCTCAACTACCGTCTAACTGTGTACGGATAAACTATGCGTGTCTGAAAGACAGAAAGGAAGAACAGGTCGACGTTGCAGGTAGGGGAGAGGACACGGATGAGAATGAAGTCGGAATAATGGGAGAAATAAAGGAGAAAATAGGAGAAAAAGTGGAAGCAATAAAGAATACAAGGTGCGACCACCGCAAAGAACTTCATAAATTACTAGTAGAACATACGGAGGTCTTCCTTCCCAAGACAGGATCAATAAAGAACTTCCAATATGAATTTCGTGTACGTCCGCACAACCAGTTTCGTGTGCCACCCTATCCAATCCCCTTGGCATATCGACAGAAAGTAGCAGCTGAAATTATGCGAATGCTGAGTGAAGGAATAATAGAACCTACGGCTTCAGCCTATAATAACCCGTTAAGAGTAGTCGAGAAGGCAGATGGTAGTATTCGTTTAGTCTTGGACTCGCGACAAATTAATACCATAATAGAACCCGAAACAGACAGACCGGAACGATTAGAGGAACTCTTACAAAACTTCCATGGAATATCAATCTTCTCATCAGTTGATCTAAAATCGAGTTTCTGGCAGATCGAGCTCCATCCAAATTGCAGACAGTACACAGCCTTTTTAGCATTTGGAAGATGTTACCGGTTTCGTCGTCTCCCATTTGGTTTGAACATTTCGTCTGCCGCATTCATTCGGGGATTGGACGGCATACTAAGCGATAATTTGAAACGTCATGTCACCAGCTATGTGGACGATTTGCTGATCGCGGAGAAATCTTGGGGAGAGCACAATGCGGTCCTCGGTGAACTCCTTGCGACATTCAAGGAATGCGGAGTGACTATCAATATCGAAAAATCGAATTTTGGGACGTCCTCTGTCAAATTTCTAGGACATATCATCACGGGTGAGGGCATTGCGCCAAATCCCGAAAAGATCGAAGCGATTGAAAAGTTTCCCATTCCTACGACAAAGAAACAGTTAAGGGCGTTCTTGGGGATCATAAATTTTTACAACCGCTTTATACATGTCAAAACTCAGAGCAGTCCTCGGTTGCATCAACTTACAGGAAAGAAGATTCCTTGGGAATGGGATGAGGCGGCCGAATCCGAATGGAAAGCATTAAAATTCGCATTATTACAATCACCCATCCTATCACACCCTAATTTAGCAGAAGAGCTTTGCATAGTAACGGACAGTTCATACTCAGGTCTGGGTGTCATGGTGTTCCAAGACTATGTACATGAAGGAAACAGGGTGTGGAAGACAATTGCGTTTGGTAGCAGAGTACTAGCCAAGAGTGAGAGGAATTACTCAGAAACCGAGTTAGAGGCGCTGGCTATTGTATGTGCGTTTGAAAAATTCAGATACCTTCTGTTTGGTCGCAAGACGAGGGTCTAGACAGACCACAAGGCACTCGATTTCTTGATGACTGCAAAGCTTAATCACAGGCGTCTCATTAGGTGGGCATCATATCTGCAGCAGTACAACTTTTCGATAGAATATATCCCCGGCAGTCAGAACATTATTGCAGACGCCTTATCACGGTCACCGATCGGATTTGAGCACAACATGGAAGAAGATCTGGAGGAAAATCACTACTGCCTTTTCTATATGCGGAAAGTAGCCTTTGAAAATTTTATCACCTGTAGTATGCAGGACATCAAGAAGGAGCAAGACAAGGACCCTGCCCTAGTGTTATTGAAACAGAAATGGATAGACAGAAGACACGCCACCATCAGGCAGTTCTACCTCTTGCGGAAAGGCATAATTTTCCACCGAAATTATGCCAATGACACTGAATGGGGGGTATGCATCCCTGAACACCTAATAAACAAGGTTATATGGCATACTCACCTCAGCTATGGACACTTCGGACCACGCAAGTGCAATCTCAAGCTAAGGACCATGTGTTACTTTCGAAACATGGAGCGTCGAATACGGAGGGTACTGTCGGTGTGTAAAGACTGCCAAAAGGCTAAGCACACCACTGTGAGCATGCAGGCACCATTATACCCAATCGTACCGACCAAATTAAGACAATTAGCAGCAACAGATTTGATGGGACCTTTGCCAAGAACAAGAAGAGGATATACTTACGTATTAGTGTTTGTTGAACTAACGTCCAAATACGTTACCTTTACGCCACTGAAGAGGGCGACGGGACGAACTGTATCACGAGCCCTAATCCGGGATTTCCTACCACAGGTTGGTCATGTGAGTAAAATTATTTCTGATAACGGGCCACAGTTTAAGTCAAAAACATGGAAGGAGACGTTGCGTGGATGTAAAATTGATCCCATTTTTATATCTTCACACCATCCGAGCTCGAATGCTGCAGAACGGGTTATTAAGGAACTCGGAAATTTATGCCGGTTGTACTGTAACAAACAGCACACGACATGGGATGTTTTCCTTAAAGACTTCCAGGAGGTGATCAATGAGGCACCCCATGGGATAACAAAATTGGCACCCATTACAGTACTGAAAAACCGGATTCCTAAGGACTTGATAACCGAGGTCGTAAACTTCCCACCAAGGGCGCGAACGCAGCACCAAGCCATAGTGGATTTGGCTCTCAAGAGGATACGGACTGCAGCAGAGGTCAGGAAGAGACGTGCCGACAGGGGAGCTCGTCTACGACACTTCCAAATTGGACAAAAGGTGCTCGTGAAGTCTTTCTGACTTTCGAACAAACAAAAAATGAAATGCCAAAAATTCTATTCTGTTTACAACGGCCCGTACCGTATAAGGAGAGCAGCTCACCACAATGCTTATGAATTGGAGACGCTGAAAGGAAAGAAGTCCATAGGACTCCACCACATCTCTCACATAAAGGAGTTCGTGGAATAGTAGTAGTGTAAGTGGTGTACATAGTAAAATGGGCAAACACATGAACCTTGCTATAGTAGTAGTGTAAGTGGTGTACATAGTAGAATAGGCAAATATATGAACCTTTCTTCGGGGAACGATAATCGTTGCATTAATAGATTAAGATTGCTAAAGTATTAACACGCTGCATTGTCTCACATAAGAATTTACTGCTGCTATCCTTTTTTTTTTTCTGCCCGCGACTTCCAATGTCGGTGGAGTAGGAGACACTATCTTTCCATGATGCAATGTTTTAGTCCTTACCTGTCTGGTGTCCATGTTGAGGGATAATGATGAGTGAGGAGATGTCGCACAAACGGGCGCATACAAGAACGTGCTCTTAGAAGCGTTCTGAGAAGTCGTGATACGCTCCGTAGCGGCCACAACCAGTTCGTGAGACGTTCATACCAATGCTTGCAGGCACGCGTCAGTGCACTGCAAGATTGTGGTATATTGCAGTGATGCGCCAGCATCGTTGTCTTGCAAGTTGGGGTGAGCCTGTGAGCGTTTGACTCCAATGGTACCCTAGGGCCTAGACGGTAGAAATGCAGGCATAAAGCCTACCATGCCAATGTGCTGGTTGGGGATTTAGCGTGCTGCTTGTGACTGTCACAGATGAATAACCAAGGAATTATACTTGGAGATTCGTGACATACTGTGTAGCTGGTGTGTGGTGGGCGACGGAATCCTCAACAGGGACCAGTCCTGGCTTGGTCATATTACATTGCCTCTGGAAAGGTGTGCTTTGATCGCAAATACTGCATAACATAGAAAAAGAAGTTGCAACTATAAATTTATTGTCTTGTATAGCCATGGCTAACCCAGTCTCTGGAGTTTCAGTGAGGCGTAGTGAGAACTCGGAGGCCATGTCGTACGGCGCGCTCATCACTGTCGTCAATAGCGGCGAGCAGCGAGACATCACAGCGGAACAGGAATTATGTAAGAGTGTCGTCAAAAAAAAAAAAAAAAAATAAAAAAAAAAGTAATAGAGAGTGTACCATATACTAGGATAAATTAAACTTTAGGATTTTACAATAACTAGATCCTTAATAGTGTGGCGGTTTTCCACCACAAGTGTTTGGCGCGCGCCTGTTGAGATGCTATTTTTCAGGTCACCAAACCACAGACCCGAGATGGAGGGACGACAGGCGAGCGAAAGTAGCATAGTTGCATGTTATTTATAGCACAGTAAAACTTAGACCTGCATAACAACATAATTTAATTAAAAGACATAGAATGTAGATCGTTGGCAAATGGTAGTTAATTCTTGAGCATGTCTACTGTCGATCTATATAATTAATAGTAATATTAGTGCAGGCCCGCACATTTAGCTATTCATCCAGTGTAGCGTCACACACCATGTACAGTAGTGAGAATGGTCTCTATTTTGTTATAATGATAGCCATAGATTAATAACTATAAAAGTAAAATAAGAGTGTCTGAAATGACAGACCATCAATGTGTCATTATGTAAATTTATTATAACATAGAAGGTCATGGGAAAAAGTTAGGCATAAGGTTTTTGTCAGAACTGTGCAGATAACAGGTATCGTGGCAATGCAGAGGCCAACCAGCGCAAAAAACAAGAGGTCTTCGGCTACCTGCAAGAAGGCGAGCGTCCAGTTCTGCAAGCTGACAGTCACCGGGCCATATACCTGAGGGATTAGGCGGGATCCTCGCCGGGCCACAAGCGAAAGTGAGGCTGGCCGTTGACACTGACACGCGACCCACACACGACAGCCTGCTAGCTCTCCGGACGTGGCAGCCGTTTGGAGGGATTCCCTGTGGCAGACCACGTTGTCGTGAGTACACGAAGAAGATCACATATTGTGTCAGAACCTGCGCCTCATGTGCCTCAGGACAGAAAGGGACGCTATATACTCACCTGTTTGGGTTTTTACAACTCACTAGCATTGGCCGACTGCATACACAAAGCAGTATCGTGCCACACTAACAAATGTATGGTCTCATTTCTAACTTCTCCTCTCTATTAGAGAGCAGTTTTAGCAATCGTCGCTCCTAGTTCGATCCTGTATGGATGACCTCACACACTTGTGGAGTCACTCCACGTGCCATCATCCCTCGTCGAACTGCAATATTGGGAAACGTAAAGTACTGTCCAGCGAGAGAAGAGACCTAGACTAGTGATGTATCCCAACAAGTAGACCTCAGAGACAATTAATCGACGTGAGGAGAGCCTATCACTGTGTCTTCCTACCGTACTGCCGTGATCATATGCGTAGGTCTTGGTGCAATCTCAACAGAGTACTGCAGATGCTCCAGCACACCCTATTGCCGTTGCAACAACGTAGCAACAACACCCGACGTTTAGCCCTGTGTGATGTCAGTACTGTGGAATTTGTGAAGTGCTTCGAATATTTCTAACAATGTGATTTAGTGCCTCATTCTCAGCACAGTCGTGAACTTTGTGCAATGTGCACACACAACTTGATGCCCCATGAACCTTGTTTTTTTTCTTAAATTTCTTTCTCTAGCGTTGTTTTTGTAATGTATGTTATACCTTGTATGTGTTTGTGTTTTACACTGTAATTCTTATTACAAATTACTGTATTGTTCTCCACACCATGTTTTTTTTTGTATTTTGTATTTATTGTTGCGTGTATGCAAACAGTGTGCCTGAAGTCCCCATAAACCGAAGCAGATACCACCACTGTCATTGTGAATGGACCATCAGTTCAGGGAACATTTTGTAAAGGTTATTCTTCCTGCAGGGAGACAGAATGAATCGGAGGTTTTAATTAGATCCCTAAAGCTCACAAAGAGATTGTTAACTTAAATAGTATCATGTGTGAGTGAGTTCAGGTTAGTTTAATGATTAAAATTGTTGTAACATCTTGGGCATTTAACTGCAGAGCACTCCAACTCTGATTGTAAAGAATAAATTGCTCCATATTTGGCTCACATGCCCGGGCCATATTTAGAGAGTGAATGTCTGTGTGAATCGGTGTTTGGAAGGGGCTCCCTGGGTATGGATGTGTGATGTGAGTGTTAGTGTTCCATATTAAGAAGATGAAGTTGGCTACATCATAAATAATTCTCCCTCTATGAGCTGCATTTTTCAGTTGCAGTGATTTTCTTTGTAGAGTGCGGCATGTGCAGCCAGTTTGCGAGATTGTTCTTGGGCGATTGACTCACTACCTTGCTTCTAAGTGAGCCAACCGCTCACCAATTACAATCTAAAATGGCGTAGGGGCTATGAAAGGTGGCATGAGCCCCCTCTCATATTTCTATCTTACGATTTTCCTCTCTAATTGCATGCAGTGAAAAGTCGCTATTCCTTCACACGCGGACTTCCCACGCAGCGTCTCTCGTCACCTGGGTGGTCCAGTGGCAGGCGGGCTCTGCTGATCTGGAAAGCGTTAAGCCGCCAGGTGTGAGGAAGTCGAGTGAATGCTTTGCAGACGCCGACATTGTCAAAAGACACGCCCGGAGGGGTCTGAAGTAGCGGCTGGGCTAGAGGTTCCGTTACTTTGCAGAAACTTAGCGAAAACACTTTCTGGCGGGCTACCAGCGAGGCGTGGGAATGACTTGTGTACCCAGGCAGTTGTGGCGGGAAAATTCCCGCGCTTTCTGGAAAATAGTAACTGTGATTGGCTTGCTCAGGGCATAGCTCCGTGACGTAGCAAAATCAGCGCAGAAATTGGCGCCAAGAATCTCCATTGGTGGAATGGTAGTGCTCCGGCAATAGAGTGGGATTTTCCGCCGGTTTTAGAGTTGCTGATTGGAACGTTTAACCATGGCCACTGTCGTGGGGGCGGGAATGTTGTGTGTTCGGCCTGTACGGGTGCTCTAGGTAGTCGGCTCTCGTCTTTCGGTCGAGGACATAGAAGCAACCAACCATCGACTCCGGTACGCCAGATCGTGTTCTGGCAGTTAAGAAGACAGTTTGGTAATGTATGTCCGCAGCACCGGCAGATAGGGATTTTCCTAGGTGAAAATCAGAGCTCAGCAGGGCGCGCCTGTTCGTCTTTTCCTAACTTTGTTCTGTCTTGAGTAGCAGCAATTAATGTTGGGTTAGCTGTGTGTCTCTCTTAAGATTTGAGTGGCAAGGAATTGGCTCCACATACCACTTTGTCTTAAACCTCACAATCTAGTTTAGGGACAACTTCACCTTCATAGCGTTTGTTTGAGTATCCAATTTGAGCCAATTTGATGTATTATAAATGTTTCATGTGTTTTTGTTTATTATTTTGTGTTTAGTCTGAGAGGCACCCACATGCCTTGCTCATACTGTGGCATCAAGCAGTCAGGCCTGCAAGATGAGTGGTCTGCCAAGTGAGTGGATTCATTCTTATTTATCGAGTAACATGAACTCTCGTACTCACAATTAAGTTACAAATTATCCTCCTGTATGAATAATACGCAACGGAAACATGCATCTGACTATCAGTAATTTACAGAACTCTGACTGTACACTACGCACTGGCAATACCACATTTTCTTTCCTTTTTTATTTAACGGCTTTTGTCTACATGTGGCCACCGCACTGAATATGAATGGCGCACACATTATAAATTCAGGACATTATGGCAACATACAATTCAATGGAAAAGTCCACCAATCTCTTTCTTTTCACTATCTTATTTTATTCCGATAAATTCTCTAACCTAAACACACAAATTCTATAACCTACAACAATAACACATGAGAAATTCCGCCCAGTGGGTGAATCTCTTTATTTGGTGAATCTCTGTATTACATTGGTGAATCTCTATATTATGGTCTCGTAATTATTTAACGCTACAGTGCACTTTCTGGATAGGATGGTGGATCTTTTATTATACCTCACACTTCGACTCTCACAATCGTCATCACGAAACTTTCCTCCAGACCGAGCGGTACAGAAGGAACAAGCATAACCCACTAATCTTTTGAAACTACCCTGCTACTCTCCCATGCAAACCACACATACCCAAATTACATGACATACATCACACTGTAATAAGAAATATAAAACACTAAATAGTCACAACACTATCACTTTCAGCTTTCCCACTTCAATTAATATTTATCCCAGTTTCACTTGATACTGCCCCACTTCGTAATTCTACTTTCCTACTACGAACTCTGGAGATATATGCACGTCTTCATGTGCAATGCAAGCCAAGTGGCGTTGCTGGATAGATGGCCGACTCACCTTGATTCTCTCTCAGAGAGTTTGAATCTAGCGTCACACGGAATCATATCACGCAAAGTAATATTAAGAACGTATTCATCACACACGTGAGTCCTCAACTGATACCATGGACGAGTACTTCTCTTTATCTTTTGTCTCATACACAGTTTGAGACTCACACAGTACTCACCACGTGGAAGTACTCGTCTCTAATTTCAAGTCCTGCACACGCCATTTCTTAAATATATCAACTTATGGTACACACGCTATTTCTTTAATATTTCAACTTATTGTACACACGCTAGTAATTCAGCTTAACTTAAGCACACGGAAGTATTTCAACTTGCTACACGTGGTTTCATTGTGACCGTTGGTCACTTCCGAAGATTACTACAATCCCATTAATATTACCTGCCTGACATTTAATTCTCCCCACAAAAGTTCCTGAAATAGAGAAATTATTATTTCAAACTACTCTTAAATATTCCACATGCATACCATGTCTCCACTCTTTCGTCATTACGGAGCACAACTAAAACAGGTGTTAACAGCACAAGATCCAGCGGCAGAGTGCTGAAACATGGCCGTCCTCTAGGTCATCTCGCACCTATCTCGAGGTGGGGGAGGACCATGCTACCGTATTGGTCAGCCACATTTCAGGCGCTCAAAGCTCAGGTAAATTTCATCTCTTTGGTCCCACCAAAGGTGGCCAAAGGATCGACTTAAAGATGATCATATATTCACATTCACCATCTGTGGTTAGCAGACGACCATACATTCATTCATTTCAAAAGATCTCACCAAACTGGACGTAGGGATTTATTTTGTGGGAGTGCACATGTGATCAATTAAATAAATAAATTGTCATTCTTCCCCACACTGGTATCCGGCTTCGCTGTATTAATTGAAATTGAGTTATTTTACAAAAAAAATGTGTTGTTCTGACAAAAATAATGAAGTATGTTGTACCTTACGGTATATTAATAATTTTTACTTATGGACCGTCTGACAGCAACTGAATAAAACACAATTTTAGTGCCATACGCGTTTCGCCTTTATTTTCTGCAAGGCATCATAGTGGCCTGGAATATGTACATATGTTAGCTATTTTATTTACATTTTTGTCATTGTGCCTATAGGTTATAAACAGTTCTGGTGGTTGGTATTTCCTATTAAGAAGTAATGTTTTGGACTGTACTTACAGGTTGCGTGGACAATTTCCTACATATTACGCTCCTGTTGCATTTTTGGTGTTGTTCTTCTTCTTATGAACGCCAATTTGCGGTTTTTTTCGCCATCCCACAACACTATGCACAGAACGCTTGTTTTAAAGCAATGTTTCGGTTTCTGTTGACGACTGTCAAATGTTTTTGCCAAAGATCGAATTTTATTGCCAAACTTATGAGTGTAACTATTGAAGTATCTGTGGTCTGTTCGTGTATGCATTTGTGTGTGCGTTTGTGTGTGTGTGTGTGTTGTGTGTGTGTGTGTGTGTGTGTGTGTGTGTGTGTATGTGTGTGTGTGTGTGTGTCCAGATGATGTGGGGAAGAGTTCTCTTTCTTTTTTTGGTTTTTTATTTTTTTTGTTTTTATTTTCTATTTTTTTTATTATTTTTTGTTTTATGTTATCATTTCCTTTACTAAGTGTAGTAGGGAGCCTATGCTGATGTGTGTTTGTTCATTTATCACATGTTTGTTTTCTGCTATGGCTTTCTGGATGTGGAAGTTTTCTTGCATTTGTATAAGATGTTTGTCATGGTTGCTTATTCTCATTATTTTCATTTCTTGTTCCATGTTTGTACGATGATGGTTGTAGTGTTTTAAATGCTCTGCAAATGTGGAATGGTTTGTTTCATACTTCCAACATCTGATATGTTCTTTGTATCTTGTTTGAAAATTCCTGCATGTCATGCCTATGTATACTGCATCACAACTTTGACATTCAAGTTTATATATTCCTGATTGTTGGAATTTGTCTCTCTTGGTAGCTGGCTGGCTTAGGTGTGATTGAAGGGTTTGCCCAGGCTTATATGCTATTTTCAAGCCCTGTCTCTTTAGGATGTTGGCAACTCTGTGTGTTAGTTTATGTGTGTAGGTCATGGTGTACCATCTGGTTCTTTTCTGTGTGGTGTTGCCATTGTGTGTGTTTTTTGAGTGTGTTTGTAAGTTTTCAGCTTGTGAGTCCTTTTGTATTGTGGAACTGTTGTGTTTGTTTTTTATTTGTGTTTTTATTTTTTGATTGAGCTTGTGTACCACATGTGTGTCATACCCGTTTTTCCTAGCTATTTGTATGATTGTACTCATTTCTTGTTCATAGTTTCTCTTGCTGAGTGGGATTCTGTTTAGTCTATGTAACATGTGTCTTAGTGCTGCAAGTTTCTGGCTGTGGGGGTGGTTGGATGTGGAATGTATTATTGTGTCTGTGGCTGTTGGTTTTCTAAAGATGTTAAATGTATGTTTACCATTTTCTTTTTTAATTGTAATGTCTAGAAAATTTAATTGATTTTCTTTTTCTTTTTCAAGTGTGAATTTTATGTTCTGATGAGCTTTGTTTATTTCTGAATGGAGTTCATCTATTTTTTCACTTGGCTCATCTACCAGACAATTAATGTCATCCACGTATCTGTACCAATATATGATTTTGAAATTTTCATTTGTGGTTATCTTATCAAATACCTGATTTTCTAGGTGACTGATGAAAATGTTTGCTAGTGTTCCTGATATTGGGGATCCCATGGGCAGTCCATCAGTTTGTAGATAATATTCTTTCTCAAACTGAAAATAGTTTTGTTCAGTTGTCAGTCTGAGCATATCTGTTATTTCTTTTATTGCGTCTGTGGTGAGGTTGCTGTGGGATGAGAGATTTTGTTCTATGATTTCTATTGTTTCTGTGATAGAGATGGAGGTATACATATTTTCTATATCGAATGAAATCAGTGATGCTGTGTGTGGTACCTGTATGTTCTGTATGTTTTCTATTAGGTTTCCTGTGTTTATCACTGTTCTGTTGTTTTCTACTTTATAGTGTTTTGTAACTAACTTTTGGAGGTGTTTGGCTATGCGGTATGTTGGGGCTTTCTTGAAGTTGATAACAGCTCTCATTGGCATTCCGTCTTTATGTACTTTAGGTTGACTGCGGAGTGTTGGTGCTTGTGGGTTTTTCTGTGTTAAGTAGTATTTCTGTTTGTCTGTGAGTGTGTGTTCAATGTTTTTCAGTGTTCGTTTCACATTTGCCTGGAATCGTGTAGTTGGATCTGACTTCAGTTTTTGTATGGCGTTGGTGTTTATGTATTCCTTGGTTTTTGTGATGTATTGCTCTTTATCCATGAGTACTGTTACATTTCCCTTGTCTGCTCTTGTTATTAATACGTTATTGTCTGTTAACTTTTGTTTTAACCTTTTCATAGTAGCTGCTTCTGTTTGGTTGTTCTTATTGTGTGTCTGCTGTGTTTGTTTTATTATGCCTTTTATTTCTTCTTTTACTAGTTCTCTCGTCAGTCCTATGTTTATTTCACAATTATTTTGTTGTTCTTCACGTGTAAGGATATGTTCGGTTTCTACTATGAGATTTTCTATGTATTGATTGTTCACTTTGGTATTGGTGCAGTGTTTCAAACCTTTTTCCAAGAGCATTTTTTCATTTTCGTGTAGTTCTGTCTCTGTTAGGTTAACTAAGCGTCGATGGAATGTGTGTTGGTGTTCATGTGGTTTCACATTTAAAATGTAAATGTGTTTTTGCGTCCTTTTTACTGTTAGTTTCATTATCTTCTGTTTATGTTTGGTTTGTAAATGTTTCATTGCTGTGTATGTGTTGTGTTCAGTTTTTTCTACTAGTGCCATGAAAACTGCGGTGTTTCCTACGTTTTTTGCCAATTCTAGATGAGTCTCATAGAGCATCATGTTTAGGTGCTGTTTTTTCGAATAGAGCATCTTAATTTCATCTAGTAACCAATATCGTTCTGCAAATGATTTCGACTTTTGTGCCACTGTAGAACTGTTTTTAACCTTTACATTAATGTAACTTGGAATTAAATCGTTCTTTTTGCATGTTTTGTTGAATTTTATATGCTGTATCGTCTTATGGAGTCTCAGATGT